>NC_134566.1:6936568-8136568 GCF_025594145.1 Primulina tabacum
TCTTTTGTCTGCTCATTTCCTTCACAAAGCTGGATTAGTTTTTCCCATATTTCCTTAGTTGATTTACACATTTTGATTTTGCTAAATATGTTTTTGTGTTTTTGTCCAGAGTCTTATACAAGATGTCTATGGCAACATTATCCAAGTCATCCTTTCTTATCTTCTGAGGTCCATTCATCTTGTGGCTTCTCTGTTCGATATGGTGCTCCATCAGTAAGACGAACAACTGTGTTTGCTTTCATTATCTTCATGGGCTCATCTGTTATGACATACCACATGTCTTCGTCCTGAGCAACTAGATGAGCATGCATTCTTATCTTCCAATCATCAAACTCTTCCCTGGAGAACATGAAAATCTTGTTGAATGAAGACATGATAATCTATATCAGTTTGAGCGTGAAAGTATTCAAGACAAGATTAACCGCTCTGATACCACTTGATAAGATTAGTTAAGGTAGTTTAAGTGTTTAGAAGGTAGAGTTGAATAAATATTTATGATTTTTTATTCTTTTTCCAAATATGAATCAGTTTTTTGAGGAACTAATCTTAAAATCTTGTTTGTCGATATAAAACAGTTGACTGATAAAAGTGCGGAAATAGTCAAAATATAGATTGAATACTGAGGAATGATGTAATGTAAAACTGAAAGAATAATTGAAATGAACACACGAATTTTTACGAAACTTTGGAGACTTCAGATGCTACGTCACCCCTTCTATCACAAGGATAGATTTTTACTAAAATACTTTGATATATTACAACATATTGTGATAATCCACTTCCGTTAGTCTTACACACTGCAAAATCGAAACTCTTAGTCTATCAACGTTTATACAATGATTAACTGAATCGCTCTAATTGGTAGCCTGAATGCTACGAATAAATACAATGAATTTAGAGCCGAGTTTGCGATCTATAAACTTGAGAAACTACTTGTGAAAAGTATCGCAACTGATTGAAGATTATAGTTTGATTGTTTCATTGTTTTAACTATCCTTCTTCAACTGATTCGATCAGCTATATATAGTTTCGATCTCAACGGTCGTATTGAATGCATTTAATGAAAAATATTCGTTGAATCATCATCTAGTTACTTTATCAAACAGTAGTGCGAGGTATTCAGACTGTTCAGATTCATTTGTTTTGCTTTGATACACTCTGTCAGTCTGTCACCTGTCAGTTTGTCTGCTGATACTTCAGCGGATGACGTGGCCAACTGATTAGAAGTCAACTGATCAGCCGATCACTTCAGTTGGAAATTATCAGTTCTAACTGATGTCATATCAGTTACGAATACTTCAGTTGATAAGGTTTTCCTAGTTCAGCTCAAATGAAGTCTTTAGTTACGATTACTCGATTTGTTTCATCAGTTAGGTTCTTTAGTTATCTTACGCGGATTAACTTGTCAAACTCTGAAACTTATAATATTTTAAAATCTTGTATCGTGAAAATAATTCGGTGGTGTTTCCACTTTGTAGAGAGGTGTTTGCCTAGCAACTCCGATTAATATTGTTCTCATTCTAATATCTTTACATAAGATTAAGATTCATTTGGAGAAATCTCGTTCAACAATTTAAGGTAATTCTTCTTCAAATTCTTTTGAAAAAAATTCTCTCTTTGATGTTTAAATTCCAACCCCTGAATCAAGATAGGTGGCAAAATATTTTACTTTATATTGTTCATATAACATTTTTATTATAACATCTTAAAGAAGGCGACTGATAAGAATAACGAACCAAAATAATTGCTTGATCGACTGAACCATTGCCTTTAGTATGGTGAAGAGAATAGACCAATTGACACTAATGCCTTTGATAAGCACAGTTTTACACATTATTTATCGAATTCTTATCATAATTTTTATGTTAAAAATTTGAACGAGTATTTTTATCCACTCGATAAATATGCAAAAATTAGTTATTATTTGTTTTTTATTCGTTTGTAAGATAGTATAGATAGCAAATATGTATATGTTTATGCTTTTGTAAGCAAAACATTTTTTTAAAAGAGGACCAACAAAGCATATAATGACAAATCACTGAGATGTATTCATTTATCTAATAAATCTCGTATTGTCTATTCCCAAATTAGCTTTTTCTCCATTAATTCAATATCATTTATAATTTTTTGAGTAAAACCATTTAGGAAGCACAGCATTGTTGGTCTCGTAATTTTTGTAACTTTGAGATTTTGATCCATTATGTTTTTGAATCTCAGTTTTAGTATTTTAAGTTCTTGTTTTTGGAAATTTTAGTCTTTTTTTATCGAAAATTTTAATGTGACATCATACACGTCAGAGCAAGCATGTGGATGTATATATAAACTAAAACTGAAATTTTCACAATATAAAATATCAAAATTGCAAATACATAGAAATATAGGAACTAAAATACAATTTTCCATATCATTATAACTTATTTGAATTTAGTCTCCACAAAATCTCGAGCAATTAAGTAATTTATTTTAATATAACTGATTATTTAAATTTGAATTTTACAATATTTTATTCTTAATGAGTGTGACAGTTGGCTAATATGTGTATGTTTATATAAGCTCAAATGTCATCTTTACTATATCATAAAATAATTATGTTTTTCAACTATTTTTCTCTCATAATTAAACTAATGATAACTAAACACATCATATTGATCTAATAACAATTACAAAATCAATAACGATACAATTTAAATATTTTAAACAATATAACAATTCAAGCGTTACGTTAGTTTATATGGATTGCAATTTTTTAATTTAAAATTGAAATAAATTATCATTTCAAATAATAAAAACACAAGTGAAAAGATTTTATTTTACCACAAA
Source organism: Primulina tabacum (assembly GCF_025594145.1). Lineage (NCBI taxonomy): Eukaryota > Viridiplantae > Streptophyta > Magnoliopsida > Lamiales > Gesneriaceae > Primulina > Primulina tabacum. The sequence continues at coordinate 6,939,389 of NC_134566.1, forward strand.
ATTTGAATATATTGATTGATGGGTATTTTGTTTTTTAACCTCGTTCAACTATTTAATTAAGAAAACGACTTCTTCACGTCTATCTGAAGTGTTTCAAATACACATGAGAGATCATTTTCTTAATTAAATAGTTGATCGAGGTAATTTTACAAATTTTCCTCATGGGATTAATCACTAGTTCCGCACAACCCTTTCCTGGAAATGAAATCGTGTATTCTAACCAAAGATATTTTTTCTAAAAATATAAAACATAATATAACATAATTTTGTTAAAATTTTAAAATGGTAGGTATAATCAAATTCAATCAACGATATTAGATAAATAAAAACTTGAAAAATACGTTAATATTTTTTAAAAAAGAAAATTGCATTAAAAACACCTTAGGACTTCCAACAAACACTCTGCGCGCATGAATAAGGAGTTCTCGGAAGGTAACTACTCCATCATTTTGGGTTACAATAACAAGATAATTTTGTTGGATCTCGGTTTTCTACGCGCCCAATGCAGAGGAAGTTTAAAATTTTTTATTTTATTTTGATAATCAAAATATATTTGTGTTTGGACACTTGTATGTTTAATGAATCAACATTCAAAGGGCATAAGAATTTTATACCTTTAGTGATTAATCACTTGGCTCCAACTAATCCGGTATTACGGATCTATCTCTTGATGAATCCCTACGAAATTTCTTCAAAATTTCCTTTGTTTATTCTTCTAATTAGGTCCAAGACTAGATGGTTTGATCCACTTCTAAATTGCACTAGAAATTTAGAATATCTTTTTCGTTGATATCGAAAATTCGATAGGCGGCTCAATCTCCTTTTGCAAAGAGGGTGGCCGAATATTGTGGGAGAAGGAGGAGGTTTTTCGAAAATTATGGGTTGTTATGGAGGCTAGGGTTTAAGTCTCCTACTTAAATAAAGCCTCCATGACCTAATTACCATAAAATAATACATGGGCTTGTTAAATAATATTAATAGAGCTTGATTAATTATTAGACTAGTCCAACTAGTTTAATTAATCAAAGTCCATTAAAACTTTAATTATTTAATATGTTGGATTTTTACTCCTACAAGCCCATTAAACACACTTCTCCTCTATATTAATTTATTATTTAATAAACTCAACTTTTGAGCTTAATAAATTAAATCCTTTATAATTCAACATTTGAATTTATTATTAAAATTTTAATTCAACTCCTTGAATGTTATCACATCCAAATTTAATTTTTAATAAACCCAACTTTTGAGTTTAATAAATTAAACTCTCAAATTTTTTAAATTCAACCATTTGAATTTATTCTCTCCATATTCATAAATTCAACTTCTTGAATTTACTATCTCATAAATTCAACTCATTGAATTTATTTTTCCTCAAAATTTAATTATCATAAATTCAACTCCTTGAATTACTATATCATAATATAAATTCAACTCTTTGAATTTATTCTCTCAACGGGAACAAATGATCCAGTGCTTGTGTGACCCTCAATGGTTCATGGATACAGCTAGCCGTGCGTTCATAACTTTTTGTGATTCAGAATAATATTTATTCTTATTCGGGCTTACCCTAGTTAGCCCCATTCTTTTCATCAACACCTTGATTAAGAATGTCATAACTCATTTCTGATTGCACCCATCGGATCATGGTAAGATCGTCTAGTAGCATCGCCCCATGATCCCCTGGGTATCACTGATAGTGCCTACAAGAATCAGTCGATTATGATTAACGTACAGTACGGTCCCTTCATCTCATATATCCCGATCGAATCTGCAACTATTGGTTCATCGAGGGTTGCATAATAATTCGATAACTATGTGATAACTAAAAATAGTGGCATCGCATGTACGGTTGGACAACTCCTTCTCTGACGTACATCTCATACTCTGGCCAGAGATTCTATGCACTATAATTTAATCAGCTCACATAGGATATCCACACCCGCAGGTGTGTGGTGAATCCCCGACTACAATGCACTGGCTCCTATATGTGGTCGCAACTGTACCCAACCTCGCCCACCTGATGACTCTCCTGGAGCCGGTAAATGAGTCAAAGCACAGCCCTAACATATAGAGCCTCAGTGTTGTCCGGGTCGTAAAGACTAATGTAAGGCTCGAGATTTATTAGTCTTCATTGATGTGATATTCGGAGATATGAGTATGCATGATATGTAATGAGAGGCACTGAATGAGATTATGAAGGGTTGCATAAAGTCTAGACCGCACCCGCGCTACGAACAAGACCGCACCCGCGGTTGATGGACAGAGAGTTGGAGATTAATTACAGAAAGTGACACCGCACCCGCGGTGAAGAAGTACCGCACCCGCGGTGCATGGCCAGGAGGGTATGAAAGTTGCTACTGGAGATTGAGCGCACCCGCGGTGCTAGACAGACCGCACCCGCGGTGTTGTACCAGTAGGGTCAGCGCACTCCGCGTTAAAAGACAGAGCGCACCCGCGGTCCAAGCTCGGGGAAAGTTGATGCATATCAATACATGGAGCGCACCCGCGGTGCAAAAGTGATCGCACCCGCGGTACGACGTGCAGTACGAAGGTTTAGCCATTTGTTTGACATGCAATTGATATATATATATGTATTGATTCTCAACGATTTCAGCAGAAGAAATCGTGGGTTTTCCTTCAGCAAATTTCTTAAAGCTTTTCTTATCTTCAAATACGGATTTGGGATATCCGTGTATCAGAAGTCGAATTCCGAACGCAGTATCGTACTCCTTTCGCTACGAGCTATACTAGGACGTAAGTTTTATTAAGTTTTGAGATGATTTGGAAACATGATATTGTTCGAATTGAATATGAACAAGATATGGTGTCTCTGATATAGTAGGCATCGCATAATTGAAGTCAGATCGCAGAACAGACTGTCTATGCAATTTTTATGATTTTCGAAAGATATTAATTGAGATTTGATATCAGAGTAGTGTGTTACTGATGTTAAGTGTACCGATATTGAGATTATGAATTGTATTGATATTGATTATGAATTCTTGTAGTATCTCTGTAATTTTGAGATAGACGGGGTTATCGTTGACTGTATTGTTATGCCGTCGAAACATCAGTAGATTGATATTGATCAGATTCAGTAATGATTTCGATTGTATCGTGATATCATTGATATGAATTAGATTGTACCTTGTTCAGATATGGATCAGATTATATACCGATTTGAGTATTGATCAGAACAGGTCTTGAATTGAGTATATACTGATATGGTATTTATATGATTGTCATTATCAGATGGATATGGATAGATTGGAATACAAGACTTCGTCTTCATCAGACCGAGAAGAGAAAGGTATAATGGATGTCAATTGGGAGATCGACTTGAGTTAGATTTAACTCGAGTTTCCCTAAACCACATACTTGTATGGTATTGTTTTTATACCTTTGTGTTTTAATGAGTATGTTTATTCGATTGAATTAGAAGTAGGAAGCAGAGAGCTATTAAGTAAGAGTCACTGACAGAGGGGTTAGATTTTGACAGACTTGTCACTGACCCATTGCACATTGTCAGAATAGGCTTAGTCTTGGTAGATACGCCAAGGCACTGGACGTTTGGTGTATCGATGTGCTTAAGATACAGATATTGTGCTTATTGTAGATTATTCGATACAGCTAGACCAAAGTCCAGAAATAAGAAACGTACCGCCACTGCCGACTGGTGGTAGTAGGTGGGAGACTTGTTACGTTCTTATTCACCGGATCCTAGACTAGATTAGAATGAGAGATGAGTCGAGTCTTGGAGATTGAGACTAGAATTTGATTTACGATCCGTATTGATTATGTTTCGTAGATTACGATTCATGTTTTATTTACAGACTGGTATTGATACAGTTGCCTGATTATGCTACATGTGTAAGCATATATTCATGTTTTTATGTTAATTCAGTTAACTGCATGTATACATTATTTATACTGGGATTTATTCTCACCGGAGTATCCGGCTGTTGTCTTATTTGTATGTGTGCATGACAACAGGTGGGACAAGATCGGGGTCAGAAGATGTGATGAGAGAAGATGAGTTAGAGTGGTGATGCCGGACTTATTGTAGACTGGTTTAACACTTGAAATTACTAGTTTGAATAATTGTTGTACATTACTTTTATAATGAGATGTATATTAGTTAAATTCCATTACGTTCCGCACTTACATTTGTAAAAAGAAAAATTTTTAGCCCTGTTTATCTTAATTGATAATTAAATCCCAAAGATGACTAAGAAAATGATTAGCGTCCGGGTCCCCACAACAGGTGGTATCAGAGCAGATAGATCCTTTAGACTGAGATAGAAGGAATGAGCGGGGTAGATTGAGTATCTTTCCTTGCATGTGTTGCTAGCATGAGATTTATTTTAATGTTGACTTACATTGTGTGTGCTAGCATGACATTATGCTTTACTGCTTTAAAATACATGTTATCTAATTATTCTGATTGAATTGGTAATATGTATTATTGAGTATGAATCAGATTTGATTCTTGATCAGCAGTAAGATGATCAGAGAAAGATTGGAACAGATTTGTAGTATTTGAGTACTAAAGTTTTGATAAGCAGATATACCTCCACGGAGAATTCCAGAAAGGGGTAGTGCGTCAACTGAACAGATAGATGTATCAGAAACTCGGATGGAAATACAGTTGGAAGAATTTCAGTTATTTCAGCCGCCGCTTCTGAGTGGTGTCGAGACGTCTGAAGATTGTGAGAATTGGTTTGATGACATAGAATACGTTTGATTTACTTGATTATTCAGATGAGCAGAGAATTAAACTGATATTCCACCAGTTACGAGAGACTGCCAGAAGTTGGTGGATTACATGTAAAAGAATGCTAGAACAGAGAGGTACAAGTGATTTCGTGGGAAATATTCAAAACTGAATTTTATCGAAGATTTTTCTCAGTTTCGTACCAGGGATGGACAAGAAGCAGAGTTTGAGAATTTGAGGAAAAGGTCAACTGGATATTGAAGGATATGTTACTAAATTCTCTACTCTACTGCGTTTTGCTCCTCATGTAATTGGGAATGATGAAGCTGTAGCGGATCAGTTCATCAGAGGATTGAACTCGGAGATAGTTGCATTGATGAATATGCAGCGACCTTACCATTTTGTTGATGCCTTGAGTAGAGCGAAGAGAGCGGAGGCGAGTCTGATTAGACAACTAAAAAGGTGTTGTGCGATGCAACCCCAGACACAGCAATCCCCTCTCCGATTTGATCGCGGCAGTAGAGTGGAAGCAAGATTTGTTGAAGCTCGAAAGAAGCCATTCAAGAAGTTAGGGAGCAGATGAGTGGTTCGTCTAGCTCCAGTGGTTCTAGCCCGAGTTATACTGGAGTATATTGCAGAACTTGCGGAGGGAGACATTCCACAGAGCAATGCCAGGGAGTGACTGGTAGTTGCCGTATTTGTAGACAGCCGGGACAACTTGCTAGAGTTTGTCCTCAGAGAGTTCTTGAAGATTTTAGGGAAGCAGAAGACTGAGGAACAGACACTAGACACACTGATGATAGAGTGGCAGGTACTATTTTTTTTTAATGATTATATTGCATAGGTATTGATATATACTAATGCATTCCTTACGATTATCTTTGACTGAGTTGCATTGGATATGCTGTATCTGTTGAGTCTGATGTACTGTGTATTGATTCCCTTACTTTTTGGGAAAGAAGATTGATATCAGAGATTTCTGTGAAATATTGTATATACAGTAAGATGAGAATAAGATTGAGTTAGATTATGATGTACTTGTGTTTTCTAAGTTGACTGCATTATTGATATTAATATGCTGAACAAGTACAAATTATGATAGATTCCATTCAGGAGAGTATAAGATTCAAACAGATAGGTTGAGTAGAGATTCCCAGTAAGGATTCTAGATCTAGAATTCCTTGATATTTGTATTGTCTATGACTCGATTGCTAAGAAAGGAGCAGATGGTATCCCTTATGTATTCAGTAGATGTACTGAAATCGAGCCTATCATTGCAGATTGCCAGTGATGTACGAGTTGGCTGATAATTGCCAGATAAGATTTCAGATTTGATTTATATCAGAAAGATAGATTTCAGAATTGAATGATACCAAGGTACTGGTTGTATTTTAGAATTCAATACAGAATGATATTGAATGTACAGAATGACACTAAAAGAATTGAAGATCAGTAGAAGACGTACGGGCCAGGACTTACATTTGATTTAGTGTTTCTCAATGGCATATTTCAGTATGTTCAGAGATATTCTGATGATTTCATGCTTGTTGTATCTATGATAGCTTGATATACTTACAGCATCTGATTGACTGAATCGAATTATCTGAAGATTGTATTGAATACTCTGAGAACTGTGAATATTGTATACAGAAATTATTAAGATAAGAATCTTGCTTGAAACAGATTGTAGTCAGATTAAGCGATATTTGAAGTTAATATACGATTGATTTTGACACAGTTGAGATTGTGATCAGTGACTCGAGAACGATACCGATATCAAAAGATCAGAAATTTCAGAAATGTCAGAAATTTATTTTTGTCTGAGTTGACAGATTATCTTATCCGATTATGTTTTGAACTGCTTGGAAATTGTTAGCTTCTAGATAAGTATTTGATACAGATTGTATGGTTTGGGGGCATGTCATCTTTGCAGATAATATAGCAGTTGATCTGGGCAACGTGAAGATGTAATCGATTATTCAAACCGAATAAAAACTGAATTCGAGAATTACGGCAGTTCAGAGATTTAACCAGAATGTTCAGAACTTAAGTTCGATAATCAGAGCAGAACATCGATCAGAGTGGCAGATATGTGATTTTTACTGTATGAGAATGATTATCTTGTGATGTCAAATATTTCAGAATTGCACGACAGAATTTGATATCGATAGTCAGAATCGAATACCAGGTAGGTATATTTTTTTTTATATATTATTAACTGATTTGTTTGTACCAAATACTTCGAATCTGAAATGACAGATAGTGTCAAAAACGCACCGTAGTGGATTCAGTTTTCATTTTGGTGATTGAGAATGTATGATATTCAAGCAGATAGTTTTGACATAGACAGATTAAATTAGTTGTGACAGAATTTGTAATGAAATGTTGGCAGAATTTGTACTGAAATGTCTGAATCGCCAATAAATGAAGATAGAAAGATAGAGATCAGAAGAGTTATTACAGAATTGGTATATTTCTGACTAGACATGGGGAGTATAATTCGATGAATGTCGTAAGGAGATCACTATATTACTTTCCAGATTGTGATATGATATGATTGTGATTGACAGATTGTTCAATCTATATCTATTAGTTTGTACAAGATGACGTACAAACATGACTAGAGGACAAAGATCGATGTCAAATAAATGGTCAGATTGACCAGAATGTAGAACTAGACTATATCAGATTGTGATTTTGATTGAGTTTGTAACTGTGGCAGAACGTACCATGAACTCATTCATATATTATCCACCGACTGACAGATAGCCAGAGCGTACTATCCGGATATTGAGAGATATCCAGAGAGCTGCAGTGCTGGATGCTAGCACCAGTTAAGATGACATATTGTCGCTGTGTGAATTATTGTACGATAATAATTAGCAGATAACCAGATGGATAATGAAATAGTTACAAACGATACATTGTACAGTGAGTACTGCAGATTTCTTTGGTATAAGAATAATATCTCGGAGATACCTGAGATAAGATCTGATAACGTCGGATGATGACGATTGGTATTTGGGGCCGAAGATTTAATATATCCTTGACTGGGATAAACGATCTGATATCAGCTACTGACATGCTTTTGTATGAGCTGTTGATTGTATATACGGATATTGTATAGCCAGTATGTGAGATTGATTCGGTCAGAGTTATTTCGACGGGTAGTATGATATTATGCTCTTGAATTATTATTCCAATTTAGAATCACAGATCCGTACAAGAAAGATATTTCAGAATGAAGACTATTCTATTATTGAAATACAGTAAGTTTGACAGGGCCTCAAAAGACTATCTGAAAGACAGAATCTGATATGAGATTAAGATTTCAGAATGGACTCATTGAGATGAGTTTTTGATTTAAACTCTGTATACATTCCTTCTAATATGTCTGAATTGATTACTTGCGATTTCGAGGACGAAATCATTTCTTAGATGGGGAAGAAATGTAAGGCTCGAGATTTATTAGTCTTCATTGATGTGATATTCAGAAGATATGAGTATGCATGATATGTAATGAGTGGCACTGAATGAGATTATGAAGGGTTGCATAAAGTTTAGACCGCACCCGCGCTACGAACAAGACCGCACCCGCGGTTGATGGACAGAGAGTTGGAGATTAATTACAGAAGTGACACCGCACCCGCGGTGAAGAAGTACCGCACCCACGGTGCATGGCCAGTAGGGTATGAAAGTTGCTACTGGAGATTGAGCGCACCCGCGGTGCTAGACAGACCTCACCCGCGGTGTTGTACCAGTAGGGTCAGCGCACCCGCGTTAAAAGACAGAGCGCACCCGCGGTCAAAGCTTCGAGGAAAGTTGATGCATATCAATACATGGAGCGCACCCGCGGTGCAAAAGTGAGCGCACCCGCGGTGCGACGTGCAATATGAAGGTTTAGCCATTTGTTTGACATGCAATTGAGATATATATATATATGTATTGATTCTCACGATTTCAGCAGAAGAAATCGTGGGTTTTCTTTCAGCAAATTTCTTAAAGCTTTTCATATCTTCAAATACGGATTTTGAGATATCCGTGTATCAGAAGTCGAATCCGAACGCAGTATCGTACTCCTCTCGCTACGAGCTATACTAGGACGTAAGTTTTATTAAGTTTTGAGATGATTTGGAAACATGATATTGTTCGAATTGAATATGAACCAGATATGGTGTCTCTGATATAGTTGGCATCGCATAATTGAAGTCAGATCGCAAAACAGACTGTGTATGCAATTGTTATGATTTTCGAAAGATATTAATTGAGATTTGATATCAGAGTAGTGTTGTTACTGATGTTAAGTGTACCGATATTGAGATTATGAATTGTATTGATATTGATTATGAATTCTGGTAGTATCTCTGTGATTTTGAGATAGACGGGGTTATCGTGACTGTATTGTTATGTCGTCGAAACATCAGTAGATTGATATTGATCAGATTTAATAATGATTTCGATTGTATCGTGATATCATTGATATGAATTAGATTGTACCTTGTTCAGATATGGATCAGATTATATACCGATTTGAGTATTGATCAGAACAGGTCTTGAATTGAGTTATATACTGATATGGTATTTATATGATTGTCATTATCAGATTGGATATGGACAGATTGGAATACAAGACTTCGTCTTCATCAGACCGAGAAGAGAAAGGTATAAATGGATGTCAATTGGGAGATCGACTTGAGTTAGATTTAACTCGAGTTTCCCTAAACCACATACTTGTATGGTATTGTTTTTATACCTTTGTGTTTAATGAGTATGTTTATTCGATTGAATTAGAAGTAGGAAGCAGAGAGCTATTAAGTAAGAGTCACTGACAGAGGGGTTAGATTTTGACAGACTTGTCACTGACCCATTGCACATTGTCAGAATAGGCTAGTCTTGGTAGATACGCCAAGGCACTGGACGTTTGGTGTATCGATGTGCTTAAGATACAGATATTGTGCTTATTGTAGATTATTCGATACAGCTAGACCAAAGTCCAGAAATAAGAACGTACCGCCACTGCGACTGGTGGTAGTAGGTGGGAGACTTGTTACGTTCTTATTCACCGGGATCCCTAGACTAGATTAGAATGAGAGATGAGTCGAGTCTTGGATATTGAGACTAGAATTTGATTTACAGATCCGTATTGATTTATGTTTCGTAGATTACGATTCATGTTTTATTTACAGACTGGTATTGATACATGTTGCCAGATTATGCTACATGTGATAAGATATAATTCATGTTTTTATGTTAATTCAGTTAACTGCATGTATACATTATTTATACTGGGATTTATTTTCACCGGAGTATCCGGCTGTTGTCTTGTTTGTATGTGTGCATGACAACAGGTGGGACAAGATCGGGTCAAGAAGATGATGAGAGAAGATGAGTTAGAGTGGTGATGCCGGACTTATTGTAGACTTGGTTTAACACTTGAAATTTAGTAGTTGAACCTTAAACTAGTTTGAATAAATGTTGTACATTACTTTTATACTGAGATGTATATTAGTTAAATTCCATTACGTTCCGCACTTACATTTGTAAAAAGAAAAATTTTTAGACCCTGTTTATCTTAATTGATAATTAAATCTCAAAGATGACTAAGAAAATGATTAGCGTCCGGGTCCCCACAACTAATGGTGTACAATCATAACCACAGACTTATCCTCTCGATGAATGATAACCACTTGGAAAATCCGAGGGAGGGTTGTTCGGTATAATCATAATATGAATACTCATCTGCATGTTTGGACATCTCTATGCCCTTACCTAGAAACGCAGTACACAACATCACAGATGTTATTCTCGAGCTCAAGCGACCTTTATCATGATTTAGGTGGCTGAATCGACTAGGAACGAATTTAGATCATACAGTGTTTACAAACGAGTTTCAACATCGAATTGCGATTTATTTGTATTAAAGTATAATCAAGGTCTTTATCTATGTTTGATAACATGGGTATACAGATAAACAAATAACAAACCACGAAATAATAAATTATATTAAAATAAAGATTGTTAATTACAACTGAGTCAATAAAATCCCTAGCCAACAGTTGGCTTGCAGGGCATCTACTCTAACAAATTTAGCCGTGGTTTTTTTAAAGAATCTATTTTTTTTAGTGTATAATAAGGGTATTAATTCCTTGTTCATCCACATTATTTTTATGTGTGATTTTGGGTTTTGTTTTGTATATTTTGTTATGCTTTTGCTTTTATCTGTTCATGCATTGGAAGGATTTGCATTAATTTAGAGACCGAGTTTTTCTTTGATATTTCAGGTTGATTGTTGAAGTATTGAGTGAAAGCCTCCATCTTGATAGCAGCAATGCCCGAAAAAAAAACCGAGGACCGACTGGTACAGACAACAATGGTGAAGACATCATTAGTAATTTACCTCAAACCTCATATTCTATCCGCAAAGTATGCTCCACGAACGTCCGTGTTGTACAATATAGATATCAATGAGAAAACGTGGTTTTCACCGAAAAGGGCGAGGAAGAAGAGTGTCGTTAACTTTGTAGACAAGATTCTCCTCTTTTCCCAGAATGCAACCATAAAAAGCTTCCATTTGTCGTGTTCGCAAAGTACAACCCTAGTCAAATTATATAATTAGATTTCTGCAGTATTAATGAGAAATGCTGAGGATTTGAAAATAGATTATCACCATCAAGGAGTTATTTTGCCCCCGTTGCCTTTTTTATTGCATGTCGTTGAGTAGACTGAAACGAGTGATATGTCATGTACCATGACCAAAGCGTGAAACAATCGACGTTATTCAATAATCGTAAATCACCAAACAATAAATCTCGTAGCTAAATATAACCAAAATCAATATATTTCATTAACAACTTGAAATAATATCGTTTTTACAAGCCTAAATTTCCAACATAATAGTGAATAAAAACAAATATGAATGCGGAAGCATTTTATTACTGAAGGATCGTCTGCCTAGCACCTTGTGGTGCTTCAAACAAAATATTCTCCAAGAGCTGCAATGGCTCGTGTTCTAAGAATGTTTTCACCGATGAATTAGATCGAGTTTGGAGTTAAAACCAAGCGGAAAACTCTCGAAATAATCATTCTTTAAGAAACGCTCATAAATTTTATGGATTTTAATCTCGTGTAGCTGATTAACTGAAGATAAAGGGGATCAGTTCTCAAATGTATCAGTTCAGTTATGGTGAGAACTGAACTGATAATACTCGAACTGATCAAGTCAGTTTAAAGCAAGGGGTTAACAGTTAAAGTACACAAATATGTTTATGGATGTTCGGAAACTTCAACTGCTCCTACGTCATCCATTCTACCACCTCGGGTAGGATTCACTGGAAAACATTGATCTATACAATACTTTGTACAAACCCACCCAGCTAGGACTTACACTACTGCCTAAACTGAACTCCTAGACTAGACTGAAGGCAGAAACTTCCAGTCAACACTTCTTTAATGTCTATGCGAGAAAGACTACATACACAAGTTTAACGTCTTTGTGCAAGACTGTATTTGAGTGGTGATGTGTGTGTGTGTGAGAACTGATCTCTGAACACTATCCGAAAGTTTTCTCACACACTGAGGGAAATATGCTTCTAATCTAAGCTGATAACACGTTGAAGTGTTCACTCGACTGGGCTGAATGCTTCTCTCTTAAGCTGATATGACTTTGAAGCGAGCCCTTCTCATTTCTCTCTTGTGTTGTATATATCTTGTTCTTGTTCTTGTTCTTCACTGATCTTCACCTTCTATTTATAGGCGCGAAGTTTGATCGTACAGTGAGACTCAATTATTGTATCCGTTGCATTTTGAATCTGTTCCTCGAAATTTGTCTTGTTCTTTTTGGAACGCTTTTGTCTTTAAGCTCTGATGCAACATCCATTATTGTCCTTTGACTGGACAAAATTTATTGTACCTTTACGCACAGCTGTATCCCACTTAGTTCAGCTTATCTTGATCTGCAACTGATTCTTCCTAACTGATGTTCTGAACTGGTTAGTTGAACTGGTCTTCAGTTGGTCTGGTGAAATCAGTTGACTCGTCAGTTGATTTGATTTCACTCTTGTTCAGTTGAATTGATCTCAGTTGGGCTCTACATGAGTTGAACACTCCTTCGGCTGGCCAGGCTTCTGAGGTTCTTCTGGTGAACCACCTATCAACTGAACAATCAGTTGAATTTATTTACGGCTCTTCAGTTGAACTTGTTCAGTTTGGTTGATCAGCTGATGCTTTCAGTTGGTGTCTTCGACAGCTTCAGTTTAGGCTTGTAACTGATTATTTCAGTTTCAGCTATCTGCGCACTAAGGTAAATTATTAAAAACAAACAAACAAGTTTTGTTAACATCAAAATTAAGATTGCGAACATGAAATGTTCCAACAATCTCTCCCTTTTTGATGATCACAAAAATTGAGCAATTTAATCTAAAAGAAGTTCTCTCAGAAGAGAATTAAAGAAATAAAGAAAAGCTTTGAAAAGTTTTTCAGTTCGAGAAATAGCAGAAAGAGATGCTTCCCCTCAACAACTGAATAAAATAATTTAGAAACAGTTTTTCAGTTCGAGGGATGATTCTAAACAAAACTTCCCCTCAAAAACTGAATGAAAATCTCCCCTTCAAAAATATAATTATTTATGCGATTAACAAAGTTTTAGTATCAATCAAGCACTTTTGACAACAAATCTTAAAATAGCAATTCAGTTATGTCAAGGCTAACTGGATGAACAAGATGTTTATTTAATCAAATAAGCGTCCCTTATATTATACATCTGCACATATCAACCAGTGTAAGGGAAATTGCTAATCCACTAGCATACTTTAAATAACATCAATCATCAGTTAATTTACACATAATAGAACTGAATATACTAACAAGTGGTCGCCTTGAATGCATTGACTGTTCCACAAATTGTGAGTTTCTTCTTCCAGAAGATCAGCTAATTTGCCTTTGAACTTGATCTCTGTGCTGTCTAACTGGTCGAGCTGACTCAAACTGGACTCAACTAGTGCTGAACCGCATTGATCATCTATATTTTATCTGATATGGCAATTAAGCGGTGGTACTACTGATGATTAAGCTCCATTTAACTCATCAGTTTCAGCTGGTAGTTGGGTTTCTTTTAATGATCAGTTGAACAGGTAGACTTGCAACTAAAATCTTTTCTGTAGAGCAATTTAGTTGAACTGCTGTCAACTGAAGTCAAAAACCTTCAAGCTACTAAAAACAACAATGTTAATGAGTCGAGAGAGGTAGCTACGATGTTAGTTCCAGATTTAAAAATCTTCTCTCTTCTCATGACAAGCATATAAAATATTTAAGAGGATTTTGAAATCCATTTTAAAATATGTTTTAAGATATCAGTTTTCAAATGTCTTTCTTAGAACAGCTAGCTCTGATACCAATTGAGGGATCGTCTGCCTAGTAACTTGTGGTGCCTCAAACAAAATATTCTCCAAGAGCTGCAATGGCTCGTGTTCTAAGAATGTATTCACCGATGAATTAGATCGAGTTTGGAGTTAAAACCAAGCGAAAAACACTCGAAATAATCATTCTTTAAGAAACACTCATAAATTTTATGGATTTTAATCTCGTGTAGCTGATTAACTGAAGATAAGGGGGATCAGTTCTCACATGTATCAGTTCAGTTATGGTGAGAACTAAACTGATAATACTCGAACTGATCAAGTTAGTTTAAAGCAAGGGGTTAACAGTTAAAGTACACAATATATGTTTATGGATGTTCGGAGACTGCAACTGCTCCTAAGTCATCCCTTCTACCACCTCGGATAGGATTCACTAGAAGACTTTGATCTATACAATACTTTGTACAAACCCACTCAGCTAGGACTTAGACTACTGCCTAAACTGAACTCCTAGACTAGACTGAAGGCAGCAACTTCCAGTCAACACTTATTTAATGTCTATGTGAGAAAGACTACATACACAAGTTTAACGTCTTCGTGCAAGACTGTATTTGAGTGGTGGTGTGTGTGTGTGTGAGAGAACTGATCTCTGAACACTACCCGAAAGTGTTCTCACACGCTGAGGGAAATATGCTTCTAATCTAAGCTGATAACACATTGAAGTGTTCCTCCGACTTGGCTGAATGCTTCTCTATGACTTTGAAGCGAGCCCTTCTCATTTCTCTCTTGTGTTGTATTTATCTTGTTCTTTTTCTTCACTGATCTTCACCTTCTATTTGTAGGCGCGAAGTTTGATCGTACAATGAGACTCAATTATTGTATACATTGCATTTTGAATCTGTTCCTCGAAATTTGTCTTGTTCTTTCTGGAACACTTTTGTTTTCAAGCTCTGATGCAACGTCCATTATTGTCCTTTGACTGGACAAAAGTTATTGTAACTTTATGCACAGCTGTATCCCACTTAGTTCAGCTTGTCTTGATCTGCAACTGATTGCTCCTTACTGATGTTCTGAACTAGGTGAGTTGAACTGTTCTTCAAGTGGTCTGGTGAAATCAGTTGACTCGTCAGTTGAACTGATTTCACTCTTGTTCAGTTGAACTGATCTCAGTTGGGCTCTTCATCAGTTGAACACTCCTTCGGCTGGCCAAGCTTCTGAGGTTCTTCTGCTGAACCCCCTATCAACTGAACAATCAGTTGAATTTATTTACGCCTCTTCAGTTTAACTAGTTCAGTTTGGTTGATCAGCTGATGCTTTCAGTTGATGTCTTCGACAGTTTCAGTTTAGGCTCGTAACTGATTATTTCAGTTGCAGCTATCTGCGCACTAAGGTAGATTATTAAAAACAAACAAACAAACAAGTTTTGTTAACATCAAAATTAAGATTGCGAACATGAAATGTTCCAATAATTACTTTAATCAAATAAAGGAAATAAACGACTGGTCTTCATTGGCCAGAGATTCATCATCATCTCCAAAAATATTCTTGGTCTTCTTCTTCAACTTGT
This sequence comes from Primulina tabacum, assembly GCF_025594145.1. Classification (NCBI taxonomy): domain Eukaryota; kingdom Viridiplantae; phylum Streptophyta; class Magnoliopsida; order Lamiales; family Gesneriaceae; genus Primulina; species Primulina tabacum. Next base: position 6,955,026 of record NC_134566.1, read on the forward strand.
TCCTCGTCCTTATATGAGGGTGAATGTAAGGTTGAATATTTTGTGAAATACTCAGTAAGTGAAGGCCGTTCAAGATATATATAATATATACTATAACCCACTCCACTTATCCAATAACACCCAAGTGCAGATAGTGCTGTGAGATTTTCTCATATGCCATTTATAAGGACCCGTTTCCTTCCTATAATCGTAGTTTAGTGCCAATCAACTGGCCTCAACCTGCTCAAAACTATGCCATATGGGACCTATAAACGGGGCTCACAATCCATTCATTTATTTCACCAACAACAGATATGGTTTGTCGTTGCACTCCCTTCAATATTTGGTCGAGCTTTATGTGATGCAACTTTAATTACCTATTAAAAATGGTCAATACCGATGTTTTTAGTAACATGTTTCCAGAATGCTTTTAGTTTCTTGAGCTTGCTTTACCACTTGAAGTGCTCGGCATGAATCACGGAGCCCAATTAAGTCAAAAGTGGACCAACAATTATCTCTGAAGATTCATGTATATATATATATATATATATATATATTTGAAATCTTAACAAAACATATCATAATCGCAAAACGCCACCGTACTTCATAAACTTGGCGCCATGACATAAATCATAGTAAGCATTGAAACTTATCTCCTTTCTATAGTTTACTGATATCGGTTCCTAATTTTTTCCGCTACAAGGGGCTAGGACATGTAACTATTTCAATCTCATCGTGTAAGACTCATATCACATCATAGTTCGGAAATTCTTCTCATATCCAGTTGAATTTTAACAATGCTCTAAACATATGGTACTTTCAACACAACATGAAACAAATAATTCATGATCGAACCAAACTTTCAAAGAATAAAACAATTAATATATGAATTCTTTTAAAATATAAACCTACTTTAAAGAACACGTGTGTCAAATTATATTAAAAAAACCCCACTTACCATAGTATTGCTTGAAAAAACGATTAAAGAACAAGTTGGAATTTATCTACCAAAATTTAGTTACTTTGCAGAAGTTATTGAACCATTAGATCGAGCTTAAAATTGGACAATATGTTCACAAGTCAATGAACTAAATTATGAAAGACGAAGATCGGATTTGGAAATCGTTCTTCCAGTTTATGGATGAAAAATAGTAGGTATGCTTTTCTCGTCTAAAATATGAACAGTTTTCTTGTCGAGACTACGAACTGTTGGATGAGGTTGAATTTTAGATATGTTGTTTAGAACATAGATTATTATATTCCAAACGGTTTAGATTGGATTTTGAGCATTAGAGTAATGGAAATAATTTCACGAACTTGGACAGAATTTTTCCTTGAAAAATCTCCGAAAATGCTGCAGAACCTTGTGGATGCTCTTCTCGAATTTAAGGTGTTTGAGAGGCGCAAATTTTCAAGAATGACATATGTGTATATTTATAGGTGGAGAGGACATCTGGATAATATATCGTTTTATTTTAATGAATCTTATCTATTCCAAAATGAGTTCTTTCTTCCACAATTCGGTATCATTTATAACTTATTTTGAATGGTAATTTCGTATCACGTTTATTGATAAGGAGTGTTCATCGATATAAAATTAATCAACCAAGAAGAAAATTCCCCGTTTACCCAAAAAAAAAGTGTAGGAGAAAAAATAACAAATTACTTAAGAATCTCATGCATTTATTTTTAAGTAATCATATTATTAATAATATAAATGTGAAATTTATAGCAGTAATATTTTAAGAATACGCGTATATATCTAAAGATTTAATTTTACTTTTGTTAATAATATTTTTAAAATCCCTCAATTTGTTGTTATTATTATTATTTTTTTTGACAATAAACCACTTCAATATATTGTACTTGACAATATTACCACGCATACATTTTTTAGGACTAAACAAAATTTAAAATATCGTGATTTACCACTACTTATACTCATATCCCCTTTTTTTAGGAACAAGAAAATAACTTGTTCTCACCAAAAGATTTTCAAATATTCATTATGATATTTCTTCCAAAAATAAAATTTAAATTAAACACACAATGTTATTTCAATTAAGTTTTTAAAAAATCGTAGATATATAATCAAGGTAAATTAAAGATGCTATAAATAATAATGAAATTTTAAAAATTGTAGATATATAATCAAGGTAAATTAAATATGTTCATAATTTAAAAGAAAAAAAATGCTTCACCGCTCATTCAAATTCCAGCCGGCACTCCAAAAGTAATTCCAGAAAACACTTCGTGCATTGTACATGTCTCTAGGGTTTTGTTTCATAAATTTCTTCAGGTTTTAGCTTAATTGTTAATTATTTGGTTTTCTAATTACTCCTACTATTTTCTTTTTTAGGATTGAATCCCAGTGCTTTGTACATGTCTCTAGGGTTTTGTTTCATAAATTTCGTTAGGTTTTTGGTTTTCATCTCTTGATCATGTTCATGTGTTGTTAAATTTCATGATATGATTTCCCAATTTTCCACCTTATTTTGATAGAAACTGAGTTCTAAAGATTCTTTTAATTCATATTTCAGGTCTCACTGTTAAAAATCATGAGTGAAAGAATTCGTGTTAACAACAACGCCGGTAAGAAACCGAGAGAGGAGTCGGTTACAGACGACCATGATGAAGACATCATTAGTAATTTACCGGAGAATATTATCAGTCATATTCTATCTCTCCTACCGGCGAAGGATGCTCTTCGGACTTCTGCATTGTCCAAGATTGGGAATACAAGTGGACTTGTATTTACAATATAGACATAGATGAGACAAAGCGGTTTTCACGGAAGAGGAAGAGGGCTAGGGAGAAGAGTGCCGTTAACTTTGTCGATAGGATTCTCCTCTTCTTACAGATTCCGACCATAAAAACCTTTCGTCTAAAATTTTTGTACAAGTACAGCCCTAGTCGACTGCGAACATGGATATCTACTGCATTGATGAGAAATGTCGAGCATGTAGAGATAAACTATGATCATGAAGGTGTTGTTTTACCCCGTTGCCTTTTTAATTGCAAGTCATTGACTATACTGAAACTTCGATTACCTTGTACTCTTAGAGTTCCAGCGGGCAACTGGTTTTCCAACCTTAAGATTTTGTATCTTGCCCGAGTTGAAATTCTAAACGTTTGTGTTTCCAATACACCGATGTTTGATTTCCCGGTCCTGGAGAGTCTTGACCTAGACAATTGCAAATGGTTGGAAGTGAAGTCTGTGGAAATCAAGGCTCCGGCACTGTCTAAGTTCAATGTGACAAACTACTTGGGTCTTCCTAAAGGAGGGAATTGCCGGATCAAGATATCTGGAGCCAAGCTTCTGAAGTTTCATCTCTATGGCCATTTTGTAGAGAGTTTTGATTTAAGCGCGTCATCGGTTTTTTCCGTAATTGTAAATTGTCCCTTTCTTGCCTTTGATCTTCCATTTGTCCAAAAGGATGGATTATCTGCTCGTCTCTTATTGAAAAGATGCTTCAGCTTAAAACATTTGAAGCTAGCAGGTTGTGTAGTGGAGGTTAGTTTCCCTAACCATATTACTTTAACTCATTACATATATATGATTGATCGAAGGTCTTGTGATTAGTGTCTTTCCAAAGTAAAGAGCAAGAGTGATTTGCATAAATTGAGGCGGTTTTTTGTTTAAGCTTGAATCCGACTCTTACATTTTTCCTCTGTGATTTATTTGGTTTTTCTACCTTGTTTTTTATGGCGATAACAACTGTTTTTTCTGTGTTAGGGCATTGTGATATCGAAACAGGGGCCTCCACTTCCTGAATTTAAAAGGTTTGAAACGACTAGAACTTTTAGGCAAATGCAAGATTGGATCAGTTCTCGAGATGCTTCATGCAATGCCAATTCTTGAGACGATCGTTTTTGATATGGTTAGTATTTTTCCATAGAACTGATCGAGTGCCCGATCCCTCTGGATTCTTATCCTAGCTAATACTTATGTTTTTACAGTTGTTATGGGATGATGACAACTATGATGAGGTGGAATCTGTGCCGTCTTGTATTACATGTCACCTTAGTAAAGTTCAGTTTCGTGGATTCAGCGGGAGGAAAGCACAAGTTCATTTAGCAGATTTTTGGTTGACCAATGCGGTAGGACTGAAGAAAATGTTGGGGCTCTACAGAAAGAGATCCGACGAAAGCCAAACCGAGGAGAACTTTTGGACGAAACTGAAGAATGCATTTAAGGATGGAAATTTTAGGGTCGACTCTTTTATAAAAAATATGTCAGATTTTGAACGTTTCTTTGGATGAAAATCATTTTTTTTTCAATCGACACATTCTTGTTTAGCTCGATCCATATATATATATATATATATATTTTTTTTTTTTCTACTCTTGGAAGTATGAATCGTTGTATTAATTTTGTTCTAGAGTACTCTGTTATAGTTACTAAATGCGTAGGATAATTCATTCTAGTATTCCGATGGCTGCTTTGCGTGTCGATTGTTGGTATGAATGTTAGCATTTTTATATTGTCGTCATATTTTTGAAAAATAATTATTTATTTAAGGATTTTTTTAAAAGGGATTCAAAAGGGGTGAAAATTGAAAGCAACTTTTGGTTATTATACACAACAAATCAGTTTTCATAATGTTCTCTAAAAAGATGGCAAATACTGGTCCTTTTTGGAGCTATACATTGTGGCACAGGCCTTGGCACATGTTTTCCTGTATGGCCCACTTATCCGGAAAAAAAAAAAAAATTGGTAGAACTCGACACCAATACAAATTTCTCTTGTTACCAGAGGCAGAGACACACGCGATGCATGTGCGACATTTATACATGAATATAAAGTGTAATGTTTGTAATAATAAGTGTGCTATGAACTAAAATTAGGTTGAGATTGAAGGTAAAAAATAATTGACGTGATTCGGGTGAATTTGAAACATCCACTCATTTTAAAATTCTACCAAAACATTTTTTTTAAAAAATACAATGGTTGAAACTATGCCTACAAATTCCAAAAAAATTGAATCATGTATTCTATAAAATCATCTCACTTGCCGAATAAAATAACTGCAGTTAAAATTATGAAAATAACAACCAACCTAAAAATTTTCCATTTAGAGAATAAAACCAACAAGCATATTAAAATCTATCAAAACCCTCAACACAATAACAACGCCAACCATTTAAAAATTTTCTTAAACATTTTCCCATTAAAATCATATATTTGCGAAAAAATACAAGGTCCTCGGGTTCGCGTGCGCATAGCCAACTCCGCCCACTCAGTCCACGGCACCCCCAGTCTCCTGATCAAAATGCTCATGCTTCATCATTCACACCTAGTGAGTCTAAAAACTCAACACAAGGTAACGTTAATAGCAAGTACATATAAATAACATACAACAGTGAAAAATACTGTAATCAACATATATTTCATTATCTTGACAGCATAAACGTAAACATGTCTTATAATAGCATAACGTGTCAAAACATGTCTCATCATATCATCATATACGTATACATTTTCTTTAATTGAATTCAATTCATTAGTTGTGGCTTTCGCATCAGCTCTATCGTATCAGCTATATTCGATGGATCCATCTACGTATAACCACGGTATCGGGGGCGAGGACATCTGTGAAGGGCCTAAAACTCCTTTCTGGAAAATTTGCGGAAAATTAAAATTTTTCTTTTTAAAAGAACTGAAATGGCCTCATTCATAAAATCACTGGTGAATCAAGTTCAATATTTCAAAATATTGCAGCGGAAGAAAATTAAAGTTTTGCCAACAACAACGATTTAAAAATATCCAACAACTGATAAAAATTGTTTGCGGAATAACATAACAACTGCTGCATCTGAGGTCCTCGGGTGCCACTACTGCCGACCCAAGCTGGCTCACTGGTCCCCGCCCTCGGCCCTGGCCTCATCAGTACCTACAACAATCAAGTCTAGTGAGCCTAAAGACTCAGCATGCATATATCGCAGGTAACGAGTAAAAATCTGAATTAAAATATGCATGAGTTAACATATCCTGTCCTGAGGCATACTGAAAATAATCTGTACTGAGCAATTATAATACGTGCATAACTGAACATGAAATCACTGTAAAAATATTTGCTCCTTGGAGCCTGTACTGAAATATCTGGTAAAATTTTCTGTTGAGATTATGTTTTACGCCTGTGGCCACTGCACTAAGCTGAACTGATCGGTAACTGGCTACCGGGGAGGCTGAAACTGAACTGAGCTGGCCGGTCACTGGCGACCGGGTGGTACCATACTGAACTGATCGGTCACTGGCGACCGTATAAAATAACACTCCCACATAGTGAATGAACCACAAGCCATATCGCATAAATCTCAAAAATAATCATTTTCTGTTTAATGCACGTAAAATAATTAACTGGCGTAATGAAAATTCCTGTAATTTTACCAACTGGATTGGATTGGATCGTTCCCAGGCTCGCTGCAACCTAACTGTGCCATGAAAATTATGCAATAGCTTAAACTTGACCAACTATGCAATTTACGTTCAAAAGATGCGACTATGACGCCTAATGACTTCGCATTTAATCATGACTCCGAGCCAACCTGAACCGACACTGAACCGACGTATAGTCATGATTAAAATACGCTGAAAAATCATAAAATAATGTTCCTAAAATGATAGGGTCGAAATCTAGGTGAAATGGAGGCCAAAACACGAAACGCTCTTTCGAGAGTCAATTTGGCACATTGCACCGTAAATTCTCGTACGACCTCAAAAATGATCCAAATGACGAACGGTCAAAAACATGACCTTCCTAACTCAATGAGGAACTGTCCAGTCCAAGGCCATGGGCTAAAAGCCAACCAAGAACTCGAACGAGCCTCTGAACCGACTCAGCAACTTGCTGTAATTTCCAGCAGCTGCGACCTAGCTTGCATCGCATCGTTTGCGAGACTTTTGGCCAGTGGGGCTTTAACCACCGACCAAAGCCTCTCCACAACGTCCCAAGGAATGATTTGAACCATGGCTAAGGGCCCTAGGCCAGCCACAATTCGCCTCATTCCAGCAACCACCCGAAAGTTCTCACCGAGGGCCCTCATGCGTGCGTGTGTAGTGTTTATGCTATGATCGATGTCTTGCGTCGTTCCAGTGGCCATTTGATTGACCATGGCACAATCTAGACATCTAGGGGCATGATATGAACCATGGCTAAGGGCCATAGGCCAACCAAGATCCACACCAAGCCAACCAACTCGAAGTACATGTGCTGTCAAAACCAAAGGGGCCGAGAGGGGAGGGGGCTGTTTTCACGTTTTGATTAAAAACCGAGGGGCCATGGACCAAGCCACCAAAAGGGCAACTTAGTCACGTCTTAGACATGCTAGGGAAGTGATCCAACCATGGCTAAAGGCGCTTGGGGCAGCCAAGATCAGATCCTTCCTCCTTGACATCCAAACTGAATTTTCGAATCACATTTCTGCACTTATGGGGAACTTGCTGTCATTTCGGTTTTCCAGCAAGTATGGGGCTGGTTTGAATGGACCAACATGGTCCTAATGCATCCTAATACATGTATACAAGCCGCCTTGGGAGCCTGGAGTCGATCCAATACCTGAAACCATCAAAACTCAGAAAAACGTGAAGCTTGTCAAGGGAAGTCGAAAATTCTGCATGTGTGTTCCAAAATATTTTGACATGGATCTCGATTTTTGCTTGCTACAACTTGATCATGTACTGAAAAATAAATGATAATATGACTTGATTGAGGTTTGAAAGAAATCTAGACATGCCTGGTTTCGTTTCGAAAGAAAACGAAAAGAAGAGACGAGACGGCGCGGAGGAGACGGAGTGGCTTGCTTCTCTACCTTTCTTGGCTCTCGATTTTTCTCCCTTTCTCCCTAGCTGTTATCCACGTTTTTTCTACTGAAAAGGGGTCTTATTTTCGGTGGAGGTGGAGGGGGAGTGATGGTTATGAAGGAGAGGAGAAGGGTGCACAAAAATAGGATCATATCAAGACCAAGTCTTCCCAAATTTGAATTTTAAATTTTGAATTGCTATCAAATGATCTCTTGGGTGATTCTAGACTATAGTGGCCGATTTTATCATGCCAAACAAGGGTTAGGATAGTGGTCTAGTATTAATTAATTAAGGTGGAAAAATAGCTAAAAGAATTAGCATGCTAATCAACCAAGAATGGGTCAAAGGTGAGTTGGCAAGTCCTAGTTTGTTCTTCTAGGGGTGTGGCCGAAAATGCATGATAAATGGTAGGGGGAAAATTGATTATCTAGTAATTTAATAACCCTTAAAAGCCTTACTAATCCTTTAATTAATTTAGTGAACTAACCCCTTAATTAAGTAACTTAAATGAGCTCATTTCTTAATCACCTCCAATAATTAAATTAAAATCCTCAACTAACTTAAATAATTTCTTAAACTTCTTTTTAACTTAAATAAACTTACTTGCTAGCTAAATTAACTTCTGGAAATATTTCTCAAATCTTAAATTCTATCTCAAAACTCCAACTCCAGTCCGGCCTCACTGAAATAACTGAAATGCTAAAAATCAAACTACTGAACTGAAATAATGAATAATTAACTTCAAATAAATGCATTTAAAATAATCATGCAATGAAGTCAATTAAATTTAAAAATCTAGAATTATGCATGGCTTATACGTCTACTGACTTACGGGTTACTTTGGAGCAATTTTGGGATGGGTGACCTCCTGGGAAGTTTCCCAGGGTGCGTGTGAGTGAGGACATAAGCACGCTGGAAAGACTCGTCTTGATACAGTGAGGACAGTCGTCGAATCTGGGGCGTTACAATCAGTGTCCAATTTTACTGATGAGCTCATGGGAGTATTTGCAGCTGAATATGATTCCATGCCAAATTTCTTCAGCAGCTCCTTTGTATATTTAGTTTGACTGATGAATATACCAGTCTCCAGTTATTTCACTTGCAGTCCAAGAAAGAATGTCAGTTCACCCATCATGCTCATTTCAAACTTATCCTGCATTAGCTTAGCAAACTTTTTGCATAATTTGGGATTAGTTGACCCAAATATGATATCAACATAAATTTGAACTAATAAAATGTTATCATTCTTAGCAAATTTGAACAAGGTCTTATCAACTGATCCAACAGAAAAATCATGATCAGTTAGAAATTTTGAAAGAGTTTCGTACCAAGCTCTGGGAGTTTGTTTAAGACCATATAAGGCTTTGTTCAAATGATATACATGATCAGGAAAGTTGTGATTTACAAAACCTGAGGGTTGTTCAACATATACTTCCTCTTGTCGTTGATCGTTCAGGAATGCACTCTTTACATCCATCTGATAGACCTTGAAGTTCTTGTGTGATGCATAAGCGAGCAAAATTCTGATTGCTTCCAGTCTTGCAACTGGAGCATACGTCTTATCATAGTTAATTCCTTCTTCTTGCCTATATCCTTGTGCCACTAATCTTGCTTTGTTGCGTCCAACTGAACCATCCTCATTCAGTTTATTTCTGTATACCTATTTTGTACCTATAATAGGTTTTGAAATTGGTCTTGGAACTAAGTTCCAGACATTGTTATAAGTGAACTGATTTAGCTCTTCTTGAATTGCATTTACCCAGTTAGGATCAGCAAGAGCTTCATCAGTTTTCTTCGGTTCTAGTTGTGAAACAAAAGCTGAATAGATAAATAAATTTAGCATTTGATTGCGAGTTCTTACTGGATCAGATGGATTTCCTATTACCAGTTTAGGTGGATGTGATTTTCTCCATATGTACTCAGTATTTGTTGTATCAGCAATTTCTTCAGTTGGTAACTGAACACAGTTTTCAGTCTCAGTTGGTGCTTCGTCAACTTGTATTTGAATGTTATCATTATGCTCTATCAACTGATCATCAGCAACGACTTCCTGCACATCTGATTGGTCCAGTACTTCTGGTTTAGGTGTTTGAAGTATGTTTTGATTGCCATGACTTTCATTTTTGTCATCATCTTCCAAACTGATATCTGTAAGTCGATCAACTAGCTCAACTTGATCAGTTGGCTTATCAGTTATTTCAGTTTCATTGAAATCAACATGAGCAGATTCTTCAACATTTAGGGTTTTCTTGTTGAAGACTCTATAAGCTATACTAACTGATGAGTATCCAAGAAATATTCCTTCTACAGATTTTTAGCATCAAACGATTTTAAATAATTTTTACCATTATCAAGAATAAAACATTTGCAACCGAATATTTTGAAATAAGTAATTATACTTTTTCGTCCATGCCAAATCTCATATGGTGTTTTCATATGATTTTTATTAATCAATGATCTGTTCTGAGTGTAACACGCAGTATTTACTGCCTCTGCCCAAAATCTTTGAGAAATACAAGAATCAGCATGCATCGTTCTAGCAGCTTCTTTAAGGGTCCGATTTCTTCTCTCAGCTACACCATTTTGCTGAGGAGTTCTGGCTGCTGAGAGCTCATGCTTAATTCCAGCATTTTCTAGGAAATTTGAAAAAGTTTGATTGATGAATTCAGTTCCTCGATCAGATCTGATTCGATTAATTCCAACTGATTTTTCATTTAAAAGTCTTTTGAAGAGCTTTATTAGTTGCGAAGCAGTATGGTCTTTAGATTTGAGAAAAATAACCCAAGTAAATCTTGAAAAATCATCTACGACTATCAAGGTGTATTTCATTCCTCCTAAACTCATGACTGGTATAGGGCCAAAGAGATCCATGTGCAACAGTTCTAAGCATCGGGATGAAAATTTACAGCCCTTGTTTTTAAAAAAGGATCGTACTTGTTTACCACACTGACATGCTGAGCAAAGTTTTTCTTTTGAAAAGTCTATTTTGGGCAAACCAGTTACAAGTTCATGTTTACTCAGATAGGCAATGGTTTTAAAGTTTAAATGATTTAGTCTCTTATGCCACAACCAGTTTCAGATGATTTGGAAGCAACAAAACAAACTGGTGCATAAGTTTGATGATTCCAACTGACTTTATATGTGTTTCCACAACGTTTGCCAGTTAGTATGATTTCATTAGTTGATGTTTTGACTGAACATGAGTTTTTGTCAAATTGTACTGAGAGTCCACTGTCGCATAACTGACTGATGCTAATCAAGTTATACTTCAGGTTTTCTACTAATAGAACATCTTTTAAAGTAAAGTTACCATGTACAAGCTTACCCTTACCCACAGTTCTACCTTTGAAATTGTCTCCGAAACTGATGTTTGGACCACTGTATTTGATCAGTTGAGATAACGCACTTGCATCTCCTGTCATATGTCGCGAACATCCACTGTCCAAATACCATATTGAGTTCTTGTTTGTACCTGTTACCTGCAATCACACACATAATATAACTTGGTACCCATATCTATTTGGGTCCTGAACTGATTAGTCCCTTAGGAACCAACACTTGGATTAGTCTAACAGACTTTCCAGTAGCTGTATTCTAAATGGTTTTTCTCGGCTTTTGTGTGCTTGGTGTGTAGTGTACAGATGATACAATATGTGTTTTAGCTTTATTCAACTGATTGTTCAGTCTATATCTCTTCTGAACTGGCTTGCAGTTATAGTAATTGAAATAGCTTTTCAAATAGTTCTTGTGAAACCTCTTTGATGACTTACTTTGTGAATCAGTTGAGAATTTTTTACTATAACCAATCTCATATCTTCTAGCCTTGTTTATATTCTCAGTAGGTTGCTCAATCAGTTTATTGGGCTCAATTTGTTCTTGTACCATTGTTGTTTTGACAAAGTGAATGTATTTTCCTTTGTCTGTTTTTAGCTTTGGTTGAGTATCATTTAAATACATTTTTCCTTGAGTGTTGAACCCTAAACCAGTTTTATCAGAAACTGATTTTTGTGAATCCTGCATCTCATTCAGTGCAGTAGATGACTTGTTCCAAGACTGAATGAGCTCAGTCTGTTTTAAGTTTTCAAGAATCAACTTCTGGATTAATGACTGATTTTTGTTTCTCTCTGCTTTTAACTCAGCAATTTTCCTTTTTGAGACTCAATCCATCAACTGATTCATCAGTTTTGGTTTTATTGTCTGTGGGATCAGTTTGCTTTGCTTTGACTTTTTCAAATGATGATGCAAGCTTTTGATACTCATTTACCATGTCATGTAGTGTTAGAATGAGTTCTTCTCGTGTGAAATCAGTTGAGCTAAAATCAAATATTTGTTGGCTAGATGATTTTTCTTCTGCATCATTAGCCATCAAGCACTTGACTTACTCATCATCACTAGAGCTGCATGAGCTTTCTGGTTCTGACTCCTCACTGTCAGTTTCTGCCCATTTAGATTTGTTTTCTTCAGCTAAGAGTACCTCATGTTTCTTTCTGAAGGACTTCTTATCTTCCTTGGGTCTTTTTTTGTGCTCATATGATTTCTTTCTTCTATCAGTTGAGCCTTGACTATTCTTCTTGGGTTTAGGACAATTAGCAATAAAGTGACCTGATTTGCCACAGTTGTAGCAGGCATTTGATTCATCTTTGGAGTTGTTTCTTTGGTATGGCTTCTGGAAGTTTCCTTGATTCTTTCTCATTAACCTTCCAAATTTTTTGATGAAAAATGACATAGCATCACTGCTCAACTGATCAGCAGATTTCTCGACTGAATTTATTGGTTCTGTTCTAACAGCAGCTAAAGCAGTTGTGGCTGCAGGGGTAGATGGTTCTCCTTCTCTGATCTGCAACTCAAATTCATAAGCCTTTAAATCAGCAGACAGATCATGAAGTTCAATCTGGTTCAGATCTTTGGACTCCCTCATTGCCATGGTCTTGACATCCCATTCCTTGTGAAGACCTCTCATTACCTTCAGTGCAATCTCTTTGTTGGTATACACTTTTCCAAGTGAATTTAACTCATTGATGATACTTCTTACTCTTTCATCATACTCGTGCATTGATTCTCCTGCTTTCATTTTGATATTATCAAACTTTTGAACAGCAACAAAAAGTTTATTTTCTTTGGTTTGATCATTTCCTTCACACAGCTGGATCAGCTTTTCCCAAATTTCTTTGGCTGTCTTACACATCTTTATTTTGCTGAAAGTTACTTTGTCCAGCGTTTTGTACAGAATGTCTTTGGCCACATTATCACGATTTGCTTTTCTTTTATCTTCAGTTGTCCATTCATCTCTGGGCTTTTCTATTCTTTGTGGTGCCCTTCTGTTATGGCAACTGCTTTATTTGTTTTTAAAATTTTCATGGTCCATCAGTTATGAAATACCACATGTCATCATCTTGTGCAGCTAAATGAGCCTGCATTCTGATTTTCCAATCATCAAATTCTTCTCTGGAGAACATAGGAATTTTGTTGAATGAAGTCATGCTAGCAAGTTTATAGATCAAAAGTATTCAAGAACAAGATTCAACCGCTCTGATACCACTTGATATGATCGAATAACGTATCAAGAGTGTTTAGAAGGAGGGGTTGAATAAACACTCACAATTAAAACTGATCTTTTCGAATTTTGAGTTCAGTTTGGTGACAAACTGATTCTCGGAATCTTGCTGGTCAATTACAATCAGTTAAACTAAAGTAGTTGCGGATAGAATACAAAACTGAAATAGAATACACAAGGATTGTTTCTGGATGTTCGGATATTTCAATTACTCCTACGTCACCCCTTCTATCTCAAGGATGGAATTTCCACTAAAAGACTTTGATCGAATACAAGATTTGTACTGACCCACTTTAGTTTGGACTTACCACTGCCAAAAACTGAAACTCTTAGTATTACAAAATTTTCTCAGTGCGTAGCTGATCTTAGCACTATCGAATTTAACGAATATTACAAAGTGCTAGTAAGCTCAAATTGTAGCCTTGACTGCTACGAATAAACCAAGTAAGAGTGAACTAGGATTTTGGCAGAGTAACAGCAAGGTTTGAATAGAGTGATCTCTCTCTCTTTTTTTCAGCTGTTCTTCTGTCATATTTATAAGCTTCCCTTCCAACGGTAACTTGAGATATATTTGAATCTTTGTATCCGTTGATTGCCAATTCATTATTTCTAGGGCATTGTTTGCTTCATTTATTATAATGTGGCGTCTTAACTGCTTTAGCCGAAATGCGTTGTTCTAAGCTGTATTGATTGAAGTGCGGCGTTTCATATTCAGTTGTAGTCTTCTATGTCTCTTTGTCGGTTGAGTGTTCTTTTCCGAGACATGTTCAGTTGAAGGATGCTTAGCTTAAAAGCATATGACTGAATGCATCAACTGATCGGTTTCCAACTGATCAGTTTTCTTTATTAGATCAGCTGATTTCAATTGTTAAGTCCAGTTGCTGAATATAATTGCGCGTATCAGTTGGTTGATCAGTTTGTCAAACTCCAGAATTTAGAGTCTGGTTTTCAACAGAATATATCGACTGATCGGTTTACGACTGATCAATCAGTTGACTTGAAAATTCAGTTACGCTGGTATCAGTTGCCTTTAATATTATGCACATTAATCTTCAGTTATGCAACTAATAGTTGATTTGCAAAGCCTAGTTACTTGATCAGTTAGTCCAATACGATGCTTAGTTTGTCAAATCACTGAAATTTAGTTTCCAACAATTTCACCCTTTTTGGTGATTGACAAAACTTGGAACTTAATAAACTGATCAGCAGAAGTAGAGAGAATACTTTAAAACTTTGTAGATAAAATAATTTTTCTAGTGTACAGATTCGTACAAAGAAAACAAATATCCTTCAACTAATAAATGACAACAGTTGTCTATTCAGTTTGTCTCTTCAGTTCTGATCCTCTCTTATTCCTCAATCAATCTAGCTGCTTTCCACTTTTTGTCAAGCACATCGACTTTTCGAGATAAAATTCGAACATCAGCTGCAATATCTTTGACAGATGATAATACAGTGGTTTGCAGCAAGTCGATTTTCTTTGAAACAGATATCACCATAGATTCAACTCGTTTGTTGATTGTGTCTTGAGTTAGGGAGAGACTCTCAGCTAAGCCTCTGTTCTTTTTAAGTTTTATAGGATCGATTGAAGTGTCAAGAGTGTTTAGAAGGGGTAGTTGAATAAACACTCTCAATTAATATTGGTCTTATCGAATTTTTGAGTTCAGTTTGGTGACAAACTGATTCTCGGAATCTTGTTGATCAATATCAATCAGTTAAACTGAGGTAGTTGCGGAAGGTAACTGACTGACAGATAGAATACAGAACTGAAATAAATACACAAGGATTGTTTCTGGATGTTCGGAGAATTCAATTACTTCTACGTCACCCCTTCTATCACAAGGATAGGATTTCCACTAAAAGACTTTGATCCAATACAACACTTGTACAGACCCACTTCAGTTAGGACTTACCCACTGCCTAAACTGAAACTCTTAGTATTACAAAATGATCTCTGTGCGTAACTGATCTTAGCACTATTGAATTGACAAATATTACAGAGTGCTAGTTTGCGCAACTTGTAGCCTTGATTGCTATGAATAAATCAAGTAAGAGTGAGCTGAGATTTTGACAGAGTAATAGCAAGTTTTGAGTGATGTATCGTCACTTCTTCTTTTTCTTCTGCCATATTTATACTCTTCTTTTCCAATGGTAATCTTGAGATAAATTTGAATCTTTGTATCCGTTGGTTTCCACTTGATTATTCCTTCGATATTGTTTGCTTCATTTATTGTGATTCGGCGTCTTAATTGCTTTGTCCGGAATGCGTTGTTTTAAGTAGTCTTGGTTGTTGTGCGGTGCTCTTGTAATCTGTTATGTCTTCTTTGTGGCAACAGTTGTGAGGGAGGTCTGTAGCAATTCTATTTTATTTGAAACAGAGGTTTCCAGTCGCTCAACTCTCTGACTGATTACATCCTGAGTTGTAAAGAGTGAGTTAACTAGCCCCTTCTTTATTTCATGCACAGTTCTGCTAAGAGAGTCCATGTTGGCTTGAAGAGCGTTTAGTTTCGCCGAGTCAAATTCAGTCGAAGAATCTAATTTGACAGTATGAGACAGTTGTTCGAATTGAATTTTCTTGATTTCAGCGAGCATCTGCTGCATATTGTACTGTATGTTCTGGATTTCTTCAAGAACAACATCCATTTCTGTGGATTGAATTGGAGGTCGCTGGCTGGGTGTTTCTGAATGCTTCGATGTTTGTCCAAAAAGAACTAATGCTTGATTAGTTTCCATTGTTCCAGCCATAGGCTGAGCTGGAATGTTTTCTTGAATTTGAGATGATGAACGTTGGTTTTGATCAAGAAATGGACTGTCTGGCTGAATGATGGAGATGGATGGTTCATACATAGGGGCCTCCTGTGGAGAATTAACTGAAATTTGTTCTTGCTCCTTTGATTCAGTGAGCAACTGACATTCTACATATTCAGCAGTTTCTTGTTCTGAGGGTTTTGCTTGTTCATCAGTTTGAATATCTTGTTCAGCAGAAGTTTCTGGCTGAACTGGTGCTTCAGTTTGAGCTTTTTCCGATTCAGTTATTTCTTTTTCTGAAGTTTGGTTTGGCACTTCAGTTTGAGCAGATATAAATTTTTCAGCAATAAGTGACTCAGCTGGTGCTTCAGATGATATCTTAATGTCTTGCTCTGGTTGTTCAGCTGAATGGGTAATTGAGTCATATTGTATTTCCTCTAGCTGAGCTTCCAAGGTAACAGCTTGAATGATTTCATCAATGTTTGCCAAGGATAGTTCTGCTTCAGAATATAGCTGATGTTCTGTCTGAGA
The DNA here is from genome assembly GCF_025594145.1 of Primulina tabacum. Lineage (NCBI taxonomy): Eukaryota > Viridiplantae > Streptophyta > Magnoliopsida > Lamiales > Gesneriaceae > Primulina > Primulina tabacum. Next base: position 6,971,642 of record NC_134566.1, read on the forward strand.
GGATTGAGGTATTTCCTGAACTGGCTTTTCAGTTGCCTGTTGTGGAGATGGTTCTTTTTGTGGAGAGGAGGATAAATCTTTTTCAATATTTGAGTTGGGGGGTTTGTCATGAAGAACTAGTTCCTGATCTTCTTTCCAAAATCTGATTTCACGCTGCAGACTACTAAGATCTGTGTCCAGTTGAGTGAACACAGCTCTATCATTGTATGCAGTTGGACTTGTGGGATTGTAGTTGGACTTCAGCTTTGCTACCATTCTTGTTAGCTTTTGTACGCGAATCCGATTAAAGAAATATTTCTGCCTTTCTAATGCCTGTGGAATTGTAGCAGCTTTGACTACTTTCATCACAATTGCTTCTAGCTTGATGAACTTTTTCAGTTGAGATCTATGCTTCAGTTCTTTGGCAAAGATTTCTGTTCTGAAACTTTTCCAACAATCAAAAGATTTTAATTGTGATGTGGCAAATGCATTGACCTGTTCCCAAACTAGGTCAATGTGTGTTTGAATGACATTGGATGGCCAGGGTTCTTCAACCAGCTTGCCTTTTCCTTTGTCAGTTGAGAGAATGTGAGGAAGATCCATTCCAGAATGTGTGGAGTGAACTGGTTCCCTTAATATTACACCTTTAGATCTTGCTCTAGGCAGGATGGTAGGGCGATTTACAAGAGTCAAGGGAGCTCTTACCTTAGCTGGCGTCTTTGCTTTGGTAACTGAATCATCAGGTGAGATTACTTGCAAAGGGATAGCCTGAATAGGCTGTTGAGCAGCTGATTGAATAATTTTCTCAGGTGGAATGACTTCCACTGTGGTTATTGGTTTGGTTCTTTGAGTCCTTGGTCTCTTGACAAGCTTAGGGGAAGAAGTTTTCTCTGAATCTGATTCACTGAGAATCAGTTTCCTTTTTGTTGTTTTGACCTTCTTGACTGGTGATGGCTCAACCTCTATTTTGGTTTTTGATGGCAAGGTGTTTTTGGCAGTAAATACCTTGAATTTTGATGATGTTTCAGCATTTTCAGCTACCAAACCCTTCAGTTTTAACAAATAACTGATTTGGATGGCGAAGCCACATGACTGTTTGGATGACTTGAGCATATTCTTCAAGATGTTAAAAAGAATATATCTCCAATTTGCTTTCTTTTCACCCATGATTATGGTCATTACTTGGAATTTTTCGAATGTAAGAGCAGCATAAGAACCGGCTTTTGCTAATATTCCCTTTGCCACGATATCAACTAACAACTGAATTTCTTGTTTCAGTTCCTTCTTTGGATCGGAAACCTTGATTTTCCGTCCATCAGCAGATAGTCGAGACTGCATTTCTTCAATGTCATGAGTTTTTACTTCAGAAAAGCTGACATAACCATCAGTTGGCAAAGAGAAGATTTCTCCAAAAGCTTCTTCAGAAAGGAGTAGCAACTGATCATTGATAGTCACAGAGATAATGTCATTAGCAGTGATAAATCCCTTCCGATAGAATTCATTGACCTCCTTGAGGTATATCTTCTGAGAAGATTGTCCCAAGAACATCCTGAGACCTGCGGACTCAAGCTTTAGAAATACATTTTTAACGTCTGTTTCTTGAATCGATAGAACCGAGTTAAAATCGATGACCATCGCATTCAAGATATGGGCTGGGATCTGGTTTGCCATTTCGGAAAGTGTAGTTATCTGCAAATTGAAGAGAATAAGTTCTGAAATTTGTATACTCTTAGAAACTGATTGTAATTGTGAAGAATAGAACTGAAGTGAAGCGGGCAAAATGCTTTTGTTCGTGACTGTTCAAATTCTGGACACGTGTCAGCCCGGGAAAAATTTTGAATAAAAAAGTGTGCACGTGTGCTGTAATCGTGTGTATATAATAATGAGCGTTTTTAAAATATTCCACGTCATAAAAATTTAGCCACCTCATTTTATTTGGAATATAATAAGTTTTTAATTGGTTAACTTATGTGAGAAGATTTGTAAAATTTTCAAGCTGAACGATCAGTTGGGAAACTGATTCAAGTCAGTTGAGAATTCACAAACGATTGTCTTCTCAGTTAACGTCTTAAAAACTGACATTCCCCCTAAATTGGTGCATATAATAATTAAAGTAGTGCTACAAAATAATTTTAAGAGTCAGAGAGGTTATTGGTTTTGCTGAAACGTTGACGACTCTTCAGCTTTCTTGATATTCTGCTATAAATAGAAATGGCTCAATTAGTTTTAGACATATCATCCAAAATATTCAAGATAAAAAATGTCTGATACGGGTGACTCAAGTCTTTCTCCCTTTTCTGTGGAGGCCAGGAAGGCTGAGATAGAAGACGAAGTCTTCTATGAAATTCTGCATTACTGGGAGCGATTGCAGGAGCTTGAGCTCTTATACAACTCTGGGGAGGCCACCACTCCTGAATTGGTGGCAGAACTGAATCAAGTGCGAAAGCACTTGAATATTGCTGTGTGGGTGGACGTCTTCAATGACGGTCACATGTATCAGCTGATGCTCCGCAAGGAATTGAAGATCCTGAGGCGCATAGCTCATTCTCACAGCTTTCTCATGACTGCTCCTTCTTCTCTATCTGTTTGGCTGAAATTTTGGATAATTGTTGTGGAGGAGAAGTATGATGATGTAATCCAGACCAACATTTATAAGTAATGAAATATTTATCTGGTTTTAACTCTGTTTTTCTGCAAATGATATATTTCATCAGCTGTGATATGTAAACAAATGAACTGATGAGAGACTAACTGTCATAAGTTGATCATGAACTGGGACTATTTAAACAACTATTAATAGAATTCAAACTGATGTCAGTTGACAATGAACAACTGATAACTTAAAGTCCTTGGTAAATGTGAAAGACGCATTGATTAACTTGAGACTCTTCAGCTTCTCCAACGTCATTTTCCTATAAATAAGATGATAGTGATAAAAATGTGATGCAATATCAGTTCAAAAATATTTCAATATGTCTGATTCTAATGCATGCAGCAGCACTCATGTTCATGTTACTGAGCAGTCAACCCCTCGTTTAAAAGATATCAAGAGAAAGATGGAGATATATCTTTTTCAGAAGGTGATGTTAACATGGGAAAAGATTCATGAGTTGAAGAGAGTGAGTGATAGTGGTTCTATTCCTACTCGTGCTCAGGAGGCAAGAGCACTGAAATACCTTGAACGTTTTGAAGTGAGGCATGTTAGGGATTTGGTTGAAGACAAATGTCTTTTGGAGGCGATGCTATGGAAGGAGTGGCATGTTGTTGATAAGATTTCGAAATCTAGGGCATTTGCTAGAGTTCGAATTTATGAGTTAAATGATTGGGTTAGGGCGTGGCTAGATTCAGTTGATTCTATGATATCTTCTGTAAAATGGGAACGTTGGTATTCTTAATGAAGTGTTATTTTCAATTTGTTGTGTTCTTATTTTCTGCATATAATTCTGTTAGTGAAGCAATATTACTAATAATTTCTAAGATAAATCAATTAAACCAAGAATATTTCGAAAGTAAGAAAACTTAGCCTCGGGTAATGGTTTTGTGAAGATGTCAGCTGCTTGCTGTTCAGTTGAAATATATTCTAGTCGAATATCCTTCTTTAACGCATGATCCCTAATAAAGTGATGCCTGACATCTATATGCTTGGTCCTTGAGTGAAGAACTGGATTATAAGTGATGGCAATTGTGCTGGTATTATCACAAAATATGGGCGATTCAGTTGACGTTACTCCATAATCCTTCAGTTGTTGCTGAATCCAGATCAGTTGTGCACAACAGCTACCAGCAGCAAGATATTCTTCTTCTGTTGTTGAGGTAGCTATGGATGTCTGCTTCTTGCTGAACCAAGAGATCAGTCTGTCTCCTAAGAACTGACAAGATCCACCTTTACTTTTGCGATCAAGCTTACATCCTGCATAATCTGTGTCTGAATATCTAACTAAATTGAAGGTGGAGTCTTTGGAATACCATAGCCCAACATTTTGCGTGTCCTTAAGATATCTCAGAATTCTTTTAGCAGCTGAGAAATGTGATTGCTTAGGATTTGCTTGAAATCTGGAACACATACAGACAGCAAAAACAATATCAGGTCGACTGGCTGTTAGGTACAACAATGAACCTATTAATCCTCTATATAATGTCGTCTCTACTGATATTCCCCCTTCGTCAGTATCTAGTTTAATTGATGAGCTCATGGGAGTAGTTGCAGCTGAGCATGATTGCATACCAAATTTCTTTAGCAACTCCTTTGTATATTTTGTTTGACTAATGAATATACCGGTTTCCAGTTGCTTCACTTGCAATCCAAGAAAAAATTTCAGTTCACCCATCATGCTCATTTCAAACTTTTCCTGCATTAACTTAGCAAACTTTTCGCACAATTTGGGGTTAGTTGACCCAAATATTATATCATCAACATAAATTTGAACTAATAGAATATGATTATTTTTAGTAAATTTGAACAAGGTCTTATCAACTGATCCGACTGTAAAGTCATGATCAGTTAGGAATTTTGAAAGAGTTTCGTACCAAGCCCTGGGAGTTTGTTTAAGACCATATAATGCTTTGTTCAAATAGTATACATGATCAGGAAGTTTGTGATTTACAAAACCTGGAGGTTGTTCAACATATACTTCTTCTTGTAACTGACCGTTTAGGAATGCACTCTTCACTTCCATCTGGTAAACTTTGAAGTTTTTGTGAGATGCATAAGCAAGAAATATTCTGATTGCTTCCAGTCTTGCAACTGGAGCATACGTCTCATCGTAGTCAATTCCTTCTTCTTGCCTATATCCTTGTGCTACTATTCTTGCTTTGTTGCGTATAACACCGTCCTCGTTTAGTTTATTCCTGTACACCCATTTTGCACCAATAATGGTTTTTGAATTTGGTCTTGGAACTAAGTTCCAGACGTTATTGTGAGTGAACTGATTCAGCTCTTCTTGCATAGCATTTACCCAGTTAGGATCAGCAAGAGCTTCATCAGTTTTCTTTGGTTCCATTTGTGAGACAAAGGCTGAATGAATAAATAAATTTAACATTTGATTGCGAGTTCTTACTGGATCAGATGGATTTCCTGTTACCAATTCTGGTGGATGTGATTTTCTCCATCTGTACTCAGCATTCGTTGCATCTGCAACTTCTTCAGTTGATAACTGAATGCAGTTTTCAGCTTTAGTTGATGCCTCGTCAGCTGATATTTGAATATTATCATTTTCCTTTAATAACTGATTGTCAGCATTGACTTTCTACTCATTTAATTGATCCAATATCTCTGGTTCTGGTGTTTGAAAGATGTTTTGATTATTATGATTTTCATCTTTGTCATCATCTTCCAAACTGATATCTGAAAATCGATCAGCTAGCTCAACTTGATCAGTTGGCTTATCAGTTAGTGCAGTTTCATCAAAATCAACATGCGCAGATTCTTCAACATTTAAAGTTTTCTTATTAAAGACTCTATAAGCTATACTAACTGATGAATATCCAAGGAATATTCCTTCTGCAGATTTAGCATCAAACGATTTTAAATAATTTTTACCATTATCAAGAATAAAACATCTACAGCCGAATATTTTGAAATAAGTGATTATACTTTTTCTTCCATGCCAGATCTCATATGGTGTTTTCATATGATTCTTATTAATCATTGATCTGTTCTAAGTATAACATGCATTGTTTACTGCCTCTGCCCAAAATCTTTGAGAAATACCAGAATCAGCATGCATTGTTCTAGCAGCTTCTTTAAGGGTTCGATTTCTTCTCTCTGCTACACCGTTTTGCTGAGGAGTTCTTGATGCTGAGAGCTCATGCTTGATTCCAGCATTTTCTATAAAGCTTGAAAGTGTTTGATTGATGAATTCAGTTCCTCGATCAGATCTGATTCGATCAATCCCAACTGATTTTTCATTTAAAAGTCTTTTAAATAGTTTAATCAGTTGTGCAGCCGTATGGTCTTTGGATTTGAGAAAGATAACCCAAGTAAATCTTGAAAAATCATCTACGACCACCAAGGTGTATTTCATTCCCCCTAAGCTCATGACTGGTATTGGACCGAAGAGATCCATGTGCAATAGTTCTAAGCATCGGGATGAAGACTTACAGCCCTTGTTTTTGAAAGAAGATCGTACTTGTTTTCCATACTGACATGCTGAGCAAAGTTTTTCTTTTGAAAAATTTATTTTGGGCAAACCAGTTACAAGTTCATGTTTACTCAGATAGGCAATGGATTTAAAGTTTAAATGATTTAACCTTTTATGCCACAACCAGTTTAGAGATGATTTTGAAGCAATAAAGCAGACTGGTGCATGAGGCTGTTCATTCCAACTGACTTTATATGTGTTTCCACATCGTTTGCCAGTTAGTATGATTTCATCAGTTGATGTTTTAACTGAGCATGAGTTTTTATCAAATTGTACCGAGAATCCATTGTCGCATAACTGACTGATGCTAATCAAGTTATACTTCAGATTCTCTACTAATAAGACATCTTTAATAGTAAAGTTACCATGAATAAGCTTACCCTTACACACGGTTTTACCTTTGGAATTATCTCGGAAACTGATGTTTGGACCACTATATTTGGTCAGTTGAGATAGCATACTTGCATCTCCTGTCATATGTCGTGAGCAACCGCTGTCCAAATACCATATTGAATTTTTATCTGTACCTGTTACCTGCAATCACACACATAATATGATTTGGTACCCATATCTATTTGGGTCCAAAACTTATTAGTCCCTTTGGAACCCATACTTGGATTAGTCTAACTGACTTTCTAGTAGCTGTATTCCAAATGGTTTTTCTCGGCTTTTGTGTGCTTGGTGAGTAGTGTACAGTTGATACAGTATGTGTTTTAGTCTTATTCAACTGATTGTTCAATCTGTATCTCTTCTGAACTGGCTTACAGTTATAGTAATTGACATAGCCATTCGAATAGTTTTTGTGAAATCTTTTTGATGACCCGCTTTGTGAATCAGTTGAAAGCTTTTGGCTATAGCCAATCCCATATCTTCTAGCCTTGTTCAACTTCTCAGTAGGTTGTTCAATCAGTTTACTGGGCTCAATTTGTTCTTGTACCACTGCTGATTTGACAAAGTGAATGTACTTCCCTTTGTTCATTGTCAGCTTTGGTTGAGTATCATTTGAAAACGTTTCTCCTTGATTACTGAACCCTAAACCAGTTTTATCAGAAACTGATTTTTGTGAATTCTGCATCTCATTCAGTGCAGTAGACGACTTATTCCAAGATTGAATGAGTTCAGTCTGTTTTGAATTTTCAAGGATCAATTTCTGGATCAGTGACTGATCTTTCTTTCTCTCTGCTTTTAACTCAGCAATTTCTTTTTTTAGACTCAATCCATCAACTGATTCATCAGTTTTGATTTTATTGTCCATGGGATCATTTTGCTTTGACTTTATTTCCTCAAATGATGATGCAAGTTTCTGGTACTCATTTACCATTTCATGTAATGTTAAAATGAGTTCTTCTCGTGTAAAATCAGTTGAACTAAAATCAAATACCTGTTGACTTGTAGATTCTGCTTCTGTATCATTGGCCATTAGACATTTGACTTCCTCTTCATCACTTGAGCTATATGAGCTTTCTGGTTTTAATTCGTCACTATCAGTTTCTGCCCATTTGGATTTGTTCTCTTCAGCTAATAGAACCTCATGTTTCTTTTTGTAGGTTTTCTTATCATCTCTGGATCTTCTCTTATGCTCATATGATTTCTTTCTTCTGTCAGTTGATCCTTGACTGTCCTTTTTAGGTTTAGGACAGTCAGCAATATAATGACCTGTTTTGCCACAATTGTAGCAAGCATTTATTTCTTCTTTGGAATTGTTTCTCTGGTATTGCTTCTGAAAGTTTCCTTGGTTCTTTCTCATGAACCTCCCAAACTTTTTGATGAATAATGACATAGCATCATTGCTTAATTGATCGGCAGATTTCTTGACTGAACTGGTTGATTCAGTTCTTACAGCTGCTAGAGCAATTGTAGCTGTAGGAGTAAATGGTTCTCCTTCTCTGCTCTGCAATTCAAATTCATAAGCCTTTAAATTAGCAAATAGTTCATGAAGTTCGATGTGGTTCAAGTCTTTAGATTCTCTCATAGCCATAGTTTTGACATCCCATTCCTTTGGAGGACCTCTCATCACTTTTAGTGCAACCTCTTTGTTAGTATACACCTTTCCGAGTGCATATAATTCATTTACAATACTGCTTACCCTTTCATCATACTCATTCATTGATTCTCCAACCTTCATTTTGATATTGTCAAATTTCTAAACAGCAACAGAGAGTTTATTTTCTTCTGTTTGGTCATTTCCTTCATATAACTGAATCAACTTTTCCCAAATTTCTTTTGCTGTTTTGCACATCTTTATTTTGTTGAATGTTGCTTTGTCCAGTGTTTTGTATAGAGTATCTTTGGCCACATTGTCAAGATTGGCTTTTCTTTTGTCCTCAGTTGTCCACTCTTCTCTGGGCTTTTGAATTCTTTGTGGTGCCCCTTCAGTTATGGCAATTGCTGTATTTGCTTTTAGAATCTTCATGGGTCCGTCTGTTATGACATACCACATGTCATCATCTTGTGCAGCTAAGTGAGCCAGCATTCTGATTTTCCAGCCATCGAAATCTTCTCTTGAGAACATAGGAATTTTATTGAATGAAGTCATGCTAGCAGATTTATAGATCAGAAGTATTCAAGAACAAGATTCAACTGCTCTGATACCACTTGATATGATCGATTGACGTGTCAAGAGTGTTTAGAAGGGGGAGTTGAATAAACACTCTCAATTAATATTGGTTTTATCGAATTTTTGAGTTCAGTTTGGTGACAAACTGATTCTCGGAATCTTGTTGGTCAATATCAATCAGTTAAACTGAGGTAGTTGCGGAAGGTAACTGACTGACAGATAGAATACAGAACTGAAATAAAATACACAAGGATTGTTTCTGGATGTTCGGAGAATTCAATTACTCCTACGTCACCCCTTCTATCACAAGGATAGGATTTCCACTAAAAGACTTTGATCCAATACAACACTTGTACAGACCCACTTCAGTTAGGACTTACCCACTGCCTAAACTGAAACTCTTAGTATTACAAAATGATCTCTCTACGTAACTGATCTTAGCACTATTGAATTGACAAATATTACAGAGTGCTAGTTTGCTCAACTTGTAGCCTTGATTGCTATGAATAAATCAAGTAAGAGTGGGCTGAGATTTTGACAGAGTAATAGCAAGTTTTGAGTGATGTATCGTCACTTCTTCTTTTTCTTCTACCATATTTATACTCTTCTTTTCCAACGGTAATCTTGAGATAAATTTGAATCTTTGTATCCGTTGGTTTCCACTTGATTATTCCTTCGATATTGTTTGCTTCATTTATTGTAATTCGGTGTCTTAATTGCTTTGTCTGGAATGCGTTGTTTTAAGTAGTCTTGGTTGTTGTGCGGTGATCTTTAATCTGTTATGTCTTCTTTGTTCTTTCCCGAGACATCTTCAGTTGAGAGACTTTGAGGCATTCGGCTGAATGTTTTAACTGATCAGTGTACTCTGTATCATTGTATCAGCTGATTTCAGTTGATAAGTTCAGCTGCCGAATTTTCTTGCGCGTATCAGTTGATTCATATTTTGTTAATCGATTGATTCATGTTTTGTCAAACTCCAGAATCTAGTTTCCAACAAAGTTCATCGATCGTAAAGGAGATAGAGGTCACAGCAGCTTGAATTGACTTCAATTTCTCTGAATTGAATTCACTTGAGGAGTTCAACTTTAGAGAGTGAGCAAGTTGAGTGCGTTGGTAGTTTGATCAAAGATCACCAAAGTCCTGTCAGAAACTTCCGTTTCAGCATGTATCAGCTCTTGTAGATTCTGGGGAGGAGAAGAGATAGTAGGAGGATCCAATGAAGAAGGTGGTTCTTCAGTTTGTTGAACTATTGGTACTTCAGTTTGCATATTTTCAGTTGAAAATGAGTTCAGTTGAGCCTCTTCTGTAGAACTAAGAACTGCCTGTTCAGTCACAACCATCGACTGAACTGGTTCATAAAGTACTTCAAAATTAGCCATTTCGGCTTGTTCTTCAGTTGCTTCAGTTTGAACATCTGCTAGTTTTTCAGTTGATGCAACATCTTCAGCTGTTCTGACTGTTTCAAGCTGAATGTCATTCGTAACTGACTCGATGACCTCTTCTAGATTTGCCAATGTCAATTCAGCTTCAGAGTAAAGCCGTGGATTATCAGTAGGAGGTGCAGAAATTGGTGAAGGTGGCTCGGTTGGCTCGATCGGCGTGGCTTCGAGTGTAACGCTCGCGGCTGGTTGCTTGGGCAGTAGGGTTAGCTAGGGTTGGTCAAGGAGGGACTCTTGGGTTCGGACTTGGTCCCAGTATAGTTGGTTAGCTGCTGTTTCGCTTGGTCTTGAGCTAGGGTCGATTATTTAGAGCCCATGGTGCACTAGGGTTTAGTTCTTCTTGGTGCAGAAATTTTCAGCAAGGGTCAAGCGGATTTCGAGGGTTCTAAATGGCAGGAAATGGGTTGTGAGGGGTATGGTTAAGTATTTTTAAGTCACAGTTTAAGTTGGAAAAATTTTTGTTAGGTTACGGGTTGATTCAGGTTAAAACCAGAACCCCGGTCCAAGTTTTAAAACGAATCATATAAGTTTCAAAACGAGCTCGAGTTTACGTCTATTAATTTTTTATAAATATGTTTTGAGGTGTTTTAAGGGTTTTGGTTCACTTCGGGTCAAAATTTAGAGGTCCAGGGGTAAAATAGTCAATTAGGGTTTCCAAGGGCAAAATGATCATTTTGCACCCGGGTCGAGTATTTAGTCCTGGCAGTGCCCTAAACACGATTTGACATGTTTTAAATGTTTATGTTATCAAGAATATGACTTTTTAGGTAAATATTAAACATACATTGCATGCTTGATTTTAAGGAAAATGTACGTATACACATGATTTTATTAAGTGATGAATATGATGACATGTTTTGAAGGATGGGAGTTGGTTGTGACTAATACGATGATACGATAATATGATGACATGTAAGGCCAAGGCTCAGTGGATGGGTAATATTGTCGCTGATATCCCGCCGCTAGGTACCGCAGTTATACGTAGATGTATCTATCACCTAATAAGATGATACGAATGTCACAACTAATGAGCGGAATTCAAATTAAGAAAACACACGTGTATATGTTGATATGATGAGATATATCATGAACATGTTTATGCTTCGACAGGTCATGGTTATGCATAAGAATTTTTAAGATCATGAATTGTATTTTTATTACAATACCTCTAACTGTTGCATGTTAAGTATATGTACTTGTTATAATGATTTTGGTGTGTTGAGTCTTTAGAATCACTAGATGAGAATGATGCAGGTGAGCATATCGATGAGGAGACTGGAGGGGATGAAGTCTGCGTAGGCGGGGCTGGATGTGTGCACGCTAACCCGACTATCATTTTTTACCGCACATCATGTTACGAGTTAGGAGAGATTATGAATATTTTCATACTATCTCATTTTATTATGTTGATGTTTGACAGGATTTTTACACGTTTCATAATTGCATTATTTTAAAACATAATACTAGGGTTAACAATTTGGCGAATTTTAAACTGTGGTATTTACACCTGTTATTTGAGTTCATTTATTATATATTGCAAAATTTCAGTTACTATTGCATGCATGCTTAAATATATAAATTTTTGGAAAAAAAATTCTAGTAGCATTTTAAGTAGTAGTCGTCTCAGTTGGTATAAGAGCAAGGGTCATGTGTAGGGTTGTGCCACCGCCAGCTTCTACAGCTCAGTCTTCAAGCCTCAAGTCTGTAAGTTTAAATGTTTTAAATGCTATCACCTGCATGATTACATGATACATGTTTTACAGCGACTTACAATACATGTTTAGCTGCTTTCATGATTTAAGGATCAAATGTTTTGAAAACTAGATTAAATTACATGATAGGTTACATATATAATTTGGACTGTATTCAGATATCATGCCTCCCAGACGCGCCCTTAGCACTGATCGACATCATGATACTACTGGAGGCGGTAGAGGCCTCCATCACCACCCCAACGTTAGGAGATGCAGCTACCCGAGTCCTTGAGGGTTTTGCCAGACTTATGGAGCATGCACAGCAGGTTCCTCGAACCCAAACAGACATATATGAGCAGTTCCGACGGCTCAACCCAAAGGAGTTCGGGGGTACCACTGACTCTTTCATGGTGGAGGGTTGGATTCAATCTTTGGAGCTACATTTTCAGTACATGGAGATGAGGGATGGTGACCGGGTCAGGTGCGCCACATACATGTTGAGAGATGATGCATCCCTTTGGTGGGAGGGAGTTGCTCATGGGGTGGACTTGACTACCCTAGTTTGGAATCAGTTCAAGGAGATCTTCTACAATAAATATTTTCCAGCGGATGTCCGGGGCCGCCTAACGTGGGAGTAAAAGAGTCTCCGACAGGGGGACTCGACTGTGGCTGAATTTATCAAGAAGTTCGACAGGGGCTGTCAATTTTTGCCCTTTATTGCGAGAGATGCCGCTTAGAAGTTGAGGCATTTCATGGATGGTCTGAGACGCACTTTGTGCCGGGACGTGATGCTGATGAGACCGACGGGTTATGACGAGGCCACCGCTTGTGCTTTTCAGGCGGAGTAGGCATTGAGGGACATTGATATAGAGATGCAACAGAAGAGGCATCAGGCCCACTCTAGCTCACAGCCACAGAAGAAGCAGTTCACAGGGCCACCGAGGCATCAGGCGTGGGGACCCAAACCTAATTCATTTTCTTAATCATTATTTGGATCATTTAATTAATCTGGGTTTAAATTTTTTTTTAAAATACATACATGCGGAAGATAATATAATCAGTCTGATATAAATATCAACATAAAGTACAAGTCTTGTACAACAGATATTCAGATACACTAGTGTTCAGCAACTACATCAAGTGCTGAAAACTAAATCTACTCTAAGTCCGGATCTCCACGCTAATCTTGAATCTCTCATCCTTTTCGTGACCATGATCATGTCCCACCTGTTGTCATGCACACATACAAACACAACAACAGCCGGATAACTCCGGTGAGAATATAATCTCAGTATAAACAATGTATACATGCAATCATATAAAAAGATATAAAAGCATGAAACAAATATCAATAACATGTATCAAATCTGAAAACATGAATCGATATAAAGCTGTAATTAAGCTCTGGACTCGTCAACTCAGACTTGACTCATCTCTAATCTAGGGATCCCGGTTCATGGACATTGGCACAATATACCGAATCTCTGCAATAGAAGCTGATCCGCTCCTACGCAACATCGATATAAACAAAACATCCAGTGTCTTGGCAACTCCGCCAAAGACTTGGCATCTCCGCCAATGACTAGGCACCTCCGCCCATGACTCGACACGTGCTTTGCTATAAATCAATAGATTAAGCATATCAATCTCATGAATTGCAAATATCAATGCAATAAAGTAAAGCATGTGGTTTTGGGAAACTCAAGTCAAATCAAACTCAAGTCGTATCCTCCCGGTTCGACATTGGTTTATACCTTTCTCTGTTGATCTGACGAAGTCGAAGTCTCGAATTCGAATCTGTCAATACTCAATCTGGCAATGACAATATCGAGGAGTATAATATCAATATACCACTCAAATCAATACTGGATATAATCAGAACTCAATCAAATTCTGTTTCAACGGCATAATGGCACAATCTCAATATACCTAGCAATACAAATCAATAGATATCAATCTCAACAACTCATAATCGATACAATAACATAATCTGATATCAAATCTGTATTATCTCAATCAAATTCAATCTGAAAATGATAACAATTCTATACGGTATCCGTTCTTCAATCCGGTTTCGATTATACGATTATCAATATTGCGAGAACATATAATCTCAATCAAATCATAATTCCTTCAACTCATAAATTTTGAATCATGCTAGAACATAATAAAAGTTACGTCATGTTAAAGCTCTTGTCGATAGAAACACGGTACTGAAGTCGGATTGAAATTCAGACGGACGGATTTTCCTCCAATTGAATTCTAGTATCAAAAGCTTGACAATTCCCCTGGAGAAGCTCTCGGTTCTTTCTAAAGGAAATGAAGGAAATGAAATCAATTTACATATATATTGCATGTTTCAGCCATGTGGCTCATCTCTTTGCACATTATTCAAGTCTTCTTTCTGTCTTTCCCGGTCTGATCCTTTCCGTCTATAATCACATAAATTATCAACAAATCATTTCAGATTACAATAACAAAATTCTCGGGCATTACATCAGGGCAGCAAAAGCCCCAAGGTCAATTTAAGAGGTCGGACAGCAACAACCACCACAAGCACCAGGGACTCCTAAGCCAGAGGAGGATCAGCCGTGCAAGCAATGCAACAAGTTACACTACGACAAATACATGTGGGGCACCTTCAGATGCTTCGTATGCAAAGGAGAAGGACACAAGGCGTCAGACTGCCCTAAGAACAAGGGCCCCACTATTGGCAGGGCGTATGTGATGCATCCGGAGGAGGCGGAGGCGGAGGCGGAGCCAAACTCTACACTAATCACCAGTAACCTTTATGCTAAAGAATTTTAATTTACCGCCTTGATTGCATGAGTTATATAATTGTTGAGGGAATTATTTTGACATTGAGAACCTAAAATAAATTAGGTTGCATGTTCTAAATAGTTGGACTTAAGAATCGAATTGAATTGATTAAGGGTTTTTTAAGGACCATATTGAAATAATCAAAATTTAAGGGCTGTTTTCGAATTTTCGGGGTTAAATTCTTAATTTTTGATAATTTTAAGGTTTAAGTGGGTAAAATGTAAAAAAAAAAATGGGGACAAAAATGCAATTTTCGTAAATTGTATGGCCAAAGTGTATAGAATTCGAAAATCTAAATGCCAAATTACAATTTCCGAAATTTTGAGGTAAAATTTCGAGAATTTTGTGTGGGTGCTAGAAGTAAATCAGTAATTTTTCAAAGATTTTGGGATAAGTGCTGGTAGAAAATTTCTTAAGTTTCAACGCGATCATATTTGATGGTATGTTTTATCGCAGAAAGGATATATATTTCAAGTAGCCACGTATGCATTGCTATATTCTGGAACTACACATTCGTTTATATCCGAAGCTTTTTCCAAGCGACTAGGAATCATACTAGAGATTATGGATTTTAGATTCAGAGTTTCGATTTTGTCCGAAGATCATATGTTTACATCACATGTAGTGAAGAAATTGTAGCTTCGGTTACAGAGAAATATGGTGCAAGCAGGTTTGATTGCGCTACCATTGCCAGAGTTCGACATTATTCTGGGTATGGACTAGCTTTCTACGAATGGATCTGTCATATATTTTCGACGGAGGTCAGTATCTGTCCGACCACCCAGCGGTAAGTCGTTTATATTTGAGGCAGCCAAACATCAGCAGATGCCTCACATCATTTCTTGCATCTGTGTGAGGAAGCTCATGAGGAGAGGCTTCCAAGAATTTTTTGCCAATATCGTAAGAGTGACAGAGCCAGTCAATCAGAGTCTAGAGGAGGTTGAAGTGGTTAGAGACTTCCCAGCGTTTTCCCGGACGATGTTTCAGGCATTCCACCAGACAGAGTGGTGGACTTTTCTATCAAGCTTATGCCAGGTACCGTGTTCATTTCTAAGGCACCCTATCATCTAGCACCTACAGAGATGAAGGAACTGAAGGATCAGATATAGGACTTGCTAGACAAGGGTTTCATTTGCCCTAACTTTTCTCCATCGAGCGCACTGGTACTGTTTGTTAAGAAGAAAGATAGCATCATGCGGCTCTGCATTGATTACAGGGAACTAAACAGAGTCACTTTCAAGAACAAGTATCCACTGCCCAGGATCGAGGATCAGATTGATCAATTTCAGGGAGCATCAGTATCCTCGAAGATAGATCTCCGGTCATGATACCACTAGCTGAAGGTGAGAGAGTCTGACGTGCATAAGACGTCCTTCAGGACGTGTTATGGGCACTATGAGTTTATGGTGTTGCCCTTCGGATTGACGAACGCACCAACGATCTTCATGAATCGCGTATTCTAGCCGTATTTGGATCAGTTTCTCATAGTTTTCATAGACGTCATCCTGATCTTTTGGAAGAACAGAGAGGAGCACAATCAGAATCTGAGGACCGTACTACAGACTTTACAAGACAGACGTCTGTATGCCAAGTTCAGTAAGTGCTAGTTCTGGCTAAACATGGCGGCATTCTTGGGTCACATTGTATCCCGAGATGGAGTAGAGGTCGATCCCAGCAAGGTTGAGGCAGTCCGAGATTGGCCAGTGCTTAAGAGTGTGACAGAGATCCCCAATTTCTTGGGATTGGCTGTGTACTAACGGAAGTTCATTCCGGGCTTATCTTCTATTGCGGTGCCTATGACCGCCTTGATAGTGCAGTATGGGCTTCTTCGGTTCATTCAAAGCTTCTCTTCTATGGTTGGGTATGCCATGGGCGATGCCCCTAGTATTTCTACCCTGACAGTGCAGTCGACACTGAGAGATAGAATTGGGGCAAGGTATGCTTCTGACGAACAGTTACAGAAGTGGAGACAGAGGGATGAGGCCAAGGGCCGGAGGTTGTATACAGTGTGGACGACATATTCAGATATTGTGACCGACGGTTGATTCCTAGCAGTGATTCCCTGAGGGTAGATATCATGAGTGAGTCCCACAACACCTCGTCCTCCATCCATCTAGGGGGTACGAAGATGTATAAGGATCTACAGAATCTGTATTGTTGGTCGGGTATGAAGAGAGTTATCCTTAATTTCGTCTCCGAGTGTTTGTCGTGTCAGCAGGTCAAGGCAGAGCACCAAAGACCAGCAGGGAAGCTGAAACCACTCCATATTCCGAGTGGAATGGGAGAACATTACCACGGACTTTGTGATGGGACTACAGAGGAATACTAGGGGATATAATGTCATTTGGGTGATGGTTGATCGGCTCACTGCACTTTTTAATGATTAGGAAGACTTTCATCATGACTCAGTACGTAGAGCTGTATATTAGATAGATAGTATGTGCGGACCCGAACCTAATTCATCTTCTTAATCATTATTAGGATCATTTGTTTAATCTGGGTCTAAATTTTTTTTAAATACATAAATGCGGAACATAATGAAATCAGTATGATATAAATATCAACAGTAAAGTACAAGTCCTGTACAAAGTACATTTATTTCAAACTAATGTTCAGTCACTACATCAAGTACTGAAAACCCATCTACTTCAAGTCCGGATCTCCACGCTAATCTTGAATCTCTCATCCTCTTCGTGACCCTGATCCTGTCCCACCTGTTGTCATGCACACATACAAACACAACAATAGACGGATAACTCTGGTGAGAATATAATCCCAGTACAAACAACGTATACATGCAATCATATAATCAGATATAAAAGCATGAAACAGATATCAATAACATGTATCAAATCTGAAAGACATGAATCGATGTAAAGCTGTAAATGAACTCTGGACTCATCATCTCAGACTCGACTCATCTCTAATCTAGGGATCCCGGTTCCTGGACATTGGCATACTATATCAAATCTCCGCAATAGAAGTCAGTCCGCTACTACGCAACATCAATATAAACCAAACATCTAGTGTCTTGGCACATCCACCAAAGACTTGGCACCTCCGCCAATGATTAGGCACATCCGCCCATGACTCGACACATGGTTTGTTATAAATCAATAGACTAAGCATATCAATCTCATGAATTGCAAATATCAATGCAATAAAGTAAAGTATGTGGTTTTTGGGAAACTCAAGTCAAATCAAACTCGAGTCGTAACCCCCGATTCAACATTGATTTATTCTTTTCTCTTGTCCGTCTGACGAAGTCGAAGTCTCGAATTCAAATCTGTCAATACTCAATCTGGCAATGACAATATCGAGGAGTACAATATCAATATACCACTCAAATCAATACTGGATATAATCAGAACTCAATCTAATTATGTTTCAACGGCATAACTGCACAATCTCAATATCCCCAGCAATACAAATATCAATAGATACAAATCTCAACTCATAATCGATCGACAAACATAATCTGATATCAAATCTGAATAATCTCAATCAATTCAATTCTGAAAATGATAACAATTTTATATGGAATCTGCTCTTCAATCTAATTTCGATTATACAATGCCAACAATCTCATGAACAGATAATAACAGTCATATCATGATTCCTCTCATATCAGATTTTCAAATCATATCAAAACATAAGAAAACTTACGTCCAGTTGAAGTCTTTGTCGATAGGAACACGGTACTGAATTCGGATTGAAAATCTGACGGACGGATCTTGCGTAAATCACAAATCTCTGGTTTAAAGATACTTAAGCATTCTCCAGGGATTCTCTCGTTTTCTTGTTGAATTCTGAAGAATTAAAGTTTGTTGTATATATATCAAGCATGTCAAGGATAGGTGGCTTCCTCTTGGTGCAGCATGTCTCGCGCATATGCGCGACACTCCTCGGCGCATATGCGCGAGACATTCTGTCTTAGCGCGTGTCTTCTCGGCAGCTCGCGCATATGCGCGCCCTCTCCCGACGCATATGCGCGAGGTTCTCAGCCAATCTTGCGCATATGCGCAGGTCCTGTCGCGCATATGCGCGAGTTTCTCTGCCTACCTCGCGCATATGCACCCGGTAGGGTCGCGCATATGCGTGAGGCTCATTCCTCGCACATACTTCCATTCTTCTTTCGTCTTTTCCTATCTGATCCCTTCCTTCTATAATCACATCAGTTATCAACAAATCATTTCAGATTACAATAACAAAATCCTCGGGCATTACATTTCTCCCCCTCTAAAATATGATTTCGTCCTCGAAATCACAGGCAATCAAATCAGATAACGAATCAGATACAATAAGCATTGGAGAATAGAAGCTAAATAAGAAGACTCACATCAGTGAAATAACTCTGGGAATTTCTGTCTCATATCTGATTCAGTATCCCACGTAGCTTCTTCAATGCCATGACGACTCCACTGAACTTTCACAAGTGGAATAGTCTTTGTTCTGAGCTGCTTTTCTTTACGATCAAGAATCTGAATCGGCTTTTCAAAATAACTCAGTCTCATCAAGTTCAGCCTCGTCTGGCTGAATAATATGAGATACATCAGGAAGATACTTTTGCAATAAGGATACATGAAAAAAATAATGTACTCCAGATAAAGAATAAGGTAAAGCGAGTCGATAGGCACGGTCTCCTATCTTCTCGAGAATCTCGTAAGGACCGATATATCGTGGAGCAACTTCCCTTTCTTGCCAAATCTGAAAACGCCTCTGAAAGGAGAAATCTTCAAAAATACTCTGTCTCCTGCCTCAAATACTCTATCTTGCGCTGTCCTCATTCTCTGACGAATTAGCTTCACTTTCTCAGTCTTATCTCTAATTATGTCAGGCCCAATCTCAGGTACCTCAGAGATATCATCCCAATACAGAGGGGATCTGCATTTCTTATCGTAAAACTCTTCAAATGGATCCATTTCTATACTCGTCTAATAGCTGTTGTTGTATGAAAATTCACAAAGTGGCAAAGAATCTTGTCAACTAGTGCCAAAATCTAGCACTACAGCTCTCAGCATATCTTCCAATGTCTGGATAGTCCGCTCTAACTGTCCGTCGGTCTGAGGATGATATGCGGTACTCAGATGTAACTTCATACCTAGAGCCTGCTGTAAACTGTGCCAAAAGTGTGAAGTAAACCGAGGATTACGGTCCGATACAATCGACTTCGGCACTCCATGCAATCTAACCACTTCTCTGACATAGATCTCTGCCATCTGGTCATGTCTGTACGTCATCTTATACGGAATAAAACATGCGGATTTGGTCAATCTGTCAATCACAACCCAAATCGCATCGCAACCTCTGGAGGAACGAGGTAGTTTCGTCACGAAGTCCATGGAAATGTGATCTCATTTCCATTCAAGAATGGACAAACTCTGTAATAGACCTCCTGGTTTCTTTCTTTCCGCTTTCACCTGTTGGCAATTTGGACATTTTGATACAAATTCGGCAATATCAGCTTTCATCTATTTCCACCAAAACTGTCTTTTCAAATCATTATACATTTTTCTGCCACAAGGATGAATACTGAATCGACTACTGTGCGCTTCTGACAATATCTGTCATTTCAAATCTGAAACATCTGGCAGAACAAGACGATTATTCACATACAGTACCTGATCACGTACCTGATACTCTGATCGATGCCCTGCTCTGACAATCGATATCGAATTCTGCACATTCTGATCAACTTTCTGAGCCGTTTTAATCCTCATAATTAATCATCTCTGGTTCGACTTGAACAGCATATAATCTCAGAGGTTTACAATCTGTCTCAAATACTAATCCAGACAAACAGCAATCTTCAATCAAATTTGAAACATCAATCGTCGATAAAGATAAAGAACATACCTTTCGACTCAGTGCATCAGCTGCTGCATTGGATTTTCTCAGATAGTACTTGATCTCACAATCAAAATCTTTCAATAAATCTAGCCATCTTCGTTGTCTCATATAAAATTTTGACTGTGAAAATAGATATTTCAGACTGTTGTGATCAAAATAAATTTCAAACTTATCACTATATAGGTAATGTTGCCATATCTTCAGTTCAAATACGATGGCTGCCAATTCAAGATCATGAATTGGGTAGCGAGACTCATGTGGCTTCAATTGTCTCGAGGCATAGGCAATAACATGTCCTCGCTGCATCAAAACACAACCCAATCCTCTTTGAGAAGCATCATAATAAACAATAAAATCACCAGTACCTAATGGAATAGTCAAGATCGGAGCACTGGTCAATCTTTTCTTCAATTCGAGAAACCTGGACTCACACTCTTCAGACCAAACAAATGGTGCATTCTTCCGAGTCAACTGAGTAATAGGCTTAGCAATACTAGAGAAATCTTTAATTAATCGATGGTAATAGCCTGCTAAACCCATAAAACTGCGTATCTCTGGCACAGATGTCGGTCTAGGCCAACTGATCACAGCCTCAACCTTGCTAGGATCAACAAATATTCCATTTCCAGATATAATATGACCCAGAAATACAACTTGTTTCAGCCAGAATTCACATTTAGACAGCTTAGCATACAGTCTCTCTTTTCTAAGAATTCTCAACACTGTTCTCAAATGCTCAGCATGATCAATCATATTCTTTGAGTATATTAGAATATCATCGATAAATATAATCACAAAATCATCAAGATATTTATGAAACACACGGTTCATCAGACCCATAAATACAGCTGGAGCATTGATTAAACCAAACGGCATGACAAAAAACTCATAATGGCCATACTTGGTTCTGAAAGCTGTCTTCGAGATATCAGAATCCCTGACTCTCAACTGATGATATAAAGATCTCAGATCGATCTTGGAATACACAGAAGAACCCTGCAACTGATCAAATAAATCATCGATACGAGGCAAAGGGTATTTGTTCTTTACCGTAGCCTTGTTCAATTGCCGATAATCGATACAGAGTCTCATTGAACCGTCCTTCTTTCTCACAAACAATACTGGAGCACCCCAAGGAGAAACACTCGGTCTGATGTAACCCTTGGCCAGTAAATCTTCCAGCTGATCCTTCAATTCTTTCAACTCAATCGGTGCCATTCTGTACGGAGCTCTAGAAATCGGAACTGTACCTGGTACCAACTCAATGCTGAAATCTATCTCTCGAATCGGAGGCAAACCCGGAATTTCATCTGGAAGAACATCAGCAAACTCACATACCACTGGCAAATCAGCCAATGATGGGCTCGATTTCAGTAAGTCAACTGAATACGCAAGGAATCCCTCCGCTCCTTTCTATAGTAATCGAGTAATAGACATAGCAGATATCAAAGGAATTCTAGATCTAGAGCCCTTACCGTAAAATTTCCATTCTTAGCCATCTCAGGTATGAATCTCACAATCTTCTGGAAACAATCTATGGTAGCTCTGTACTTGGTCAGCATATCGATACCAATAATGCAGTCAAAATCAGACAACCCAAGTACAATGCAGTCTAACTCAATCTCATGCACGTTATACTGTAGCATACAATGTCTAATAGACGTCACTAATACAAGACCTTTCCCCAAAGTGAAGAGACAGATACTACAGATTATAAAGACTCAACAGGCAATGCATGACTCAATGCAAATCGGTCAGAAATAAATGTATGTGATGCACCCGTATCAATCAATACGTAAGCAGGATAACCACATAAAGAACAGTTACCTGCAACAACATCATCTGGTGCTTCCTGAGCCTGTTCTTCAGTCAAAGCAAATACTCTGGCCTGCTGTCGAGGATGCTAGCGCAGAGGCTGGCTTCCTCCTAGCCTCTGCTGTGACTGAGTAGCAGTCGGTGGTGGCTGGAAGGAGTGAACAGCAGATGATCGTCTATCTGTCTGAGACACTGATCCAGATGACTCTGCTCCCTGGGATCCTTGGGAACCTTTCTGTGGACAATCTCTAGCAAAATGTCCCTGCTGTCTGCAAATGCGACATATACCAAGTACTCCTTGGCATTGCTCTGTGCGATGTCTCCCTCCACAAGTCCTGCAAAAGACCCCTGTACTACTCTGGCTCTGTCGAGAACAACCGGAGCTAGATGAACTGTTCCCTGACTTCTTGAATTGTTTTCCTCGAGCTTTCAAGAAATCTTTCTTCCCACTACTAGTACTGCCACTCTCAAATCTGGGAGGGGGTTGTTGAAATTGAGTAGAAGGTAGTTGATGTGGTCTCGGTGCTGGAGGAACATACGAAGCTCCTTTCTGTCTCATCAGACCTGCTTCTGTTCCTTTTGCTCGGTTCAGGGCATCAGCAAAATTATTCGGTCGCCCGATGTTCACCAATGTAAATATCTCAGGATTCAGCCCATTGATGAACTGATCAGCAACAGCTTCGTCATTCTCAGCGACATGTGGAGCAAAACGCAACAAAGTAGAAAACTTGGCCACATACTCTTCAATGTTCAACTGACCCTGTCTCAAATTGGCAAACTCTGTCCCTTTGTCTTTCCTGTATGACACTGGGAAGAATCTTTGATAAAATTCAGTCTTAAAGATTTTCCAAGTAATAACTGTACCTCGTTGTTCAAAAGCCCTCTTAGTCGTGATCCACCATATTTTGCAACATCATGCAATTGGTGCCCAATCAATCGGACTCTACGCTCGTCTGTATAGTCCAGAGAATCAAACAGCATCTCAATGTCATCAAGACAACTTTCGCACTCAACTGAATTCTCTGTGCCCTTCAAAGTCAGCGGTTTGAATGACTGAAATCTCTTCAGTAGGGTTTCCATCGGAGTTGCTATAACATCCATCGGATTAGCCGAGGTACTACCCTGTTCTGGTACTCTTCGAGGAGGCATATCTGATTATCAAAAGGGTTAGTAACCAAATACAACAAACATGTTTCAATCCTCCTCTGATCATCTTACTGCTGATCAAGAATCGGTTCTGATTCATTCTCAATAACACATGTTTCTAATCAAATTAGATATTCAGGTAAACATGAATTTCAAAGCAGTAAACATGCTAGCACATAAAAGCAGGAAAGAAACCTCAATCTACCCCGCTCACTAGCTTCTATCTCAGTCTAAGGAACCTACTACTCTGATACCACCTGCTGTGGGGACCCAAACCTAATTCATCTTCTTAATCATTATTAAGATCATTTAATTAATCTGGGTCTAAATTTTTTTAAAAAATACGTAAATGCGGAACATAATGAAATCAGTCTGATATAAATATCAACAGTAAAGTAAAAGTCCTGTACAAAGTACATTTATTTCAAACTAATGCTCAGTCACTACATCAAGTACTGAAAACCATATACTCTAAGTCCGGATCTCCACGCTAATCTTGAATCTCTCATCCTCTTCGTGACCTTGATCATGTCCCACATGTTTTCATGCACACATACAAACACAACAACAGCCGAATAATTTCGGTGAGAATATAATCCCAGTATAAACAACGTATACATGCAATCATATAATCAGATATAAAAGCATGAAACAAATATCAATAATATGTATCAAATCTGAAAGACATGAATCGATGTAAAGCTGTAAATGAACTCGGGACTCATCATCTCAGACTCGACTCATCTCTAATCTAGGGATCCCGGTTCCATGACATTGGCATACTATATCAAATCTCCGCAATAGAAGCCAGTCCGCTACTATGCAACATCGATATAAACCAAACATCCATTGTCTTGGCACATCAGCCAAAGACTTGGCACCTCCGCCAATGACTAGGCACATCCGCCCATGACTCGACACATGCTTTGCTATAAATCAATAGACTAAGCATATCAATCTCATGAATTGCAAATATCAATGCAAAAAAGTAAAGTATGTGGTTTTGGGGAAACTCAAGTCAAATCAAACTCGAGTCGTATCCACCCATATCAACATTGATTTATACCTTTCTATTGTCAGTCTGACGAAGTCGAAGTCTCGAATTCGAATCTGTCAATACTCAATCTGGCAATGACAATATCGAGGAGTACAATATCAATATACCACTCAAATCAATACTGGATATAATCGTAACTCAATCTAATTATGTTTCAACGACATAACTGCACAGTCTCAATATACCCAGCAATACAAATATCAATAGATACAAATCTCAACTCATAATCGATCGAAAAAAATAATTTGATATCAAATCTGAATAATCTCAATCAATTCAATTCTGAAAATGATAACAATTTCATATGGTATCAGTTCTTCAATCTGATTTCGAATATACAATGCCAACAATCTTAGGAACAGATAATAACAGTCGTATCATGATTTCTCTCATATCAGATTTTCAAATCATATCAAAACATAAGAAAACTTACGTCCAGTTGAAGTCTTTGTCGATAGGAACACGGTACTGAAGTCGGATTGAAAATCTGACGGACGGATCTTGCGTAAATCACAAATCTCTGGTTTAAAGAAACTTAAACATTCTCCAGGGATTCTCTCGTTTTCTTGTTGAATTCTAAAGAATTAAAGTTTGTTGTATATATATCATGCATGTCAAGGATAGGTGGCTTTCTCTTGGTGCAGCACGTCTCGCGCATATGCGCGACCCTCCTCGGCACTTATGCGCGAGACATTCTGTCTCAGCGCGTGTCTTCTCAGCAGCTTGCGCATATGCGCGCCCTCTCCCAGCGCATATGCGCGATGTTCTCTGCCAATCTCGCGCATATGCATGGGTCCTGTCGGGCATATGCACGAGGTTCTCTGCCTACCTCGTGCATATGCGCGAGTCTCATTTCTCGCACATACTTTCATTATTCTTTCATCTTTTCCGGTCCGATCCCTTCCGTCTATAATCACATCAATTATCAAAAAATCATTCCAGATTACAATAACAAAATCCTCGGGCATTACATAGTCAGACTGTATGGGATTCCATTATCCATCGTGTCAAATAGGGATCCGAGGTTTACATCTGCATTCTGGAAGAGTCTGCTTCAGGCATTGGGTACTAAGCTGCTATTCAGTATTGTCTTCCATCCTCAGACCGAGGGACAGTCTGAGAGGGTGATTCACATTATGGAAGACCTACTCAGAGCTTGCATGATTGACTTCCAGGGCAGCTGGGAGCCGAAGTTACCTCTCGTGGAGTTCACGTACAACAAAAGCTATCAGAAATCTATCGATATGGCTCCATATAAGGAATTGTACGGGAGAAAATGTAGGTCATCAGTGTATTGGGATGAGGTAGGAGAGAGATCAGAGTTTGGACCAGATATTGTCAGTCAGACTGCAGGTTTAGTGGTCAAGATTCGGGAAAGGATGAGGACCGCGCAGAGCCGACGGAAGAGTTATGCAGATCAGAGGCTCAGGGATCCTGATTTTGTAGTAGGGGACCATGTATTCTAGAAAGTCGCACCGATGAAGGGTGTGATGAGATTCGAGAAGAAGGACAATCCCAGTCCTAGATTCATAGGACCTTTCGAGATCCTATGAGCCACTTCAGCTGACACCGAACCTGTATTTCGAGGAGAAACCCACTCAGATATTGGATAGACAAGAGAGGAGGCTCCGGAACAAGGTGATCCACATGGTCAAAGTCAAGTGGCTCCGAGGAGGAGGCTAATTGGGAGAATGAGGCCGAGATGAGGAGTCGCTACCAAGAATTATTTGTTATGTTTTAAATTTCAAGGTCGAAATTTTGTTTAAGAGGGAGAGATTTGTAAACTCCAGGAAATTCGAACTACGTAACCTGACTGCATACAATCTAAGATTTTATTTTAAATATATGTTTATGATTTTTGTGCATTTAATGCATGATTATTGCATGAATAGATGTTTATCTCATTGGTTGTTAAATTTTCATGCATTAGGATTTTAAGTTGCATTTCGCACTCGAACGAGTAACAGAGAACGGGGATAATCAAAAAAATATATATTTTTATTGAATTATTAATTTTAATTATTTAATATGAGTTGTTTTAAGCGTGATTTTTGAAAATGAGCCTTGGTTGGATATTTTTACTCACCAGGTTATATTTTAAACCAATATGCAAAATTTAACGAATCGAGGGATTTTTTGAAGGTTCGGCAATATTTTCAAAAACGCGCCTAAACAAAATATTTTTCAGGAGTGTTATTGGGCTTGATGGGTTTATTTTAGTATTTAATGGGCCAAAATCCTTTTAACCGTTTAATTTTTAATTAAGGGCCCAATAGTGTATCATTTTTTTCACTTAAACCTAAAGAAACTAAATCCTAAACCTAATATAATGAAGTGGCGGCTCCTCACTCATTCGAGTTTTTGAGCACATTAATGTTAAGTTATGCCATGTATCTTCTTTTTCTCATCTTTCATGTTGTATATATTCTGATGTGTGTGACGTGTATGAAGAATGCATAGACCTTGCATATTAAATCGTTTTTGCTTCGGTTTGTCACGAAATACGCATGTCTTTGCATATATCTCACGTTTTTCCTTGTGTTGGTGTAAGGGGCTTCCGAGTCATGACCCTAGGGGACTGTTCACGTCAAGGACTAGGATTTCAAGGGGCTGGAGTTGGCTAGGCGTCGAGAGTTGTGAGGGCCATTCGGTACTTTGTGGTTCTTTGGCTCGGGTAGGGCTAGATCGAAGGATTTGAATGTGCCACCGTGCATGGATTGATTCTAGCCAGGAAGCTAATCCTCTTGGGTCCATGACAGGGCTAGGAGAGAGCCATGAGCAGCTGGTCATGGTCCTTGAGCTAATCAAAGGGTTAGGTTGAAGGGTGGCTCGGTTGGCTCGATCGGCGTGGCTTCGGGTCTAACGCGCGGAGCTGGTTTCTTGGGCAGTAGGGTTAGCTAAGGTTGTTCAAGGAGGGCCTCTAGGGTTCGTACTTGGTCCCAGTATAGTTGGTTAGGTGCTGGTCTGCTTGGTCTTGAGCTAGGGTCAATTATTTAAATCCCAAGGTGCACTAGGGTTTCTTTCTTCTTGGTGCAGAAATTTTCAGCTAGGGTCAAGGAGATTTCGAGGGTTCTAAATGGTGGGAAATTGGTTGTAATGGGTATGGTTAAGTATTATTAAGTCTCCGTTTAAGTTGAAAAAATTTGGTTAGGTTTCAGTTTGATTCGGGTTAAAATGGGACCCCGAACCAAGTTTTAAAACGAATCTTATAAGTTTCGAATCAGGTTCGAGTATACTTCTAAGAATTGCTTATAAATATGTTTTGAGGTGTTTTAAGGGGTTTGGTTGGCTTCGGGTCAAATTTAGAGGAGGTACAGTGGTAAAATGGTCAATTAGTGTTTCTAGGGGAAAATTGTAATTTTTCACCCAGGTTGAATTTTTAGACCTGGCAGCACCCTAAGCACGATTTGACATGTTTTAAATGTTTATGTTATCACGAATATGACTTTGTATGTAAATATTAAAAATACATTGCATGCTTGATTTTAATAAAAATTTACTTATATGCATGATTTTATTAAGTGATGAATATGATGACATATTTTGAAGGATGAGAGTTGGTTGTGACTAATATGATTATACAATAATACGATGACATGTAAGTCCAAGACTCAGTGGATGGGTAATAATGTCGCTGATATCCTCGCTTTGGGTACCGCGGTTATACGTAGATGGATGCATTGCCTAATAGATTATACGAAAGTCACAATTAATGAACGTAAATCAAATTAAGAAAACGAACACGTATATGTTGATATGATGAGATATGTTATAAACATGTTTATGCTTCGACATGTCATGGTTATGCATACGACTTTTTAAGATCATGAAATGTATTTTTATTACGATACTTTTCACTTTTGCATGTTAAGTATATGTACTTCTTATAACAATTTTGGTGTGTTGAGTCTTTAGATTCACTTGGCGTGAATGATACAGGTGAACATATCGATGAGGAGACTGAAGGCGCTGAAGTCTGCGTAGGCGGGGCTGGATGTGCGCATGCTAACCCGACTAAATTATTTTTCCGCACATCATGTTACGAGTTAGGATAGATTATGGATATTTTCATATTGTGTCATTTTATTATGTTGATATTTGGCAGGATTTTTACACGTTTCATATTTGCATTATTTTAAAACGTAAGACTATGGTTGACGATTTGGAAATTTTTAAACTGCGGTATTTACACCTGTTATTTGAGTACATTTATTTTAAAATGCGAAATTTCAGCTCCTATTGCATGCACGCTTCAAGATATAAATTTTTGGAAAAAAAATAAATTTCTGGTAGCATTTGAAGTAGCAGTCGTCTCAGTTTTCCAATTTCTAAACGTAACCAACATGCATTTAAATCTAAGTTACTAATCATGCATCATATACTAATCCTTTTTTGAGAAATTTTAAGCATATATATCATTTAACCTCAAAAAGTTTTTAAACATGTAACGTAAGCATATAAATCATGTAAACATGCAGGTATCATCATAAAATTATAATGTACCGTACTTTTAAACTATTTTAAAATTTGCGAAAAAATAAAAAATTTCTTAAATAAATAGTAATCATTCAAATTGCAATAAAAATCATCTGTTTGTCTAAAATATTTGCAATAAAACAACCAAAACCAAAGCTTACAAAAGCAATTGTTTAAACATCGTAAACAATGTCATGAAATCAGAGTATTTGAAACAAGCATAAAGTTCTTAAAAACATAGGCGGTCCTCGGGTTTAGCCTCCTGCGCAGATCGAGCCGGCTCATTGGTCCCCACCCCTCATCTCCCCATATTTGTCTTCACCTGCATCGATCAAGTCTAGTGAGTCTAAAGGCTCAACATGTATAAACTGTAAATAACAAGTAATGTATAATAAAACCACATGCATCTTTAAAGTAGAACGTACATACTAAAACTTGAGCGTAATAACATAAACATAGACGTGCCATCATCATAAAACTTTTCATAAACATACTTGCATCGTACATACTTGAACATGCATAAACTTCAACATTTTGCGTAGAGATATGTTTCAAAGCAAGTGACCCATTCATAAATGTGCCTGATCAGACTAAACCACAGTACTGGGCTGACACGAAAAATCCACTACCACATACATGAGATCCCTGGTAATGCTTTGCCGGGTGGGTTTGTAGAACCCGTAACATAGACTACGTATAAGCCATGCATAATTCTAGTACTTTAAAGTAAATTGATTTTTATTGCATGAGTATTTAAAGTGCCTTTCTTTAAAGTTAATTATTTTATTTCAGTAGTTTAAATTTTAGTCTTTCAGTTATTTCAGTGAAGCCGGACTGGAGTTGGAGTTTTGAAATAGAATTTAAGATTCAGAAAATATATCCAGAATTTATTTTAGCTAGCAAGTAAGTTGATTTAAGTTAAAAAGGAGGTTTGAGGATTTATTTTAATTACTTGAGGTGAGTAGGAAATAAGTTCATTTAAGTTCCAATAATTAAGGGATTAATTCACTAAATTAATTAAAGGATTAGTGAGGCTTTTAAGGGTTATAAATTTACTAGTTAGAAAATAATTTCCCTCCATTTATTAGTGAATTTTTCGGCCACTCCTTAGTGGAATAATCAATTATATGCCAACTCACCTTTGACCCATTCTATGTTAGTCTAGCTTGCTAACCTTTTTAATTATTTATTCACCTTAATTAATTAATACTAGATCACTACCCTAGCCTTGATTATCAGGTATAATCGGCCACCTCACCCCCCAACAAGCACCAACAAATTATTTGATAGCAACAAGAATTCAAATTTCAAAAATAGTAGACTTGGTCTTGCTTGTTTCCCTATATTTTGCATCCATCTCCCTCACCCTCCTAACCACCATTTCTCCTCCCCATCACCGAAAATTAGAGAGCATTTTAGTGTTAATAACCGTGAGCACCATAGCTTGGAAGAGAGGAGAAAATCGAACTAGCAAGATAGAATAGAAAGCGCTCCACCTCCTCCGCGCCGAATCGTCTCGTTCTTTCGTTTTTCTTTCAAATGAAACCAGGCATGCATATATTCTTCCTTGACACTTCAATCAAGTCCTATTATCATTATTTTTACATTTAATGATCATCATTTTCATGCAAAAACCGAAACACACCAACATTTTCAGAAAATAAAAAATGCAGATTTTTCGGTTCCATGACAAGCTTCACGGTTTTCGTTTGTTGTGATGTTCCAGGTGGATGGTTCGACTACAGGCTCACTAGGCTACATCTAGACACATACTAGGGTGTGTCAAGACCATGATGGTCCATTCAAACAAGCCTCATACATGATGGAAACCGAAAATTACAGCAACTTTCCATTCTTGCCACTTGAGTCTTCGAAAAATTCTGTTTGCTGTCATAAGGGGAATGGATCTGATCATGGCTGCCACAAGGCCTATAGCCATGATTAAATCACTTCTCTAGCATGTCTAAGACGTGACTAAGTCGCCCTTTTGGTGGCTTAGTCCATGGTGAATCGGTTTTTAAATTAAAACAACAAGAACAATCCCTTCCCCTTCGGCTTCTTCCTTTGTACAGCATGGGTGTTTCGAAAATGGTGGAATGGTGTGGATCTTGGTTGGCCTATGGCCCTTAGCCATGGTTCATACCATACCCCTAGATGTCTAGATCATGTCATGGTCAATCAAATGGCCATTGGAACGACTCGTGACATCCAAACAAAAGCAATGCATCCTACGTGCAGAATTTGTTCTCGGTTGGAACGTTCGGTTGTCTGCTGGTGTGGTTCGAATTGTGGCTGGCCTAGAGCCCATAGCCATGGTTCAAATCATTCCTTAGGATGTTGGTAAGAGGTTTTGGTCGGTGGTTCAAGCCCCAATGGCCATTAGCCTCGCAAACGACGCAAGCAAACCAAGCACAGTTGCTGTATTTTTGGACAGCAACTTGCTGTGTCGGTTCGGTGGCTCGTTCGAGTTCTCGGTTGGCTTTTAGCCATGGCCTTGGACTGGACAGTGCCTCATTGAGTAAGAAGGTCATGTTTTCGACCGTTCGTAATTCGGTTCATTTTTTAGGTCGTACGAGAATTTACGGTGCGATGTGCCAAATTGACTCTCGAAAGAGCGTTTCATGTTTTGGCCTCCATTCACCTAGATTTCGACCCTCACTATTTTAGGAGCATTGTTTCATCATTTTAGGCGTATTTTAATCATGACTACTTGATGGTTCGGTGTTGGTTCAGGTTTGGCATGGAGTCGTGATTAAATACGTAGTCGTAGGCGCACTTGTCTCAATTTTTGGATTTAATTGCATAGTTTGGTCAAATAAAAGCTATTGCATATTTTTCATGGCATATTTAGGTTTCAGCGAGCCTGGGAGCGATCCAATCCATCAATAAAATTATTACAGGATATTTAATTTTTTGAATTAATTATATTACGTGCAAAATATTCATTTTTTGAGATTTATGCGATATGGCTTGTGGTCACTTTACTATCATGATTAAACCCGGTCCCCAGTTACCGGTCCGGTCACCAGTTATCGGTCAGTTCAGGTATTTCACCCAGTATACTGTGGCAGTAGTCTGATCAGACGTAAATCCGGTCACCAGTTACCGGTCCGGTCCCCAGTATCGGTCAGCTCAGTTCAGTTCAGTTCAGGGACCACATGTGTAGACCATAATCTCAATAGAAAATTATTACGTGCTATATCAGTACAGGGCTCCAAGGAGCAAACATTTTTACTATGATTTTTCAGTTCAGTATGCACGTATTATAATTGCTCATGACAAGTTATTTCAAGTATGCCTCATGACATGATATTTTATTCCATGCAAATTTTACTATATTATTTACTCGTTATTTACGATATTTGCATGTTGAGTCTTTAGACTCACTAGACTTGATTGTTGTAGGTACTGATGATGTCGGGATCGAGGGCGGGGACCAGTGAGCTAGCTTGGGTCGGCAGTAGTGGCACCCGAGGACCTCAGTTTCAGCACTTGCCATTTTATTTTTTATGCTCAAATATTTTATCAGTTGTTGAATACTTTAACTTGTTATTTTGGCAAGTCATAATTTCTTCCGCTGCTATTTTGAACGTTAAACATTTTATCAGTTTTTGGTATGAATGTGGCACTCCATTTATTTTAAAAGAAAAATTTTAAATATCTCGCAAATTTTCAAAGTAAGGATTTTCAGGCCTCGACAGCTGGTATCAGAGCAATGGTTCTGTATAGGGTTGCACTACTACTGACCGCGAGAAGCTCACGAAGTCACGTCTTCGGTCTGTAAGTTTACATTTACGCATTTTATTTAAAGCATGAATTATTTTTTTACGGCATGATTTCATGAAGCATTTTATGTCCAGATTCATTTTATTTGTTCAGTATTTAAATTTAAATAAATTATGGAATTATGCATGTTAGTTACGTATGGGTTATGTATGGAACAGTATGCCCCCTAGACGCATTCTAGAGCGCACTAGAGATGAGGAGCCTCGCCAGGAGGACAGGGAGGAGCAGAGACAGGAGAGAGATCTACCACCTCCACCCCCACCGGACATGAATACCCAGATGCTGGCTGGGATGACTCAGTTCTTCGCACAATTTACAGGGAACAATGTTGTGGCGACCAGGCCGACAGGGCCCGAGGCTGTATATGAGAGATTCATGAAGATGCGTCCAAAGGAGTTTTCAGGGACGTCGGACCCCATGATTGCCGAGGGCTGGATCAAGTCCCTCGAGGTTATCTTCAAGTTTATGGAACTTGGGGATGCAGATCGAGTTCGTTGTGCCTCTTATCTGTTCGGAGGAGATGCCCGCTTATGGTGGGAAGGAGCTTCAGTAGCCCTTAATTTGGCTACACTGTCTTGGGTGCACTTCACGGAGGTATTCTACTCCAAATATTTTACTGAGGAAGTGCGTACCAGGTTGACTACTGAGTTCATGAGCCTGAGACAAGGAGATATGACTGTTACGGAGTTCATCCGTATGTTCGAGAGGGGTTGTCATTTTGTACCCCTGATCTCGAATGATGCTAAAGCCAAGTTGATGCATTTCTTGGTGGGTCTATGGCCGATCTTGCGCCGTGATGTTAGGGTATCTGACCCTACTTCTTATGAGGTCGCTGTCTCCAAAGCTCTAGCCGCAGAGCAGGATCAGCGTGATATAGAGAGAGACCGCCAGGGCAAGCGCCCAATCCAGGTACCACACCGCCCTCCTCCTCAGCAGCATCAGCATTAGCATCAGCACAAGCGGCCGTATCACGGCCCGCCCAGAAACAGAGGAGGACCTCAGCAGCAGCAGCAGCAGCAGCAGGGACGTGTCGTCCCGAGGACCTTTGAGCACCCAGTCTGTCCCAAGTGCTCACACCGTCATCCTGGAGCATGCATGTATGGCTCAGGGAAATGTTTTAAGTGTTGCAGCACAGACCACGTGTTGCGGCAGTGCCCCCGGAAGAATCTGCCTACCTAGGGAGAGTTTTTGCTCTCCATGCTGCGGAGACGAACCCCGATACCATGTTGATGACAAGTACTTTACAGCTTTAAGTTTACATTTGCATTCCAATGTTTTGGGAATCGGGATTTAGATTTTGAACTTAGAATTGCGATAGGATTGCATGCTCTACTTAGTATTATTTGTGGGATTAAGATAGAAGAATTGTGACCTTTGCATGCCAATAAGTTCAGCTCTTGTGATTATTTGGGTTCAGCTTAGTGTTCCGAACTTTCAGGGAGAATTTTCATAGCTGGCTCAGCTATCAAAGCCCTGATAGATTCAAGGGCTACCCACTCATTTATTTCGGAGGTCTTTGCCAATTTCCTCAAAGTCAAGACCATCGGGTTAGATATAGCCTATTCAGTAGTGTTGCCTTCAGGCGAAGAGATGACAGCCACCAACGTGATACGAGACATAGATCTTGAGCTCCATGGCAATCTTGTCTATGCGGATCTTATAGTGTTGCCGATGCCAGAGTTTGACATCATTCTAGGGATGGATTGGCTATTGCAGAATAGAGTTTTGATTGACTTCCAGCGGAGATCAGTTCTAGTCCGACCGCCTGGAATGACTCAGTTCTTATTCGAGCCGGACAGGTACTTTCCTTTACCGCGTATTATTCCTTATGTCCAGGCTAGGAAGCTCATGCATAGAGGGTGTCGGGCGTTTCTAGAAACCTTTGTATCTGTCCCCGAGGCGCCCAGTCAGTCAGTCTCAGATGTTCCGATTGTTAGAGACTTCTTATACGTTTTTCCTGAGGACGTCTCTGGTATGCCACCTGAGAGGGAGGTGGAGTTTTCTATCGAGCTTATGCCAGGTACGGCTTCGATCTCAAAAGCACCGTAGCGACTTGCACCGAGAGAGATGGCAGAGCTTAAGAAGCAGATTCAGGAACTTCTTGACAAGGAGTTCATTCGCCCTAGCTTCTCACCTTGGGGCGCGCCAGTCTTGTTTGTTAAGAAGAAAGATGGCACGATGAGGCTTTGTATTGACTATCGGGAGTTGAACAGGGTTACAGTGAAGAATAAATACCCACTTCCGAGGATTGAGGATCTGTTTGACCAGTTGCAGGGAGCTTCGATTTTCTCCAAGATAGATCTGTGTTCCGGTTATCACCAGTTGAGGGTGAGAGATGCTGATGTTTCAAAGATAGCTTTCAGGACTCGTTATGGCCACTACGAGTTCCTTGTGATGCCGTTCGGTTTGACGAATGCACCAGCAATCTTCATGGATCTCATGAATCGCCTTTTTCAGCCGTACCTCGACCAGTTTGTGATAGTGTTCATAGATGACATTCTCGTCTACTCCAAGAATCGGGAGGATCACAGCAGGCATCAGACCACAGTATTGCAGACCTTGCAGAAACACAAATTTTTCGCAAAGTTCAGTAAATGCGAATTCTGGTTAGAGAAAGTGGCGTTCTTAGGCCACATTGTTTCCAGCAGTGGCATTGAGGTAGACCCCGCGAAAGTTGCAGCCGTCAGAGATTGGGTTGTGCCGCAGAATGCATCAGAGATCCGCAGTTTTCTTGGCTTAGCAGGATATTATCGGAAGTTCATCAAGGGATTCTCCTTGATTGCAGTTCCACTCACCGCACTGACCAAGAAGAATGTGAAATTTGTTTGGAGCGAGGAGTGTCAGAAGAGCTTCGATACTTTGAAGCAAGCTCTTATCTCAGCACCAGTTTTGGCCGTGCCGTTAGGGTCCGGTGAGTTTGTTCTGTATACCGATGCTTCGAAGCTCGATCTTGGCGCAGTATTGATGCAGCATGGGAAGGTGATAGCATATACTTCTAGACAGTTGAAGACTCATGAGAAGAACTACCCTACCCATGATCTAGAGTTGGCCGCAGTAGTTTTTTCCTTGAAGATTTGGAGGCATTATCTGTATGGAGAGAAGTGCCAGATCTTTACCGACCACAAGAGCCTCAAGTATTTCTTTACGCAGAAGGAGCTGAACATGCGTCAAAGGCGTTGGTTGGAGCTTGTGAAGGATTATGACTGTGACATTAGCTAACACCCGGGTAAAGCTAATGTAGTTGCGGATGCATTGAGCAGAAAAGTCGCAGTGACGGCTTATTTGACAGTTTCGAGACCCCTTCAGACTGATATGCAGAGGTTTGGTCTAGAGACTTATCCTCGAGGTAGAGTTCCCCGTCTATCTACCTTGACCATTCAGTCTTCCCTTTTGGACCGTATTCGCAGTGGTCAGGCAGCAGATGAGCAATTGGCAAAGTGGAAGCAGAGGGATGAGGCAAAGGGCAGTGTCTTGTATTCAGTTAGTGACGGTATTGTGAGATACCGAGATAGGATGTGGGTTCTTAGCAGTGATTCTATCCGAGCAGATATTCTAACAGAAGCCCACATGTCTCCGTACTCCATTCATCCAGGGAGTACGAAGATGTATAAAGATCTGCAGGTTTTGTATTGGTGGCCTGGGATGAAGAAAGACATCAGACGATTTGTATCCGAGTGTCTGACTTGCCAGTTAGTGAAGGCCGAGCATCAGAGACCAGCAGGTTTGCTCAAGCCTCTTCCCATTCCCGAGTGGAAGTGGGAGAATGTTACCATGGACTTTGTGACCGGATTGTTGAGGTCAGCCAGAGGATCGAATGCCATCTGGGTGATTGTAGATCGTCTTACCAAATCAGTGCACTTCTTGCCTATTAAGACGACTTTCACCATGGTTCAGTATGCGGAGTTGTATATTCGGGAGATAGTCCGACTCCATGGTATTCCAGTTTCTATCGTATCTGACAGAGATCCCAGATTCATTTCCTCGTTTTGGAAGAGCTTGCATTCGACTATGGGTACGAAGTTGCTGTTTAGCACAGCTTTCCATCCGCAGACAGATGGGCAGTCAGAGCGAGTCATTCAGATTTTGGAGGATCTTCTCCGTGCTTGTGTCATTGATTTCTCTGGGAGTTGGGAGTCGAACTTACCATTGGTCGAGTTCACCTATAACAACAGCTTTCAGTCGTCTATAGGTATGGCTCCTTATGAAGCATTGTATGGCCGCAAGTGTAGATCTCCTATTCATTGGGATGAAGTAGGAGAGAGAGCAGAGTTGGGTTTAGAGATTATTCAGCAGGCTGCCGATGTAGTAGTCAGGATCCGTGATAGGATGAGGACTGCTCAGAGTCGACAGAAGAGCTATGCAGATCAGAGGAGGAGAGATTTAGAGTTCGCTGTCGGCGACCATGTCTTTGTTAAGGTGGCACCTATGAAGGGTGTCATGCGATTTGGGAAGAAAGGGAAGCTCAGTCCGAGATTTATTGGACCATTTGAGATCCTCGACAGAGTTGGGACGCTAGCTTATCATGTGGCTCTTCCGTCGAATCTGGCCGGAGTACACAATGTCATTCATGTCTCGATGCTGAGGAAATATATGGCGAATCCTTCGCATGTCTTGAACTTCGAGCCGTTGCAACTTACTCCGAACCTATCTTATGAGGAGAGGCCAGTGCATATCCTAGACAGGCAGGAGAAGAAGCTTCGGAACAAGCTGGTTAAGCGAGTCAAAGTCAAATGCCTCAACCATTCAGAGGAGGAAGCTACATGGGAGTCTGAGCCGGAGATGAGAGATCGTTACCCCGAGTTATTTGGTGAGTTTTAATTTCGAGGACGAAATTTCTTTTAAGGGGGAAAGGATTGTAGAACCCGTAACTTAGACTACGTATAAGCCATTCATAATTCTAGTACTTTAAAGTAAATTGATTTTTATTGCATGAGTATTTAAAGTGCCTTCCTTTAAAGTAAATTATTTTATTTCAGTAGTTTAAATTTTATTCTTTCAGTTATTTCAGTGAGGCCGGACTGGAGTTGGAGTTTTGAAATAGAATTTAAGATTCAGAAAATATATCCAGAATTTATTTAAGCTGGCAAGTAAGTTGATTTAAGTTAAAAAGGAGGTTTGATGATTTATTTTAATTACTTGAGGTGAGTAGGAAATAAGTTCATTTAAGTTCCAATAATTAAGTTCATTCACTAAATTAATTAAAGGATTAGTGAGGCTTTTAAGGGTTATAAATTTACTAGTTAGAAATTAATTGCCCTCCATTTATTAGTGAATTTTTCGGCCACTCCTTAGTGGAATAAGCAATTATATGCCAACTCACCTTTGACCCATTCTATGTTAGTCTAGCTTGCTAACCTTTTTAATTATTTATTCACCTTAATTAATTAATACTAGATCACTACCCTAGCCTTGATTATCAGGTATAATCGGCCACCTCACCCCCCAACAAGCACCAACAAATTATTTGATAGCAACAAGAATTCAAATTTCAAAAATAGTAGACTTGGTCTTGCTTGTTTTCATATATTTTGCACCCATCTCCCTCACCCTCCTAACCACCATTTCTCCTCCCCATCACCGAAAATTAGAGAGCATTTCAGTGTTAAAAACCGTGAGCACCATAGCTAGGAAGAGAGGAGAAAATCGAACTAGCGAGGTAGAATAGAAAGCGCTCCACCTCCTCCGCGCCGAATCGTCTCGCTCTTTCGTTTTTCTTTCAAACGAAACCAGGCATGCATATATTCTTCCTTGACTCTTCAATCAAGTCCTATTATCATTATTTTTACATTTAATGATCATCATTTTCATGCAAAAACCGAAACACACCAACATTTTCAGAAAATAAAAAATGCAGATTTTTCGGTTCCATGACAAGCTTCACGGTTTTCGTTTGTTGTGATGTTCCAGGTGGATGGTTCGACTCCAGGCTCACTAGGCTACATCTAGAAACATACTAGGGTGTGTCAAGACCATTATGGTCCATTAAAACAAGCCTCATACATGATGGAAACCGAAAATTACAGCAACTTTCCATTCTTGCCACTTGAGTCTTCGAAAAATTCTGTTTGCTGTCATAAGGGGAATGGATCTGATCATGGCTGCCACAAGGCCTATATCCATTATTAAATCACTTCCCTAGCATGTCTAAGACGTGACTAAGTCGCCCTTTTGGTGACTTGGTTCATGGTGAATCGGTTTTTAAATTAAAACAACAAGAACAGCTCCTTCCCCTTCGGCTTCTTCCTTTGTACAGCATGGGTGTTTCGAAAATGGTGGAATGGTGTGGATCTTGGTTGGCCTATGGCGTTTAGCCACGGTTCATACCATACCCCTAGATGTCTAGATCGTGTCATGGTCAATAAAATGGCCATTGGAACGATTCGTGACATCCCAACAAAAGCAATGCATCCTACGTGCAGAATTTGTTCTCGGTTGGAACGTTCGGTTGTCTGCTGGTGTGGTTCGAATTGTGGCTGGCCTAGAGCCCATAGCCATGGTTCAAATCATTCCTTAGGATGTTGGTAAGAGGTTTTGGTCGGTGGTTCAAGCCCCAATGGCCATTAGCCTCGCAAACGACGCAAGCAAACAAAGCACAGTTGCTGTATTTTTGGACAGCAACTTGTTGTGTCGGTTCGGTGGATCGTTCGAGTTCTCGGTTGGCTTTTAGCCCATGGCCTTGGACTGGAAAGTGCCTCATTGAGTTAGGAAGGTCATGTTTTTGACCATTTGTAATTCGGTTCATTTTTGAGGTCGTACGAGAATTTACGGTGCGATGTGCCAAATTGACTCTCGAAAGAGCGTTTCATGTTTTGGCCTCCATTCACCTAGATTTCGACCCTCACTATTTTAGGAGCATTGTTTCATCATTTTAGGCATATTTTAATCATGACTACTTGATGGTTCGGTGTTGGTTCAGGGTTGGCATGGAGTCGTGATTAAATACGAAGTCGTAGGCGAACTTGTCTCAGTTTTTGGATTTAATTGCATAGTTTGGTCAAGTAAAAGCTATTGCATATTTTTCATGGCATATTTAGGTTGCAGCGAGCCTGTGAGCGATCCAATCCATCATTAAAATTATTACAGGATATTTAATTTTGTGAATTAATTATATTACGTGCAAAATATTCATTTTTAGAGATTTATGCGATATGGCTTGTGGTCACTTTACTATCATGATTAAACCCGGTCCCCAGTTATCGGTCCGGTCACCAGTTACCGGTCAGTTCAGTTGTTTCACCCAGTATACTGTGGCAGTAGTCTGATCAGACGTAAATCCGGTCACCAGTTACCGGTCCGGTCCCCAGTATCGGTCAGCTCAGTTCAGGTACCACATGCGTAGACCATAATCTCAACAGAAAATTATTACATGCTATATCAGTACAGGGCTCCAAGGAGCAAATATTTTTACTATGATTTTTCAGTTCAGTATGCACGTATTATAATTGTTCATGACAAGTTATTTCAAGTATGCCTCATGATATGATATTTTATCCCATGCAAATTTTACTATATTATTTACTCGTTATTTACGATATATGCATGTTGAGTCTTTAGACTCACTAGACTTGATTGTTGTAGGTACTGATGATGTCGGGATCGAGGGCGGGGACCAGTGAGCTAGCTTGGGTCGGCAGTAGTGGCACCCGAAGACCTCATTTTCAGCACTTGCCATTTTATTTTTGATGCTCAAATATTTTATCAGTTGTTGAATACTTTAACTTGTTATTTTGGCAAGTAATAATTTCTTCCGCTGCTATTTTGAACTTTAAACATTTTATCAGTTTTTGGTATGAATGAGGCACTCCATTTATTTTAAAAGAAAAATTTTAAATATCCCGCAAATTTTCAAAGTAAGGATTTTCAGGCCTCGACAGGATTGGTCACTGGTCATGCTTCACCGCTTTCCAATCCTAATCTAAACCCGGTCATGCTTTACCGGGGTGGATAGGTCCTCGACCACGTTCACTGATATCCAAACCCGTTCATAATTGATCACAAGACATTTAGCATACCTCAAAAATATAAAATATTTTCCTTTGCACGTCGAACATACTTAATGGCGTTGAGGGATTCGTTGGATCTCGCTCGGGGCCACTGCTGCACATACTAACACATTATCAAATGCTTAGCTTTCAAAACTTAGACATACTACTTGTACTCAACCCCGAAGTAAATAATTGGCTTATGACGTCCTAGAGCACTCGGGACTTGACCTCATTAAACGTACTAAACCATGACATCAAACCCCGAAACAAACTCTAAAATGATGCATGAACA
This sequence comes from Primulina tabacum, assembly GCF_025594145.1. Classification (NCBI taxonomy): domain Eukaryota; kingdom Viridiplantae; phylum Streptophyta; class Magnoliopsida; order Lamiales; family Gesneriaceae; genus Primulina; species Primulina tabacum. The sequence continues at coordinate 7,012,678 of NC_134566.1, forward strand.
TTTCCCAAACAAATAAAAGACATGGACTCATTATTGAAACCTAAAATTAAATGAAAATCAAATCTTCCTCCACCTGTCCCCGCGCTCGGACGGTAATATCTTACCGCTCGAGCGCCGAGTCTTTTGGCCTCGGACAGAAAGAGTGGCGCTCGGACGGTAAGAAATTACCGCTCGGTCTTACCGCCCGAGCGTCGGGTCTACTGGACGCTATGCTAGAACAGTACGAGTGGCGCTCGGGCGGTAAGTTATTACCGCTCGGGCGCCAGGTACACTAGACTTCGCGACTTTTGTGACATAAAACACTCAAGTCGAACATACGAAACATGAACAACACCTCGAGACCCATCCTAGGACACTAATGCATTGACTCAAACTCCGTAAAATGTCTCAAACGTCCTCAAAACAACGACGTACTTCATGCAATGCAACGTAACCCGTAAACTCAAATTTTCGACACCACATGGCTCCTACGACTTCTAATGCAACCAAATGCTTAACGACACGAAACGAGGCACTAAAAATCAAACCAACATCATATTTAATATACCTAAACGCAGCACCGACCACCCATTGGTTTCCAATGAAGCCTGAAACAATTTCAAGAACACGTCAAGAACACATTTTCAGAAAATTGTAGTTTGAGCAGTCCTTCGAAAACAATCATAACTCACTCGTTTTTTATCCAAAAATTATGAATTTACTGTCAAATCGAAGATATCAAAAAGTACTATGTTTTATATGTTGAACGTTTTTCCAGAAAATCAAGCAAATATACACAGGAACCAAAATAACAGCAGACACGTTTTTAGATCTAAAATTGTCGATCCAAAATTCAACCCAAACATTTTTGCTCAAACTTTTCACAACATACATGAATTTTTACGGATCATAAACATCACAACACATAATAAAACGAGATCGATGTCGAAAAAATAGATTATATATGTCTTTTGATATTTAAAACTCACGATATAGCGATACCGAAGCGGAAATGGTGCGAGGTTTGATCCGGGACGAACCGTGGCACGATTTCTAAGCTAAAAATCAACGAAGGATTGCAGGAAAATTAGAGAGGGAGGGGGAGGCTGCTCTTGGTTCTTAGAGCCCTAAATTTTCTTTTAAAAAAATGAAATGAGGAGGTGATGAAGTGTGTGTGTGTGTGTGAGAATGTGTGTGTGCGTGTGTTTAGTGATTAGGGGATATAATTTTGCTTAATTAGCTAATTATCATGCTAATAAAAATACTAACCCATTTAACAATTTAATCAAAATGGTAAACTAATACCCACTTTACTAAAATCTTCTAATTAAAATAAAATACTCAATTGATAAACTTTAAAGGTTTAAAAACTTAAAATCACTAAATAAATAAATTAGGCTATAAAATGCTTAAAACGTAATAAATCATTTAAAAATGGCATTTTCTTGACTTGAAATAAAATACCACATTTTAAAATCGTCAAAATCGTCGCCAGTCTCTTTTCCTCGATCCTGCATCGAATAATCGCCTGAATCATGAACTCGGGAAAAATTTTTAACGTGCATCACCTAATCATAAATAATTTAAAATAATACATTTCAATCAATCATGCATCTCTAAAATCATTTTAAACTAAAATAACTAATTTAACAATTAAATAAAAGTTCGGGTTTTACGTGTACTGATTTTTTTGGGCTCTACAAAATCATGCAAAGCAATTAAACTTACATACTTGAGGCTTTACGACTAAGCTTTCCAGAACTGGCGGTGGCACAACCCTTTGTAGGAACTTTGCTCTGATACCAACTGAAACGTCCACTACTCGTTTTTTTTAAAATGTACTAGAATTTTTTCCCAAGTATTCGGCCAAAATTACTATGTATATACATATGTATATATATATATTTAAAATAATTTTGTACCATTTAAAATAAATCAACCAACTATTATTTGAAAATAAAAAAAAAATTCAAAGCATAAAGCCGTGAAACGTCAACTAACCTAAATTAACATTATTAAAATAAACTTAACTATAACTTCCACTTAAAAACCTCTCAAAAGCATCACGAGTCATAAAAATCTTTAAGTAATCATAAATCACTTTCAGTCCCGCAAGATCAACCATCAAGACCTCCATTAACATCCATCTCATTCTCACCTCCATCGATCACACCTAATGAATCTATTGACTTAGCAAACCTTAATCATGATAACAAATAATACATATACATTCACAAGTAAAAGTGAAAATACTTTTAATAAAATATCTTTTCATGAACATAAACTTAAAAATATTTTCTTTCATCATATGCTTTTTCGTTTTCATCATACACGTATATGTTTTCCTTTTTATTGAATTCAAATCATCATTTATGATTTTCGTATTAGCTGAAAGCCGATGGATCCATCTACGTATTACCACGGTACCGGGCGACAGGGATATCAGCGATACTCTCACCCATCAACTGAGCTTTGGCCTTACATATCATCGTATCATCATATCTTCGTATCATCGTATTTGTCACAATCAATCACCTCCTTCAACTTTTCACATTTCCATCACTTATAAAAATTCATGCACATATAAGTCATTATTCTTTTAAACCAAACATGCAACATGTCTTTTAGCATTAGTTTCATCGTAAAATTCCATAAACATTTAAAATAAACATTTTAATATTATTACAACATTCAGGACACTGTCATTGTAAGGTCCTGGCCCTGTCCTCAGACCCTGCAATCACAGTTCCTGGACTCAGACCAGCTTGCACTTACTCATCGGACTTCTCCACGTCAGGAAAGTGGAGTTTGTGCCTTCCCATGATTCGAAGTGGCTACCAGGATTGTAGCCAATATACCTATATGCCAGGAGGTTGAGGGGTCGAATCCTGGGAAGGCACAAACTCCACTTTCCTGGCGTGGAGAAGTCCGATGAGTAAGTGCAAGCTGGTCTGAGTCCAGGAACTATGATTGCAGGGTCTGAGGACAGGGCCAGGGCCTTACAGTCATGACGTCTATCATTTTTCAGGTGTAAAATGGCAGTTTTGCCCCTGAAACCCCAACTTTTCAAATTTATCCTTAAACCTTTAAACGATGACCCAAATCATTCCAAACTTAACATAACACCTTAAAATACACCCAAAATTATTTTTTAGATGTAAACTTAAGCTTCTCGACTAATTTTCCGATTCGTTTTTAAACATAGAAGCACAACCCGGTTTTGGCTCGTATTGACTCGAAACTTAACTAAACATTCCCAAATTTTAATTATGACTTAATAACACCTAACTAAACCATATTCAACTCAATTCAAGCCCATTAAACCATTCAAATCAGCATAGATCATCTACTGAACTCTTGCTCTTATTTTCGAAAAAAACCCTAGCCTGCTCCACTTGAAACCTATAACAAAATATTTATTTAAGTTTTGGAATTTTATTTAATACAAGGTTTTTGGTTAAAACATAAGCTAAGAGATGAACCAGGAAATGGTAAACACAAGGTTCGAGTTTAACTAGGAAACAATAAATTCATGTTGTAGCCATTTAGCCCGCTTAGCCTAGTGCTGACGTTTAAGGCGTTTATGGTTGATTTTTATGAATTTATATTTCTTATGTGGACCTCAGTAAAATCCTCTGTTGTTTAATTTTTTTAATATATCTTTATAAAATCTTTTTATGTTTTGTAAAAGTTCCATATATAAACCTTATATTGATTATTATTCCAAGATTTAAATGCCCTCTTTATTAACTCATAAACATCCAAGCCTCATATGTTTTATTATTTATTACGATGATAAGTATAATGTTATTACTAATAATAATTATTATTATTTTATTAATATTTATTATTATAACTATTATAATATTTATAATAATAATTTATGAAGAATAACTTCGTATTATTTTCAAAATATTTTATAATACGAATATCCAAATATTTTGAAAATTATTTTTAAAATAAGACATCATATCTTTTAAACTCATAAAATAACTTATAAGATATAAGAGTTTATAAGTTATTTCAAATACGTTTAGCAGTACAAGGAGGTGAATATAAAAAATCTATAATTTTAAATGACTACATTTTGGAGGATTAAGGCCCTAGCCCATCTTCTCCATGACCAGACCCTAGACAACCCTCTTAGGACCATGACCATGCCAATAGAAAGTCCTTGGATCGAACTTAACATCCCTAACATGTACAGCCTCCAAAACCGCAACTCCCCAACCCATACGCGGCACCAAGCTCACGCGATCACCTAGCCCTTCAAAAATAGCATCGTGCAGCCTACCTAGGATCATGGCTCATCCCTCTTAAGGCCCCTGGACGAGCCCTAACAGCAGCTAGTAGCCGCCTGCACCTAGGAAGCAAAAACTGAAACCTTAACCCATGCAACTCTAAATTTTCATTCAGATTTATTGCCTCTTTGTCCAGCCCTTACCTATACATCTAAGGGTCCTTAAACATGTGAAAAAACATCCCTTCAAGTACTCATACCATGGCAGCCCCTTTGTGCATCATTTGGAAGTTTTAAAAGATGAAAACACTAAATTTGTGCATGTATAGCCACAAAAACGAAAATATATTAAGTGTATCATGTTTTTCATGCAATCATATATCAAACATATAATATGGTGTGATATATGAGGAAAAAAATTAAGGGGTGTCTTTACGTTTATTACGCACGAAAATAACTTGGCGATGCGAGGACGTCGACGAAGAGAAGACCCTATGCTGATTTTTCTTCAAAATTCGTGTGTTTCCCTTCAAAGTTTTTCATGTGTGCGTGTGTTTTGGGGAGGGGAGAGTCCTAGTAATTATTTAGAGGGGTGGGGCGTGTGATTTAACAAGTGAGGGTTAGGGTTTTAGAGTCTTGTTTTTAATACAAAATATCATGGCAAGATTTAGGCCCATTAACCTAAATATATTAGGTCCAATAAACCCATTAGTTAATATTTAAAATTTTTTGTTTAGAAAAAGTTGTGAAAATATTAGCCAAGTTCTCGAAAAGTTCATATTTTCTTTGAAAGTCGAATCTCGTTTCAAAATACGACTCGGTGTATAAAAACACCTCAAAACACTTCATTTTAAAAAATTCCATTTAAATTACACCACACTTTAAACAATTAAAAATAATCATATAATAAATATATTTTCCCTTATATGGTATCCGGTCTCCGTTTCTTGATCGCATCTCGAATAACCTTATTCTAACAGAAAACCATATTTTAAACATGTAGCCATGCACCTCATATTAAATTTATTCAATAAAACTATTTAATTAGTTATTTTCTATTTTTCCTATATTTGCATGCAGATAGATTACGTTATCGTATTTTGGACCTTATAATCGTTAAGCTAGAATAGCTCGGTTCTTGAAATATTGAACACCAATGAATTATATCGAGTTTGATTTTCAAACAAAGCGGAAGACACTCAAAATAATCTTTCGTAGAAACCAATTATACATTTTGTAAAGTATTTAAAATATATGCATGTTGATTAAGTAAAAATATTTTGGTTGATGCATTTTATCAAACACTTTGTATGCAATATTTTGATATTTGAAGAACACATAAAATGTTTCAAGAATACATCTTTAAAATAATGGAAATGATAAGTAAATGCAATAAACAAATAGACATGAATTTGTTTATGGATGTTCGAAGACTTCAAATGCTTCTACGTCACTCACGCCTTCTTCTCCTTGGGAAGGATCCACTAGAAGACTTTCATTTATACAACACCTTGTACAAACCTACTCCAGAAGGGCAACGACCAACTAGAACTCGTAGCACTCAAAATTGCAGGCAGTACCTCACAATCTGGATATTGTTTAATGTCTCATATGCAAAGATTAAAAACACATTGTTTACATCTTTGTGTGAAGACTCACTCAACTAATATTTGAATTTCAACTCTCTTGTATATGTGTGAGTGATTAAGTATGAGGAATTTATCCTTCACAGTGTACATCTCAAATGTATCCTCACACAAGGGCTTGTGCTCTCAACTATGTGATTTCTTCATGCTAACTGCCCATGCTTTGAATCATCTTCAAATGCTCTTATTTGATCTTCAAGATGTTATATTTATAGGCTCCAACAATTATATATACGTTAGGTACAAGAATATGATTGTTTGAAAAGTTTTTGTTCTGTTTCTGAAATTGAAACGGTCAAATTCGCCTTGCTGGACATTTTTCCGAGTGGTCAACTCCTGTCAACTGGTTCAGTTCAGCTGGTCTGGTTCAGTTCCAGCTGGTGTGCGTTGATTTCAGCTGGTGCGGAACTAGTATCTTCATCGTTATTTATCATAATTTTAAGCTCGATTCCGACTTTGACTTCTGAAGATGATTTGTATGTCATCGTCTTATCTTTCCAACGCATACTGAATCGCTTCATTTCAATGATTGAGCTGAGAGATATGACCAAAATACAGCAACTGCTCATACCCAAGTGATTGTTGTTTTTGTGCAATCAGTTTGGTAATTCAGCGACCATTTAGACCTTGATAACATCCAATTTTTCCCAACTGACATGAAATATGACTTGTTTCAAATTGAGTGTTTGATCAGTTAAGTTAGCGGATTGTCATTTGAATCATCCAGCTGAGAGGTATTATCAAAACACCAAAGCTCGCCAGAAATTCAGTTTGGCTAAATTCAGTTTCAATTTTCTTTTTCTGTTTACAACTTCACACATGAGTAAACATGTTAGAAATTGTTGAAACATTTCATGTTTGCAATCTCATTTTGATATTAAAAAAACTTGTTATTTTGTTTCTGATTAATTTACCTAAGTGTGTAGAAAGCTACAGAGTCTAAACTGAAGCTATCGAGACGCAAACTGAAAACGCCAACTGATTGCCCAAACCGAATCAGTTCAACCGATATATCAAAGACCAGTTCAACTGATTGTCCAGCTGATAGGTAGCTCAGCAGAATACCTTCAGAAGCCCATCCAGCTGATGAAGAGTTCAACTGATAAAGAGTACAACTGACCAGTTCAAATGAAGTAGTGAAATCAGTTCAGCTGATGAGTCAACTGATTTCACCACACCAGTTCAAGACCAGTTCAACTGATCAGTTAGGAGCCGAAAAGTTTGCAGAACATGAAAAGCTTATCTAAATGGAATCCAGTTGTGCCCATTAAGGAAAGCAATTCTCGAGTCAAAAAGACAATAATGAATGTTGCAGCAGAGCCTAAAGTCAAGACATTCCAGAATGGCTGTCAGAGAGGACAAGACACAAATATTGAGGAACAGATTCAAACTGCAACGGACATATTTGATGAGTCCGTAGAATGGACGAAGCCTCTATAAATAGAAGATCAAGACCATCAACAAATAAGTGTGTGTGAAATTCATGAGAAAAGAAAAAGGGCACGCTCATCGTATATCAGCTTACAAGAAGCAATCCCTCCAGATTGAGAGAACACTTCAACGTGTTATCAGACAGCTTAGATTAGAAGCACACTCAGAGTGTTGTATTCATAGATCAGTTCTCACACAATCACTCACAAATACAGAAATTGAAGCTTATTGACTATTTAACTATTGTTTTCAAATTTATTTGATCAATTCGAGTTAATATCAGTTCAGTTCTCACCATAACTGAACTGATACAAGCAAGAACTGATCCTCTTATTTCAGTTATTCAGTTCACACAAGATAATAGACTTTCAAATTAATTAGCTTTCTTAACGAATGATTATTTCGAGTTTGAAGCACCCTCGTAGGTGTTGTGATGCAAACGTGATTGGTCAAGCACCAAAAAAGGCATGGGAGCCGTTGGAGTTGCCCGAAGGACCTATAACGAGGGGCCGTAGCAAGAAGTTTAAAGAAGCACTTCAAGGATTGATGGTGAACTACCAAGGAAGTTCAATAAATGGGGTGTCTAAATTAGAGGAACTTGAGGAACATGGACACAATGATGGAAGTGTTTGGAATGTAATTCAAGTGCTAAAAGACCATGAGGACAGCAGCACGCGCGCATGATTCGGCGCAGCCGCGTGCCCCGCGCGCGCCACAGAGCGTGTTTCGGCGCTGCCGCGCGCACGGGCAGAACAAGGTGCGCCCCCGCGCGTGTTTCGGCACTACCGCGCGCACCCGGCTGGAATGTACAGAACATGGCGCGCCACCGCGCTACCGCGCGCAGTTCCGTTTAAAACTTTGTTGCCAACTCTTTTGATGACTTATTACACTACTTTTTATTATTTTATTGTATTTATATGCATTGTATCAACAAAAAATGTGATCATTCAGACTTTAAACATATTATTGGAGATTTCTCTCAATATTCAAGGCATTTTGCTTTGATCTTCAACACAAATCAAACTTATCAAAGATTGTATCTTCATGGCATTTGTCGATTGTTTTTTGCATGGATTGTCGAAACAAGTTCTTTGAAGGTTCGTTTGAAATTCGATTGTTATTATCGTTGATATTTGTTGCTAAGTTATAATCGCTTAGAGGTGAATATCACAAATCGTTACTTGTTTCAAAAGATCGGGACAACATAATCGATTCTTGTTCATTATTGAATTGAGGGCTCGATTTCAATAATCGTGTTTGCTTTTCATTCGTACGAGGATTCGTATCATTTGGTATCAGAGCTTCTGGTTCTGTTTGATTCAAGTAAGTTATCGTTGTTGTTGTTATTTTCAGATCTGTCTAAAATTTCGTTCCGATCTCAGATCTGTGGTATCCTTTCGTTTCCATTGTCAAATCTTTCTATATAAAAATATATATATAAGAAAAGAAAAACATAAATTTCGTTCTGTTATCAAATCTGTGTTTTTCCTTCGTTTCTGTTTTCAAATCTGTGTTATCCTTTGTTATGTTTTCAAATCTGTGTTATTCTAGTGTTCTTGGCTTTGTGCAATCCAAGTGAGACAGTTGCAAGTGTTCACAAGTTAAATCTTGTTAGTTTGAAAAAAAAAATTAATATAAAGATTGATCACATCTTTGAGAAAACTATCACATTCGAGTGAAAATATTTGAGTGCGAGTGTTATTTCTTTGGAGTGATTGTGAGAATTTGGGTGAGGAACATCTTTTATTTCTACTAATATTTTCTTGCAGGTACAAAATCTGAAAGTAAAATGGAGAGGGAGGTAGGAGAGAGTTCGAATCAGGGGTTGTCTAAGGTTCAAATGGATGTGTTATTTGGGCATTTTAGTGGAATGATGAGGGCTGAGTTGGATCCTTTATATGAGAGGTTGGATAGGCTTGAGGTTAGTACTAGAGAACATAAATCTAAGCCTAAAGGTTTGGGTAGAGGAGAAGAAGAAGAGGATGATTTTGATTTGGGAGGATAAAAGGAGAGTCAAAACGAGAACTGGGGTAGAAGCGGAAGAGGTAGAGGATTTGGTAGGGGAAGAAGAGAAGCCGTACGGGGTAGGTACGATGATGGGAATAAGGAAGATAGTAACATAGGTAGTATTAAGATGAAATTCCGTCGTTCCATGGTAAGTCAGACCCAGAGGCTTATTTAGAATGGGAAAAGCGGGTTGAATTTGTTTTTGATTGTCACCAGTATTCTGAACTCAAATAGGTTAGGTTGGCCGTGGTTGAATTTGTTGATTATGCACTTATTTGATGGGATCAATTAGTGACTACTAAGAGAAGATACAATGAGAGGCCTATAGAAACTTGTGCTGAGATTAAAAGCGTAATGAGGAAGAGGTTTGTACCAAATCATTACTATAGAGAAATGTTTAAAAAGTTACAAACTTTGAGACAGGGTGTGAAGAGTGTTGAGGACTACTATAAAGAGTTGGAATTAGTCATGATTAGAGCAAACATAGAGGAGGATAGTGAGGCTACTATGGCTCGTTTTCTGTGTGGTTTGAACAGGGAAATTCAAGACCAAGTGGAGCTTAGACACTACTTGGATCTAGATGAAATGGTACAAATGGCAATAAAAGTGGAGCAACAACTCAAGAGGAGAGGAGTTGGCCGTACCATTCAAGCTGGGAATATATCAACACCTTGGCGTTCCAATGTTGTTAAACGTGAAGAAGGCAAGGTAGTGGTCAAACCCAAAGCTGACATTAAACAGGAGGCGCCTAAGCAAGGAGTGCAAGGTAAACCTGAAACTACTATTAATCGTTCTAGAGATATTAAATGTTTTAGGTGTCAAGGAGTTGGCCATATTGCTAGCCAATGTCCAAATAAAAGAGTGATGGTGTTGAATACTTATGGGGAGTATGAATCTCATAGTGAGGGAGATGATGGAGAGGATGAAGATGAGATGCCTGCATTAGAAGATCCTGATGAGGGATATGAGGCAGTTGTGGGTGAGGCGTTAGTGACTAGGCGTATCATGAATGCCCAAGTCAAAGAAGAGGAGACTAACCAGCGGGAAAACTTGTTCCATACTAGATGTTTTGTCAGTGGCAAAGTTTGCAACATTATTATAGATGGAGGGAGTTGTACCAATGTTGCTAGTCTTGAGATTGTGGAAAAATTGAGCTTGCCTACTTTGAAACATCCTCAACCATATATGCTACAGTGGTTGAATGACTGTACTGAAGTGAAAGTGAACAAATAAGTTTTGGTAGTGTTTTCGATTGGGAAGTATGTTGATGAGGTGTTGTGTGATGTGGTGCCAATGCATGCTTGTCATATTTTGTTAGGGAGACCATGGCAATATGATAGGCAAGTGACACATGATGGGTTTAGAAATAAATATTCTTTTGTACTCAAGACAGAACCCATTGTTTTACTTCCTTTGTCCCCAAAGCAAGTGTTGGAGGACCAATTGAAAAAAAAGAAGAGAGAAGAGGCCGAAAAAAAAAGTGAGATCAAAAGTGAGATGGCCCTTGAAAGAAATGAGATGGCTGAAAGAAAGAGAGATAAAAATGGTGAGATAGCCATACAAAAGAAAAAAGAGAGGAAAGAAAATGAAGGAAAAGAAATTGAGAGGAAAGAGGCCAAAAAGAAAACATATATGGCCCAATAGAGTGAGTTGAAACAATTGTTGCACACACATGATCTACTTGTGTTGATTCTTTACAAAGAGATTCTTTTTAACACAAGTGATATAGCCGGATCCCTTCCGAGCATTGTTGTTTCTCTTTTGCAGGAATTTGAAGATGTATTTCCGGAGGAGCTATCTCAAGGATTACCACCATTGAGGGGAATCGAGCACCAAATCGATTTCGTGCCGTGGAGTGCATTGCCAAATTGTCCAGCCTATAGGAGCAATCCGGACGAGACTAAGGAACTTCAGCGGCAGGTAAGTGAGTTGTTAGATAAGGGTTTTGTGCGTGAGTCCATGTCACCTTGTGCAGTACCTGTTTTACTTGTTCCAAAGAAAGATGGCTCATGGCGTATGTGTGTAGATTGTAGAGCAATCAATAACATAACCATTAAGTATAGGCATCTCATACCTAGACTAGATGATATGTTAGATGAATTGCATGGTGCTTGTATCTTTAGCAAAATTGATTTGAAGAGTGGGTATCATCAAATTAGAATGAGAGAAGGTGATGAGTGGAAAACTGCTTTTAAAACCAAATACGGGTTATATGAGTGGATGGTCATGCCTTTTGGCTTAACTAACGCTCCTAGCATTTTTATGAGGTTAATGAATCATGCTTTGCGTGCACACATAGGAAAGTTTGTTGTGGTTTATTTTGATGATATCCTAGTGTATAGCAAAGATTTAGAAGAGCATGTTGAGCATTTGGGACTTGTACTGACAACACTTAGGGCTGAACATTTATATGCTAATCTTAAGAAATGTGATTTTTGTACAAGCAAACTTGTCTTTCTTCGTTTTGTGGTAAGTTCACAAGGGATACAAGTGGATGAGGACAAGGTAAGTGCTATTCGAGATTGGCCAACGCCTGCTTCTGTTAGTCAAGTTCGAAGCTTTCATGGTCTTGCAAGCTTCTATAGGAGGTTTGTAAAAGATTTTAGCACACTGGCTGCACCGATGACGGCGGTGATTAAGAAGAACGTTCCATTTCATTGGGGCGAGGAGCAAGAGAAGTATTTTAATATTATTAAACAAAAATTAATTAATGCGCCTTTACTTGTTTTGCCTGATTTTTCTAATACTTTTGAAATTGAATGTGATGCTTCAGGTATAGGTATTGGTGGGGTTTTGATGCAAGGAGGACGACCAGTGGCGTACTTTAGTGAGAAACTCAATGGACCAGCACTTAACTATCCAACGTATGACAAGGAGTTGTACGCGCTTGTGAGGACTTTGGAGATTTGGCAACACTACTTGAGGCCTAAGGAGTTTGTGATCCATACCGATCATTAGTCTCTAAAGTACCTTAGGGGACAACAGAAACTGAACAAGCGGCATGCCAAGTGGGTGGTATTCATAGGTACATTTCCATACATAATCAAATACAAACAAGGTAAGGATAATGTAGTGGCCGACGCACTATCACGGAGGTACGTATTAATCTCTAGCTTGGAGTCGAAAATCTTGGGATTTGAGCATGTGAAAGAGTTGTATTTGTTGGATGAGGATTTTAAGAAGATATTTGAAGCATGTATGCATGGTCCACATGACAAATTTTATTTGCATAATGGGTTTTTATTTAGAGAAGATAGATTGTGCATTCCTAAGTCATCAATTCGTGAGTTATTTGTGAGGGAGGCACATGGTGGTGGTTTGATGGGGCACTTTGGTATGGCTAAAACTTTGAATTGTTTGCATGAGCATTTTTATTGGCCAAATATGAAACGTGATGTTGAGCGTGTTTGTGAAAAGTGCATTACTTGTAGACAAGCTAAGTCTAGAACACAACCACATGGATTGTATACACCACTTCCTGTTCCTAGTGAACCTTGGATTGATATTTCTATGGATTTTGTTTTAGGTTTGCCGGGGACTAAGAAGGGGAGGGATTCAATATTTGTTGTTGTTGATAGATTCTCTACGATGGCACATTTTATTGCTTGTCATAAAACCAATGATGTATCAAACATTGCAGATTTGTTTTTCAAGGAAGTCGTTAGGTTGCATGGTATGCCTAGGACTATTGTATCTGATCGTGATGTTAAATTTTTGAGTTAATTTTGGAAAACTTTGTGGGCTAAACTTGGCACAAAACTGTTGTTTTCGACTACATGTCATCCTCAAACGGATGGACAAACTGAAGTTGTTAATAGGACTCTAGGAACACTTTTCCGTGCTATACTTAAAAAGAACTTGAAAAATTGGGAAGAATGTTTGTCATTTGTTGAGTTTGCGTATAATCGTAGCGTGCATTCTACTACAAATTATTCGCCATTTGAGATTGTTTATGGTTTTAACCCTTTAACTCCTTTGGATTTGATGTCTTTGCCTGTGAGTGAAAGGTTGAATATGGATGGCAAGAAGAAAGCTGAATTTGTTAGGAGTTTGCATGAGAAGGTCAAGGCTAATATCGAGAAGAAGAATTTACAATACACGAATCAAGCCAACAAGGGAAGAAAAAAAATGGTTTTTGAAAAGGGAGATTGGGTGTGGTTGCACTTAAGGAAGCAAAGATATCCAGAAAAGCGACGTTCGAAGCTCTTACCTAGGGCTGATGGACCATTTCAAGTGCTTGAAAGGATCAACGACAATGCCTACAAAAATAGACCTACCAGGTGAGTACAATGTTAGTTGTACTTTTAATGTTAGTGATCTTTCATTGTTTGATGTAGGAGATGATCAAGATTTGAGGACAAATCATTTTCAAGAAGGGGAGGATGATGTAAACGTGATTGGTCAAGCACCAAAGAAGGCATGGGAGCCGTTGGAGTTGCCCGAAGGACCTATAACGAGGGGCCGTAGCAAGAAGTTTAAAGAAGCACTTCAAGGATTCATGGTGAACTACCAAGGAAGTTCAATAAATAGGGTGTCTAAATTAGAGGAACTTGAGGAACATGGACACAATGATGGAAGTGTTTGGAATGTAATTTAAGTGCTAAAAGACCATGAGGACAGCAGCACGCGCGCCCCCGCGCCAGAAGCGGCGCAGCCGCGCGCCCCGCGCGCGCCACAGCACGTGTTTCGGAGCTGCCGCGCGCACGGGCAGAACAAGGCGCACCCCCGCGCGTGTTTCGGCGCTGCCGCGTGCACCCGGCTGGAATGTGCAGAACATGGCGCGCCACCGCGCGCAGTTCCGTGTAAAACTTTGTTGCCAACTCTTTTGATCACTTTTTACACTACTTTTTATTATTTTATTGTATTTATATGCATTGTATCAACCAAAAACGTGATCATTCAGACTTTAAACATATTATTGGAGATTTCTCTCAATATTCAAGGCACTTTGCTTTGATCTTCAACACAAATCAAACTTATCAAAGATTGTATCTTTGTGGCGTTTGTCGATTGTTTTTCGCACGGATTGTCAAAACAAGTTCTTTGAAGGTTCGTTTGAAATTCGATTGTTATTATCGTTGATATTTGTTGCTAAGTTATAATCGCTTAGAGGTAAATATCACAAATCGTTACTTATTCAAAAGATCGGGACAACATAATCGATTCTTATTCGTTATTGAATTGAGGGCTCGATTTCAATAATCGTGTTTGCTTTTCATTCGTACGAGGATTCGTATCATGTTGGAACCGATCCATCAGAAATACAATAATAAGTTTTGTAACATCAAAATCAAGATTGTGAACATTAAATGTTCCAACACATCATCTTGTGTAGTTAGATGAGCCTGCATTCTAATCTTCTAGTAATCAAATTCTTCTATGAAAAACATGGGAATTTTATTGAAAGAAGACATGGTTATCAGATGTTTGTGTTTGGAAGTATTTAAAACAAGATTTAACCGCTCTGATACCACTTGTAGGATCTGCTAATATGGGTAAAGTGTTTAGAAGGAAGATTTTATAAATGCTTAGGCTTTTTGAGATATTTTTCAAACGTGAATCAGTTCTTTGAGGAACTGATCCTGAAATCTTGTATGTCAATATCGATCAGTTAACTAAAATAGTGCGTAATTTAACTGAAAGATAGATTTGAATATTTTGGCTAGGGTACGGTGAAAACTGAATGAACAAGAATAATGCACACGATGATTTTATGGATGTTCAGAGACTTCAAATGATCCTACATCACCCCTTCTGTAACGTCTCGAAAATTTGAAGGTCTACGTGAACCACACGCATGCAAGATTATCAAATTTCTAATGTATTATAATGAAATTGTTTTAATTACATCTAGTAAAAATGGTAGGCATGTTTTCATGTTTAAAATATGGTTTTCAACTAGAATGCATAAAACTGTATTGTAATGGTTGTTCGAGATACGATCGAGGAACGGAGACCGAGGGCCATAAGAAGGAGAAATATTTTTATTAAATAATTATTTTAAATTGTTTAATATATGGTATATTTTAAATGGTATTTCAAAAATGGCAACTTTGGGGTGTTTTTACACGCCAATTCGTATTTTAAAACAGCATTTGATTTTCGACGAAAATATGAACTTTTCGAGCACTCGGCTAATATTTTCACGAACTTTCCAATACAAAATATTTTAAATATTGACTAAAAGGCTTAATGGACCTAACATACCTTGATTAATGGGCTTAGGCTTGCACTTGAGTTTTAATTAAACTAAAAAGCCATAAAATCCTAAAACTAAACACTAAAACTCACGCACACAATACCTAGGAAAGCTAGGACTCTTTCATCAGCAAACCACATGCACACACACCACGTCTTGAGAGGATTTTCACGAAAAATTTGAAGGAAATTCAGCTAGGTCCTCCGTTCGTCGACGTTCTTCATATCTCAACTTGTTTTTTGTGCGTAAAATATGCAAAGGAACGCTTTAACTTTCTTTCAAACATCTTTCACACCATATTATGTTTGTTTGATTAAACTTTGCATGAAAAATATGTGGCACAAATTTTATTTTCGTTTTTATGAGTATACATGCATATAACTTATGTTTCATGATTCAAAAACTCATGTTAAGGATACCTAGAGGGACTGCCATGGTAGGGACACAAAAAGAGATGAAGTTCAGAGGTTTTAGGAGACACTTAGGAGTCGGCACAAGGGATGGACGTGAGGGCTTCATGGCTGAACGAAAATTGGGTACAGTAATGACTAAGGGTTCGCCTTTCTTTCCTAGGGGAACACAACACTTATATGTGGTTAGGGTCACCACCAGGAGACATAAGGGATTGGTAGGAAGGTCCTAGGGTGGCCGTGCAGATGCTGGATGTAAGCTAGGAGAGGGACCGACCGATGGGGGATTTCCTAGGGCTATCTGCGGCTTTTGAAGAATAAAGAGAAGGCGGTTGCACGAGACTCTTTCAGGGTGAATGGCTGGACTTGTAAGGGCACTAGCCATGAGCCAGGAGGGTCCACACATAGCTGGAAGGAAAGAAGGAGAGACACGCACAGGTAGGAATCTCAATAGCCGCGGTCGAGAACTATGGGTAGGAACTTGGATGTTTACGTGCATGGGTCAAAAGGGCTAGTCTAATAGGGTCCTTGAGAGTTTGATTAGAGTCCTAGGAGGGTCGACTAGAGTCTAGACCGAGTATTTAAGGGCTGGATTCGAAATAGCGTAAGTACAAATCACACTAGAACTGGGAATCTTGTGCAGAAAAATTCAGTAACTTCCTAGGCGGGTTTAAGGGACTTGATTGGCTTACTTTGGGTTGAAAAAGATTTAGTTATGTTCTAGGAAGCTTTGGTTCAAGTTTGGTAATTTTCGAGTGAATACGAATCTAAACTGAGATGTATGTCTAAGCTTAAAAACGAATCGAGGAATTTATCGAAAACCTAAATTTTAAGCCTAAGGAATAGTTAAGAGAGTGCTTTAATAGGGTAATTTTGGAATGATTTGGGACGTCGTTTCGAGGTCTAGGGATAAATATAGAATGTTATGCTTCTAGGGGTAAAACAGTCATTTTACACCAGAAAAATATTAGACGTCTTGGTAGTGCCTTGAATGCTATAAATAATGTTATTATGTTTATTTTAAATGTTTATGAAATAATATGATGAAACGTTAATGCTAAAAGACATGTTGCATGCTTAGTTTTAAAGAAAAATGATTTATATATGTATGAATTTTTATAAGTGATGAAAATATGAAATGTTGGAGGAGATGAAGTGATTGTGACAAATACGATTATACAATGATGTAATTGGAGATAGCGTGAGGGAAAAGGTCCAGACGGAGCCCGTTTACGGGAGAAGGCTCCAAAGGAGCTCGACGATCGTATTTTCATCGACATGATATGATGATATTTAAGGCCAAGGCTCATTTGATGAGTGATAGTGTCGCTGATGTCCCTGCCACCTAGTACTGTGGTTACACATAGATGGATCCATCGAGCTTCAGCTGATACGAAAGTCACAATAAACGATCCGAATTCAATAAAAGGAAAACGTATACGTATATGATGAAAATGGATATGTATATGATGAAAAGGAAAAATGTTTAAGTTATTCATGTTCACATAAAGCTATTTTAAGTAAAAGTATTTTCACTGTTACATGTTATTGTATATGTATTACTTGTTATCATGGTTAAAGTTTGCTGAGTCAATAGATTCACTAGGTGTGATCGATGCAGGTGAGCATGATGTTGGTGTTAATTAGGGACCTTATGGTTGATCTTGCTGGACTGAAGGTGCACACAACCCGAGGACCAGCGCTAGTTTTTCCGCACTTACGACTTACGTTTATGACTTATGTTTATGACTTATGATAAATGATTTGAGTTATTTTTTTAAGATTTTATGACTTATGATGATTTTGAGATATTTTTGAGAGAATGTTGGAGTTAAGTTAGTTTTGAAATTGTTAAAGTTAGGTTTGATTGACGATTTACGATTTTATGCTTTGAAATTTTTTTTTGTATTTTCAAATAATATTTGGTGGATTTATTTTTAAATTGTGCAAAAATACTTTTAAATATATTTATATATAAGTAAGGATTTAGCCGAATGAATAGAATAGGGAAAAAAATTCTAGTACATTTTAAAGAAAAACGAGTAATGGTTTGTCAATTTCAGTATTGACACGTATTTATAGTTTTGAGAACTTTAGTTTATTTACTTCAATTCTACTTCGTTCATTTCAGTATGACTAATTACGTGCTTTCAGTTCAGTTACTATTCAGTTCGGATCTTCAGTTCTGTTGCTGATTGGTTTGTCAAAATTTGAAACTTATAATTTCCAACATTATTTTTACTTACGTAAAAATGGTAAGGAGAAATTTATAGAAAGGTCTGAGCTGGCTTTATGTCGTAGGGGCAGAAATCGAGTGATACAATCTGTGGCAAATATAACAAATAGACTCGTGGGAGAGATCCATAAGGGAGGCTAAGCGTGAAAACCAACCCTTGTGATGTCATTGAATGAAACTCTTACTTATGGCAGTAATCAGGAACCTAACAACCCAATTTTCTATGCTAAGTTGAAAGTTGCGACTAGAACTCTCCAGTTTTTGCCTCCAAATCGAGAAAAAACACGCTCAAGAAAAAACACGGTCAAGCCCTTGCTAGCCTGATTTAGAATAAATAAGGACTGAGTCTACCCATTCAATAGTACTTTTATAATCGGATAGGCAAGAGATTGATTACATGAGCCCCATTCTATCAATCCAAGTCGAGCCCAAAATGAATCTTTTTTGAAAGAGGATCGGTTACGGTGACCGGAAGCGCAACGGAAGTTTAAAAATCGAATTTTTACAAGAAATTTTCGGCCACCCCTTGAAATTGTGTAGCAAATACAATAAACACAAAATGACATTCATAGTGTGTTAAGAAATGTACCTATCAATCACAAGGATTGATGTATGGCTCCAACTAAGGTGTAAACACCTTAGCTCTTCAATGGTAGAAACTATCTTCAAGCTTCCTTTGAGCACTCCTTTCTCAACTATTAAGCCCACCACCAACTAGGTAGATCCCCTCTTAATTTGCACTAGAAAACTAAGAGGATTTTTCAATGAGAATTATTTTCTTTCCTCAACACTTGAAGAAAAATGAGAGAAAAATGAGGAGGAAATTTTTCAAAATTTCGGCCAACATGTGTGTGTGGGAGGGGGGAAGACTTTTCTTGGGTGTTGAAAAAGTAGAGACAACATTTTGCATGTCATGCCAATTTTTTAATAAAAAGTATTCCTCAACCTTTCACCTCCCAAGCATGCAATGTCATGTGGGCTTGTAACAATTACAAAGGGCTCATGGACTTTTAATTTAAATTGTCTCAAACACATTTGAGCCCAATTAACCCTTACTTGATTTTACTCAAGCCCACTAGTTTAATAATTATTTTCAATTGGGCTCTACAAGGCCCAATGTTATTTAATTAATTCAACACTTGAATTAATTTAATTATTTGGACTCTACTAGGTCCACTAGTGTTTAATTAATTCAACACTTGAATTAATTTAATTTAGTCCATAATAATGTTTATGAAAATCAGATTTTTCAAATACATTATTCACTTGGCCAACTTTTAATTTAGGAACACATTCATAAATTAAAAATTACATTTCCCTCATAGAAGTCATACTTCTATTTTTCTTCAAGCTTATAAACTCCTTTATAAGCCGTTCAACACATTGAACTATTTTACTTCTCAACGGGATCTAGAAAGCTAGTACTTGTGTGGCCCTCAATGGTTCATTGATACAACTAGCCGTGGGTTCACATCTCCATGTGATTCGGACTAAACATGTCCTTATATGAGCATACCCCAATTGCTCCTTTCTTACTTATCAACTCCTTGATAACAAGAACGTCAGAACTCAAGTCTGATAGTACCCAACCAATCATGTTAAACGCCTAGCAGCATCGCTTACATGATTCCCTAGGTATCAAATGATAGTGCCTGCAAGAACCATTCAATTATGGTTAGCGTACAGTACGGTCCCTTCAACTCATATATCCCGATCGATTCGACAACCATTGGTTTATCGAGAGTTGTCAATGAATCGATACTATGTGTTATGTCGTAGTTGCATCGATGGTGTAATCTATGAAACCCCTTTCATAATTACCACCATACTCTGATCAGAGATTTCAACCTACATACACATGAGAACACATAGGATATCCATACCCGAAGGTAAGCGGTGAATCCCCGACTACAATGCATCGACTCCTATATGTTTCGACAGAACACCCAACCTTGCCACCTGATGACCCCATGAGAGACGGTAAACAAGTCAAAGTGTAATTCTAGCTCATAGAGTCTCAATGTTGTCCCGGGTCATAAGGACTAATGGTGTACAACCATAAACTAGGACGTTTCCACTCGATAAGTGTGAACCACTTGGAAAGTCCTTTATGGAGGGTTGTTCAGTGCACTCTACCAGGAGCACCTATCTGCATGCTCGGACATCACAATGTCCCCTACCAATGAAACATGGTACTCACATCGCAGATACTAGTCTCGAACTCTAGCGGCCTATATCCTTCTTAGCGGCGGCTGAATCGACTAGGAACCATTTAGAATATACAGTATTCCAAATATGAGTTTCATGATACTCATCATATGAGCATCTCATATTCTTTCTACTATTTGTATATTCAAGGGCTTTATCTATGCAACTAGCATGGGTATACAGATAAAGATTTGCCAAAACAATAATTTCAAATATTATTAAAATAAAGATTGCTTATACATAGAGTTTCATTGTGAACACTCGGCCAACACTTGGCTCGACGGGTACCTACTCTAACAATCTCCCACTTGCACTAGAGCCAACTACCCATATGCTTCAAACCCATTGATTCGCGATGCATCTCGAATAATGGTCCAGGTAAAAGCTTAGCTAGTGGATCAGCAACATTATCTGCGGAGCCGACTATGTCAAAAGACATTTCTTCCTCTTTCCACAATCTCTCCGAGGATGTGTTACTTTCTCAATACATGTTTGGACTTCTGATGAGACCTTGGCTCCTTTGCTTGAGCTAAAGCTCCCGTGTTGTCACACAACACCGGGAGAGGAGCAACTCCATTAGGAATGATGTCCAACTCTTAGACGAAATTCCTTATCCAAACAGCCTCCCTTGCTGCATCTGATGCAGCAATGTATTCGGCCTCTGTGCTGGAATCCGCAGTATTGTCTTGCTTGGATCTCTTCTAAGAGACAGCAGCACCATTGAGCATGAATACAAACCCAGTGGTTGATTTCGAGCCATCGATATCGCTTTGGAAGCTAGAGTCGGTATAGCCTTCCAATTTCAGTTCTCCACCCCATAGACCAAGAACAATTTATTGATCCTTCTCAACTACTTGAAGATGTCTTTCACAGCTTTCCAGTGTGGAAGACCAGGGTTTGATTGATATATACTCAATACACTTAGTGCGAAACCCACGTCAGGACGTGTAGATATCATCCCATACATGATGCTACCAATCGCAGATGCATAAGGAATGCTGGTCATCGCCGCTATCTCTGCATCAGTCCTGGGAGACATAGACTTGGATAGGGACACGCCATGACACATTTGTAGATGTCCTCTCTTGGACTCATCCATCGAGAACCGCTTCACGATGGTACCAATGTATGTGGACTGGGTGAGACCAAGCAATCTTTTTGATCTATCTCTATAGATCTGTATTCCTAATACAAAAGATGCTTCACCCAAGTCCTGCATCGAGAACTTACTCGCTAACCATATCTTTGTTGATTGCAACATTCCTACATCATTCCCAATGATTAGAATGTCATCAACATAAAACACCAGGAATGTCATAACACTCCCACTGACCTTCTTATATACACAGGGTTCCTCAGGATTCTTAGCAAAACCAAACTCTTTGATTGTACTGTCGAATCTGAGGTTTCAAATACTAGATGCCTGCTTTAGACCATAAATAGATCTTTGAAGTTTGCATACCATATGCTCACTTCCGATAGATGTAAACCCTCCGGGTTGAGACATGTAAATCTCTTCCTTAATATCCCCATTAAGAAAGGATGTCTTAACATCCATCTGCCATATCTCATAGTCATACCATGCAACTATGTCTAGCAATATCCTTATGTACTTGAACATTGCAACTGAAGAAAATGTTTCCTCAAAGTCAACTCCTTGTCTTTGAGTATATCCTTTTGCCATCAATCGTGTCTTGAAGGTCAATACCTTCCCATCCGCCCCAAGTTTCCTCTTGTAAATCCATTTACACCCTATGGGAACAATTCCCTCAGGTGGATCCACGAGATTCCACACTTGGTTCGAATGCATGGAATTCATCTCAGATTCCATTGCTTCAAGCCACTTGGATGAATCGCCATCAGATAATGCTTTCTTGAAGGTACTTGGATCACATCCATGGTTAGGCTCATCATGGCCCTCTTCAAGAAGCAGACCATACCTCATAGGTGGTCTCGAGACTCTCTCGGATCTTCTAGGAGCTTGTATCTCCTCTCTTGGCTCTTCGGGTGTGGGTTCTATAACTGTGGGTGTCTCTCGAACCTTTTCGAGTTCTATCATCTCCCCTTTTCTATCCAATAGAAATTCCTTTTCCAAAAAGGTTGCATTCCTAGAAACAAACACCTTTATTTCTTGGGGATAATAGAAATGATATCCAACTGAATTCCTTGGATATCCCACAAAGTAACATAAAATGGATCGACAATACAATTTATCTCCCACTACCTGCTTTACATACGCAGGGCACCCCCGTATTCTAAGACAAGAATATTTGGGAGGCTTACCCATCCATATCTCATATGGTGTCTGCCTTTAAATGGACATTTAGTGGAATATCTTTCAATTTTAAGTTATAGAGAACATTTTCAAGTTCTCTAGTACCAATCAAACATTCATTCTTGTAAATGTTGCAAACACCTTTGCTAAATAAACAAGAATATCCATCTTTATCAACATAGAAATGGAAACAATGTTTTTCACCTAATCCGGTACAAACAAAACATCTCTTAAAATTAACTTAAATCATTGTTCATAAGCAAGTAAACATCTCCAATAGCTTTGGAAGCAACTCTTGCTCCATTGCCCATCCTCTAGAAGGTCACACCTTCCTTAAGCTTCCTACTTCTTCCCACCTGTAAATCATTGCAGAGATGTGAACCATAACCGGTATCTAATACCCAAGAAGTAGAGTTAATTGAAATGTTTACTTCAATTTAGAACATACCGTTTCCAGAACTCTTCTGGGCAAGATATTCCCTACAGTTACGCCTCCAATGTCCAGGCTTCTTTCAGTGATGACATACATCATCAGTCTTGTCAGCCTTAACTGGTCTGGCTGCCTCAACGGGATTCGGAGATTGCCTCATCATTAATTTTATTTAAAAGCTCGCCATGTTTGATCGTATGTTTGCCGGATTCATGCAACTTTTTATTATCATAATAATAACGCATATACTCATTATTTATAACATATCATGCATATATTATAAACAGTAAACAAAACAAGGATGATCAATCGCCCCAATACTAATGGACCGTGTGAGCTAAACACGGGCCTAGGTCCAATCCTAGGGAAATGCACGGGATGCAAATGCAACTATTACATAAGCTTCCAATATTTACATGTCTTCGATCTTCATAATCATCATGGCCACCATCTTCCAATCTTGATCATCCACTATACTAATATTTACAAATAAATATCCATGGCAAATAGGGATACATCTCATGGGGTGGGAACGGGCCATAAACCAAGCCCACTTTATAAATTGATAATTATTACAATCATTCAACACAAAATATCCTAGCATACACCTAGCAAATTGGGCTTGGGCTTTTGATCATCCTTCATGCATAATATCACATATCATACACCATCAATTAATTATCACAATAATTAATTGATCCTATATTATATATCTTGATCCAATCACTAACCGCCACGATTATAAACTAAATTAACAAAGTATACAAACACCTTTGTCTACTTTCAAATTAATTTATTTATAACCGAATTTCTTGTAAATCACCATTTACTATAAATATTTAAAGTCCAACTTAAAATATTTATTTCATGAGAAAATATTTGCAACTTTTGTAATTTTAAACTTAAGGGCCCAAAAACTCATTTTTCACCAAAAACATTTTGGCCCATTTAAAATTCACAAATATGTTAGCCATCCAATGACCCAACAACTCAAGGCCCATGACACTTTGATATTCCAAAACACTTTTGGAAACCCTAGTCGTCATCGCCGTCGCCGAAGCTCCGTCGCCGGATTCTGGCAACAAAAAATTTTTTTTTTATTTTTAAAAGGAACCTTCGGGCAGCCCCTCGGGCTGCCCTTGCTGCCCGAAATGGGCAGCCCCTTGGGCAACCCGGGCTGCCCGAAACGGGAAAAATTTTCGGCCTCTTTTGTTGCAAAATTTTGGTCTCATGCGGTTAGTAATCAATCTCAATATAATATCTTGTAATTGCTACACAAAATCGTAACCTTAGCTCGGATACCACTTGAAAGAGGATCGGTTACGGTGACCGGAAGCGCAACAGAAGTTTAAAAATCGAATTTTTACAAGAAATTTTCGGCCACCCCTTGAAATTGTGTAGTAAATACAATAAACACAAAATGACATTCATAGTGTGTTAAGAAATGTACCTATCAATTACAAGGATTGATGTATGACTCCAACTAAGGTGTAAACACCTTAGCTCTTCAATGGTAGAAACTATCTCCAAGCTTCCTTTGAGCACTCCTTGCTCAACTATTAAGCCCACCATCAACTAGGTAGATCCCCTCTTAATTTGCACTAGAAAACTAAGAGGATTTTTCAATGAGAATTATTTTCTTTCCTCAACACTTGAAGAAAAATGAGAGAAAAATGAGGAGGAAATTTTTCAAAATTTCGGCCAACATGTGTGTGTGGGAGGGGGGAAGACTTTTCTTGGATGTTGAAAAAGTAGAGACAACATTTTGCATGCCATGCCAATTTTTTAATAAAAAGTATTCCCCAACCTTTCACCTCCCAAGCATGCAATGTCATGTGGGCTTTGTAACAATTACAAAGGGCCCATAGACTTTTAATTTAAATTGTCTCAAACACATTTGAGCCCAATTAATACTTACTTGATTTTACTCAAGCCCACTAGTTTAATAATTATTTTCAATTGGGCTCTACAAGGCCCAATGTTATTTAATTAATTCAACACTTGAATTAATTTAATTATTTGGACTCTACTAGGTCCACTAGTGTTTAATTAATTCAACACTTGAATTAATTTAATTTAGTCCATAATAATGTTTATGAAAATCAGATTTTTCAAATACATTATTCACTTGGCCAACTTTTAATTTAGGAACACATTCATAAATTAAAAATTACATTTCCCTCATAGAAGTCATACTTCTATTTTTCTTCAAGCTTATAAACTCCTTTATAAGCCGTTCAACACATTGAACTATTTTACTTCTCAACGGGATCTAGAAAGCTAGTACTTGTGTGGCCCTCAATGGTTCATTGATACAACTAGCCGTGGGTTCACATCTCCATGTGATTCGGACTAAACATGTCCTTATATGAGCATACCCCAATTGCTCCTTTCTTACTTATCAACTCCTTGATAACAAGAACGTCAGAACTCAAGTATGATAGTACCCAACCAATCATGTTAAACGCCTAGCAGCATCGCTTACATGATTCCCTAGGTATCAAATAATAGTGCCTGCAAAAACCATTCAATTATGGTTAACGTACAGTACGGTCCCTTCAACTCAGATATCCTGACCGATTCGACAACCATTGGTTTATCGAGAGTTGTCAATGAATCGATACTATGTGTTATGTCGTAGTTGCATCGATGGTGTAATCTATGAAACCCCTTTCATAATTACCACCATACTTTGATCAGAGATTTCAACCTACATACACATGAGAACACATAGGATATCCATACCCGAAGGTAAGCGGTGAATCCCCGACTACAATGCATCGACTCCTATATGTTTCGACACAACACCCAACCTTGCCACCTGATGACCCCATGAGAGTCGGTAAACAAGTCAAAGTGTAATTCTAGCACATAGAGTCTCAATGTTGTCCCGGGTCATAAGGACTAATGGTGTACAACCATAAACTAGGACGTTTCCACTCGATAAGTGAGAACCACTTGGAAAGTCCTTTATGGAGGGTTGTTCAGTGCACTCTACCAGGAGCACCTATCTGCATGCTCGGACATCACAATGTCCCCTACCAATGAAACATGGTACTCACATCGCAGATACTAGTCTCGAACTCTAGCGGCCTATATCCTTCTTAGCGGCGGCTGAATCGATAGGAACCATTTAGAATATACAGTATTCCAAATATGAGTTTCATGATACTCATCATATGAGCATCTCATATTCTTTCTACTATTTGTATATTCAAGGGCTTTATCTATGCAACTAGCATGAGTATACAGATAAAGATTTGCCAAAACAATAATTTTAAATATTATTAAAATAAAGATTGCTTATACATAGAGTTTCATTGTGAACACTCGGCCAACACTTGGCTCGACGGGCACCTACTCTAACACTTTTATCACTATAAGGAGAGTCCCAAATACATGTAATACACATGTAAATATTTAGCAATAAGGAAAAAATTCCAAGGATCACATATATGTCCAAATATACCAAACCTACTAAGAATCAACACAAATCAAGTAATAAAAAACTTATTTTAAGGAAATTTCTTAACTTCTCACACAAGGTAATAGCCTCTCACATCTCTACAAATACCAGGTATTTGTTGGAATTTTGAACTCAATGAATGAAAATTAAGCAAATTGGTATATGAAATTAAAAAAAATATTAGAAGTAAAATTTGGCGCTCAAAAAGCTGCCTAGGAAATGCCCAAGCAGCAAGGGACACGCTAGATCGCCCAACCTGGATATTCCAGGCAGCAGGTTCTGTGCTAGGGTAGCCTTTTATGCTAACCTTAGCGCGTAGCACATTACCTGGAAAATCCAAGCATAGTTGGGCAGCGCTAAGGAGCTCGAAAAGTGGCGCCCGTTAACCTGTTTTGAGAACAGGTTCATGTCATTTTGAGTTTTTTTGACACCATTACTCCAAATGGTGTCCTTTGATGGTTTTCATCATTTTTTGGACCAAGAGACACCCCATGTGATGAAAGAACATGTCTCTGTAAAAAGAAACATTTAATAGATAAGTTCAAACAAAATTTTATTTTTACTTTTTAGATTCTGATTCACTGGCAAACATATTGAGAGTCTTCTTATTCTTTAAAAAAATAAGAGAGTTTATAATTTTTTTTAATAGAACTTGTATTTTCTCTGCTGATAAAAGAAGAGAATTTTTTGTATCTTAGGAGAAGATTGTCGAATATCGAGGCACAAGAGCGGGGAAAATTCTTCTTTAGGACATAGTGTTCAACATTAGCATCAACTTACTGCAAACGTTCCTGCCATCTTTGAGATTTCAAGTGCCAATCATTTTACAATATTAAGAAGACTTTTTGCGTATTCTGAAATCTCGAGGATGCCTTCCTCATTTGCAACAACAATAAACACTCCACTACTACAAGGAAAAAGACCGGAAAAATGATGCAAACTTCAAGGGATGGCAATTGAAAATGTTGTTTTATCTCTCCATCATATCCGAAGGAGAAGTTGATACTCAAAAGAGGGATACAATGGATGCATGGAATATAAGCGATTTCCTATGCAAAAACTATATTATGAATGAACTTGACAACACACTTTACAATTTGTACTGTCATGTCAAAAACTATGGGAAATTATGAAGAAGAATTGCAAAGAAGAAGATACTGACCCTAAATAAGTTCATCGTGGAACGCTTCCTAGACTTCAAAATGATATAATCGAAGTATGTTTTGAGTCAAATGCAAGAAATTCAAGTAATATTGCACAAGATTCTTACAGAAGGCATGAGTTAAGCGAGTCCTTTCATGGCGTTGCTCAAATTGAGAAACTTACACCTTTGTGGAATGAGTTCCAAAACTACTTGAAGCACAAAAGAAAGTAGATGGGACTCGAAGACTTGATAGTAATATTCAGGATCGAAGAAAAAACAACACTACATAGAACAAAACCAATAAGATGGCTGTCAAGTTAGTATTATGGAATCTAGTAACCAAGAAAAGAAGATGAAATTTATGGATGGGAAACAACAACAACAGCCAAAGAATCAGAAGAAGTTCAAGAGAAAATGTTACAAATGTGGGAAGCCAAACCATATGGTCAAAGATTGCAGGTGCCCAATGAAAGGAAAAAACGAGCAAACGTAGTTCACGAAAGGTCGGTATCATTTGGTTTTTCTGAATTTGATCTAACTGCAGTTGTTTTTTAGACAAACCTTGTGGAAAACCCAAATGAATTGTTGGTTAATATAGGTGATACCCACCACATATGCTTCGACAAGGAGATGTTTTCCACATACACTCCAATTTATAAGAGAAAGTTCTTCATGGAAACTCTGCTACATTGGAGATATTAAGACTTGGAAAGGTGGTTCTGAAGTTGATCTCGGGGATGGAGGTGATCTTCGTTGTACTTCATATTCGAGATATAAGAAAGAACCTCGTGTCTGGTTCATTTTTGCTCAAACATGATTTTAGGCTTTTTTTACTCTAGTGAAGTTTTATTAACAAGAATGGTCATTTTAAGGGAAGGGGTATCTGGATGAGAACCTCTTCAAACCGAATGTAACAACGATTCGCCACGAGACTATTGGAAATAAAGTAATCAATTCTATTTACTTTCTTGGGCGTTCTGATTTATGGCGTGTTCTTTTAGAACATTTAAATTTTAATACTCTGAAATGTTTAGTGAATTTGGATTTGTTGCCTAATATATTTTGATCCATAACATAAATTCAAGATATGTGTTGAAGTGAAAATGATTAAAGCGCCTTTCCTTTCCATTGTAAGATGTGCGACTCCTCTAGAACCGGTACACACGAGTCTTGGTGATTTAAATTTTGTGCAAACTAGATGAGGAAATAAGTACTACAAAATATTTATTGACGATTGTATCAGGTACCGTTATGTATATGTTTTAAGAAGTAAAGATAAAGCACTTGAGACATTCAAAACATACACAGCCGAAGTTGAAAATCAACTTGGTAAATAAATAAAATGAGTTCGAAGTTATAGAGGAGGAGAGTGTGGAGCATCATTTGATGAGTTTGGTTCATCCTTGGGCATAATACCGCAAACTATTGCATTGTACTCACCTCAGTCTAACGAGGTTGTAGAAAGAAAGAAAACGAACGCTAAAGGAAATGATGAACTCATTAATGATAAGTTTGAGCTTACCCCAGAACTTATGTAGGGGAAGAAATATTATCTGCAAACCACATATTAAACAAGATCCCCCACAAGTAAAATGATAAATCGTCATATGAGCTTTGGAAAATACCCTCCTACAAGTACATGAAAGTGTGAGGGTTCTTGGCCAATATTGAAATACCAAAGTCAAAACAAGTCAGAATTGAACAAAAGATTGTTGAATACATATTCATTGGATATGCACATAATAACAGTTTATATATATTTATCGTGCACAAATATGAAAATATTGAAATGAAGGAAGGCATGACAACTGAATCAAAGAATGTTGTGTTCTTTGAAAACATATTTCCTTGTAAAGAAAGGAAAAAAGAAAGTTCTAATAAGAAAATATTGGAAATGGCGAATTAAGGTGTTGCATAAGAAGAGAAACCTAGACGAAATAAAAAGTTCTAGTAAGAGAACATTGGACGAGGCTTGGTTTCGAGGCTTGGGGATACATGTACTCCACTGTTAGGAGTGTGGAGTTTTGTGAGTAATGTGTCATGGTCTATCATGAGAGATGTGATTGTAGACCCAAAAGGGGTAGTGCTATGGGCCTTACAATAAAAGTTGTCTTTATTGTTAGGCCCACGAAACTACTATTTTAGGCCTGCAATCACCTCCCTCATGCTAGACTATAGAACACCATACACATTGTAAGGTCCAAAATTAAGACGACGTAATCCAACGGCAAGCAAATCTAGGAATTCTAAAAAATGGTTAATTAAATTATTTTAATTGCTTTATTGATTATGTGATATGCATGATTATATGTTAAATAGGATTTTATTGTCATTATGCATAAAATTGTATTTTTAAAGGATTATTCAAGTTGCGAACGAGGAACGGAGACCGAGGTCTGAAAATGTAAAATGTTTTTATTAAATAATTGTTTTTTATTATTTGAAATATTGTTGATGGTTTTTCATATTTATGAAAATAAGGGGTTTTTGGGGTGATTTTATACGTCGGGACGTAAATTTTATCGATGTTGGTTTTTCAACAAAAATACGAACGTTTTGGCAATTCGGCTAATAAATTCACAAAATTTTTTTAAACAAAACTATTTTAATATTTTAATTAAATCCTAATAAAGCACTAATGGGCCAAAATTTTTGATTAATAGGCCTAAGCCTTAATTAGTGATTTAATTAGTGTTTAAATATGTTAAAACCCATCCCAAACCCTCACTTTTCTGCACGCCACTTTCTGAATTCTTCTCTCCCAAACACTTCAAATTATACACGACACACACACATCAATACCCAAGGAGAAGTCAAGATTTTTGCAAAGAAAAAGTTCAAGCCAAGGTCTTGCCCCGTTCTTCGCAATCGTCAACTTAAAATCGTGCGTTAAATACGCAAAGGCACGCCATATTTCTTTCCTTCAAACATCTATCACACCATAATATTTTATTTAAATGAATTTTGCATGAAAAACAAGTGACACTTTGAAGTATTTTCGTTTCTATGCAATACATGAAAGTTAAAGCATGATTTTGGATTCAAACTTTTGTTGTTCACATGTAATAAGGGCTGCCGTGATTAGGGGATGTTTTTACATGAAAATAAGGGTCCCAAGAACACACATGCACGCTGCACATGAAATCGTCACAAGCATGAACCAACTTGCTGTCATAGGGAAGAAGGTTTCGGTTTTGGGGGTCTGATGGCTTGGCTTGGGCAGGGGTTGGGCCAGGGCTTGGATATAGTACATGAGGGGTCAGCTAGGACTCGAAAACCAGGGGCTGGGAGGAGTCCTTGAAAACAAGGACTCCACCCGAGAGAAAGCCCATGGGGCTGCGCAGGTTTCAGAAGAAAGTGCAGGGAGGAAGGGCTCGGCCAGGGGGCTTGGGCTGGGCTAGGTTAGGTCCTTAGGGTCCTAGAAGGGTTCTAAAGGGGTTGGTTTAGGGCCTGGTTTGGTTGGCTAGGTCCTATCAACAGAAACGTGGAATCCATGCTAGGTGGGTTTCTTGGCCATTCATGCTGCTGCTGGTGGAGCTTCGGTTTTGGAGCTTGGGGTTGGTCTGTGCTTGGTCTGGGCATGGTCCAGGGTGGTTAGGGTCAGGATGGGTCGAGTGGTTAGCAGATGTTAGTGTCCTAAAGGGAGAAGGAGTCCTATTGTCCAAGGGAAGGCTCACCCACACACAAGCACAGATTTTGGTGTCAAGTTCCAGCAAGTTTCGAGTGGGCCAGGGCTGGTTTATGGGCTGGGCTTGGTCAGTAGGGTGCCTAGGTGGGTTGGCTAGGTTTTGGCTCAAGGTGGCTTGGGCGTGGCTCGAGTAAATTGGGGGATGGCTCGGCGGGTTCGTTAGTGTGTCAAAAACAAAAATTAAAGAAGGAAAAATAGATCCATGGGTCCACGTGGGTGGCTCATGACTTGAAAGGGTAGAAAAAATAATAAAAATGTTATTTTAAAATTTGGGGTCAAAATAACGAGTTTTGGATTTATCCGGAATTTTATCGCCACACGAAACATTTATTAACGAATTAATTGAAACACCTAGTTTTAAGCGGAATAAAATTATGAAAAATTAGGTTTAAGCTTAAATAATTATTAAAAGTCTAAGTTTTTAGTTTGAGAATTTTATATTAAGGTTTGGTTTAATTCCTGATTAAAACGCATTAATATGTCACATCTAAAGAATAAATTAAAAGTCCTCGATTTAAGCCAAATAAAAATATGAGAAAATTCCTGCAAGCTTAAATAATTATTTGGGACATGTTAGAGCCAATGAAATTAAGAAAATGTCAAAAACATGAAATTTAACGTCCAGGGGTAAAACGGTCATTTTACATCTAGAAATTAGTAAACGTCATGGCAGTGTCCTGATTGCTGTTTTATATGCTAATATGATTATTTCAAATGTGTGTGAATTTTTATGACATGGATTTTAAATATTTACGATTTATTATGTCAAAATGTTGTTTTTATAAGGTTATGATTTAATATGTTAAAATGTCTATTTTAAATGTTTATGATTTAAATGCATATTTTAAATGTTTATGATGTTGAAATGTTTTATTTAAAAGATTTGTGGATTTTTATATGTTGAAGGGTTTCTTTTAAAAATATTTATAGATTTTTACGAGGAAACGATAACGTTAAAAGATAGATTGCATGCTTGGGAAAATGATATTAAATGTATGATTTTTATTAAGTGATGAGAATATGAAACGTTGAAGAAAGTGAAGTAATTGTGACTAATACGATGATATGTTGGAGATATCGTGAGGGCTATGGTCTCAGTAAGAGCCCGACAATCATGTTTCCTTGGATACGGATATGTAGATGTATACGATGACATGTTATTACGTAAGGCCAAGGCCCAGTTGACCGGTGAGAGTGTTGCTGGTGTCCCCCACCACCCAGTACTGTGGTTATATGTAGATGGATCCATCGCCCAACACGTAGACGTAGACGTAGATGAACACGAAAGTCACAATTAACGATCTGAATTCAACGAAAGGAAAAAGGAATACATATATGTTGATGATGATATGAATATGTTGAGGATGATATGAATATGAATATGATGATATGAATATGTTGATATGAATATGGATACGAATATGAATATGTTTAGGTTTATATGAAAATGTGTATGAAAATGTTTATGCATAAGATTATGAAAACATTTTTATTTAAAGTTTTATGCATCATGAAAATGTTTACGAAAATGTTCATGTTTGAAGTTTATGCATCTTCATGAAAACGATATTTTAAGTACAAGAATTTTTCACTGTTGCATATGATTTTATACGTATTACTTGTTATAAAGAATATGATGCATTGAGTCTTTAGACTCACTAGTTGTGATCTATGCAGGTGTGTATCATAAGGACATTATATGACTTATGTTTTATCATACTAGCGCAGCGGAAACGTGGATTTTTGGGATATTAGAATCTAAACTTCGGGTTATTAGGGATAAGCGAATTTTGAGGACGAAATTTTTTTTAAGCGGGGAGGAATTGTAAGGTCCAAAATGAAGACGACTTAATCTAACGGCATGCAAATCTAGGAATTCTGAAAAATGGTTAATTAATTTTTTTAATTGCTTAATTGATTATATGATATGCATGATTATATGTTAAATAGGATTTTATTGTCATTATGCATAAAATTGTATTTTTAAAGGATTATTCAAGTTGCGAACGAGGAACGGAGACCGAGGGCTGAAAATATAAAATGTTTTTATTAAATAATTGTTTTTAATTATTTGAAATATGGTTGATGGTTTTTCATATTTTTGAAAATAAAGAGTTTTTGAGATGATTTTATACGCCGGGACGTAAATTTTATCGGTGTTGGTTTTTCAACAAAAATACGAACGTTTTGGCAACCTGGCTAATAAATTCACAAACTTTTTTTAAACAAAACTATTTTAATATTTTAACTAAATCCTAATCAAGCATTAATGGGCCTAAATTTTTGCTTAATAGGCCTAAGCCTTAAACAGTGATTTAATTAGTGTTTAAATATGTTAAAACTCATCCCAAACCCTCATTTTTCTACACGCCACTTTCTGAATTCTTCTCTCCCAATTAGACTTGCCAAAACAGGCTGGCGGGGCGGGCCAGCCCGTCACCCGCCGCAACCCGCCATTAGGCGGGGCGGGGCGGGCCTCTAAATGACCAACCCAGCCCAACCGGTCTTGGGCCGCGGGTTACGCGGGCCGACCCTCTCTTTTTTTTTTTATGAAAAAAATACTAAAAATTACTACATTATATGCAAAGAGTATGCACTCAATTTTATATTTGCTTAAAAAATGCTCGAACTTTCCTTTGTGTAGTGGGTTATTAAAAAGCCATTGAATTAATTAATAAGGGATTCAAATGGATATTTCGGTAGTTTTTTTTTTTTTAAGATGTAGCTTAGATTAGTTAAACTCGCTAGCATGTCCCGAGCCTAGGCATGAGAGTGGATAATTATCATGAAAATTATAGGGTTAAACCTATTTTAACAGCAAGGATGGTCGAATTATTATCATTGAAACAGATATTCACAGTGTCATCAATACTAGTTACTCTATAAATTTATTGTGCCCACAAGTTAGAAAACATTTTGTGGATTGGTTTACTTTTTCAACCACATAAATCAACCAAATTTCTAAATTGTGTATTTTTATTGACTCCCGTTTTCCAAATCCGTGGATAAAGAAAAATACATCAGTCATTATCAAAATAATAATAAAAAAAATACAAGTCTCATTTATCTTACTATGAATTTTCTGCAGGTGAATGTCTTTTTTAACCCACAAAAAAAGTTTGTGTTTTTGAACTTCTGATTAGTCTGCCCCATTAAAAAATCAATTGTATGACGTTGGATATTTTTTAAAAAATTATTATTTGGGTAAGAAGAAATCAAATAAAATAAGCAGTTCTGGTCCATTTTTCCTGTGGGCCGAGAATGCTCCAAGCAATGGACATGTGGCATGTGGGCATATGGTACAATAAAATCAAAAGGACAAACTCTATCTTGATTTGGCGGGCCAGCCCGCCCCGTTTAGGCCCGCCCCGTCTCGACCCGCAACCCAAACGGGCTGATCCCGTTTGACCCGCCTCCAAACGGGCTGCTATTTTACCAACCCAACCCGTTTAATTTTTATGACGGGGCGTGTCACACCCCGTGTCCGAAGCATCTGTAACATCCAGCATTGTTTAACAATTACTTGAAAACAATTAAGCCTCGTATCGAAATGCCAAAAACCAGTCTTTTTCCCTTAAATGTCACGCCCCGTGTCTGAAGCGTCTGTGACATCCGGCATTGTTTAACAATTACTTGAAAACAATTAAGCCTCGTATCGAAATGCCAAAAACCAGTCTTTTTCATAAATAAAACATTGTCTTTACATTGACAATAGAATAAAAATACATCAGAGTTGCAAATGCGGAAATTGAACAAAAGGAAAATAAAGTCTTGATTTCTTGTATCTTGCTCATCGGATACCATCCCCAGAAGGCTTCTTGTTCCTCCTCATTCAGTTGCTTTCCATTTTAATCTGAAATTTGTAAGGGGTTAGTGTTTTGGGAAACACTCAGCGAGTGGGGGTCGATCGATTTCCAATGATACATATAGAACTTAATCTTTAAAACATTTCTTTAACAAACTTTCAAATCTTATTACTTTTATCTCCTCAAAACAGAAACGAAACAAATATGAGACAGAGGTTATCAGACGATTCAGAGCAATTCAGAAACAGATCAGAACAATTCAGAACAGAACAGATCGGAACAGACAGAACAGAACAGATCGGAACAGATAGAACACTGTTTTTCATCTCATTTTCATGGTCAAATTGTCCCCAATATATTAGTCCTCTAAGGGGTGAGGACAGAACTCGGTTTTATACCCACCGGTGGGGGCCAGACAGAAATGGTTTTATACGCACCATTGGGGGCCAGACAGAATCACAATTCTCGTCCCATTTCAACTTCGAATCGTAACAGTGCAACAGAATTCAGAAGTAACAGACAGAACTTTTCAGATTTTCAGATTTCAGAGTTTTCATACGGACACAGCGGAATCAACGAATTTTGAAGCATAGAAAAGAACACATAATCGATCGAAATTTTAAAAGACGGACATCATGCCCTTTTTCGAAAATGAAGACACACATACATGCATGTCATGATATACATATTCAAGTTTTAAAATACAAACGAATATATATCAAAAGCCCACTTACTTGATTTTTATACAAAGTTCTTTCTTGAAATTTCGGCAGCACTACGGCACAACTCCAACAAATACTATCTTCGATCAGGGAGCCCTCCGGTACGGGTTAGAAAACTCTGGACTGCACAAAATCTTCCCTTCCTTTTCTTCCTTTACTTCGGCCGAATGGTTTAGAGAGAGGGGAAGAGAGGACCGAAATTTTAGAGGTTTGATGGTGTGCCTTTTCTCAACCATTTGAGTAGTATTTATAGGCAGAAAAAAACTCTCCACCTTGCCACCCCCTTGGCCGAATTCTTGGTGTTGGAAACTAAATTCCGGCGTTTGACAAAATATGAATCAACTGATAATACGAACCAACTGATCGAGTAAACTGAACTCAACAACTAGACTTAATAACTGAAATCAACTGACTGTCCAACTGATCAGTTGATATATTCAGCCGTATGCTAAGCACCCTTCAACTGAACATATCTCGAGAAAGAACAATCAACCGTCAAGAGACATAGAAGATTGCAACACCGCACTTCAATCAATACAGCTTAGAAAAACGCATTTCGGCAAAAGCAATTAAGACGCCGCATCACAATAAATGAAGCAAACAATGTCCAAGGAATAATCAACGGATACAAAGATTCAAATTCATCTCAAGTTACCGTTGGAGAAAAGAAACTTATAAATATGACAGAAGAACAGCTGAACAAAGAGAGAAAACACTATTCAAAAGCTTGCTGTCACTCTGTCAAAATCTCAGCTCAATCTTACTTTATATATTCGTAACAGTTAAGACTACAATTTGAGCTCATTAGCAAGTTGTAATAATCATTGAAATTCGATAGTGCCAATAGCAGTTACGCACTGAGAACATTCTGTAATACTAAGAGTTTCAGTTTTGGCAGTGTTAAGTCCAAACTGAAGTGGGTCAGTACAATTCTTGTATTTGATCAAAGTCTTTTAGTGGATATCCTATCCGTGAGATAGAAGGGGTGACGTAGGAGTAATTAAATTCTCTGAACATCCAGAAACAATTCTTGCCTATTTTATTTCAGTTTCGTATTCTATCTTTCAGTCAGTTATTTTCCGCAACTACTTTAGTTTAACTGATTGTCATTGACAAACAAGATTTCGAGAATCAGTTTGTCACCAAACTGAACTCAAAATTCGAAAAGATCAGTTTTAATTGTGAGTGTTTATTCAACCCCCCCCCCCCTTTCTAAACACTCTTGATACGTTAATCGATCCTATCAAGTGGTATCAGAGCAGTTGATTCTTGTTCTTGAATACTTTTGATCTAAAAACTTGTCAGCATGACTTCATTCAACAAAATTCTCATGTTCTCCAGAGAAGAATTTGATGATTGAAAAATCAGAATGCAGGCTCATTTGGCTGCACAAGATGATGAAATGTGGTATGTCATAACTGATGGATCCATGAAGATTCTAAAAGCAAATACAGCAGTTGCCATAACAGAAGGGGCACCACAAAGAATAGAAAAGCCCAGAGATGAATGGACAACTGAAGACAAAAGAAAAGCAAATCTTGACAATGTGGCTAAAGACATTCTGTACAAAACGCTGGACAAAGTAACTTTCAGCAAAATAAAGATGTGTAAAACAGCCAAAGAAATTTGGGAGAAGCTGATCCAGCTGTATGAAGGAAATGATCAAACCAAGGAAAATAAACTTTCTGTTGCTATGCAAAAGTTTGATAACATCAAAATGAAAGCATGAGAATCGATGCACGAGTATGATGAAAGAGTAAGCAGTGTCATCAATGAGATAAATGCACTTGGAAAAGTGTATACTAACAAAGAGATTACACTAAAGATAATGAGAGGTCTTCCCAAGGAATGGGATGTCAAAACCATGGCAATGAAGGAGTCCAAAGATCTAAACCAGATTGAACTTCATGATTTATTTGCTGATTT
The DNA here is from genome assembly GCF_025594145.1 of Primulina tabacum. Taxonomy (NCBI): domain Eukaryota; kingdom Viridiplantae; phylum Streptophyta; class Magnoliopsida; order Lamiales; family Gesneriaceae; genus Primulina; species Primulina tabacum. The sequence goes on from NC_134566.1 coordinate 7,050,491, forward strand.
AAAGGCTTATGAGTTCGAGCTGCAGACCAAAGAAGGAGAACCATCCACCCCTGCAGCCACAACTGCTCTAGCTGCTGTCAGGACTGAACAAATCAGTTCAGTCGAAAAATCTGCTGATCAGTTGAGTAATGATGCTATGTCATTATTCATCAAAAAATTCGGAAGGTTCATGTGAAAGAATCAAGGGAACTTTCAGAAGCCATACCGAAGGAAAAATTCCAAAGATGAACATAATGCCTGCTATAACTGTGGCAAATCAGGTCACTTCATTGCTGATTGTCCTAAACCCAAGAAGGACAGTCAAGGCTCAACTGACAGAAGAAAGAAATCATATGAACGCAAAAGAAGATCCAAGGAAGATAAGAAGGTCTTCAGAAAGAAACACGAGGTACTCTTAGCTGAAGAAAACAAATCTAAATGGGCAGAAATTGGCAATAAAGAGTCGGAACCAGAAAGGTCATGCAGTTCTAGTGATGATGAGGAAGTAAAGTGCTTGATGGCTAATGATGCAGCAGAAGAATCATCTAGCCAACATGTATTTTATTTCAGCTCAACTGATTTCACACGAGAAGAACTCATTCTAACACTACATGACATGGTAAATGAGTATCAAAAGCTTGCATCATCATTTGAAGAAATCAAAGCAAAGCAAACTGATCCCACAGACAATAAAACCAAAACTGATGAATCAGTCGATGGGTTGAGTCTAAAAAGGGAAATTGCTGAGTTAAAAGCAGAAAGAAACAAAAATCAGTCATTAATACAGAAGTTGATGCTTGAAAACTCAAAACAGACTGAGCTTATTCAGTCTTGGAACAAATCATCTACTGCACTAAATGAAATGCAGATTTCACAAAAATCAGTTTCTGATAAAACTGGTTTAGGGTTCAACACTCAAGGAGAAATGTATCCAAATGATACTCAACCAAAGCTAACAATAGAAAAAAGAAAATACATTCACTTTGTCAAATCAGCAGTGGTACAAGAACAAATTGAGTCCAGTAAACTGATTGAACAACCTACTGAGAATATGAACAAAGTTAGAAGATATGGGATTGGTTATAGTCAAAAATTCTCAACTGATTCACAAAGTCAGTCATCAAAGAGATTTTACAAAAACTATTCGAATGGCTATTCCAATTACTATAACTGCAAGCCAGTTCAGAAGAGATATAGACTGAACAATCAGTTGAATAAAGCTAAAACACATATTGTATCATTCGTACACTACACAAGCACACAAAAGCCGAGAAAAACCATTTGGAATACAGCTACTGGAAAGCCTGTTAGACTAATCCAAGTATGGGTTCCTAAAGGACTAATCAGTTCAGGACCCAAATAGATATGGGTACCAAATTATATTATGTGTGTGACTGCAGGTAACAGGTACAAACAAGAACTCAATATGGTATTTGGACAGTGGATGTTCGCGACATATGACAGGAGATGCAAGTGTGCTATCTCAACTGATCAAATACAGTTGTCCAAATATCAGTTTTGGGGACAATTCCAAAGGTAGAACTGTGGGTAAGGGTAAGCTTATCCATGGTAACTTTACTTTTAAAGATATTCTATTAGTAGAAAACCTGAAGTATAACTTGATCAGCATCAGTCAGTTATGCGACAGTGGATTCTCAGTACATTTTGACAAAAACTCATGTTCAGTCAAAACTTCAACTAATGAAATCATACTAACTGGCAAACGTTATGGAAACACATATAAAATCAGTTGGAATGATCAAACTTATGCACCAGTTTGTTTTATTGCTTCCAAATCATCTAAAAACTGGTTGTGGCATAAGAGACTAAACCATTTAAACTTTAAAACCATTGCTTATCTGAGTAAACATGAACTTGTAACTGGTTTGCCCAAAATAGACTTTTCAAAAGAAAAACTTTGCTCAGCATGTCAATATGGTAAACAAGTACGATCTTCTTTTAAAAACAAGGGTTGTAAATCTTCATCCCGATGCTTAGAACTGTTGCACATGGATCTCTTTGGTCCTATACCAGTCATGAGATTAGGAGGAATGAAATACACCTTGGTAGTCGTGGATGATTTTTCAAGATTTACTTGGGTTATTTTTCTCAAATCTAAAGACCATACTGCTTTACAACTGATAAAGCTCTTCAGAAGACTTTTAAATGAAAAATCAGTTGGAATTGATCGAATCAGATCAGATCGAGGAACTGAATTCATCAATCAAACTCTTTCAAATTTTCTAGAGAATGCTGGAATTAAGCATGAGCTCTCAGCAGCCAGAACTCGTCAGCAAAATGGTGTAGCTGAGAGAAGAAATCGGACCCTTAAAGAAGCTGCTAGAACAATGCTTGCTGATTCTGGTATTTCTCAAAGGTTTTGGGCAGAGGCAGTAAACACTGCGTGTTATACTCAGAACAGATCAATGTTTAATAAGAATCATATGAAAACACCATATGAGATCTGACATGGAAGAAAAAGTATAATTACTTATTTAAAAATATTCGGGTGCAGATGTTTTATTCTTGATAATGGTAAAATTATTTAAAAGCATTTGATGCTAAATCTGCAGAGGGAATATTTCTTGGATACTCATCAGTTAGTATAGCTTATAGAGTCTTCAACAAGAAAACCATAAATGTTGAAAAATCAGCTCATGTTGATTTCGATGAAACTGAACTAACTAATAAGCCAACTGATCAAGTTGAGCTAGTTGATCGATTTACAGATATCAGTTTGGAGGATGATGATGAAAAAGACAATCATATTAATCAAAACAATCTCCAAACACCCGAACCAGAAGTGTCAGATCAATCAGCTGAACCAGAAGTCATTCCTAATGATCAGTTGATAGAGCATAATGATAACATTCAAATACCAGTTGACGAAGCACCAACTGAGACTGAAAACTGTGTTCAGTTACCAACTGAAGAAATTGCTGTGATACAACAAATACTGATTACAGATGGAGAAAATCACATCCACCTGAGCTGGTAATAGGAAATCCATCTGATCCAGTAAGAACTCGCAATCAAATGCTAAATTTATTTATCTATTCAGCTTTAGTCTCACAACTAGAACCAAAGAAAACTGATGAAGCTCTTGCTGATCCTAACTGGGTAAATGCAATGCAAGAAGAGCTAAATCAGTTCACTCATAACAATGTCTGGAACTTAGTTCCAAGACCAGTTTCAAAAACTGTTATAGGTACAAAATGGGTGTACAGGAATAAACTGAACGAGGATGGTTCAGTTGTGCGCAATAAAGCGAGACTAGTAGCACAAGGATATAGGCAAGAGAAAGGAATTGACTATGATGAGACATATGCTACAGTTGCAAGACTGGAAGCAATCAGAATGTTTCTTGCTTATGCATCATACAAGAACTTCAAAGTCTATCAAATGGATGTTAAAAGTGCATTCCTAAATGGCCAGCTACAAGAGGAAGTATATGTTGAACAACCCCCAGGTTTTGTAAATCACAACTTTCCTGATCATGTATATCATTTGAACAAAGCCTTATATGGTCTTAAACAAGCTCCTAGAGCTTGGTACGAAACTCTTTCAAAATTCCTAACTGATCATGATTTTTCTGTTGGATCAGTTGATAAGACCTTGTTCAAATTTACTAAGAATGATCACATTTTATTAGTTCAAATTTATGTTGATGATATCATATTTGGGTCAACTAACCCCAAATTATGCGAGAAATTTGCTAAGCTAATGCAGGATAAGTTTGAAATGAGCATGATGGGTGAACTGACATTCTTTCTTGGACTACAAGTGAAGCAACTGGAAACTGGTATATTCATAAGTCAGACTAAATATACAAAGGAGCTGCTGAAGAAAATTTGGCATGGAATCATGTTCAGCTGCAAATACTCCCATGAGCTCATCAGTAAAATTGGACACTGATCAAGGGGGAATATCAGTTGAGGCGACAATATATCGAGGTTTAATAGGGTCATTGTTATACCTAACTGCCAGTCGCCCTGATATTGTATTTGCTGTGTGTATGTGTGCTAGATTTCAAGCAAATCCTAAGCAATCACATTTCTCAGCTGCTAAAAGAATTTTGAAATACCTTAAGGATACACAAAATGTTGGGTTATGGTACTCTAAAGACTCTACTTTCAATTTAGTTGGATATTCAGATGCAGATTATGCAGGATGTAAGCTTGATCGTAAAAGTACAAGTGGATCTTATCAGTTTCTAGGAGACAGGCTAATCTCTTGGTTCAGCAAGAAGCAGATATCTATAGCTACCTCAACAACTGAAGCAGAATACCTTGCTGCTGGTAGTTGCTGTGCACAACTGATCTGGATCCAGCAACAATTGAGAGATTATGGAGTAATTACAAATAATTCGCCCATATTTTGTGAAAATACGAGTACAATTGTCATCACCTATAATCCAGTTCTTCACTCAAGGACAAAGCATATAGATGTCAGACACCACTTCATAAGAGATCATGCTTTGAAGAAGAACATCAGACTGGAGTATATATCAACTGAGCAACAAGCAACTGACATCTTCACCAAACCATTACCCGAGACTAAATTTTCTTACTTTCGCAATATTCTTGGTTTAATTGATCTATCTTAAAACTATTACTAATGTTGCTTTACTAATAGAATTATCTGCAGAAAATAAGAACACAACAAATTGAAAATAATACTTTATTAAGAATACCATCGATCCTAGTGTACAGAAGATATCATAGAACCAACTGAATCCTGCCATTCTCTAATCCAATCATTCAACTCATAAATTTGGATTCTAGAAAATGACCTAGTTGTAGAAATCTTCTCAACCACATGCAATTCCTTCCATAACATTGCTTCTAACAGACATTTGTCATCAATCAGATCTGTAACATGCCTAACTTCAAAACGATCAATGTATTTTCTTGCTGTTGCTGCTTGAGCACGAGTAGGAACAGCACCACTACTACTTACCCTCTGCAAATCATGAATCTTGAACCATGTTGACATCACTTTCATCAAGACATATTCTTCCATTGTCTTCTTCAATTCTTCTAAATAAGTACTTAATTGCTCATTAACTTGAATATACGAACTACTGCATGCATCAGAGTTACTTGAATCCGACATATTGAACTGTTATTGTCTCACATTCTATCATCTTATTTAAATACAGATGAAATTTAAATGTTGAAGAAACAGAAGAGACTCAAATCAACCGAAGCGTCTTTCTCATTTACCGAGGCTTCTTAACTATCAGTTGTTCATTATCAACTGATATCAGTTTGACATTTATTACTTAACGCTTAACCAATCATCAGTTCATCTGTTTATGATCGTAATTCATATATAATAACTAATGAAACTTATTATTTGCAGGAAAAAGAAAAAACAAAGTTAAGCCAAAATAAATGTTTTATTCAACCATAAATATTTGCTTGGATTACATTTTCATAATTTTTCTCTATATCATCTATCCACATTCTCAACCAAACGGATAGAGATGAGGAAGATGTCTTGAGAAAGCTGTGTGAAGAAGCTATGCGATTAAGGATCTCCAGTTCCTTTCGAAGCATCAGCTGATAGATACGACCATCCGTAAAGATGTCCACCCACACAGCTATGTGCAAGTGCTCCCGCACTTCTCTCAACTCTGCCATCAGTTTGGGAGTGGTAGCCTCTCCAGAATTATACAGGAACGCAAGCTCCTGTAACTTTTCCCAGTAGAGAAGACTCTTGTAGAAGACTTCGTCTTCTATATCAGCCTTCCTAGCTTCCAGAGAAAATGGCGAAGCACTCGAGCTACTCGCATCTGCCATTCTTTCGTCTTGAATATTTTCACCAATATAACTGAAACTAACCGTGTTACTTCTATTTATAGCAGAATATCAAGGAAGCTGAAGGGTCGTCAACGTTTCAGCAAACGATAATCTTTCTGACCTTTAAATTTATTCGCTTTAATTATTTTATGCACTAATTAAGGGGGACTAATGGTTTTAAAAGATTAACTGAGAAGACAAATGTTAGTAAACTCTCAACTGAAAGGACACAGTCTTACAACTGATCGTTCAGTTGGGTATTTCACTAATCTTCTCATATAAGTTAACTAGTTAAAACATATTATATTCCAAATCAAGTGACGTGACTGTCTATTATCTAATGATGAATCTCATTTTGAAAACGTGGAAGCATTTGAACCATTTAAATTGTACACACGCTTATAGCACATGAACACACGTTTTTATTCAAAATTTTGATGGACTGACACGTGTCCAGAATCTAAACAGTCACATATATATAAATAATTTCCCGCTTCAATTCAGCTTTCTTTCTTACGCGTACATCATCTCTCAGAGCAAACTTATACACTTAGAGCTTGTATTTCGCAAAATTTCAGGTTTCCTTACTCTCAGCAATGGCGAATCAAATCCCAGCTCACATGTTGAACGCTATGGCCATTGATTTTGACTCAGTTCTATCAGTTCACGAAGCTGAAATTAAGAACGTCTTTCTGAAGATTGAATCTGCTGGTCTCAGAATGTTTTTGGGACAATACTCGCAGGAGATTTACCCAAAAGAACTTCAAGACCTCTACTCAAATGGATATATCAACTCTGATGGAAACATCATTGCCACTATTAACGGTCAGTCGGTGACCATTTCTGAAGATTCTTTCGGAGAAATCTTTTCATTACCCTCTGATGGATTAGTACACCTTGCTGATGTTAAAGCATCAGATATTGAAGAAATGCAAACTGCACTCTCTGCTGATGGACGGAAAATCAAAGTTTCCGATCCTAAGAAGGAACTGAAGCGTGAGGTTCAGTTGCTGGCTGATATCGTAGCCAAAGGGCTATTGGCCAAGGCAGGATCGTATGCTGCCTTGACTTTGGAGAAGTTTCAAGCTATTACGATCATTATGGCTGGAAGAAAATTCAACTGGAAGCAACTTATTTTTAGTATCTTGAAGAACATGTTTTCCTCCACCAAGCAATCCAAAGGATTTGCAGTGCCGCTAAGCTATTTGATGAAAGTCAAAGGGTTGGTGGCTGATGATTCGGAGCGATTATCTAAATTCAAAATTTTCAATGGGAAGAATATTCTGCCACCCAAGACTAAACTAGATATCTCTCCTGATTAGTTCGTGAAGATCAAGAAGGAGATTGGGACACAACAGGCTACTCCCAAATCAGTTAAACAGGAGAAGACATTGGCTCAACTGAAGACAGTTAAAAGAAAACTATTATTAGTGAATCCGATTCTGAGAAGACGCCCTCTCCAAAAATTGCCAAGAAACCAAGAACAAAAAGGACAAAATTACCAACCACAGTAAAATCAATTCCTACTGAAAGACTGATATCTTCAGATGCCCAACAGCCTATCAAAGCAGTTCCTCTGAAGATTATTCCACCAGAAATCTCAGCTGGTGCAACAAAGGAAACAGTTAGAATCAAAGCTCCTCTAATCCACATCAATCGTCCTACCGTTCTAGCACCTCCCAGACCCAAAGGTATAAAGATCATAGAACAGGTGGATACTACTCGTACTGGATTGGAAATTCCACACATCCTCAGTACTGATAAAGGCAAAGGCAAATTGATTGAAGAGCCCAGGCCATCCAATTCAATTCAAACTCATATTGACCTTGTTTGGGAACAGATTAATAATTTTGCAGCATCAAAACTTAAAATCTATGATGACTGGACCGTCTACAGAACTCAAATTTTTGCTAAGCAGCTGGAAAAGAAATCCCAGCTGAATAAATTTATCAAACTGGAAGCAATTGTCCTCAAAATGGTCAAAGCTGCTACAATTGTTCAGGCTTTGGAGAGAAAAACATATTTTTTTGATCAAATTCGAGCTAAGAAGCTATCTCAACTGCTTGAGAAATTAAAGGCAAACTACATTCCCACCAATCCAACTACCTATAATGATCGAGCTGTGATCACTCAGCTAGATACAGATCTTACTAGCTTGCAAGCTCAGATAAAAATGTGGGAAATGGATCAGGAGTTAGTTCTTCCTGAGGAAGCCTCTGAAGAAGAAGAAGAAGACCCCTCCTCTCAGCAGAAAGAGCCATCCTCAGAACAAACTATTGTTACAACTGAAGAACCAGTTCAGGATGTGCCACAATCATCTGCTGTGGAACATCAGCTGTACTCTGAAGCCGAGTTGAATTTTGCCAACATTGATGAAATAATTCAAGCAGTAGTGACAGAATCTATGAATAATGAAACCATTTCTGAAGAAGTTGATCACTCAACTGATCAAATCACTCAAGAGGTTTCTATCTCAACAGAAGCACCAGTTCAGCCTACTGTTTCTGAACTAAAGGAGCAAACAGTGGTGCCTACTCAATCACCAAATCAACAGATTGCTGAAAATATGGAGGCAGTTCATGACCCTTTCACTGAAAATCTTATTCAGCAGGAAAGCCCTATTGTTGATCAACATCAATCTTCATCTCCTCCAATCCAAGTAGCAGTAACTGAAACAGATGTTCCAGCACAGACTATCTCTGAAACGATATTATCTGATAGAACCATGGTGGTCTTTGATCAAGTCTCACATGAACCAAGAACATCTAATCAATCACCTCCTCTTCAATCCACAAAAATGGATCTTGTTCTTGAAGAAATCCAGAATATGCAGCACAATATGCAGCAGATGATTACTGAAATCAAGAAATTCAATCCACACAATTCTCTCATACTGTCAAATTGGATTCTTCAATTGAATATGACTCCGCAAAATTGAAAGCCATTCAAGCAAACATGGAGTCTCTTACCCGAACTGAACTTGAGATGAAAAATAACAGAGGTCTAGCTCAAAGTCTCTATACAACTCAGGATATAATCAGTCAACGAGTTGAGCGATTGGAAACTTCTGTTTCTAATAAAATGGAATTGCTGCAGACTTGTTTACAAACTGCTGTCTCAAGTATCTCCGGAGATGTCAAAATTCTTTCCACTGACGTTCGAAAATTATCTGAGAAGATGGATTTGTTTGACAAAAAAGGGGAAGAAATCAAATATCAAAGAGCATCTTGAAAAACAGCAGAAAACAGCAGAAGCAGTTAATCAGATTATTAGATTCAGCTGTTATTAAATCAAGATCTCTTTCAGTTCAAGAAATTCAATCTCTTATTTTATCTACAATGAGCTCAGATGTTCAGTTATTATTTACTTAGTTTTGTCAAACACCATAAAGAGGGAAATTGTTGGAAACTAAATTCCGGCGTTTGACAAAATATGAATCAATTGAAAATACGAACCAACTGATCGAGTAAACTGAACTCAGCAACTGGACTTAATAACTGAAATCAACTGACTGATCAGTTGGAAACTGATCAGTTGATATATTCAACCGTATGCTAAGCACCCTTCAACTGAACATATCTCGGGAAAGAACAATCAACCGTCAAGAGACATAGAAGATTGCAATGCCGGACTTCAATCAATATAGCTTAGAAAAACGCATTTCGGCGAAAGCAATTAAGACGCCGCATCACAATAAATGAAGCAAACAATGTCCAAGGAATAATCAACGGATACAAAGATTCAAATTCATCTCAAGTTACCGTTGGAGAAAAGAAACTTATAAATATGACAGAAGAACAGCTGAAGAAAGAAAGAAAACACTATTCAAAAGCTTGCTGTCACTCTGTCAAAATCTCAGCTCAATCTTACTTTATATATTCGTAGCAGTTAAGGCTACAATTTGAGCTCATTAGCAAGTTGTAATAATCGTTGAAATTCGATAGTGCCAATATCAGTTACGCACTGAGAACATTCTGTAATACTAAGAGTTTCAGTTTTGGCAGTGTTAAGTCCAAACTGAAGTGGGTCAGTACAATTCTTGTATTTGATCAAAGTCTTTTAGTGGATATCCTATCCGTGAGATAGAAGGGGTGACGTAGGAGTAATTAAATTCTCCGAACATCCAGAAACAACTCTTGTCTATTTTATTTCAGTTTCGTATTCTATCTTTCAGTCAGTTATTTTCCGCAACTACTTTAGTTTAACTGATTGTCATTGAGCAACAAGATTCCAAGAATCAGTTTGTCACCAAACTGAACTCAAAATTCGAAAAGATCAGTTTTAATTGTGAGTGTTTATTCAACCCCCCCCCCCTTCTAAACACTCTTGATACGTTAATCGATCCTATCACTTGGCCATCAAGAAAACCAATAATGGTGATTAATTGTAGACCAAAATTCCTTATGTTTCTCCAAGTCCAAGACTAGCTATAATGGTGGGTTCAAAATTTCATGCATCCTTAAATGTCACCTTGGTTTTCTAAAAGGTCATTTCTTGCATCATCAATATGTCTTAGTCCTTTAGCTCCTCCCTTAGCTCCTTTTTTTTTGGCCTTTTTAGGACAAGCATGGTTGAGCTTCTTTGAGCTGAAAGATCGAGCTCATGAGCTAGGGGTTTTCTCCCCAAGAATAAATGAACTTCCTTGAGCTGAGGATTTTAGCTTTTGAGCTGAAGGTTTCTTGTCCAAGAATCTTGGAGCTTTCTTGAGCTGAGGGTTTTAGCTTGTGAGCTGAGGATTTCCTCTTCCGAGCGACGTACCCTTAATTCTCAAGGTTTTGCATTACCTCGGCTTCTTTTTGAGTTACTTTCCGAGCTTTTTGAGGTGCTTTGCTTCGAAAAATCCGAGTTCTCACATCCCACCCTCCTTATTGGAAGTTTCATCCTCGAAACTTTAGTTAGCTAGATCAATAAAGTGATAAGAGTGCCGAGTGCGCATACTTTCTTCAAATTCCCAAGTTGCTTCTCATTCCATATGATTTGACCATTGTATCTTGACACATGGAATTGTTTAGCGTCTCAGCACTTGGTCTTTGGTTTCCACTATTCGAATAAGGACTTCTTTCCTTCGTTTAGATGCAACTTTAAAATTCTGACTTGGATCTGAGACATACTTCCTTAGCTGTGAGACGTGGAAGACGTTGTCAATCCTTGACATGCCTGGTGGTAAAGCCAACCGATAAGCTAGGTTTCCCACTTTTCCCAATATTATGAAGGGTCGCCATACCTTGGAGTTAGCTTTCTAGATTTGCTGAATCGAACCACTCTTTTCATAGGGAAACGTTGTCGTAAGTTTTCTCACCGATTTCAAACTCCAACGGTTTTCACTTTAAATCAGCCCAGCTCTTTTGTCGATCATGAGCTGCCTTGCGTTTTTCCTTGATAATAGCTACTTTATCAACAATTCAAGTACCATGATAGCTTTCTCTCTGATTTCATTACTTCTATGATAATTATTGTTATCGGCAATTTCAATCAAGGGGGGTGTTTATTTAATTCCTCCGAGGTCCATGGCACACGCCCTAAAACATCTTCAATAGTTCGATCTACCGTCTTTGCCTCATGTTTAATTCCTTTTGTGTGAACAGTATTTGAGGCTTTGATGATCGTTAAATTTTACACATTTGACACCAAATAAATTGATTCTCTGGATCTTTGGCTCAAATATAATTGTGGCTAATTTACTATCATGTGTTGGATAATTTTTCTCACATGGTTTTAATTTCATCGATGCATAGGCAATTACTTGCACTCTTGAATGAGAACACATCACAATCCTCTTTTGATGCATCATTGTAAATTCTGAAATTCTTGCTTTCTTCGGGAAGTACTAATACTAGCGTAGAAACTAGTTTCTTTTTCAAGATCTAAAAACTCTTCTCACATTCTTCACTCTAATTGAATTTAGAGTTCTTCTGAGTGAGCCTGGTGAGCGGAAGAAAATCCTTCAACATATTTTCTTAATAGCCAACTAATCCCAAAAACTTCAAATTTCTATTCCAGTATTCGATCAAGGCCAGTCTATGATTGCCTCCACCTTATTGGTGATCCACTGATATGCCCATTTCATAGATTATATGACCGAAGAATGTGACATTTTTTAATCAAAATTCACATTTCTTAAATTTAGTATTTAGTTATTTTCCTCTGAGCATCGGTAGAGCAAGACGAAGATCTTCCTTGCGGTCTTACTAACTTGTTGAATATGCAAGAATGTCCTCAATAAATGCTACCACAAACTTGTCGAGAAATTTTCTTGAACACTCTGTTCATGAGTTCTATGAATGTTGCTGGAGCATTGGTCAGGCCAAAAGGTATTATCGTGAACTCATAGTGTGCATACCCTTTTATTTTATTATTATTATTTTTTGCCTGTTTTAGGAATATTCTCTGCCTTGGCCTTCAATTGGGGTAGTCTGACCTTAGATAGAGCTTCGAAAAGATCTTAGCTCCTTTTAACTGATAGAAAAAGTCATCTATTCTTGAAAGATGACATTTGTTCTTGATCCTATTGAGTTCTTTGTAGATCGACACACTATCTTGTGCTTTCACCATTCTTTTGTGTCTGAAGCTCCCCAAGGAGAGGCACTTAGTCTGATTTGTTTTTGACTAACAAATCTTGGAATTGATCTTTTAGCTTCTTGAGTTCAACTGAAGCCATTTTCTAGGGTTCCTTAGATTTTAGTGTAGCACGAGCTATCAAGTTACTTTCGAATTCTACTTCATTGTCTGAGATAATTCAAAGTAACCTTTCTGAAGCTCGCTACCACAGGAATATTTTATATCTCGAGCTTAATTCCTTCTTTTGCTTCTCTCATTATTGCTAGTTAGACTTCTTCGCCATACTCCATGCCTTTCTAGATCTGAGAAGCAGAAAGGAAGGATTTCTGTTCCTTATCCTTGCCATAAATTATGATTTATTCTTGGATTGGAGTTTGGCATTCTTACCCCGACCATTTACCGTTGCATGATTCTTGTCCAACCAACCAATTCTCAGAATGACGTTGAAATTTACCATAGTACACTAAATAAAATTGGCACTGAATATATGTGTATCCATACTTATTTTATTCTATCTTAAAATTATCACGATTAATATCTCAAAACTTAAAACCAATATAGAATCTTAGAACATAACTCCTTATCAGCCTGTTGACTTATGTCCCAATAACCTAGTTAAAATTTCTTTCAATCTTGTACGGAAGAAACTAATTCATCAAGCAATTATTCTTTTACTAAATCTGTCTTTAATCAAAACTATGAGCCTAACATGCTTTAATACAAACAAGTTTCGTTGGATGTCTTTCTCCACAAATCTTTCCCCTATTTTTCTTTTTACTATAAGAAGAGCCAGAACCTATTATGCGTTCTACATTTTCCTCGATATCCACCAATATCTCATAACTCTCTTTATTTACCTAAGGTAATGACCTTCATCTCTTAACTTAAGTTATTGTTTCTTACCTCTATTAAATATTCCAAAATCGTACATATTTAAATTTATCGCTTAATATCCCAAATTTAAATGTCCATACCGTTAATTATTGACATAAAAATCAACTTTCATATCTGAATATCAAAACTTAAATAATTCTTATCTCATATTTTCATAAATATTATTATCCCCGAATCAAACATTTCATCTTAAGTCGGAAGCTTATCTTCGATAAGTAAATTCCCAAATGTAAGTCAACTTATATCAGAGTATTTGTATTCCCAAAAATATAAGTCAAATTATCTCTGATAGGTATGTTCCCAAAAATATAATTCAACTTATCTCTGTACATTCTCGAAGAAATGTTACACTTCTTTCTTTCATATAATTTAACCATAATATCAGTCCAGCCTACCTTATCGTCTCTTCATCATCACTGTTTTTTTTCCACTACTTCCATAGGTGCTTCTTCTTCTTTTTCTTCTTCTTCCATGTTTTCCATGACAAGGTGCATATAGTTATGTTGTTCTTGCATTCTATCCATATCACCATGAAGCTTGGAGATGTAACGTTCTTGCTTGCTAGAAAGGTCTTCATGTTGATAAAGAGAGCGGTTAGCAAGATCCTTCTCAGTTTCAATCTTTACTATCAACTTTCGATTAGGGGTCGTATCACGTGAGATGGGTTACGTAGTGTTAAGGCGAGCTGGCTCTTTGATCTATCATGGCGATATGTGAGACGTTGTATATCAGTTTGAAGTACGATCTTAATCTTTACGAGTTCTTGTTCTCTTGTTTTTCTATAGTGACTTGATCCTTTAGGGTTGCAATCTCTCGTGTTTGGGTTTCAATGGTATGTTGACGCTTGCGAAGGACGGATTGAGCACGAGCACGAAGGCATCTGTTGAGGTAAAATTTCAGAATCAAATACAAGATAGAAAGGCATAAACAATGTTGCATGGGATTTTCGATACTAAGAGTTTGCAGGACGATTGAAGGAAATAGATTTCGAATTTCTCAAAGAATTTTGGAAAGAATGAGAGTTTGTTTCAGAGATTACTAGGCTTTTGCCAAAATTTGACTTCTTCAAATTCTGTCAAAATTCCAACGGGATTATGAACCTGGCGGCTCTGATACCACTTAAATGTCACGCCCCGTGTTCGAAGCGTCTGTGACATCCGGCATTGTTTAACAATTACTTGAAAACAATTAAGCCTCGTATCGAAATGCCAAAAACCAGTCTTTTTCCCTTAAATGTCACGCCCCGTGTCCGAAGCGTCTGTGACATCCGGCATTGTTTAACAATTACTTGAAAACAATTAAGCCTCGTATCGAAATGCCAAAAACCAGTCTTTTTCAGAAATAAAACGTTGTCTTTACATTGACAATAGAATAAAAATACATCAGAGTTGCAAATGCGGAAACTGAACAAAAGGAAAATAAAGTCTTGATTTCTTGTATCTTGCTCATCGGATACCATCCCCAGAAGGCTTCTTGTTCCTCCTCATTCAGTTGCTTTCCATTTTAATCTGAAATTTGTAAGGGGTGAGTGTTTTGGGAAACACTCAGCAAGTGAGGGTCGATCGATTTCCAATGATACATATAGAACTTAATCTTTAAAACATTTCTTTAACAAACTTTCAAATCTTATTACTTTTAACTCCTCATAACAGAAACGAAACAAATATGAGACAGAGGTTATCAGACGATTCAGAGCAATTCAGAAACAGATCAGAACAATTCAGAACAGAACAGATCGGAACAGACAGAACAGAACAGATCGGAACAGATAGAACACTGTTACTCATCTCATTTTCATGGTCAAATTGTCCCCAATATGTTAGTCCTCTAAGGGGTGAGGACAGAACTCGGTTTTATACCCACCGGTGGGGGCCAGACAGAAATGGTTTTATACCCACCATTGGGGTCCAAACAGAAATGGCTTTATACCCACCATTGGGGGCCAGACAGAATCACAATTCTCGTCCCATTTCAACTTCGAATCGTAACAGTGCAACAGAATTCAGAAGTAACAGACAGAACTTTTCAGATTTTCAGATTTCAGAGTTTTCATACGGACACAGCGGAATCAACGAATTTCGACGCATAGAAAAGAACACATAATCGATCGAAATTTTAAAAGACGGACATCATGCCCTCTTTCGAAAATGAACACACACATACATGCATGTCATGATATACATATTCAGGTTTTAAAATACAAACGAATATATATCAAAAGCTCACTTACTTGATTTTTATACAAAGTTCTTTCTTGAAATTTCGGCAGCACTACGGCACAACTCCAACAAATACTGTCTTCAATCGGGGAGCCCTCCGGTACGGGTTAGAAAACTCTGGACTGCACAAAATCTTCCCTTCCTTTTCTTCCTTTACTTCGGCCAAATGGTTTAGGGAGAGGGGAAGAGAGGACCGAAATTTTAGAGGTTTGATGGTGTGCCTTCTCTCAACCATTTGAGTAGTATTTATAGGCACAAAAAAAATCTCCACCTTGCCACCCCCTTGGCCGAATTCTTGGCCATCAAGAAAACCAATAATGGTGTGATTAATTGTAGACCAAAATTCCATATGTTTCTCCAAGTCCAAGACTAGCTATAATGGTGGTTTCAAAATTTCATGCATCCTTAAATGTCACGTTGGTTTTCTAAAGGGTCATTTCTTGCATCATCAATATGTCTTAGTCCTTTAGCTCCTCCCTTAGCTCCTTTTTTTTTGGCCTTTTTAGGACAAGTATGGTTGAGCTTCTTTGAGCTGAAAGATCGATCTCATGAGCTAGGGGTTTTCTCCCCAAGAATAAATGAACTTCCTTGAGCTGAGGGTTTTAGCTTTTGAGCTGAGGGTTTCTTGTCCAAGAATCTTGGAGCTTCCTTGAGCTGAGGGTTTTAGCTTGTGAGCTGAGGATTTCTTCTTCCGAGCGACGTACCCTTAATTCTCAAGGTTTTGCATTGCCTCGGCTTCTTTTTGAGTTACTTTCCGAGCTTTTTGAGGTGCTTTGCTTCGAAAAATCCGGGTTCTCACAGGGCGGAATGACCCGACGGGCCTGACCCAATTTGACAAGTCTACTCCCAAACACTTCAAATTATACACGACACACACACATCAATACCCAAGAAGAAGTCGAGATTTTTGCAAGGAAAAATTTCAAGCCAAGGTCTTGCCCCGTTCTTCGCAATCGTCAACATAAAATCGTGCGTTAAATACGCAAAGGCACGCCATATTTCTTTCATTCAAACATCTATCACACCATATTATTTTATTTAATTGAATTTTGCATGAAAAACAAGTGACACTTTGAAGTATTTTCGTTTCTATGCAATACATGAAAGTTTAAGCATGATTTTTGATTCAAACTTTTGTTGTTCACATGTAATAAGTGCTTCCATGATTAGGGGATGTTTTTACATGAAAATAAGGGTCCCAAGAACACACATGCACGCTGAACATGAAATCGTTACAAGAATGAACCAACTTTCTGTCATAGGGAAGAAGGTTTTGATTTTGGGGGTTTGATGGCTTGGCTTGGGCAGGGGTCTGGCCAGGGTTTGGCTATGGTCCATGAGGGGTCAGGCGAAGAGTCCTAGCAATGGTAGGACTCGAAAACCAGGGGTTGGGAGGAGTCCTTGACAACAAGGACTCCACCCGAGAGAAAGCCAATGGGGCTGCGCAGGTTTCAGAAGAAGGTGCAGGGAGAAGGGGCTCGGCCAGGGGGCTTGATCTGGGCTAGTTTAGGTCCTTAGGGTCCTAGAAGGGTGCTAGAGGGGTTGGTTCTGGGCCTGGTTGGGTTGGCTAGGTCCTATCAACAGAAATGTGGAGTCCATGCTAGGTGGGTTTCTTGGCCATTCATGCTGCTGCTGGTGGAGCTTCGGTTTTGGAGCATGGGTATGGTCTGGGCTTGGTATGGGCATGGTCCAGGGTGGTTAGGGCCAGGATGGGTCGAGTGGTTAGCAGCTAGTAGTGTCCTAGAGGGAGAAGGAGTCCTATTGTCCAAGGGAAGGCTCATCCACACACAAGCACAGATTTTGGTGTCATGTTTCAGCAAGTTTCGAGCGGGCCAAGGCTGGTTTTACGGGCTGGGCTTGGTCAGTAGGGTACCTAGGTGTGCTGGCTAGGTTTTGACTCAAGGTGGCTCGGGCGTGACTTGAGTAAATTGGGAGATGGCTCGGCGGGTTCGTTAATGTGTCAAAAACGAAAATTAAAGAAGGAAAAATAGATCCATGGATCCACAGGGGCGGATCATGACTTGTAAGGGTAGAATAAATAATAAAAATGCTATTTTTAAAATTTGGGGTCAAAATAACTAGTTTTGGATTTATCCGAGATTTTATCGCCGCACGAAACGTTTATTAACGAATTAATTGAAACACCTAGTTTTATGCGGAATAAAATTATGCAAAATTAGGTTTAAGCTTAAATAATTATTAAAAGTCTAAGTTTTTAATTTGAGAATTTTATATTAAGGTTTGGTTTAATTCGAGATTAAAACGCATTAATACGTCACTTCTAAAAAATAAATTAAAAGTCCTTGATTTAAACCAAATAAAAATATGAGAAAATTCAAGTAAGCTTAAATAATTATTTGGGACATGTTAGAGGCAATGAAATTAAGAATATGTCCAAAACGTGAAATTTTACGTCCAGGGGTAAAACAGTCATTTTACACCTAGAAATTAGTAAACGTCATGGCAGTGTCCTGATTGCTGTTTTATATGCTAATATGATTATTTTAAATGTGTATAAATTTTTATGACATGGATTTTAAATATTTACGATTTATTATGTCAAAATGTTGCTTTATAAGGTTATGATTTAATATGTTAAAATGTCTATTTTAAATGTTTATGATTTAAATGCATATTTTAAATGTTTATGATGTTGAAATATTTTATTTAAAAGATTTGTGGATTTTTATATGTTGAAGGGTTTCTTTTAAAAATATTTTTGAATTTTTACGAGGAAACGATAACGTTAAAAGATAGATTGCATGCTTGTTTTTAAAGAAAAATGATATTAAATGCATGATTTTTATTAAGTGATGAGAATATGAAATGTTGAAGGAAGTGAAGTAATTGTGACTAATACGATGATATGTTGGAGATATCGTGAGGGCTATGGTCCTAGTGGGAGTCCGACGATCGTGTTTTCTTGGATACGGATATGTAGATGTATACGATGACATGTTAATACGTAAGGTCTGGGCCCAGTTGATCGGTGAGAGTATTGCTAGTGTCCTCCGCCGCCCAGTATTATGGTTACATGTAGATGGATCCATCGTCCAACACGTAGACGTAGACGTAGATGAACACGAAAGTCACAATTAACTATCTGAATTCAACGAAAGGAAAAAAGAATACATATATGTTGATGATGATATGAATATGTTGAGGATGATATGAATATGAATATGATGATATGAATATGTTGATATGAATATGGATATGAATATGAATATGTTTAGGTTTATATGAAAATGTGTATGAAAATATTTATGTATAAGATTATGAAACGTTTTTATTTTATGTTTTATGCATCATGAAAATGTTCATGTTTGAAGTTTATGCATCTTCATGAAAACATATTTTAAGTACAAGAATTTTCACTGTTGCATGTGATTTTATACGTATTAATTGTTATAAAAAATATGATGTGTTGACTCTTTAGACTCACTAGATGTGATTGATACATGTGTGTATGATAATAATGTTGAGAGAGACTTCGATGCCTAATCTGACTGGACTGAAGGTGCACATAACTCGAGAACCAGCGCTTCTACTTCTCCGCACTCCTAATTTTAAGTTTATGATTTAAGTTAAAGATTTTTAAGACTATTTATTTATGCTTTTGAATGATTTTTGAGAGGATGATACTTTTCAAGTTTATTGCTTTTTAGGTTGGTAAACACTTAACGATTTTATGCATTGAGATATTTCCATTTATCTTCAAGTACTAATTGGTCGATTTATTATTTTAAAATGATGCAAAATATTTTATAAAAAATATTTTTATGTACTTGTGAGGGTAGGCCGAGTTTAATGATTAAAAAAAAATAGCCCAACTGATACCAATACTTAGGAATCTAGGTATTTAAGCCTGGAGGTCCTGAGTTCAAGTGTTGGGGAAGGCGAAAGAAACTACTTTACAAGAGTGGGATATTCTATGAGTGGTGGATCATCTTAACGACCCATGACCGATAGTGGTGCGTGGGTATGAGCCGAGGCTTTTGTTTGTTCAGCCTAATGATGACCCATGATCATTACAAGCGACTTTTTTTAAGATATAATTATTATGAAGTCATATAAAATAATTTGATGAGTATTAAACATTTTGTATTTAAATTAATTTAATGTCTATCTTATAATAAATATATGAATTCATTGTACTCATGAAATTTTGTATTAATATGAATCAAACTTTAAAAAGATGGAAGCCTGTATGATTAGACTAATTTAATTTGAATAAATTTGACGGTAGCTCAAAATCATGAGTAATAAATGAAAATAAAGTATAATTACCGCTCTGCAATAAAATGGCAGTATCTACCAAATCCTGGTAGGATTACAACAAAATCTTGAAAGTGGCGTTGATTTCAGTTGAAAGCATTTATTATTGTTATTTTAATTGTCTTTCTCATAGATTCATGGAGTAATAAAATCGGACATTCTTCTCAGTTTTGCTTGTTCAAATTTGAGCTATTCGCACTGTTTCCGCAAAGATTGCCATGTCGCAACCCGAAAATCCAAATCAGACCCGTCCCGACCCGGTCCTGGGATCCGGGGCCTTCGCCGACGTCGATGGAGGCGACTCCCCGAGAGACCAGAATCATCAACAGGAGGGTGGCTTTGAGTCGATGCCCATCATCGACGCGGTACCGATTTCGATGGTGGCTCCGGGGGATTTTTTGGCGGAGCCGACCCCCAAGGTGTCGAAGAGGCGAAATATGGAGGAAATGGCTAAGAAGCCCGAGTGGTTGCCCGAGGACTGGAGAATTGACTTGAGAGTTCGCACCTCGGGCGCCTCTACTGGACTTATTGACAGAGTATGGTTTCTTTTTCTTCCTATGTTTGTTGCTTTATACTTCCATTAATGTTTTTTTCATTTTTAAAAATTCAGGTTTCTGTCACTGCTGTATTTATGTTTGTTGCGTGATACTTCCATTTTGATTTGTTTGTAATTTTGTACGTTGTTTTTCATTTCCATAAATGTATGTTTCTTTTACTGCTATATTGTGGGCTCTGATCCAGAATGTGATCAGACGGACTATGGCTATATTGAACTGATGGGAAACATATAAGTTTCTGGAATGCCCACAAATTTGCCAAGTTTAAATAATGAGCTTGTTGGATCTTGAGATTTGTGTGTTACCGAGTTTGTTCAAGTTCGGGCTATAGTCGGTTTAAACAAGAATTTGTTGACTTGAACATAGGCATGCTTAAGGGTTCTCCGGTTCCGGTGCCAGAGGTCCGGACCGTCTGAAAACCGGTTCCGGTTCGTAGGTAAAACTTTGCAACCAATTCGAACTAGAACTCCGATTCGGTATCATCGGACATGTTTCGTGCCCACATTTATGAAATTGTGTGGCTTAGGCGCTGAAGCGCCGATGACGGGCGCTGAGGCACCTCTCCTCTTGATGCATGAACGCTTAGGTGCGCAAAGGTAGGCACTTAGGCGCCTATTCTTCGAATTTAATATTCTCATGACGACGAAAACTTGATGCATAGGCGCAAATGCTTTGAATTTACGCTTTGAATTTAAGGTATTTTTTTAGATTTTTCAAATATTAAAGAATACTATATTAAAAATTGCAAACAAAATCAAAAAAATAAATATTCATTTACTGAAATTTCAACTTAGAAATAACATTTAAACTTTTAGCTAAAAAAAATTACATCTCAATTTTCATCATTATTAATTAAAAGTTAAAACAATTCTAGAATATTCTTCTTCTACTTCATAGTATGGACTCGCAAATTAATCGATGTCGTATTCTTTTTTTAGCGTTAAACCAATCTTGTAGTAATAGAAGCATGGTAAGCGACTCTGAACAAAGATTACATCTATGATCTCCAATTAATCGGTCGCTGCATGTTGAGAAGGCCGACTTAGATGCTATGCTTGCAATTGATAATAAGATTATATTTGTCTTGAATTTTCTTTCCACCATTGTAAAACATCGAAGGTATCTTTTATTTGAAAATTCTGATTCAAAAATTTGATGAGCTTGTGTACACTATTTTTCTTTTATATTTCTGGCGTCCTAAAGTTCATAGAAAGTAGATTCCGTTTGATTTCTCAACCGAACTTTCTTTCAACTCTGGCTCTTTCTCCGATCCTTATTCACTGGAATACAATTGAAACATTTTTTGAAGAGATTGCATCGCTGACGTCATCTGATCGCCAACACTCTTCTTCTTGAATTTACCATAATATTCAAATAATATATCTAATGACCCCATGACAACTCGGGTTTAGTAAAGTTATTAGAGAACACACAGGATTACCTCCCATTATTTTAAAAAAATTTCTTCCATGCTTAATACAAATTGTAACAAAATCTCATAATCTCTATATTAAACAAATTTATAAAATATATTGAAAATAAGAGGAATTAAAAAGAGATATTGGTAGGGCAATAAATGCCAGAAAATCTTTCAGTTGGATCTTTAAATGTTTATAAAAAACAGTACATTTAGTAATAAAATCTCAATCATTCTCTTCAGGTTGAACAGAAGATGCAACAATAGAATTATAAAGCTAATTGAGCAAATCTTTATATGATAATATTGTATTAAGCAAATGATAAAGAGAATTCCAACGAGTTTCAAAGATAGTAGGAAACATTTTATGTTTAACATCTTTCACATAAACGTTTAAATTATTTATCATATCATTTTGACGCATCAATTTACGAAACCATCTTTAACACATAAATTAATTATTTGAAATGCACATCTAACATGAAATATTACAACATTTAGCATCGGTTTGAGAATGGTCTTTTATTATCTTATCGCAACATTATTTTTTGATGCATTGTCTAATGTGATGGACATAATTTTATTTTCAATATGATGATATCTACAAATATCTATGATAGATCTAGCAATTGTATAAACAGTGTGTTTCATATAAACATTCCAGTGACTTTACCAACTGAGTATCCCGAGTTTGTGTTTGAGGACAAACCCGATTCTCCAAAGGAGGGTGATGTCACGAACCCGACAACTCAGAATGAGGTCAAGTCATCGGGATACACACATGTGAAATTCAAGAACTCATATGCCGAAGTCTAGGATCGTGGTTAATTATCTGTCTTTGAATAAATGATTCGGATATCATGTTTCCTTACAAATCGTTCTCTATTTTGAATGATTTCTTTCTATAGATTAGCAGATTTGAAATTATTTCTTTAATGTAAATGAGGGACAATCTATTGTATTTACTGGAGAGATAATTGAATAAGCTTCCAGTTTCGAATTCTTACAAAAATATATTGAATATGAGATCTCAAGGTTCTCTCCAATGAGCCTTGGTTACATATTCACATAATAGATCAAAAAGGCCGAAGATCAAATAAGCAAAAAGGAGATCTTAATTTGTTCAACCATCAAACATTTTTTCATACTCAAAATTAATGTCATATTCTTCTTCTTTATCCGATACAAATAAATCGAAAAACCTATCGAACATTTTTAAAAATAAATTTAAAATTTGAAAAAATCTATATATTAAATCAGGCGGTCCCCTAGGCAGCGTAGGTGCCCGGTTTTTTTAACAACGCTCAGAAGCATCACTTTTCTAAAAATCGGTCCCCCGCCGCTGGTCGCCCGATGCCTAGGTGGAGCCTTTTAAAACATTGCTCGATCCGAAGCTCGAAATTTTTAAATTTTTTGCTCGAGTTCCAATTTGGCTTGAAATGTTTGAATCTATTTGCGAGCTATTTGAACTTTTGCTCGAATATTAAGGTTCGAGAATGAAGGTTTGAAAGCTCAAAATGTATATGTATTGAACATATAATTATATTATATTATATTAATAAAATATTGAAGTTCGCGAGTATCTTGCGAACTATCGAACTAAATAATTTTAGCTCGAGTTCGACTCAAAAAAAAGTTTGAGCATATTCAAGTTTGACTCAGCTTTGATAAGTTCGAATACGAATCAAATATTCATTGAGTCAGTTTGAAAAGCTCACGAACCTGCTCGTTTTGTTTACATCCTAGTTGTGACTCAGAAATTTCCAGACATGATTACTCAATGATAGATGTTGGGCTGTTGACCATGTTCTTGGACTAGCTTATATATTATCATTGATAATTGAAATCTTAAAATTATGTTGATGGTTTTACCCTAGATTGTGCCAGCAAAATTTTTTCTTTTTTACACTAATATTTGAAATCACCCAAGAACGTTTTGCTTTAATTTTCATTTTTTGGATGTTGAGACATTTTCTTTAGGTATTTAAGATAGAAGTTCAAAACCTTCTACTATTAAATAATTAGTATTTATATCTGTCCCACATGCAATGATTTTTGCCATGTTGCTTGTAGTTGATTTGAAGTTATATCACACAATTAATCTTGTGATTCTTGCTCTAATCAATACAGATAGGATTCACCGTTAATCAACTGACCTGGAATATCGAAATCCCTGCATGCTAGGACCTCACAATACCTGCAGTCCCCCAGTGGCTTGAATAAATTATTTATTAACGTAACTGCAAGAACTTTATTTCTTGGATCTTCTTGTCAGCCTCTTCTCCTTCACTTACCCTAATCATGGTGTTTGGCCATCTAGTTCCATATGAGAATCTGAACCATCTTTAAATCATGTCACTTTGCGGAGCTCCTTATGCCCGAAGAGGAACAGATATTAATCCTGTTTTGTTTTAGTATTGTTGGTAACTTCAAGGAAAACCCGGAATAGTCTAGAGATGGAGTTTCAGGACCGAATCTATGCATACTTGATGTACCTAGCAGGCTAGCACACCTGATTGACCTGTCTCAATGAGGATAAGTTCCACATTTCCGTGGAGCAAACAACAGCTAGATATCTGTTGAAGCAGCCTGCCACAGGACCAAAATCTCCTTTATTCTTAGCTTATCAGTTGAGCATTCCACATTGGTTGTCCAATGGCTGGAGAATCAGATTGAAAGTCTGGTCCTCCATGGAAACAGCTTAAGTGCTGATAAAGCAATTTCCCTCAGTTTTTCGTCCACAAAAGATATAAATCTGTTTCATCTTTTTGCAGTTAAAATATATATTAAATTAAATATTTATAGTCTGGTATTTACCCCATATTTTTCATCTATGCACTTAAGGTAGTATTTGTATAAATACTGTTTTCATTTATGTTTCTTCATTTGATAGATTTAAAAAATCAAAAATGGTTTTTGTGTGGTAGAACATTTTATCCCTGATGAAGAACATGTGTTCCCCTTCTGCAAAGTTGTTTCCACTTATATTTTGAAAACCAAAAATGTATTATTTCTTATTGAATGTTTTTTTTTACATTTTTACTAGATATTTATACTGAAGTTTCAAATCATATGTTAAGTTCTTGAGACAATTGAGGATTTTGGTTTATGTTAGATAAAAGACTTGGATGGTCCTGCTATCCACTGCCTTACGTAAGTTTATTTCGCTGATTTGGAGTTCTAACGTTGCTGTAAGTTGTATTCCTGCACTTGTTACTGAGCAAGTGGGGAGTTTCCTGCGAGGTGTAGACCTACAAGTTTGTTTAGAGCACTATTTTGATTCTAAAGTTATGGTGAGGCTCGGTCACATTTATAGATGTTGGGATCTTTCTTTTTCCTTGATATTTCAGTTTATAACTTTTTTAATCAGCTGTTATTATGGTATATCAAACTTGAGGAGTGAGAACCCACATTTTACAACGTAATACTTTATTTGATGATAGAGATCAGCATTGCAATGATTGTGTCTTCTCAAATATTTTGCTGGAAAACCAGTTCTAATATAACAGGGTTTTGTTGACAACTATGTTGAAACATACACAAGACTAAGGTGTTTGTGGCAGTGGCAGATTTTGTTTCATAAGATAGTGCCTGCAAGAAATGTCATAGCGTTAACCATTTTACATTGGGTATACCATATTTCAGTCAATGATTTTTCTCTCTTTTGTTGGTGGTGCAATATGACCTGTTCAGTAGGTATGAATGATGGTGCGTGTTGATCCATATCATTGTACTTCTTTAAACTGCTACTTGATGTAGTTTAAGATAAGTGCTTGTTATGTTGAGGGCCCTTTCTGCTCTATATTTCTTATGCATGTATTCACAATTAGTGTCATTTCATATCAAGTACCTTTTGACATAAAGAGGATCCACCTGAATGGGGAGTAACTTTAAAATGAGTAAAAGGTCTTTTCATATTTGTTCAAGGCTGCCTCCTTTCCTCTCTTGAAATTATATCCATGGAGATTATTACAGTGTGCAATTAGGTTTAAATGTTCTAATCCGTTATTGAGTGCATTTTTTAGTGCTATTAATTGCTAACACTTATTCATGATTTCTATGGTACACTTTCTTTCGTGTTCCAATAATTTTCAGTCTTTCTATATATTTCCACATTTTTTTTGTAGGCCATCCCTTTTCTTGTGCATTTCTAAATGTATTCTGTCAACTATATCCTTGGCTATTTGATGCCTAACATTCTTCATTCGCAGTACTTCTTTGATCCATCGGGGCGCAAATTTCGTTCTAAACATGAAGTGCTCCACTTTCTGGAAACAGGAAAGAAGCTTCTTAAGAGAGATGCCGATGAAGCGGTGAGTGAAGTTTATTTTAATTTCAATTATGACACCCACTTCACAATTCCGCCCTTAAAATTTTATACAAATTTGTATTTGTACCATACATAAAGATACGTCTTGTCCCTGCTACGTTTCGCAGCATGCTTTGTGTAACTCGGTTCATCTTACATCTCTTGCAGCCTTCCAGGAGCAAAAAATCGAAAAAGTCAAGCAGCATGCCGTTAGATATCCTGAACAACGTTCAAGAAAATTCACCTCAGAAGACATGACATGGTGCTTGAACATAGCTAAGCTGTATCATTGTTGACTTTAACTGGGGTTTTGACACATTATAGATTTTTTCCTGAATCAAATTCAAATATCTTCTTTTGGACATCTTATGTAGGATGAATGCTTGTTTGAAATTTGTGGTTGTTACTCTTCAACTTTATATATGTGTGTATACATGTTTAGCTTAATCTCAGCATACCATACGGCAAAAGAACAAATCACACCCGGTGGCCATTAAGTAGAAGAATAACTACAGAATACTTTTAAGATTTCAGGCAATCTTTAAAAAATGTGGGAGTTTGTAAGGCTCGTTGATATTAATAGACTTCCAGTCCCAATACAGCGTTTTCTAGAACATTGGCGAGCAGGAATTTTAGGTGATGAGGGGAGAAGAATTACGTCCCTAAGTTTGGATCGTGGCAATCAAGGTTATGTTGAAAACATTCAGTAAGATGTTGTGGAATCGTGACTCTAAAATATTTTCAGTAATAGCTGCCGGCGAAAGCTTCCATCTGAAATGTCGAGAATATGCACGTCTCAACTATGTTACCAACATAATTTTATCTGTGTTTAAATAAATCATGTAAAATGTGAGACAATAGGTCTATTTGATCACATGAAAGGGTAAAACCAATAGCCGTTAAGAGAAGTAGGCAGCAAATAGTGGAAATTGAATTTCTATTAAAATATAGTTCTAAATGTGAAGTGCAATAATCAGCCGTACTAGAGATTATGTCCGCTTAGTTATCTATTAATACTCTTTGCACGCATTTATATTAAAATTTGTAAGTTTGTATGATTTTCTCCGCTTAGTTATCTATTAATCATATCTATTAATACTCAAGTATGTAAGTTTGTATGATTTTAAAAGTTTAAAATCGTTTGGTGCTATCACCTGCATGATCAGATTATACACGTTTTACAGTGATTTACAGAACATAAGGATTAAATGTTTTGAAAAAAATTAGATTAAATTGCATGAAGGGTTACGTTTAGAATGTTGACTGTATTCAGATAGCATGCCTCCCAGACGCACCGCTAGCATTGACCGACAGGATGATACTACTGGATGCGATAGAGGCCTACCACCACCACCGCCATCGCCAGGGAACACAGCTAATCGAGTCCTCGAGGGCATTGCTAGACTAATGGAGCAGGCACAGCAGGCTCCGAGACCACAAAGACATCTGTGAGCAGTTCAGACGGCTCAACCCGAAGGAGTTCGGGGGCACCACAGATCCGTTCTTGGCAGAGGGTTGGATACGGTCTTTGGAGTTACATTTTTCAGTATCTGCAGATGAGGGATGGCGACCGGGTCAGGTGCGCCACATATATGTTGAGAGATGACGCGTCACTATAGTGGGAGGGAGCCGCTCATGGGGTGGATTTGTATACTCTCACTTGGAGTCAGTTCAAAGTGATTTTCTTCAACAAATATTTCCCAGCATATGTCAGGGGTCGCCTGACAAGGGAGTTCATGAGTCTCCACTAGGGGACTCGATTGAGGCATAGTTTATTCGAAAGTTTGATAGGGGTTTTCACTTTCTGTCCCTTATTACGAGAGATGCCGCCCAGAAGCTAAGGCATTTCATGGATGGCCTCAGGCCTACTTTGCACCGGGTTGTGATGTTGATGAGACAGACGAGCTATGATGAGGCCATCGCTTGTGCTTTACAGGCGGAGCAGGCCCTGAGGGACATTGATGTGGAGATGCAGAGAAAGAGGCATCAGATCCAGTCTAGCTCAAAGACGCAGAAAAAGCAGTTCACAGGGCCACCGAGGCATCTGGGGCAGCAGAAGACCCTGTGACAGTTTAAGAGGCCTGGACAGCAGCGGCCACCACAGGCACCAGGGGCTCCTAAGCCGGGGGACAGACAGTCGTGCAAGAAGTGCAATCGGTTCCACTTCGGCAAATGTATGTGGGGGACTTTCAAATGTTTCATATGGGAGGATGAGGGTCACAAGGCGGAAGATTGCCCTAAGAACAAGGGCCCCACTACTGGCAGGGCATATGTGATGCATGCGGAGGAGGCTGAGGTGGAGACAGACTCTATACTGATCACCGGTAACCTTTATGTTTAAGAATTTTAAATTACCACCTTGATTGCATGAGTTATATGATTGTTGTGGGAATTATTTTGGGATTGAGAACTTAGAATAAATTAGCTTGCATGTTCTAAATAGTTGGACTTAAGGATTCAATTGACTAATGGATTTAAATACCATATTGCAATAACCGAAAGTATAGGGACCTAATTGTAAAACCAGAATTTTAAGGGCTATTTTTGAATTTTTCGAATTTTTGGGATCAAATTCTTAATTTTCGAGAATGTTAAGGTTTAATTGGAATAAATTCGAAATTTTTGGCACAAAAATGCAATTTTCAAAAATTATAGGGCCAAATGTAAAGAATTCGAAACTTTTAGGGCCAAATTGTAATTTTTGAAAACTTCGAGGTAAAAAAATTCGAATTTTTTTTATTTGGTGCTAGAAGTAAATCAGTATTTTTTCGAGGATTTTGGGATAACTGCTGGTAGAAAGTTTCTTAAGTTCAACTCGATCAGATTTGATGGTATGTTTTGTCACATAAAAGATATATATTTCAGGTGTACCCACGAACGTATTACTAGACTCCGGAGCTACACATTCGTTTATATCCGAATCTTTCGTCAAGCGACTAGGAATCATACCAAAAGATATGGATTTAATATTCAGAGTATCGATTCCCTCCGGAGATCAGATGTTCATATCACAGATAGTGAACATATTGGAGCTTCGGTTACAGAAAAATGTGGTGCAGGCAGATTTGATTGTGCTACCGTTACCGGCGTTTGACATCATTTTGGGCATGGACTGACTTTCTTGAAATGGAGCTTTCATAGATTTTCGATGGAGGTCTGTATCTGTCCGAACACCCAGCGGTAAGCTGTTTATATTGGAGGCAGCCAGACATCAGCAAATGTCTCACATCATTTCTTGTATCTGTGGGAGGAAGCTCATGAGGAGAAGCTTCCGGGCATTTTTGGCCAGTATCCTAACAGTGACCGAGCCAGTCAGTCAGAGGCTAGAGGAGTTTGAAGTGGTTAGGGACTTCCCCAGTGTTTTCCCATATGATGTTTCAAGCGTTCCACCAGACAGAGAGGTGAAATATTCTATCGAGCTTATGCCAGATACCGTGCCGATTTCTAAGGCACCCTATCATCTAGCACCTGTAGAGATGAAAGAACTGAAGGATCAGATACATGACTTGTTAGATAAGGGTTTCATTCGCCCTAACTTTTCTCCATGGGGCGCACCGGTACGGTTTGTTAAGAAGAAAGATGGTAGCATGCGTCTCTGCATTGATTACAGATAACTGAACAGAGTCACGATCAAGAACAAGTATCCACTGCCCAGGATCGAGGATCTATTTGATCAGCTTCAGGGAGCATCAGTATTCTCGAAGATAGATATCTGATCAGGATACCACCAGCTGAAGGTGAGAGTCTGACGTGCATAAGACGGCATTCAGGACGTGTTATGGGCACTATGAGTTTATGGTGATGCCCTTCGGATTGTCGAATGCGCCAGCGATCTTCATGGATATCATGAATCGCGTGTTTCAGCCATATTTGGATCAGTTTGTTATAGTTTTCATAGACGACATCCTGATCTATTCAAATAACAGAGAGGAGAACAGCCAGCATCTGAGGACCTTACTGCAGACTTTACAGGACAGATGGTTGTATGCCAAGTCCAGTAAGTACGAGTTCTTGCTTGACATAGTGGCATTCTTGGGCCACATTGTATCCCGAGATGGAGTGGAGGTCGATCCCAGCAAGGTTGAGGTAGTCCAAGATTGGCCAGTGTCTAAGAGTGTGACAGAGATCCGCAGTTTCTTAAGATTGACTGGATACTATTGGATGTTCATTTAGGGCTTCTCTACTATTGCGGTGCCTATGACCACCTTGACGAAGAAGAATGCCAAATTTACTTGGGGAACGGAATGCCAGGAGAGTTTCGACAGGTTGAAGCGGGCATTGAATTCAGTGCCAGTTCTAGCTATGCCATCAGGGCAATGAGAGTTTGTGCTTTATATAGATGTTTCGAAGCTCAGTTTGAGCACGATTCTGATGCAGCATGACAGAGTCATAGCCTACGCGTCCAGACAGCTAAAGGTCCATGAGAAGAACTATCCGGCTCATGACCTTGAGCTAGCAGTAGTGGTTTTCGCCCTAAAGATTTGGATGAATTATCTGTGTGGGGAGAAGTGCAAGATTTTCACTGATCACAGGGGCCTGAAGTACTTCTTCACGCAGAAAGAGCTAAATATGAGACAGTGGAGGTGGCTAGAGCTAGTGAAGGATTATGACTACGAAATTATCTACCATCCGGGTAAGGCTAATGTGGTTGCGGAGGCCCTAAGCAAGAAGAATGCAATGATCGCTCAGTTGTCAGTACAGAGACCGTTGCAGGAAGAGATTCAGAGGTTTGAGCTTGCAGCCTATGTCAGGGGTGATGCCCCTAGTCTTGCTACCCTGACAGTACAGTCGACACTGAGTGACAGAATTCGAGCAGGGAAGACTTCTAATGAGCAGTTACTGAAGTGGAGACAGAGGGTTGAGGCTAAGGGCCGGAGGTTGTATACAGTTGTAGATGTCATAGTCAGATATCCTGACCGACTGTGGGTTCCTAGCATGATTCTTGAAAGCAGATATCTTGAGTGAGGCCTACAACACCCCGTACTTCATCCATCCGGGGAGTACAAAGATGTATAAGAATCTTCAGTCTCTTTATTCGTGGCCTGGCATGAAGCGGGATATATTCGTTACGTCTCCGAGTGTTTGATATGTCAGCAGGTTAAGGACCAACACCAGAGACCTACAGGGAAGCTGAGACCACTCCCTATTCCCGAGTGGAATTGGAAGAACATTACCATGGACTTCGTGACGGGACTACCGAGGACTACTGGAGGATATAATGTCATTTGGGTGATAGTTGTTCGGCTCACTAAGTCAGCACACTTTCTATCGATCAGGAAAACGTTCACCATGACTCACTACGCAGAGCTGTATATCAGAGAGATATTCAAACTGCATGGGATTCCAGTGTCCATCGTGTCAGATAGGGATCCGATATTCACTTCTGCATTCTAGAAGAGTCTGCATCAGGCATTGGGTACTACACTGCTATTCATTACTGCCTTCCATCCTCAGACCGATGGACAATCAGAGAGGGTGATTTAGTGTAGAGGCCTAAAAATCCGTGCTTGAAAATTTGCGGGAAATTTAAAATTTTTCTTTTCAAATAATTAAAATTGCCTCAATCATAAATGAACTGATACATAAAGTTTGATGTTTAAAATGGCAGCGGAAAAAATTAACATTTTTCGAAATAACAATAAAAAGTTCATCCAACGATTGTTGAGCAATAAAATAATAAATGCTGAACTGAGGTCCTCGGGTTCTACTACTGCCGACTCGAGCTGGCTCACTGGTCCCCGCCCTCGATCCCGACATCAACATCAGTACCTGCAACAATCAAGTCTAGTGAGTCTAAAGACTCAACATGCATATGCCGTAAATAACAAGTAAATAAATAGTAAGCTTGCATGCAAGTGGAAATATCATGTCATGAGGCATATCTTGAAAATATCGTGTCATGATTAATTATAGTACGTGCATAACTGAACTGAAAATCATGGTGAAAATATTTGCTCCTTGGAACCCTGTACTGAAATAGCATGTAATAATTTTCTGGTGAGATTATGGTCTACGCAAGTGGTCCCTGAACTGAACTGAACTGAGCTGACCGGTAACTGGCGACCGGGCCGGTAACTGGCGACCGGACTTAATAATGTACGTCTGATCAGACTACTGCCACAGTATACTGGGTGAAACAACTGAACTGACCGATAACTGACGACCGGGGCGGTAACTGGCGACCGGACTTAAGCATGATAGTAAAGTGACCACAAACAATATCGCATAAATCTCAAAATAAGTATTTTTGCACGTAATATAATTAATTAACACAATTAAATATCCTGTAATAATTTTACTGAATGGATTGGATCGCTCCCAGGCTCGCTGCAACCTACATATGCCATGAAAAATATGCAATAGATTTATGGGACCAAACTATGCAATAACATCCAAAAACTGAGACAAGTGCGCCTAATGACTTCGTATTTAATCATGACTCCGAACCAACCCGAACCAACACTGAAACATCATATAGTCATGATTAAAATACGCTTAAAATGATGAGATTATGCTTCTAAAATGGTGAGGGTCGAAATCTAGGTGAATGGAGGCCAAAACATGAAACGCTCTTTCGAGAGTCAATTTGGCACATCGCACCGTAAATTCTCGTACGACCTCAAAAATGATCCGAATCATGAACGGCCAAAAACATGACTTTCCTAACTCGATGAGGCACTGTCCAGTCCAAGGCCATGGGCTAAAAGCCAACCAAGAACTCAAACGAGCCACTGAACCGTCACCGCAAGTTGCTGTCCAGAAATACAGCAGCTGTACATGTGCTTTTCTTGTGTCGTTTTCGAGACTACCGGCCATTGGGGCTTGAACCACCGACCAGAGACTCTTACCAACATCCCAGAGAATGATTTGAACCATGGCTAAGGGCCCTAGGCCAGCCACAATTTGCAACATTCTAGCAAACATCAGAAAAGTTCACCCGAGAACACCTTGCATGCGTGTGTGGTGTTGTGCTTCGTTTGCTGTCTCGTGTCGTTCCAGTGGCCATTTGATTGACCATTGCACGATCTAGACATCTAGGGGTATGGTATGAACCGTGGTTAAGGGCCATAGGCCAACCAAGATCCACACCATTCCACCAAATTCGAAACACACATGCTGTCAAAAATGAGGGGCCGAAGGGGGTGCTGGGGCTGTTCTTGCGTTTTTTGAAAAAAACCGATTCACCATGGACCAATCCACCAAAAGGGCGACTTAGTCACGTCTTAGACATGCTAGGGAAGTGATCTAACCATGGATATAGGCCCCTAGGGCAGCCATGATCAGATCCATTTTCTTTGACAGCACAACAGCATTTTTTTTTTCGAAAACTCATATGGACCAAAGGGGAAGTTGCTGTCATTTTTTCGACTTCCAGCGTGCAGGGGGTTAAATGAATGGATCAACATGGTCCTAATGCATCCTATTACATGTCTAGATGTCGCCTTGGGAGCTTGGAATCGAACCAATACCTGAAACCAACAAAACAATGCAACCCGTGAAGCTGTCATAGAAACCGAAATCTGCATGATTTATTTTTCTGAAAAAAAATGCTTGTTGTATTTCGATTTTTGGCTACCAAAACATGATCATGTAATTTTAAATAATGCTAGTAGGACTTGATTGAAGAGTCAAGGAAGAACATATGCATGCCTGGTTTCGTTTTGAACGAAAAACGAATGAATAAGATGATACGGCGCGGAGGAGGTGGAGCGCTTTTGCTACCTTGTTTCTTCACTCGATTTTTCTCTCCTCTTTTAAGCTATGAACCCCACGGTTTTTTTTCTACTCTGATAAGGCTCTGAATTTGGTGGAGAGGGGGGAGAAATTGTGGTTAGGGGAGTGAGGGAGATGGGTGCAATGTAGGTGGGATACATGCAAGACCAAGTCTCCACCTTTTGAAATTTGAATTCTTGTTGCTATCAAACATTGGTTGGAGGAAAATTAGAGGTGCATGTGGCCGATTCTTCATGTTAACTAGACTAGGATATTGCTTATTAATAAATTAATTAAGGTTGATTAATAATTAAAAAGGTTATCATGCTAAAAATGACAAAGAATGGGTCAAAGGTGAGTTGGCATGTCCTTGCTTAATCTACTAAGGGGTGGTCGAATTTTGGTATAAAAATGAAGGGAAATTGTTGATTATTTACTAAATTTATAACCCTTAAAAGCCTTACCTATCTTTTAAATAATTTAGTGAACTAACCCCTTAATTATGGAACTTAAATGAATTTATTTCCTACTCACCTCAAGTAATTAAAATAAATCCTCAAACCTCATTTTTAACTTAAATCAACTTACTTGCTAGCTAAAATAAATTCTGGAAATGATTTCTTAATCATAAATTCTATCTCAAAACTCCAACTCCAGTCCGGCCTCACTGAATTAACTGAAATGATAAAAATTTAAACGACTGCATAAAATAATAAAATAATTAAATTTAAATACTCATGCAATAAAATCATTTTAAATTTAAATATTAGAATTATGCATGGCTTATACGTAGTCTAAGTTACGGGTTCTACATTTAGATCTTGGAGGACCTACTCAGAGCTTGTATGATCAACTTCCAAGGCAACTGGGAGCCGAAGTTACCTCTCGTGGAATTCGTATACAACAACAGTTTCTAGGCATGCATCGGTATGGCTCCATATGAGGCCATGTACGGGAGGAAGTGTAGGTCACCAGTGTATTGGGATGAGGTAGGAGAGAGAGCAAATTGGGACCAGATTTAGTCAGTCAGACTGCAGAGTTAGTGGTTAAGATCCTGGATAGGATGAAGACCGCCCAGATCCGACAGAAGAGTTATGCACACCAGTGGCGTAGGGATCTTGAGTTTGCAGTAGGGGATCATGTATTCATGAAAGTCGCACCGATGAAAGGTGTGATAAGATTTGGGACAAAGTGCAAGCTCAGTCATAGATTCATAGGACCGTTCGAGATCCTAGAGAGAGTGGGGACACTCGCATACGAAGTTGCATTACCACCGAATGTTGCTGGAGTAAATAACGTGTTCCATGTCTCTATGCTGCGGAAGTATATGTCGAATCCTTTGCATGTTCTGAACTATGAGCAACTGCAGCTAACGCCGGACCTGTCTTTCGAGGATAGACCAACCCAGATATTGGAATGATAGGAGAGAAGGCTCTGGAACAAGGTGATTTACATGGTCAAAGTCAAGTTGCTGAATCATTCCAAGGAGGAGGCTACTTGGGAGACGGAGATCGAGATAAGGAGTCGTTACCTGGAGTTATTCGGTATGTTTTAAATTTCGAGGAAGAAATTCTGTTTAGGGGGAGGGGGGAGAATTGTAAGGTCTAGGAAACTCGAACTACGTAACCTGACAGCATGCGATCAAGAGTTTTTATTTAAAATATGTGTTTAATGATTTTTATGCATTTTACTTCATGATTATTTTAAGGATATGTGTTATTTCATGGTTATTTCAAAGTTTCACGAATTAGGGTTTTAAGTAACATTTTGCGCTTGAACGAGTAACGGAGACCGGAGATAATTAAGAAAAATATTTTTATTGAATAATTAATTTTAATTATATATTATGAGGTGTAATTTAAGGCGATTTTTGAATGGACTTTTGTTGGGTATTTTTACTCGCCAAGTCATATTTTTAACCGATACGCAAAATTTAGCAAGTCGGGGGACTTTTTGAGGGTCCGGGCAATATTTTCATAAACATACCTAAACGAAATATTTTTTGGGAGTGTTATTGGGCTTGATGAGTTTAGTTTAGTGCTTAATGGGACGAAACCCCTTTTAACCTTTTAAAATTTTAATTAAGGGCCCATTAATGTATTATATTTTGATTTAAGCCCATCATTAAGAAAACCCTAAACCTAATTATTCCTATTAGCCGTCCCCTCCCCGCCCAACACCAGCCTCCTTTCATTTTTCAGCAGCAAACCGTCAGCCACTTTAGCTTTCAAAGAAAGCTCTTTTTCCGCCTCTCCGGCTCAAGTCCTACGCGCATATCTTCGAGTTTTGAGCACATAAACGTTAAGGCACGCCATGTATCTTTTTTCTTATTATTTACACCATTTATATGTTGCTATATATGTATTTGTATGAGGAATTCTTTTATTTATCATGTGGTGCCATTGATGCAAAGGTTTGACATGAAATATGCATTCTCTTGACTCATACTCACGTTTTCCATTGTGTTTGTGTAAGGGTTTGCCGAGTCATGACTCTAGGGGACTGTTCACGTCAAGGACTAGGATGTCAAGGGGATGGAATCGGATATGGGTCGAGAGTTGTGAGGGCCGATCGGTACTTTGTGGTTCTTTGGCTCGGGAGGGCTAGATCGAAGGATTTGGGTGTGCCGCCATGCATGCCTCAATTCCATCCAGGAAGATGACCCTCTTGGGTCTGCAACAAGGCTGAGAGAGAGCCATGAGCAGTTGGTCGTGGTCCATAAGCTGATCGACTGGTTAGGTTGAAGGGTGGCTCGGTTGGTTTGATGTTAAGGGCAATCGGGTTGTTGCGCACATTTGCAAGCGTGGGGGCTAAGGCGTGGTTATGGTTGTCCAGGAAGAGGGCCATGGCTTGGTCATGGTCCTTGTAGAGGCCACTCTAACACCCCAGATTTGACGACTGTCCTCACTGTACCAAGACGAGTCTTTCCAGCGTGCTTATGTCCTCACTCACACGCACCCTAGGAAACTTCCCAGGAGCTCACCCATCCCAAAATTGCCCCAAGTCAAACACGCTTAACTTTGGAGTTCTTATGTGATGAGCTACCGAAAAGAAGATGCACCTTCGTGATATGAGTAGTACAAATCAATCTTTTAAGCCATCTTCAACAGTACAGTTCATTACATTGAACAGTCTCGGAATCCCTCTCATTCCCGTGTGGGTCGGTTCATTCATGTTCCCTCCACCTAGAAGTCTGCCAGGAGCCGCTCATTGTCCGTGCAACTGATGGCACCGGCGATCACCCTAGAATTTATTTAAGATAAATAATAAGTCATTTTAAAATAAAAAAATGTTTAAGGATTTATTTAATTAACTTGAGATAAGTAGTAAATAAGTTCATTTATGTCCAATAATTTAATTTAAAAGCCTAAATTAAAATATGTGACCAATTGAGATAAGTTAATCTAGGCTTATTTTAATTAAGAAATTTCAACTTAACATGTTAGTAATTTAACTTAAAGAATTAGCCATGCATGCAAGATAATTACTATCCTAAACTAATTTATTAATTCGCTAAAATACCTAATGGGTAGATAAAACTTTAAAGATTTAAAATACAAGATTTAAGTAATATTTCACCTCATTTATTTAAAAGATTTTCGGTCACCCCTTTGTAGAAGATTTGAATTTAGTTGACAACTCACAAAATTTGATTCTTTCCTTATCCATCCTTGGTAGATAATCCCTTCATTTTTAATCAACAATAATTAATGATTTAAGTAATATTTCCCCTTCATTTTTTTTGTAGAAATCGGCCACTCCTTGGATAGAATTTAAAATATTTGGCAATCCTCCATCTTTAATACATTTCCTTAATCTTTTTGATAGGATCAATTAACGTATCAAGAGTGTTTAGAAGGGGGTGGGGGGGGGGGGGGGGGGTTGAATAAACACTCACAATTAAAACTGATCTTTTCGAATTTTGAGTTCAGTTTGGTGAAAACTGATTCTCGGAATCTTGTTGGTCAATGACAATCAGTTAAGCTAAAGTAGTTGCGGAAAGTAACTGACTGAAAGATAGAATACGAAAATAAAATACGCAAGGATTGTTTCTAGATGTTCGGAGATTTCAATTACTCCTACGTCACCCCTTCTATCTGAAGGATAGGATTTCCACTAAAAGACTTTGATCCAATACAAGATTTGTACTAACCCACTTCAGTTTGGACTTATCACTGCCAAAAGCTGAAACTCTTAGTATCACAAAATGTTCTCAGTGCGTAACTGATCTTAGCACTATCGAATTTAACGATTATTACAAAGTGCTAGTGAGCTCAAATTGTAGCCTTTACTGCTACGAATAAATCAAATAAGAGTGAGTTGAGATTTTGGAAGAATAACAACAAGATTTGAATGGAATGATCTTCACTTTTCTTAAGCTGTTCTTCTGTCATATTTATATGCTTCCCTTCTAACGGTAACTTGAGATATATTTAAATCTTTGTATCTGTTGATTGCCACTTCATTATTTCTTGGGCATTGTTTGTTTCATTTATTGTAATGCGGCGTCTTAACTGCTTTAGCCGAAATGCGTTGTTCTAAGCTGTATTGATATAAGTGCGGCGTTTCATATTCAGTTGCAGTCTTCTATGTCTCTTTGTCGGTTGAATATTATTTTCCGAGACATGTTCAGTTGAAGGATGCTTAGCTTAAAAGCATACGGCTGAATGTATCAACTGATCGGTTTCCAACTGATCAGTTTTCTTTATTATATCAGCTGATTTCAGTTGTAAAGTCCAGTTGCTGAATTGCGTGTATCAGTTGGTTCATATTTTGTCAAACGCCGGAATTTAGTTTCCAACAATTTTCCCCTTTATGGTGTTTGACAAAACTAAGTAAATAATAACTGAACGTCTGAACTCATTGTAGATAAAATAAGAGATTGATCAACTGAATAATGGACTACACGAATCTGTAGAGATTTTTCTTCAACGAGATAAAATAAGAGATTGATCAACTGAATAATAGACTAGACGAATCTGTAGAGATTTTTCTTCAACGAGAAGATTTCTTTTGTTGTTCTAGAATTTCTTTGATTTCTTCCCCCTTTTTGTCAAACAAATCCATCTTCTCAGATACTCTTCGAACGTTAGTGGAAAGAATTTTGACATCTGAGGAGATACTTGAGACAGCAGATTGTAAAAGAGTCTGCAGCAATTCCATCTTATTAGAAATAGAAGTTTCCAATCGCTCAACTCGTTTGCTGATAACGTCTTGAGTGATGGAAAGACTCTCAGCCAAACCTCTGTTATTTTTCATCTCAAGCACAGTTCGGGTAAGAAACTCCATGTTTGCTTGAATGGCTTTCAGTTTTGCTGAATCAAATTCATTTGAAGAATCCCATTTCACATTATGAGACAATTGTGTGGATTGAATTTTCTTGATTTCAGTAATCATCTGCTGCATATTGTTCTGCATATTCTGGATTTCTTCAAGGACAAGATCCATTTCTGTGGATTGAAGAGGAGGTGACTGATCAGATGTTCTTGGTTCATGTGAGAATTGATCAAAGACCACCATGGTCCTATCAGATAGTAACGTTTCAGAAACAGTCTATGCTGGAACATCTATTTCAGTTACTGCTACTTGGACTGGAGGAGATGAGGATTGATGTTGATCAGCAATTGTGCTTTCCTCCATATTTTCTGCAATCTGTTGATTTGGTTATTGAGTAAGTATCATTCTTGGATCATTTGGTTCAGAAATGGCGGCCTTAACTGGTTCTTCAGTTAAGATTGGATTCTCTTTAGCTGCTTGATAAGTGGAGTGATCAACTGATAAAGGTTCATTAATAAAAGATTCTGTCACCACTGCTTGAATAATTTCATCAATGTTGGCAAAATTCAACTCGGCTTCAGAGTACAGCTGATGTTCCACAGCAGATGATTGTGGCACATCCTGAACTGTTTCTTCAGTTGTAACAATAGTTTGTTCTGAGGATGGCTCTTTCTGCTGAGAGGAGGGTTCTTCTTCTTCTTCTTCAGAGGTTTCCTCAGGAAGAACTAACTCCTGATCCATTTCCCACACTTTTATCTGAGCTTGCAAGCTAGTAAGATCTGTATCTAGCTGAGTGATCACAGCTCGATCATTATAAGCAGTTGGATTGGTGGGAATGTAGTTTGCTTTCAATTTCTCAAGCAGTTGAGATAGCTTCTTAGCTCGAATTTGGTCAAAAAAATAGGTTTTCCTCTCCAAAGCCTGAACAATTGTGGCAGCTTTGACCATCTTGAGGACAATTGCTTCCAGTTTGATAAACTTGTTCAGCTGGGATTTCTTTTTCAGCTGCTTAGCAAAAATATGATTTCTGTAAGCTGTCCAGGCATCATAGGATTGAAGTTTTGATGCTGCAAAATTATTAACATGTTCCCAAACAAGGTCAATATGGGTTTGAATGGAATTGGATGGCCTGGGCTCTTCAATCAATTTGCCCTTGCCTTTTTCAGCACTGAGGATGTGTGGAATTTTCAATCCAGTACGAGTAGTATCCACAAGTTCTATAATCTTTATACCTTTGGGTCTGGCAGGTGCTTGAACAGTAGGACGATTTATATGGATTAGAGGAGCTTTGATCCTACATGTTTCCTTTGTTGCACCAGCTGAGATTTCTGGTGGGATGATCTTCAGAGGAACTGTTTTGATAGGCTGTTGGGCATCCGAAGATAGAATAGATTCTACTGTGGTTGGTAATTTTGTCCTTTGTGTTCTTGGTTTCTTGGAAACTTTTGGAGAGGGCGTCTTCTCGGAATCAGATTCACTGATAATCAGTTTTCGTTTTGCAGTCTTCAATTGGGCAGAAGTTTTGGCCTTCTTGATTGGTGTTGGGGCAGGTGGTTGCGTCCCAATCTCCTTCTAGATCTTCAAAAACTGTTTGGGAGAAATGTCTAGTTTGGTCTTTGGCGGCAAGATGTTCTTGGCAGTGAATACTTTGAACTTTGATGATTTTCCAGCATTGTCAGCTACCAATCCTTTTATTTTCAGAAGATAACTGATTGGAGTAGCAAAGCCTCTTGATTGTTTGGTAGATTGAAGCATGTTATTTAGAATATTGAAAATAATATGCCTCCAGTTAGCTTTCTTCTCTCCCATGATGATGGTCATTACTTGGAATTTTTCAAGAGTAAGGGCAGCATAAGAGCCTGCCTTAGCCAATATGCCCTTCGCCAGAATGTCGGCTAATAATTGAATTTCTGATTTCAGTTCTTTCTTTGGATCGGAAACTTTGATTCTCCGCCCATCAGCAGACAGTAAAGATTGCATTTCCTCAATGTCAGATGTTTTGACTTCAGAGAAGTTGACGTACCCATCAGTTGGCAAAGAGAAAATTTCTCCGAAGGCCTCTTCAGATAGGATCAACAGCTGATCATTGATAGTTACATAGATACTTCCATCAGTAGTGACAAACCCCTTTAGATAGAGTTCATTTACTTCCTTGGGGTATATCTCTTGCGTAGATTGTCCCAAAAACATCCTGAGACCAGCAGATTCAATCTTCAGAAAGACGTTCTTAATTTCAGCTTCTTGAACTGATAAAACTGAGTCAAATCAATGGCCATAGCGTTCAACACGTGAGCTGGGATTTGATTCGCCATTTCTAAAGGTAAAACGATCTGAAATTCGTAAAAGATAAGCTCTAGAATTAGTATGCTTTTAGGAACTGATTGTATTCGTAAGAAAGAAAACTGAATTGAAGCGGGCTTAGTTCATTTGTACGCGACTGTTCAAATTTGGGACACGTGTCAGTCCATGAAAAAATTTGAATAAAAATATGTGTACGTGTTCTGTAAGCGTGTGTGCAAAAGAATGAGTGGTTTAAAATAAGCCACATTATGAAACTGCAGTCACGTCAGTTTATTTGGAATATAATATGATTAATAAGTTAACTTTTGTGAGAAGATTAGTGAAATTCTCAACTGAACGATCAGTTGTAAGACTGTGTCCTTTCAGTTGAGAATTTACTAACATTTGTCTTCTCAGTTAACCTGTTAAAAACTGATATTCCCCCTTAATCGGTGCATAGAATAATTAAAGTGACGATATAAAAGGTCAGAAAGATTATCGTTTGCTGAAATGTTGACGGCCCTTCAGCTTCCTTGATTTTCGTCTATAAATAGAAGTAACACGGTTAGTTTCAGTCATATTGGTGAAGATATTCAAGACAAAAAGAATGGCAGATACGAGTAGCTCGAGTGCTTCGCCATTTGCTCTGGAGACCAGGAAGGATGTTATAGAAAATGAAGTCTTCTATAAGAGTCTTCACTACTGGGAAAAGTTACAGAAGCTTGAGTTCCTGTATAATACTGGAGATGCTACCATTCCCGAACTGGTGGCAGAGTTGAAAAGAGTACGGGAGCACTTGAACATAGCTGTGTGGGTGGACATCTTTAAGGATGGTCATATCTATCAGCTAATGCTTCGAAAGGAACTGAAAATCCTTAAGCGCATAGCTGTTTCTCATAGCTTTGTCAAGACATCTACTGCACCTTTATCCGCTTGGTTGAAAATGTGGATAATTGTGGTAGAGGAAAAATATGATGATGTAATCCGTGCAAACGTTTATGGTTGAATGAAGTATTTATATAAGCTTAATTTTGTTTTTCTTTTTCCTGCAAATGATAAATTTCATCAGTTGTTATATATATGAATTGCGAACTTAAGCAGGTGAACTGATGAAAGACTAACTTATATAAGTTGACTATGAACTGAAATCAGTTAAGCATTAAGTAATAAATGACAAACTGATAACAGTTGATAATGAAAAACTGATAAATAAGAAGCCTGGGTAAATGAGAAAAACGCTTCGGTTGACTTGAGACTCTTTGGTTTCTTCAATATTTAATGTCATTTGTCTATAAACAAGACGAGAGAGAGATAAAATGTGAGACAATAACAGTTCAATATGTTGGATTCAAGTAATTTTGATGCATGCAGCAGTACACATATTCAAGTTACTGAACAATTAAGTCCTTATTTAGAAGAGTTGAAGAA
The DNA here is from genome assembly GCF_025594145.1 of Primulina tabacum. NCBI lineage: Eukaryota > Viridiplantae > Streptophyta > Magnoliopsida > Lamiales > Gesneriaceae > Primulina > Primulina tabacum. Next base: position 7,093,204 of record NC_134566.1, read on the forward strand.
AACGATGGAGGAATATGTCTTGACGAAAGTGATGTCAATATGGTTCATAATTCATGATTTGCAGAGGATAAGTAGTAGTGGTGCTACTCCTTCTCGTGCTCAAGCAGCAACAGCAAGAAAATACATTGATCGTTTTGAAGTCAGGCATGTTACAGACCTGGTTGATGACAATGTTCTGTTGCAAGCAATGCTCTGGAAAGAATGGCATGTGATTGAGAAGATTTTTACAACTGAATCATTTTCTAGAGTCCGAATTTATGAGTTGAATAATTGGATTACAGAATGGCAAGATTCAGTTGGTTCTAAGTTATCTTCTGTAAGATGGAATCGATTTTATTCTTAATAAAGTATCATTTCCAATTTGTTGTTGTGTTCTTATTTTCTGCAAAGAATTTTATTAGTAAAACAGCATCAATAATAATTTTTAGGACAAGTCAATTAAACCAAGAATATTGCGAAAGTAAGAAAACTTAGTCCCGGGTAATGGTTTGGTGAAGATGTCAGCTGCTTGTTGCTCAGTTGAAATATACTCCAGTCTAATGTCCTTCTTCAAAGCATGATCTCTAATGAAGTGGTGCCTGACATCTATATGCTTGGTCCTTGAGTGAAGAACTGGATTATAGGTGATTGCAATTGTGATTGTATTGTCACAAAATATGGGCAATTCATTTGTAATTACTCCATAATCTCTCAGTTGTTGCTGGATCCAAATCAGTTGTGCACAACAACTACCAGCAGCAAGGTATTCTGCTTCAGTTGTTGAGGTAGCTATGGATGTCTGCCATTTGCTGAACCAAGAGATCAGTCTGTCTCCTAGAAACTAACAAGATCCACTTGTACTTTTACGATCAAGCTTACATCCCTTAAGATATTTCAAAATTCTTTTAGCAGTTGAGAAATGTGATTGCTTAGGATTTGCTTGAAATCTAGCACACATACAGACAACAAATACAATATCAGGACGACTGGCAGTTAGGTACAACAATGAACCTATTAAACCTCGATATAATATCGCCTCAACTGATATTCCCCCTTGATCAGTGTCCAATTTTACTGATGAGCTCATGGGAGTATTTGCAACTGAACATGATTCCATGCCAAATTTTTTCAGCAGCTCCTTTGTATATTTAGTTTGACTGATGAATATACCAGTCTCCAGTTGCTTCACTTGCAGTCCAAGAAAGAATGTTAGTTCACCCATCATACTCATTTCAAACTTATCCTGCATTAGCTTAGCAAACTTTTCGCATAATTTGAGATTAGTTGACCCGAATATGATATCATCAACATAAATTTTAACTAATAAAATGTGATCATTCTTGGTAAATTTGAACAAGGTCTTATAAACTGATCCAACAGAAAAATCATGATCATTTAGAAATTTTGAAAGAGTTTCGTACCAAGCTCTGGGAGCTTGTTTAAGACCATATAAGGCTTTGTTCAAATGATATACATGATCAGGAAAGTTGTGATTGACAAAACCTGGAGGTTGTTCAACATATACTTCCTCTTGCAACTGGCCATTTAGGAATGCACTTTTTACATCCATTTGGTAGACTTTGAAGTTCTTGAATGAAGCATAGGCAAGGAATATTCTGATTGCCTCCAGTCTTGCAACTGGTGCATATGTTTCATCGTAATCAATTCCTTCCTCTTGCCTATATCCTTGTGCTACGAGTCTTGCTTTATTGCGCACAACTGAACCATCCTCGTTCAATTTATTTCTGTATACCTATTTTGTACCTATAATAGTTTTTGAAATTGGTCTTGGAACTAAGTTCCAGACATTGTTATAAGTGAACTGATTTAGCTCTTCTTGCATTGCATTTAACCAGTTAGGATCATCAAGAGCTTCATCAGTTTTCTTCCGTTCTAGTTGTGAAACAAAAGCTAAATACATAAATAAATTTAGCATTTGATTGCGAGTTCATACTGGATCAGATGGATTTCCTATTACCAGTTCAGGTGGATGTGATTTTCTCCATCTGTACTCAGTAGTTGTTGTATCAGCAATTTCTTCAGTTGGTAACTGAACACAGTTTTCAGTCTCAGTTGGTGCTTCGTCAACTGGTATTTGAATGTTATCATTATGCTCTATCGACTGATCATCAGCAACGACTTCCTGCACATCTGATTGGTCCAGTACTTCTGGTTCAGGTGTTTGAAGTATGTTTTGATTGCCATGACTTTCATTTTTGTCATCATCTTCCAAACTGATATCTGTAAATCGATCAACTAGCTCAACTTGATCAGTTGGCTTATCAGTTAGTTCAGTTTCATCGAAATCAACATGAGTAGATTCTTCAACATTTATGGTTTTCTTGTTGAAGACTCTATAAGCTATGCTAACTGATGAGTATCCAAGAAATATTCCTTCTGCAGATTTAGCATCAAACGCTTTTAAATAATTTCTACCATTATCAAGAATAAAACATCTGCAGCCGAATATTTTGAAATAAGTGATTATACTTTTTCTTCCATGCCAGATCTCATATGGTGTTTTCATATGATTTTTATTAATCATTGATCTGTTCTGAGTGTAACACGCAGTGTTTACTGCCTCTGCCCAAAATCTTTGAGAAATACCAGAATCAGCAAGCATCGTTCTAGCAGCTTCTTTAAGGGTCCGATTTCTTCTCTCAGCTACACCATTTTGCTGAGGAGTTCTGGCTGCTGAGAGCTCATGCTTAATTCCAGCATTTTCTAGGAAGTTTGAAAGAGTTTGATTGATGAATTCAGTTCCTCGATCAGATCTGATTCCATCAATTCCAACTGATTTTTCATTTAAAAGTCTTTTGAAGAGCTTTATTAGTTGCGAAGCAGTATGGTCTTTAGATTTGAGAAAAATAACCCAAGTAAATCTTGAAAAATCATCTACGACTACCAAGGTGTATTTCATTCCCCCTAAGCTCATGACTGGTATAGGACCAAAGAGATCCATGTGCAACAGTTCTAAGCATTGGGATGAAGATTTATAGCCCTTGTTTTTAAAAGAGGATCGTACTTGTTTACCATACTGACATGCTGAGCAAAGTTTTTCTTTTGAAAAGTCTATTTTGGGCAAACCAGTTACAAGTTCATGTTTACTCAGATAGGTAATGGTTTTAAAGTTTAAGTGATTTAGTCTCTTATGCCATAACCAGTTTTTAGACGATTTGGAAGCAATAAAACAAACTAGTGCTTAAGTTTGATCATTCCAACTGACTTTATATGTGTTTCCACAACGTTTGCCAGTTAGTATTATTTTATCAGTTGAAGTTTTGACTGAACATGAATTTTTGTCAAATTGTACTGAGAATCCACTGTCCATTAACTGACTGATGTTAATCAAGTTATACTTCAGGTTTTCTACCAATAGAACATCTTTAAAAGTAAAGTTACAATGGATAAGCTTATCCTTACCCACAGTTCTACCTTTGGAATTGTCCCCGAAACTGATGTTTGGACCACTGTATTTGATCAGTTGAGATAACGCACTTGCATCTCCTGTCATATGTCCCGAACATCCACTGTCCAAATACCATATTGAGTTCTTGTTTGTACCTGTTACCTGCAATCACACACATAATATAACTTGGTACCCATATCTATCTGGGTCCTGAACTAATTAGTCCTTTAGGAACCCACACTTGGATTAGTCTAACAGACTTTCCAGAAGCTGTATTCCAAATGATTTTTCTCGGCTTTTGTGTGCTTGGTGTGTAGTGTACAGATGGTACAATATGTGTTTTAGCTTTATTCAACTGATTGTTCAGTCTATATCTCTTCTGAACTGGCTTGCAGTTATAGTAATTGAAATAGCTATTCGAATAGTTCTTGTGAAACCTCTTTGATGACTGACTTTGTGAATCAGTTGAGAATTTTTTACTATAACCAATCTCATATCTTGTAGCCTTGTTCATATTCTCAGTAGTTTGCTCAATCAGTTTACTGGGCTCAATTTGTTCTTGTACCTCTGCTGTTTTGACAAAGTGAAAGTATTTCCCTTTGTCTGTTTTTAGCTTTGGTTGAGTATCATTTGGATACATTTCTCCTTGAGTGTTGAACCCTAAACCAGTTTTATCAGAAACTGATTTTTGTGAATTCTGTATCTCATTCAGTGCAGTAGATGACTTGTTCCACGACTAAATGAGCTCAGTCTGTTTTGAGTTTTCAAGAATCAACTTCTGGATTAATGACTGATTTTTGTCTCTTTCTGCTTTTAACTCAGCAATTTCCCTTTTTAGATTCAACCCATCAACTGATTCATCAGTTTTTGTTTTATTGTCTGTGGGATCAGTTTGCTTTGCTTTGATTTTTTCAAATGATGATGCAAGATTTTGATACACATTTACCATATCATGTAGTGTTAGAATGAGTTCTTCTCGTGTGAAATCAGTTGAGCTGAAATCAAATACCTGTTGGCTAGATGATTCTTCTTCTGCATCATTGGCCATCAAGCACTTGACTTCCTCATCATCACTAGAGCTGCATGAGCTTTCTGATTCTGACTCTTCACTGTCAGTTTCTGCTCATTTAGATTTGTTTTCTTCAGCTAAGAGTCTCTCATGTTTCTTTCTGAAAGACTTCTTATCTTCCTTGGGTCTTCTTTTGTGCTCATATGATTTCTTTCTTCTATTAGTTGAGCCTTGACTATCCTTCTTGGGTTTAGGACAATCAGCAATAAAGTGACCTGATTTGCCACAATTGTAGCAGGCATTTGATTTATCTTTGGAGCTGTTTCTTTGGTATGGCTTCTGGAAGTTTCCTTGATTCTTTCTCATGAACCTTCCAAATTTTTTGATGAACAATGACATTGCATCACTGCTCAACTGATCAGCAGATTTCTCGACTGAATTGATTGGTTCTGTTCTGACAGCAGCTAGAGCAGTTGTGGCTGCAAGGGTAGATGATTCTCCTTCTCTGGTCTGTAGCTCAAATTCATAAGCCTTTAAATCAGCAAATAGATCATGAAGTTCAATCTGGTTCAGATCTTTGGACTCCCTCATTGCCATGGTCTTGACATGTCATTCCTTGGGAAGACCTCTCATTACCTTCAGTGTAATTTCTTTGTTGGTATACACTTTTTCAAGTGCATTTAACTCATTTATGATACTGCTTACTCTTTCATCATACTCGTGCATTGATTCTCCTGCTTTCATTTTGATGTTATCAAACTTTTGAACAGCAACAGAAAGTTTATTTTCTTTGATTTGATCATTTCCTTCACACAGCTGGATCAGCTTTTCCCAAATTTCTTTGGCTGTCTTACACATCTTTATTTTGCTGAAGGTTAATTTGTCCAGCGTTTTGTACAGAATGTCTTTAGCCACATTATGAATATTTGCTTTTCTTTTATCTTCAGTTGTCCATTCATCTCTGGGCTTTTCTATTCTTTGTGGTGCCCCTTCTGTTATGGCAACTGCTGTATTTGTTTTTAGAATCTTCATGGGTCCATCAGTTATAACATACCACATGCTATCATCTTGTGCAGCTAAATGAGCATGCATTCTAATTTTCCAATCATCAAATTCTTCTCTAGAGAACATAGGAATTTTGTTGAATGAAGTCATGCTAACAAGTTTATAGATTAAAAGTATTCAAGAACAAGATTCAACCGCTCTGATACCACTTGATAGGATCGATTAACGTATCAAGAGTGTTTAGAAGGGGGGGTTGAATAAACATTCACAATTAAAACTGATCTTTTCGAATTTTGAGTTCAGTTTGGTGAAAAACTGATTCTCGGAATCTTGTTGGTCAATGACAATCAGTTAAGCTAAAGTAGTTGCGGAAAGTAACTGACTGAAAGATAGAATACGAAAATAAAATACGCAAGGATTGTTTCTGGATGTTCGGAGATTTCAATTTCTCCTACGTCACCCCTTCTATCTCAAGGATAGGATTTCCACTAAAAGACTTTGATCCAATACAAGATTTGTACTGACCCACTTCAGTTTGGACTTATCACTGCCAAAAGCTGAAACTCTTAGTATCAAAAAATGTTCTCAGTGCGTAACTGATCTTAGCACTATCGAATTTAACGATTATTACAAAGTGCTAGTGAGCTCAAATTGTAGCCTTGATTGCTACGAATAAATCAAATAAGAGTGAGCTGAGATTTGGGCAGAATAACAGCAAGCTTTGAATGGAATGATCTTCACTTTTCTTCAGCTGTTCTTCTGTCATATTTATATGCTTCACTTCCTACGGTAACTTGAGATATATTTGAATATTTGTATCCTTTGATTGCCACTTCATTATTTCTTGGGCATTGTTTGTTACATTTATTGTAATGCGGCGTCTTAACTGCTTTAGCCGAAGTGCGTTGTTCTAAGCCGTATTGATTGAAGTGCGGCGTTTCATATTCAGCTGCAGTCTTCTATGTCTCTTTGTCGGTTGAATGTTCTTTTCCGAGACATGTTCAGTTGAAGGATGCTTAGCTTAAAAGCATACGGCTGAATGTATCAACCGATCGGTTTCCAACTGATCAGTTTTCTTTATTAGATCAGCTGATTTCAGTTGTTAAGTCCAGTTGCTGAATTGCGCGTATCAGTTGGTTCATATTTTGTCAAACGCCGGAATTTAGTTTCCAACACTTTTCTTAGTAGATAATTTCCCCCACTTTTAAATCATCAATAATTAAACAATTAAGCAATTTCCTCCCTTGTATTATCTAGCAAAATCGGCCAACACACCTCCAAAATATCCTTCATATCCCTTGATATGATATTATTTCCTATCAAGCAAATAACTAGGATAGCAAGATTATTTTCTCCCTTTTTATCTTGCAATCATTCCCTTCATCTCCTAGCCTTCCTCCCTCCTCATTCCACCGAAAATTTCAGTAGCAAAAACCTCCCAAAAATCATGACTTGCAAGAGGGAAAAACAAGAGAGAAAAGCAGAAACAAAAGAAGAACACTCTGTCTCCGCCGCGCCGCGTCGCCGTAATTGTTTGTTTTCTTTCAAAACAAAAATCCAAGGCATGCTTATATTTTCCCTTGCTCTTCAATCAAGTCATATTATTATTTTTCAACATCACATATGCATGATTTGTATAGCAAAAACCGAAATTTTTCAGCAACTACACAAGAAAATTATGTGCAGATTTTTCGGCCCTTTCCTCTATGCCTTCACGATTCTTGTTTGTGTTGTGGTTTCAGGTTTGGCTCAACTTCCAGGGGCTCAAGGCTGCTTATAGACATGATGTAGGATGTGCTAGGAAGGTGCATCTTCTTTTCGGTAGCTCATCACATAAAAACTCCAAAGTTAAGCGTGCTTAACTTGGGGCAATTTTGGGATGGGTGATCTCCTGGGAAGTTTCCCAGGGTGCGTGTGAGTGAGGACATAAGCACACTGGAAAGACTCGTCTTGATACAGTGAGGACAGTCGTCAAATCTGGGGCGTTACAGTTGGTATCAGAGCCGACCTCTCTTAGTACGATGTGGTTCGGGGACGAATCAAGCGGAAGCTGGTGGGCATGTGAGGCCCGGGGCCGAAGAGGGCGGGGGGTGATCGCCGGGGCCATCAGTTGCACGGACAATGAGCAGCTCCTGGCAGGCTTCTAGGTGGAGGGAACATGAATGAACCGACCCACACGGGAATGAGAGGGATTCCGAGACTGTTCAATGTAATGGACTGTACAGTTGAAGAGGGCTTAAAAGATTTGATTTGTACTACTCATATCACGAAGGTGCATCTTCTTTTCGGTAGCTCATCACATAAGAACTCCAAAGTTAAGCGTGCTTGACTTGGGGAAATTTTGGGATGGGTGACCTCCTGGGAAGTTTCCTAGGGTGCGTGTGAGTGAGGACATAAGCACGCTGGAAAGACTCGTCTTGGTACAGTAAGGACAGTCGTCAAATCTGGGGTGTTACAGTCCTAGGATGGTCTAGTTCAGAGCTAGGCCACTCTAGAGTTGAGCTAGGCTAAAAAATGGTGCACTAGGGCTTCGACCGTTCTTAGTGCAGTAAATTTTAGTAAGGAGGACCAGGGGGTTTTTGAGGGTTCTTAATGGTGTGAAATGAGTTGTATGGGGTGTGGTTAAGTATTATTAAGTCACAGTTTAAGTTGGGAAAAATTTGGTTAAGTTTCGGGTTGATTCGGGTTAAAACCGGAACCCCGGTCCATGTTTTAAAACGAACCGTGTAAGTTTTGAAACATGCTCAAGTTTACATCTAAGAAATGCTTATTATTATGTTTTGAGGTGTTTTAAGGGGTTTGGTAGGCTTTGGGTCGAAATTTTGAGGCCCAGGGGTAAAATGGTCAATTAGGTTTTCCAGGGGCAAAATGGTCAGTTTGTGCCCGGGTCGAGTTTTTGGTCTTGGCAGCGTCCTATACACGATTGCGCATGGTTTAAATGTTTATGTTATCACGTATATTACTTTTTATGTAAAAACGAAAATAATATGTTGCATACTTGATTTAAAGAAAATATTAAGTATATGCATGATTTTTATAAGTGATAAATATAATGACATGTTTTGAAGGAAGAGAATTTGTTGTGACTAATACGAATATGTATACGATGATATGTATGACCTGTTAGATTAGGTGCCCGTCGAGCCAAGTGTTGGCTCAGTGTTCACAATGAAACTCTATGTATAAACAATCTTTATTTTAATAATATTTGAAATTATTGTTTTGGCACATCTTTATCTGTATACCCATGCTAGTTACATAGATAAAGTCCTTGAATATACAAATGGTAGAAAGAATATGAGATGCTCATATGATGAGTTTCATGAAACTCATATTTGCAATATTGTATATTCTAAACAGTTTCTAGTCGATTCAGCCGCCGCAAAGAAGGATATAGGCCGCTCAAGTTTGAGACTAGTATCTGCGATGTGAGTATCATGTTTCATTGGTAGGGGACATTGTAATGTCCGAGCATGCAGATAGGTGCTCCTGGTAGAGTTCACTGAACAACCCTCCATATAGGACTTTCCAAGTGGTTCTCACTTATCGTGTGGAAACGTCCTAGTTTATGGTTGTACACCATTAATCCTTATGACCCGGGACAACATTGAGACTCTATGTGCTAGCATTGCACTTTGACTTGTTTACCGACTCTCATGTGGTCATCAGGTGGCAAGGTTGGGTGTTTTGTCGAAACATATAGGAGTCGATGGATTGTAGTCGGGGATTCACCGCTTACCTTCGGGTATGAATATCCTATGTGATCTCATATATATGTAGTATGAAATCTCTTATCAGTGTATGGTGGTAATTATGAAAGGGGTTTCATAGATTACACCATCGATGCAACTACGACATGACACATAGTATCGATTCTTTGACAGCTATCGATATACCAATAGCTGTCGAATCGGTCGGGATATATGAGAAGAAGGGACCATACTCTACGCTAACCATAATAGAATGGTTCTTGCAGGCACTATCATTTGATACCTAGGGAATCATGTAAGCGATGCTGCTAGGCGTTTAACATGATTGGTTGGGTACTATCAGACTTGAGTTCTGAAGTTCTTATTATCAAGGAGTTGATAACTAAGAATAGAGCAATTGGAGTATGCTCATATAAGGACATGTTTAGTCCTGAATCACATGGAGATATAAACCCACGGCTAGTTGTATCAATGAACCATTGATGGCCACACAAGTGCTAACTTTCTAGATCCCGTTGAGAAGTAAAAATAGTTCAATGTGTTGAAAGACTTATAAAAAAGTTTATAAGTGGAAGGAAAATTAGAAGTATGACTTCTATAAGGGGAATGTGACTTTTAATTTGAGGAAGCGTTCCTAAATTAAAAGTTGGCCAAACAAATAATGTATTTGAAAATTGTGATTTTCATAAATATTATTATGGACTAAATTAAATTAATTCAAGTGTTGAATTAATTAAACACTAGTGGACCTAGTAGTGTCCAAATAATTAAATTAATTCAAGTGTTGAATTAATAAATAATATTGGGCCGTGTAGAGCCCAATTAGAGATAATTATTAAACTAGTGGGCTTGAGTAAAATCAAGTAAAGTTTAAATGATCTCAAATGTGTTTGACACATTTAAATAAAATGTCCATGGGCCTTGTAATTGTTGCAAGCCCAAGTAGAAAGCATGCAAGGGAGATGAAGGGTTGGAGGCTACATTTTCAATATCTAAGGCATGACATGCACATGTTCACTTTAACATTTTCATACACCAAGAAAAACACTCCTCCCTCTCTCCTAAATAGGACTTGGCCGAAATTTTAGTGTATTATTCTCCTTCATTTTGCTTCTTCAGTTGTTGAAGATTGCATACACTTCTCAAAGAAAAATGCCTTACATTTTCTAGTGCAAGTGTAAGGTGAATCTTCCTTGTTGGTGGTGGGCTTAATTTTTTAGCAGTGTGTGCTCTTGGAAGCTTGTAGATCAATCTTGACATTGAAGAGCTTAGTTGTTTGACAACTAAGTTGAAGTCATCATCAATCTTTTAAGATTGATAGGTATATTTTTAAAATGCCCTATGTATGACATTTTGTGTTTTATTGTATTTGCTACACACTATAGTGTTTAGGGTTCTCGGTACTTGTGTAAAAATAATTTTTGAAACTTCCGTTGCGCAAGCAAACACCTTAAACGATCCCATATCAAGTGATATCAGAGCTATGGTTACTATTTTGTGTAGCACATACATGATTTTATATTGAGGTCGATTTCTAACCGCATGAGATGATTTGTTGCAACGAAATCAAGGCCGGTTTTTGGTTCATTTTGGGCAGAAAGTGCTCGGGCTGCCCGAAACGGGCAGCAAGGGCAGCCCCGAACAGCCACTTGCTTTTAACAAAAAAAAAAAATTTATTTGCATGTTGGCCGGAATCCGGCGACGGCGATGACGACTAATGTTTCCAAAAGTGCTTTGGAATATCAAAGTGTCATGGGCCTTGAGTTCTTGGGCCATTGGATGGTTGACATATTTTGTGAAATTTAAATGGGCCAAAATGTTTTTGGTGAAAAATGATTTTTTGGGCCCTTAAGTTTAAATTTACAAAAGTTGTACATATTTTCTCATAAAATAAATAATTGAAGTTTGACTTTAATTATTTATAGTAAATGGTGATTTACAAGAAATTCGGTTATAAATAAATTAATTAGAAAGTAGACAAAGGAGTTTGTATACTTTGTTAATTTAGTTTATAATCGTGGCGGTTAGTAATTGGATCAAGATATATAATATTGGATCAATTGATTATTGTGATAATTAATTGATGGTGTATGATATGTGATATTATGCATGAAGGATGATCAAAAGCTCAAGCCCAATTTGCTAGGTGTATGCTTGGATATTTTGTATTGAATGATTGTAATAATTATCAAATTTAAAGTGGGCTTGGTTTATGGCCCGTTTTCACCCCATGAGATGTATCCCTATTTTTCATGGATATTTATTTGTAAATTTTTGTATAGTGGAAGATCAAAATTGAAAGATGGTGGTCTTGATGATTATGAAGATCGAAGACATGTAAATATTGGAGGCTTATGTAAAAGTTGCATTTGCATCTCATGCATTTCCCTAGGATTGGACTTAGGCCCGTGCTTAGCTCACACAGGCCATTAATATTGGGGCAATTGATCATTCTTGTTTTGTTTACTGTTTATAATATATGCATGATATGTTATAAATAATGAGTATGTGCGTTATTATTATGATAATTACAAAGTTGCATGAATCCGACAAACATACGATCAAACATGGCGAGCTTTTGAACAAAATTAATGATGAGACCTATCAAAATTAAAAACCCTCATTTTGAATAAGATTCAAAATTAATATCAAGCCCGAAAAGAAGAATTATAAAGGTGTTTATAATTTCCATGTCTTCCATCGACAATGAGAGCATGATGAACGCTACCCGTGCTCGGGGCTAGCTCGGCTCATATTATTGGGGGGGCCCTAGACACCGAAAAGCTGTGACATCCATTCACATGGTGATGTGAACTACGTGGAACTCCCATGATTTCGGCTCATATTATTGAGGGAACTCATGGCGACCGTCCATTAAGGTTCAACATTGATGGGTAAGGCTTGACACGTAAAGATGAACGATTATTCGGGATCATATTTTGCTAATTGGACCTTACGTACCTACTGAGGAAAGGAGTTTTCCGTTTTCACTAGAGGGTAGTGAAAAATGTCAAAACAGTGGGAGCAAAAATTTTTGAAGTAAAAGTTCATACTTTATATCTTACTAAATATTTTAAAATAGTCATTAACATTTATCTGTTTTACTTTGAGTACAAATTTGACAATGTCTTCGATTCGCAACCCATTATCTGCAATACTCGACAAACACATATTCATCGGACCTAATTACCTCAATTGGCTAAGAAATCTGAAAATCGTCTTGAATTCGGAAAGGATAGCGTATACACTAACTGAGTCGCCCCTGTAGAGGCTATGACTAGCTGCACTCCTGAGGAATTGCAGACTTACAAGGATTGGTGTGACCATGACTTGCAAGCTAAGTGTTATATGCAAGCTTCTATGAATGACGAGCTGCAGAGGCATTTTGATGATGCAAAGAGTGCTGCTGACATTCATTTGCATCTCAAGGAGCTCTTTGGTGAACAAACACGGCCTCTTAGGCATGCTACCGTCAAGGAGCTAATCACTTTACTCATGCGAGATGGGGCTTCGGTCCATGATCATGACCTAAAGATGATTGGGCTCGTTGATAAGCTCGTTGGCATGGATCTTACGTTGCCTTTGGAGTTGACCACCGACGTTTTGCTCTTGTCACTGCCTAGGTCATTTGATCCTTTTGTAGTGAATTTTAACATGAACAAGCTGGAGCCTACCCTTGAGGAGTTGGTGAATATGCTTGTTACGTTTGAAGCCACCTTCAAGAAAGAGAAGTCGGTTCTTTATGTGGGCTCTTTATCTGGTGCGAAGACTGGTCCACCTGGGAAGGGAAAGAAGCGTTCTTTCCAACGTCCAAAGAAAAACGCGCCTTTGAAGAGGCAAGCTCTGAATCCTGTTGTGGCAGCCACACCAGTAAAGGCTGACAAGAGTGCTGATGTTTGTCATCACTGCAAGAAGCTTGGACATTGGAGGCGTAACTTCAGAGAATATCTTGCTCAGAAGGGTTCTGGAAATGGTATGTTCTATATTGAAGTAAACATTTCAATTAACTCTACTTCTTGGGTATTGGATACCGGATGTGGCTCACATCTCTATAATGATTTACAGGTGATGGGAAGAAGTAGGAGGCTTAGGGAAGGTGAGACATTCTTGAGAATGGGCAATGAAGCAAGAGTTGCTGCCAAGGCTGTAGGAGATGTTTACTTGCTTTTGAACAATGATTTTAAGTTAATTTTAAGAGATGTTTTGTTTGTACCTGATTTGGTGAAAAACATTGTTTCCATTTCTATGCTTGATAAAGATGGATATTCTTGTTTATTTAGCAAAATTGTTTGCAACATTTACAACAATGAATGTTTGATTGGTACTGGAGAACTTGAAAACGATCTCTATAACTTAAAATTGAAAGATATTCCACTAAACAATGTCCAAGTAATAACAACAACAAACAAGTGAAAGCAAGATACTCTTAATACGGCACAATTATTGCTTGCTCGATCCGGACATATTTCCATAAGAAGGATAAACAAACTAGTGGGAGTGGGCATGTTTGATATGTCTGATATAAATTATCTCTCAACTCGTGAATCTTGTCTAAAAGCAAAGAAGACCAAAATTCCCTTTAAGGGCCATGTGGAGCGAGCCAAATGATTATTGGATTTGATCCATACCGATGTGTGCGGTCTGCTTAGCATCACCACTAAGCATGGACATGCCTACTTCATCACCTTTACCGATGACTTTTCGAGGTATGGGTATGTGTATTTGATGAAATACAAGTCTGAAGCTTTTGAAAGGTTCAAAGAATTCAGAAGTGAAGTAGAGAAACAGCTGGGACGAAGCATCAAGTCACCTCGATCGGATCAAGGTGGTGAGTACTTCCGTGCCGAGTTCCAAGAGTATCTTAGGGAGAATGGGATTCTCTCGCAGTGGACTCCGCCTGCTGCACCACAGTTGAATGGTGTTTCGGAGTGTCGTAACCGGACTTTGATGGACATGGTTCGGTCTATGATGGGGTTCACGGAGTTGCCGTCATCCTTTTGGGGATATGCGCTTGAGACAGCGGCACTGTTGTTGAACAATGTCCATTCAAAGGCAGTTGATAAGACACCATATGAGATATGGATGGGTAAGTCTCCCAAATATTCTTATCTTAGAATATGGGGATGTCCTACTTATATGAAGCAGGCAGTGGGTGATAAATTGGATAGTCGATCCATTTTATGTCTCTTTGTGGGATATCAAAGGAATTTAGTTGGATATTATTTCTATCATCCCCAAGAAACAAAGGCGTTTGTTTCTAGGAATGCAACTCTTTTGGAAAAGGAATTTCAATTGGATAGAAAAGGAGAGATGATAGAACTCAAAGAGGTTCGAGAGACACCCACAATTGAAGAACCCACACTCGAAGAGCCAAGAGAAGAGATACAAGCTCCTAGAAGATCCGAGAGAGTCTCGAGACTACCTATGAGGTATGGTCTGCTTCTTGAAGAGTGCCATGATGATCCTAACCATGGATGTGATCCAAGGACCTTCAAGAAAGCGTTATCTGATGCTGATTCATCTAAGTGGCTTGAAGCAATGGAATCTGAGATAAATTCCATGCATTCGAACCAAGTGTGGAACCTTGTGGATCTACCTGAGGGAACTGTTCCCATAAGGTGTAAATGGATTTACAAGAGGAAACTTGGGGTTGATGGGAAGTTATTGACCTTCAGGACGCGATTTGTGGCAAAATGATATACTCAAAGACAAGGAGTTGACTTTGAGGAAACCTTTTGTCCAGTTGTAATGTTCAAGTCTATAAGAATATTATTAGTCATAGATGCATGGTATGACTATGAGATATGGCATATGGATATCAAGACAGCCTTTTTTAATGGGGATATTAAGGAAGAGATTTACATGTCTCAACCTAAAGGGTTTACATCTATCGGAAGTGAGCATATGGTATGCAAACTTCAGAGAACAATTTATGGTCTAAAGCAGGCATCTAGAAGTTGGAACCTCAGATTCGATAATACAATCAAAGAGATTGGTTTTACTAAGAATCCTGAGGAACCCTGTGTTTATAAGAAGGTCAGTGGGAGTGCTGTGACATTCCTGGTGCTTTATGTTGATGACATTCTACTCATTGGGAATGATGTGGGGATGTTGCAATCAACTAAAATATGGTTAGCGAGTAAATTCTCGATGCAGGACTTGGGTGAAGCATCTTTTGTATTGGGAATACAGGTCTACAGAGATAGATTGAGAAGATTGCTTGGTCTCACCCAGTACACATACATTGATACCATCGTGAAGCGGTTCTCGATGGATGAGTCCAAGAGAGGACATCTACCAATGTGTCAATGCGTGTCCCTATCCAAGTCTATGTCTCCCAAGAATGATGTAGAGATAGCGGCGATGACACGCATTCCGTATGCATCTGCGATTGGTAGCATCATGTATGGGATGACATCTACACGTCGTGACGTGGCTTTTGCACTAAGTGTAATGAGTAGATATCAATCGAACACTGGTCTTCCAAACTGAAAAGCTATGAAAGACATCCTCAAGTATTTGAGAATGACCAATAAGTTGTTCTTGGTCTATGGGGGTGGAGAACTGAAATTGGAAGGTTATACCGACTCTAGCTTCCAAAGCGATATTGATGACTCGAAGTCAACCTCTGGTTTCGTATTCATGCTCAATAGGGGTGATGTCTCTTGGAAGAGTTCCAAGCAAGACAGTACTGCAGATTCCACCCCTGAGGCCGAATACATTGATGCATCAGCTGCAGCAAAGGAGGTTGTTTGGATAAGGAATTTCGTCCAAGAGTTGGGCGTCATTTCTAATGGAGTTGCTCCTGTCTCGGTGTTTTGTGACAACATGGGAGCTATAGCTCAAGCAAAGGAGCCAAGGTCTCATTAGAAATCCAAACACGTATTGAGAAAGTACCACATCCTCCGAGAGATTATGGAAAGAGGAGAATTTTCAATTGACAAAGTCGGCTCCGCAGATAATGTTTCTGATCCACTAACTAAGCCTTTACCTGGACCATTATTCGAGAAGCATCGCGAATCGATGGGTTTGAAGCATAAGGTAGTTGGCTCTAGTGCAAGTGGGAGATTGTTAGAGTAGGTGTCCGTCGAGCCAAGTGTTGGCCGATTGTTCACAATGAAACTCTATGTATAAACAATTATTATTTTAATAATATTTGAAATTATTGTTTTGGCACATCTTTATCTGTATACCCATGCTAGTTGCATAGATTAAGTCCTTGAATATACAAATGGTAGAAAGAATATGAGATGCTCATAAGATGAGTATCATGAAACTCATATTTGCAATACTGTATATTGTAAACAGTTCCAAGTCGATTCAGCCGCTGCAAAGAAGGATATAGGCTGCTCGAGTTTGAGACTAGTATCTGCTATGTGAATACCATGTTTCATTAGTAGGGGACATTGTGACGTCCGAGCATGCAGATAGGTGCACCTGGTAGAGTGCACTGAACAACCCACCATATAGGACTTTCCAAATGGTTCTCACTTATCGAGTGGAAACGTCCTAGTTTATGATTGTAGACATTAGTTTTTATGACCCGGGACAACATTGAGACTCTATGTGCTAGCATTGCACTTTGACTTGTTTACCGACTCTCATGTGGTCATCAGGTGGCAAGGTTGGGTGTTTTGTCGAAACATATAGGAGTCGATGGATTGTAGTCGTGGATTCACCGCTTACTTTTGGGTATGGATATTCTATGTGATCTAAAATCTACCTCTTGAGCTGGAGGTAACCCTGGAATCTCGTCAGGAAATACATCTGCAAATTCCCATACTACTGGCAAATCTGCCAATGCTGGGCTCAATTTCAGTAAATCTACTGAATAAATAAGGAACCCTTCTACTCCTTGTTGCAACAATCTACTCATAGTCAGAGCAGATACTAAGAGAATCCGAGATCTGGAACCCTTACCGTAGAATTTCCACCCCTCTGTCATTTCTGGTCTGAATCTGACAATCTTGTGAAAACAGTCTACGGTGGCTCTGTACTTAGTCAGCATGTCAATCCCGACAATACAATCAAAATTAGATAAAACAAGTACAACACATTCTAAATCGATCTCATGCCCTTCAAACTGTAGTAAGCAATGTCTAATTGAAGTCACAGATATCAGACCACTACCCAACGGAGAAGAAATAGACACTACCGTAGACAATGACTCGACAAGAAATGCATGTGTCAATGCAAAACGTTCTGATATGAATGTATGGGATGCACCTGTATCTATCAATACATATACAGGATAACCGCAAAGAAAACAGTTACCTGCAATCACATCGTCTGGCGCATCCTGGGCTTGCTCCTCGGTCAGTGCAAACACCCTAGCCTATTGTCTGGGAGGTTGGCTCACTGTCTGGCCACCTCTGGCTCTAGGTTGACACTGTGTAGGCGTGGGCTGGAAGGAATGGACAGACGAAGCTTGCCTCTCAGGCTGAGTCACTGATACTGATGACCCTGCACTCTGAAATCTCTGTGCACCTCTCTGGGGACAGACTCTGGCGAAATGTCCCTGTTGCTTACATATGTTACATCTGCCCATCACTCCTTGACACTGCTCTGTGGCATGTCGGCCTCCACAAGTAGTACAATATACACCTGTCACATCTGTACTCTGGCCAGGACCTCTCTGTCTTGATCCACTGGAGCTCGATGAACTGCTCCCTGCTCTCTTGAACTGTCTGCCCTTTGCTTTCAGAAAATCCTTCTTGCCACTACTACTGCTTCCACTATCAAATCGAGGAGGAGGTGGTGGAAACTGTATGGCAACCGGTGGCGGTCTCTGACCCTGAACACTATAGGAAGCTCCTCGCTGCCTAATCAGAAAAAATGTTGGGTCGCCCCGTGTTCATTAGGGTGAAAATATCCGGATTCAAACCATTTATGAACTGATCGGCAACTGCCTCATCATTCCCTGCTACGTGAGGTGCAAATCGAAGCAAGGACAAGAATTTGGCAACATACTCCTCTATGTTCCACTGGCCCTGTCTCAAGTTGGCGAATTCGGCCCCTTTGTCTTTTCGATAGGAGACTGGAAAGAAACGTTGATAAAATTCATCTTTAAAGACTTTCCAAGTAATATCAATACCTCGATGTTCTAAGGCTCGTTTCGCCGTTAGCCACCAACTCTTGGCCACTTCTTGCAATTGATGCCCAATCAGCTTCACCCTACGTTCATCTGTATAGGCAAGTGATTCAAATAACATCTCTATATCATCCAACCAGCTTTCGCAATCCGCTGCATTCTCTGTGCCTTTCAAAGTCGGGGGATGGAATGATTGAAATCTCTTCAATAAGGTTTCCATAGGTGTAGCTGTAACATCCATCTGAGCACCTGACGTACTACCCTGTTCTGGCACTTGCCCTGCAGCTGGTTGTGGTATCCTTCTAGGCGGCATAATCTGATTATCAAACAGATTATGATACAATCTATACAATCTGTCTCAGCCCTCCTCTGATCATCTACCTCTGATCCAGAATCGGTTCTGATTCAGTCTTTACAAGTACATGCTGTAACTCAATTCAGATAACAATAACAACATGTAATAGGGAAAGCAATAATTCATGCTAGCACATCAAAAGCAAGGAAGAAGACTCGATCTACCCCGCTCATTCTATTCTATCTCAGTCTACAAAACCTACCTGGCTCTGATACCACCTGTTGTGGAAACCCGGGCTCTAACTCAATTCTTTTCGGGATTAATTGTATCTTTATTCAAAATGTGGGTCAAATTTTTCGCTTTTTAACATTAATTCAAATGTAAATACTAAGCATAATATCTTTCTTTATTTAATTACAACACATATAATATACATTTCATGCTTTATTACAAACACATCACTAATGTTTAATACAAACCATAAACTACGAGTAGTACAAATCTAATACATCACTAGTGATCTTCTGCGCCCGTAGTCACCACGCTATCTTTATCTCATCTCTGACGTGACCCAGATCCTGCCCCACCTGTTGTTATGCACACATACAGACATAACAACAGCCGGAAACCCCGGTGAGAACAAATCCCAGTATAAAACATGTGTACATGCTGATACGAAATCATAAATCATGCATGAAAGCAATAACAATGGCTCCATAGTCTATGAAACCGATCTATCTAAACATGCAATTCAACTCAAATCATGTCTTGACTTGAATCGACTCTACTCTAGGGATCCCGGTGTGAATAAGACGTCACTATCTGTCACCTACCCTCCCAATCGGGGTAACTGTACGTCTTATTCCTAGACTTCGGTCATGTCTGTATCGAATGTCTACAATCGGAGTGAATAAAATCCGAAGCGTCGATACCACCGAACATCTAGTTTGGCAAGTCTGCCAATGACTCTCCTATCTCAAAGGCTTGAATATAAATCTCTAACAAGACATCATCATATCAAGAGCTTTGAATATAAATCTATAAACAAATCAAATTCATATCACAAGATAAACAACAATTCTAGTATGTGATTTGGTTGGGAAACTCAAATTGAATCTCATTTGAGTTGTATCTTCCCCAAACAAAACATGAATTATACCTTTCGTCACACACAATTTCTGTCGTAGTCGAATTCTCGAAGACGAATCTGTTAATATCAAATCTGAAATGGAAATGTTGATACATATTCTATCAATCTCTAATCTCAATCAACACATATCCAATTCAATACTTGACATCGGTACCATTTGACGGCATAACGACGTAATTTCTCAATACCGGTCAATCCAACTCTCACATATATCAACAATTCATAAGCCTCAACTCCTAATCATCATCATAAGCATATGATAGTACTCAAAATCTGCATAACTTAACTCTAAACATGCTGGAAAATAGTTACAATAGCATACAACGTCCGTTCTTCGATCCGGTTGCGTTTTTACGATGTCAATAATCTCAAGAACATATAATTTCAATCATATCAATCTTTCCTCAACTTTCACATTTCAGAACATGTTGAAATTTAAAGATACTTACATCCTCTTGTAGCCTTTGAAGAGAGGAGCTTAAAACCGAAATCGGATTAAAGTTTGGATGTATGAATCTTTCAAAATCACAATTTAAGAGCCTAAGAAAAGTGAAGCTTTCTCTAGAGTCGTTCGGTTCTTGCTGATGAATTCAGGAAGAATGAAACAAATCCATATATATATATGTTGCATGGCTAAGAACACATGGCTCATCCTTTGGAGTACACGTCTCGCGCATATGCGCGACATCACCCGCGCATATGCGCGAGATCTACTGGTCTCGGCAATGCAAATCTTAACACCTCGCGCATATGCGCGCTTCATCTCGCGCATATGCGCTAAAGCTTCTGGAGGTTTGACGCATATGCGCGCCTTATCTCGCGCATGTGCGCCAATGTCTCTGGACGTATCGCGCATATGCGCGCCTTATCTCGCGCATGTGCGCCGATGCTTCTGGAATTGTCGCGCATGTGCACGCATTTCTTCGCGCATGTGCGCCATCTGTTCTGTCCTATTTTGAATATTTCCTCATCTCATCTCACTTAATACTTCCCGTTGCATGTCATGCATACTCATATCTTCCGAGTATCACATCAATGAAGACTAATAATCTCAAGCCTTACAACACGTCTACGTTTATGCTACTACATTCAAGTTTCAAGTATGTTTATGCTATTACGTTCAAGTTTCAAGTATGTATGCTCTATTTTAAAGATGCATGTGACTTTATTACGTATTACTTGTTACTTCCAGTTTATACATGTTGAGTCTTTAGACTCACTAGACTTGATCGATGCAGGTGATGATGACTTTGAGGAGACAAGGGGTGAGGACCAATGAGCCGGCTTGGACTGAGCAGGAGGCTAAACCCGACGACCGCCCATGTTTTTAAGAAATTATGCAATGTTTCAAATAATCTGATTTCACGTTATTGATTACGATATTTAAACAAGTGTTTTTAGCAAACTTTATTTGTGATCTTTTCGTTGCAAATATTTTGAATGATCATTTTATTGTTATCTCAATTTGAAGGTTTCTATTTAATTAAGAATATTTTTATTTTTTCGCAAATTTTAAAGTAGTTTAAAAGTACGATATGTTACATTCTAAATCATTAAGGCTCTTGAATTTGCGGTTCACAAGTTAATTAAAGTAATATAAAAATGGTGTAGACCTCATTAGAGGTTGGGGCATCATTTCATATATTCATCCATCATCTCTGCACCCCAACCAAAAAAAAAAACAAAAAATGTTGTTAAAAATTGTTTATTTTCTGTGTTCCTTGATGTGTTGGTCGTGAAGTTCATAAGATTTACTTGCTCTTTTTGTTCCCCATTGTTTTTCATTCAACCAGGTTGCCTTGAAGGTTAGTTTTAATCAAAAAATGGATTTTTTTAACAAATCAAATATTATGCATACCTTTCTTCAATTCTGTGTTTGACATATTTACGTGTGCTCAAGGGTGTGGTGTTGCGACGGATTTACATGATAATGATCCCGATTATCATGGGATTTATTGATATCTTACGCATGCTTATGAGCCTGATATATTAAACATATACTGAAGCATATAAGTTTGTGATAATCACATATTTTCTCTTCTCTACTCAACCAATTATTTCTTTTACAAAAATCCATCACGCTCAGATACTTAAACATGTTAGTTTGTGACTTTTTTCCCTCAATCTCTCCCGTTGTTGTTGGTTTCGATTTACGAATTATTTTACGAGCTATATCGGTAATAGGTGGTTGTAAAATTGTGCTTCTCTTATTCTTCTTGGAACCAAATTGAATCCAATAAAACACGAAATCAATTTTTTATATGTCTGATCCATTGCAATGGTAAGATCCATTGTTTTAAACTTTAACCCACATGTGCACATATTGGTAATATGTGGTTGTAAGATTGTGCTTATCTTTTTCTTCTTCGAATCAAATTGATTTCAATAAATCACGAATTGAATTTTTAATATGTCTGAATTCGACAGTGAAAATACAGAAATCGGACGAAACAATGAGCAAGGGACACGGTCTACTCTAAGATTTCGGCAACAAAGCATAAGGTTTCATTTATCGAAAATTCACAAAAAATTGTTTCCTATTTTTCCCAAGTCACACGATTTTTCCTTTTCACATTTTCTTTGATGAAAATTATCAGCTGAAACTAAAAACAACTAATTGTTCTATTTTGTATTCATAAATAACTGTAAACGAATCGCAGGAGACAAAAAAATTATGTGACGGCCCTAAAAGGTAATGGTTATCTACTCACTTTTTTATTTCCTTTATTGTTATTAATTTTGTCTTGGTTTATGGGTTATAATGAAAATGGTTTGCAAAAGAGGCGTAGATTTAATGCTTCCTTGCAATTAATTCATTTCGGTATAATATCTATTCAATTTATTGATGTTGTTCAAGGTTTCCGTTATATATTAATGGTTTTTGATGTTATGCAAAGTTTGAACCAGTTGGCACAAATCTTATTCATGTTTCCAGAATAGTTTATCCAATTAAAACATGTTACCGTCTTCTTCCATCAACTTTCTTCAATGTATATCGATGTAATGCTGGTATATTCATGTTGTTGACAAATCTGTTATTGCATTTCTTTAAATATTTTAACTTAAACATGTCGAGACCAATATTTAATAGTTTTCTTCTAAATATTGACACATATTTAAATAATATTTAGCTTTAATGTCTTCTCCTCTACACGTGCTACTACTCATACCAATCGTAATGACAATAAAAGGCGTCAATTAAACACAGCGCGACGACGAGCACAAAGACAATTAATGACACAAGCTGAACGACAAACAACTCTATCCCGACGTCGGTCAAACTACCAAAGACGTATAAATAGAAGTGCACATGCTACATATTCTGATGAATCCAACGTTGACATGACAGATCTTACTACACATTTGAATGGTATGTTATATAAAATATGTATTGCTTCCTATTTATCATTCAGTATTTTCATTTTGGTTCTTTTAATAATATATAACTCAATCACCCATTCTTATTTATATTATTATTTCATAAATTTATTTTTTTATTCTACTACAAACATATAACGCTCTTATACATTTTTCAGTTCCCCTCAATAACAATTTGGCTACGACTACCACATCACATGCAATAATGGAAACTTCTTCAAATCAAGGTGGTATATTACATTTACAATGTTTAAAGTCAAACGATTTTAAACATTTCTTTTATATATTATATTATACGATATGCATGACAATATTTGATACTAAATCCACATGTAATAAATAAAATTATAATATTGTATTTATTTATCATCATCATTTAACTATTTTTATTTCTAATAATTTGGACAACCAAATAATCAATTATTTGGCATTCATTTTTAATGTCAGAAATCACCGCAACTACGATTGGAAAAGTATGTCGTATACAGACAATATCTTATCAAACATTGACATCAAATTTCGAGCATGGGAGTACTAGCATATGTCAACGTCTAACTGATTTAAATCAGCAAGGTAATCTACTAAATTCAAATACTCCTTTTGACGTAACATGTACCATTTTTTTCATTACTTTGTATTATGTCATCTATGTATAATATAACGCACCTGAAATCAACATATAACTGCATGATATATCAATGTCGAAAATAACATAATTGTTAGGGCTCATAAACACCATTTACATAGACATCGATATCGAAATCTAGCAAAAAAATTCAATAATAGTCAACATAATGGTTGATGGAATTCGTATAAACCAACAATTTGTCTATATTGTCAAGCTGTACTTTTTCATAATGAAACACCTAAACTGTGCCGAAAAACTGACCGCCAAAATTAGATGCTATTTCATCTCCAATTGTATTGCAACAATTGTATGATGAAGACAACAAACAAGGTAGGTATTTCATGTAACATATAACGGCATATAATCGCTTAAAATCAAATAATTGAAACACAATATGTCGGATCAATACGTATTACTTTGCTACATTAATTGTTTCACTACATTTTCTATTTGTGACATACATATGTATGAATTTTTTTGTTAAAAACATCTTTTTATTGCTTTTGCCATCAATTTCTCCTCTCAATTTCTCCATATATTATTTAATGACTTTGATAAAACTCCATCAACCAGGTGATTGATTTTTATTTTTTTAATTTAATTTTAAAAATTTTATGAACAAATTTTTAATCAAATAAGAGTTTCAAAACTTGATTTAAAAATAAACTAGGAAGCTACCAACATGACATAAATTCTTTAACATGGAAGATATAATTTGAACACATTGTACATTTTGTTAATGTCTTATTTTCAGAGTTTTGTACAAAAAATTTAATCTATTTAAAATAATGATTCTCATTTTCGAAAATTAATATACATATGAATAATATTGTCTCATAATATGGTATATCTTTTAACTGAAAAATATGAAATATATGACCTTCTCACTATCGTTTATATGCATTTCACAATTCCAATTAGGACTATCCAACGAGGCACATGCGTTGCGTGTGTCATTAATATATGAGGCTAATATATTAAAATTTCATTATATTACAACACTTTCACACCAAAACATTTTGGTGTCATGAATATTTTTTGGAATTTTTTCAATATACAGTAAATATCGTCAAATGTTTTGAACATAGACTATTTTTAAAAGAAGGTTTACAAATAAATTAGACCAATAAATTTCACTATACAGTTTACTCATTCAATCTTCCAACAACTATTTCTTTTTTAATTTGTTAGTTTGAAGATTAATTTGAATAATATTGCAGGAAATTAACTTCAGTGAAAACAATGTCATTACTAACATACAACGATATCCACGTCCACGTCGATATCGTAACCTAGCAACAAATTTCGGTGAAAGGGGGATAAATTATCGTTGGCAATTGTCTGACCCCAAGAATTTGTATGCATTGCCATGCTCTATTGTTTCATGGTGAAACATCACAATTTTGCTGTAGAAATGGAAGTACAAATTTGGATCATATCCCTTCTCCTATTGAATTGCAAGAGTTGTATGCTGCGGATAATGATGAAGGCAGGCATTTTTGGCAGTTCATAAGGGCATACAATCATGTTTTCTCTTTTACATCTATGACTGTAAGGCCCTGGCCCTGTCCTCAGACCCTGCAATCACAGTTCCTGGACTCAGACCAGCTTGCACTTACTCATCGGACTTCTCCACGCCAGGAAAGTGGAGTTTGTGCCTTCTCAGGATTCGACCCCTCAACCTCCTGGCATATAGGTATATTGGCTACAATCTTGGTAACCACTTGAGCTATATGCCGGGAGGTTGAGGGGTCGAATCCTGGGAAGGCACAAACTCCACTTTCTTGGCGTGGAGAAGTCCGATGAGTAAGTGCAAGCAGGTCTGAGTCCAAGAACTGTGATTGCAGGTTCTGAGGACAGGGCCAGGGCCAGGGCCTTACAATAAAAGGCACCTTTTATTGTAAGGCCCTGGCCCTGTCCTCAGACCCTGCAATCACAGTTCCTAGATTCAGACCATCTTGCACTTACTCATCGGACTTCTCCACGCCAGGAAAGTGGAGTTTGTGTCTTCCCAGGATTCGACCCCTCAACCTCCTGGCATATAGGTATAATGGCTACAATCCTGGTAACCACTTGAGCTGAGGGGTCGAATCGTGGGAAGGCACAAACTCCACTTTCCTGGCATGGAGAAGTCCGATGTGTAAGTGCAAGCTGGTCTGAGTCCAAGAACTGTGATTGCAGGGTCTAAGGACAGGGCCAGGGCCTTACAATGAGAGTCAACTTAGATGAGTCCTTAACAACTAGAACACCTGGAATTTACACATTTCGGGCCCATGGATCAATATATCACTCGATTTGAAGTCTTCTACCAAATGAGAATTATAGGCCAAGGTACATGCAAATGTGGATTTTAGACACAGATCATGATATAGACAATAGGCTTCATGAAAATCCAAAACTAAGGCAAGATATGCTGCTTAAGATACAAAACATTCTTGATCAACACAATCCATTTTTTTACGTGTTTCGACAAATTGGCAAATGTCAAGACATACCTAACTGTAGGCTAATAATAAGGCAACAAAAACCTAATGAACATCAATATAGTTTACCAACAACATCTCAAGTAGCAGCTGTAATTGTTGACAACGAATTTAAAGAAACTTTGAGCAGTCAAGATATTACTATACAAGGTATCGGTGGAAATCTTATCAGCATTTAAGATGTAGTTTGCTATTATGATCCTCTGCAATATCCACTCCTTCTGCCATATGGTACATATGGTTGGGACATAAATAGCAGAAATATCAATGGTACCTGGTTAACATGCTTAAATTACTATGCGTATATGCTACAGGTTAGTGAAAAAACATTGTACTTTATGCTACAGGTTTTTAATTAAAAACAATTTAAAACTTACATATACACCTGTACTCATACAATGTAAATTATCTTCTTATTCAGATACGAGAAAATTCACCATCTCTGCTACTTAAAGGAGGCCGTCTACTTCAACAATACGTAGTTGACAATTATGTAAATATTGAAACACAAAGACTACGATGTATACGTTCAATCAACGTGATATATGTTCTGAATTTTACAAAGGATTGCAAGATTGTTTACATGGAGGTGAAAATAATGCAGGTATGATAACTTAATAATTAAAATATTAATTTTCAAAACATATATCGCAACTTACAAATTATACATATCTCATCAATGCATAATAGGAAATGTTGGTACCAGAATCGTTTTGCCATCATCTTTCGGTGGAAGCCCACGTGATATGTACCAATGTTATCAAGATGCCATGAATTTAGTACAAACATATGGAAAACCAGATATAATGCTTACAATGACATGCAATCTGAATTGGAATGAGATAAAATATCAACTACTGTTGCGACTTTGATTGTTGCACTCCCAAGAGCAGGTTGTCCACAAGTAGTATAATTCGGTGAGTCCGAATATCGTATCCACAGGGAAGCTAAGGTAATTACAAGTCCACTACAATGTCTTTTTGTTTTTTTTTTCTTTTAATGGTTTGAACCTTTAATTGATAATTTTTAATTGTTCAAATTTTAATTTAAGTAATTGAGATTAAAGGATCCACTCTTGGTATTTTAATAAAGTTAACATTAATTAACATTATTGAAATCCACTTAATAAAATGGTTCCAATATATATTAAATAATCATATTTATATTATGTTATATATTATTATCTTATAAGTATATAATATATATCAAAACTTGTAAATGTTGTCGAGTATTTATTGTGCTATATATATATTTGTAAACACTAAATCAAGGTTCCCACTTTAAATGGTTGGTAAAACCAAACAAACATTTAAATGGTACCAAGAAATTAATATTATGATATATTCATATAAAATAAATCAAGGCATCCACCTTAAATGGTTGGTAATACCAAACTAACATTTAAATGGTTACAAGAATTTAAAGTAAATATAGCAACAATAAATCAAAACTCCCACTTATAAGTAGGGTATAATAATATTTAAAGAATAAAAATAATATAAAAAATAAATAATGATTAAATAATATAAAACATAGATTCTTATCTTTTAATAACCTTATTATCATGTCAAGAGTTTCACCTTTTCATCTCAACTTTGGGAAGTTAGCTACTCATTATTCAAAGTGTAAAACTTTGAATATGAATTTAACATGCTAATTATATTTAAATGAAGAAATAAAGGAAAAACAAAGAGAGAAATACTATGAACTCAAAGGTTTGTTCATAAAATGAGGAATATCTCAATATATTACAATGCACCCCTATTTATAGCCAAATTTGGGGAGACAACCACAAATAAAATATTATTTTTTACACATAAATCTTCATTGGTGTTCCAAGAAATTAATATTTTAATACACATCACTTTTGAAAATCTTCCCATCCGAATTTTCTTCTCCACATAAAACAAAACATGTAGATATCTGAGTTGTTTGAATTGTGGTATTTTTTTTAACCATTTGAGCAAGTAATTTGAGAGATATGCTCAAAATGCTAGAGCATGATAAAACTGTCACTTCTTTGATAACTTTATTTGTTATTTAATTTGATCCCACTTGTGAGAAGATTTTTATCTCATGCTTGCCACCAATATTGTAGATATTAACATCAACTTTCTTCAGGTCCAAGAATCATCTTAATCCCATTTGCAACGCCAAGGTTATTCTTGTTTTATCGAACCTGTAAAAAATAGTAAAAACCTATAATTACACAACAACTTATATTTTATACAATTTATTATAAAACATATAATATTTAAGCATTTAATAAAACAAAAACAATAAATTTTTATTATAAAACATTTATTTAATATACAATTTTTTATCTTTATCACACTCCCCAACCAGCTTATTGCTAGTCCCTAGCAATTTAAGCGTTAAGAGCAAAACAAAACATATTGATTAATTTAAATAGAAATGTAATCAGAACTATCCAAGTGTTTAAATTAAATTTGAAAACTGTCAAAGTTATATCAAGATCATTATAATTATAATTTATGAAATAATCTGAACTGATCAATTCAAAGCTTATTTTCAGGTAGTTAAATGTACATGGCCTTCAGAAATTCCTAGTAAGAGTCTCAACTCCATATCCTCACAGGTTAATAAGTGTTTCAATTTATGGGAATGATTTCTCTCATGGAGTTGGAATACAGATAAATGCTCAGGAAAATGGTTTACAGAATGCAGACAGACAAATGAGCCAAACTAATCAAAAGATAGGAAATCCATTGATTCAAAATCCAGTTGTTCTTATTATATATTTTTTCCTGATCTTTTTTTTTACATCATGGAATCAGACTAAGTTTATGTTTCTTGACCACATATTTATTTAGTTTGTACAATGTATTTCTCTCTTTCTTTCTTTCTTTTTTCTTTTTTTATTTTTATTTTTATGAGAGATAAATGGGTCGCAGCATATAACTTAAAAAGCTCGCAAGCTGTTTTCTCAATCCTCTCCACTCACTCACAAAATATGTGTGAGTTTAAAATTTTTAGGCACTTTTATCAGGTATATCTTGGGCCATATACTTTAATAACTGATTTTATCACAATGGTTAATCATTCAAAAAGAATTCATAAATCATATATTTATAGTGATCAAAATATTAAAATTGACTTTTTTTTAAATAAAAATTTAAACATCCTTAGATAGAATATTACAATTTCTAATCTAAACCTTTCAAACATGTAATGTATGATATTTTTGCAAAAATTACTAAGATACAAACAATAAACATGTTTTTATTTTAAAATAATTTTTTTAATTACGTTTGTTCTCCTCCCAGCCAGAATATGACATTGTCCCTAATGTCAAAATAACTATTAAAAAAGAGTACTTAATGAAAGAGATATCACATGGAATTTTATTGAAAATAACAAACTGAAACAAACGCAAATCAATCCACGATTTTTGAATTAATGATCCAACTTTCTTTTCTTACTGCTTGATTGCGACCAATTGATATTTGTTATCATCGGATCAGGCTTATGAACAAAAGCTTCCAAATCATCAATTAGTTGGTCGGCAGTCGAAGCACATATGAGCATCCGTCATAAATTTTCTGAAATGAATTCTGTTCCACTGCTTTATCAAGAAATGTCAACAAACTGTCATAATAATTATTGATATTCAACAAGCCCACAGGTTTATTATGGATATTAAGTTGTGCCCAAGAAACAGTGTGAAAAATTTCTTCTAATGTACCAAAATCACCTGGTAGTGCGATAAAAGCATCAGAATTTTCAATCATTTTGGTGATTCTTTTATACATAGAAGAAACTTTTAATTACTTCCCAATCGTAACAACTGTAATATTTCCTTCAGCTAAAGCTGTAGGAATAATACCCAAAACCTGACTACCTCCAAGATGAGCAGATATTGAAATAGATCGCATTAACCCAATATTACCTCCCCCATATACCAAGTGCATTTTTCTCTCAGCCAATATCTTTCCAAGATTATTCGCTGCTTCTACAAATACTTCATTTTTTCCAGGACTCGACCCACAAAATACATAAATATTTTTCAATGTTTGTGCAGAGGATCCAACCATGTTTTTACTTTCTTTTTGGTCTGCGAAAATAGAGAGAAAGATGAGAGATTTTATAGGGATAATATGTTATCATGACAAAACTATGGGTCATAGCTGTAAGCAGAATAAACAATAAAAATAATAATGAAACACATGCATATAAACAGTAGTGTGATTGTGGCTCACAATTTTCCTCTGGTTTTACGTCCAGAAACGGCTTCAACGCCTTCTATGAGTCGAGGATATGCTTCCCATCTAATTTTCTTATAAATTGGCAAACAGGGTATTTTTTAGTCGGATTCCCAAGACTATGACGCTCATCTTGAAATTGTTTCCACAAACGGAGAAGTTCAATATGCACATGTCCACTAGAATGCGTCTCAAGAGTCAATAAGATGTTATCTAAAGACTCCTTACTCAGCCCATTCTTAATGAAACCAATTTTATCTTCTCTGTTATTGGAAACACATCCTAAAGATCTGCATCGTTTGTCACAAGTCCATCTTGCACACTTATGACAAACCCCTAACCTTTTGGCCCTTCGTTTTTTCGCATAAGTGCTTTTTCCTAATCCAGGCAAATACCGAATGAGCAATGATTGTGGAACTTCTCCTCCTAATCAGACCTTAGCTTCTATTACAAGACGAATATATTCTGGAATTTCTTTTTTCATTAGCAATCTCAATCTTTCACACCTACCTGCATAAATTTTTCTTAGAACATTTTCAGAAATAGAGGGAAAATATTTACAAATTTTTGAGAGATTTTCATCCATTTTGAAAAGAAAAAAAATGATTTTTTTATTTTATTTTTGTATGAGAAATTGTGGGAAACTGATTTAACCGACTATGAGAGTCACGGAATACCGTTATCCGCCATTTAATCGGGAAAATAAAAAGATTAAGGAAACTTGAAATAAAAACAAACAAAATTAAATGCAACATAAAAATTTAAGGATCAGAAAGGGAAATAAACTCTTCTTGAAAGATTTCATTTCTAAAAATGGTTTAAGCCTTTGTCCGTTTACTTTAAAAACATCACCATTTTTAGGATTTTCAATATCCACAGCTCCATAAGGATATACATGCTTTACAACATATAGGCCTGTCCATCTTGATCGTAATTTTCCTGGGAATATGTGAAGTCGAGAATTATAAAGCAAAACTTTTTTACTGATCTCAAAAGATTTTCTAAAAATTGTTTTACCATGAAATAATTTGATTTTTGCTTTATAAATCCTTGAATTCTCTTACGCATCATTTCTGAGTTCATCAAGTTCATTAAGTTGCAATTTGTGCAATTTGTTGCAATCATCCATGCTTGAATTAAAAGTTTTGATCGCCCAATAAGCTTTATGTTCCAATTCCACAGGCAAATGACAATGTTTTCCATAAACCATCCTATTAGGAGACATATTCAATGACGTTTTACAAGCTGTTCGATATGCCCAAAGTGCATCATTAAGTCGCATAGACCAATCTTTTCTATTTGAGTTAACAGTTTTTTTCCAAAATTTTCTTTATCTCTCTATTAGCTAATTCAACTTGTCCATTTGTTTGAGAATGATAAGGAGTAGTTATTTTGTGAGTAATACCATATTTTTTCATTAATGAAGCAAATGGTTTATTAACAAAGTGAGTTCCACCATAACTTATCATGGCTCGAGGAATCCTCCGCATGCTTTTGAATGACAAAATTTAATGACACTACTTACCTCATTGTAGGGTATGCAACATCGAAAAATTTGATCTGGACAATACTTGAACAGATTCGGATCATCCCAATAAAAGTTTTTTACCTCATTCAAAAATTTTCTTTTATCTTGGGAACTCCATTGTGGTGGCATTTTTCCTGTCACAAGAAAATTTACTATGTTATCAAACCAAGGTGTAGTAGTAACTGAAAATAGATGTTCATCAGGAAAATTATCGTTAATTGATATCATTTCACAAGATGATCCTGTTACTAGTCTCGATAAATGATCGGCTACGACATTCTCGGTTCCGTTTTTATCTTTGATCACAATGTCAAATTCTTGGAGCAACAAAATCCATCGTATCAATCGTGTCTTTGCATCCTGTTTGGTCAAAAAATATCTAATAGCATAATGATCAGTAAACATAGTAGTCGTTGATCCAATCAAATAAGAACGAAATTTATCTAATGAAAATATTATAGCAAGTAGTTCTTTTTCAATTGTGGAGTAATTCATTTGAGCATTGTTTAAAGTTCTACTTGCATAATATATCACGTAAGGCTTACCGTTTGTTCTTTGACCCAGTACTGCACCGACTGCATAATCACTCGCGTCGCACATGATTTCAAATGATAAAGACCAATCAAGAGGTTTCATGATAGGAGCTGATGTTAAATGTCGAACGATTTTATCAAAAGCATTTTGACATTTTTGAGTCCACTCAAATGCAGTGTCTTTTGTTAAGAGGTTACAAATGGGTTTAAAGATTGAACTAAAGTCCTTTATAAACCTCTTATAAAATCCAGCATGTCCCAAAAATGAGGGAATTTCTTTAATGGTTTTTGGAGGGGGTAAATTGGCAATGACATCAACTTTGACTTTATCAACTTCAATTCCACGAGATGACACGACATGTCCCAAAACAATCCCAGAAGTAATCATGTAATGAAATTTTTCCCAATTTAAAATAAGACCTTTTTCCTCGCATCTTTTTAAAACTTTTTCCAAATTTTCAAGACAATTATCAAATGTATTCCCAAAAACAGTTAAATCATCCATGAAAATCTCCAAACAATTTTCAACCATGTCGCTAAAAATGCTTAGCATACATCATTTAAATGTTGCTGGGGCATTGCATAATCCAAATGGCATCCTTCTAAATGCAAATGTTCCAAAAGGACATGTGAATGTAGTTTTATCTTGATATTCGAGTGCAATGGGAATTTGATAATAACCTGAATATCCATCAAGAAAACAGTAGTATGGATGACCTGCTACTCTTTCTAAAATTTGATCCAAAAATGGTAATGGAAAATGATCTTTTCTAGTGGCGTCATTTAATTTTCTATAATCAATACACATCCGCCAACTAGATGTGACTCGCCTTGTTAACAATTTGCCTTTTTCATTTTTTATCACTGTGATGCCAGATTTTTTTGGAACTACTTGTGTAGGGCTTACTCACTTACTATCAGAAATAGGGTAGATAATCCCAACATCAAGTAGTTTGAGAACTTCAGTTTTCACAACATCTTTCATGTGTGGATTTAATCTCCTTTGTGGTTGTTGAGATGTTTTTGCATTTTCATTTAAGTGAATTTTGTCAGTGCAAATTAGTGGATTAATGCCCTTGAGATCTTTTAGTGTCCAACCAATTGCATTTTTATGTTTTTTAAGCATATCAACTAATTTACCTTCTTGATCACTTGCTAGTTTGGAAGAAATTACCACCGGATATGTTTCATCTTCTCCAAGAAATGCATACTTCAATTCTTCTTGCAAGGGTTTTAACTCCAATATGGGTGGTTCGTCTTTGTTCTCATATTTTGCCTCAAATTCTTTCTCTGATCCTAGTAACGAGTGATACCTGATAAAATCATAAAGATCAATTTCAATATTTTCTTTAACAGTTTCAATTGAACAAATATCTAATTGATCACGAGTACTCCCTTCTTGAATGTTTTCTTCCACGAGTTTCAATAAGATTTTCATCTTCACTTTCATCTCCTTTGTCATGTGGTTGCTTACAAAGATTAAAAACATTAAGCTCCAAGGTCATGTTACCAAATGACAACTTCATTATTCCATTCCTGCAATTTATAAGAGCATTAGAAGTTACTAAAAATGGACGACCCAAAATTACAGGAATTGCATTACAAGCTTCGATAGGTTGTGTATCTAAAACTATGAAATCGACAGGATATACAAATTTATCAACTTGAACCAACACGTCTTCTACCATACCTCTTGGCACTTTAACAGATCTATCGGCCAGTAAAAGTGTTACCGGAGTAGATTTTAACTCGCCTAGATTGAGTTCTTGATAAATTGAATATGGAAGTAAATTCACACTAGCTCTAAGATCAAGCAAGGCTTTCTTAATCTTTCGTTTTCCAATAATACATGAAATAGTAGGACAACCAGGGTCTTTGAATTTCAAAGTATTATTATTTTAATGATTGCACTTAGTTGTTCGGCTAAAAATGTTTTCTTTTTCATATTCAATTTTCTTTTCACAGTGCAAAAGTCTTTCAAAAATTTTGCATATTATGGTACCTGTTTTATTGCATCTAATAAAGGAATATTAACTTTTACTTGTTTAAAAATATCATATATATCAGAATTCAAATTTGATTTTTTTGTATTTTTCAATGCATGAGGAAATGGTGGTGATACTGTCTGTTGAACCTCCTCTTCGAAAGTTATGGGTTCAACTTCCTTACCCTTTGGAGTTGATTTATCATCATCTTCACAAGTTTCAAGAATGGATTTTTCCACAACCTTACCACTTCGAAGGGTAATAACAGATTTTACCTAATCCATTGGTTGAGTTCCAGAAGTTCCAGTTTGTGAATGATGATCCTTGGGATTAGGCTGTGGTTGTGAAGGAAATTTACCTTTTTCATGAACATTAAGTGTAGATGCAAATTTAGCAAGAGTATCTTTCAAATCTGTTGTGGGGACCCGGACGCTAATCATCATCTTAATCATCTTTGGGATTTAATTATCAATTAAGATAAACAGGATCTAAAAATTTTTCTTTTTTTAATGCGAAAGGTAATGGAATCAATCTATTATACAAACCAATATAATAATACAAATCTTGTACAACATGCTTCTAGTGCAAACTAGTCTAAGGTTTAACTACTAAATTTCAAGTATTAAACCAAGTCTACAATAAGTCCGGAATCACCACTCTAACTCATCTTCTCTCATCATCTTCTTGACCCCGATCCTGTCCCACCTGTTGTCATGCACACATACAAAACAAGACAACAACCGGATACTCCGGTGAGAATAAATCCCAGTATAAAACATGTATACATGCATATACACAATATAAATCATAAAGCATATTATCATGCATAAAATTCATAACAATAGGTTTCATAGTCTAGGAAACCAAATCAAGATAAGCATGCAGTAACAATGGATTCCATAATCTCTGAAATCAAAATAAAATAAGCATGCAACTCAATTCAATTCATATCTTGACTCGACTCGACTCTAACTCTAGGGATCCCGGTGTGAATAAGACGTCACTGTCTGTCACCTACCCTCCCAATCGGGGTAACTGTACGTCTTATTCCTAGACTTCGGTCATATCTGTATCGAATGTCTACAATCGGAGTGAATCTGATCCGAAGCGTCGATACCACCGAACATCTAGTTTAGCAAGTCTGCTAATGACTCTCCTATGTCAAATGCTTGAATATAACTATATAAACAAGTCATCGTCATATCAAGAGATTTGAATATAATTCCATAAACAAATCAATCATATCAAAAGGTAAACAACAATTCTAGTATGTGATTTTGTTGGGAAACTCAAATTGAATCTCATTTGAGTTGTGTCTTCCCAAAACAAAACATGAATTATACCTTTGTCTTCCCGGTCTGACGAAGACAAAGTCTTGTATTCCAATCTGTCCATATCCAAATATGATAATGACAATCATATAAATACCATATCAGTATATAACTCAATTCAAAACATGTTCTGATCAATACTCAAATCGGTATATAATCTGATCCATGTCTGAACAAGGTACAATTTAATTCATATCAATGAGATCACGATACAATCGAAATCATTACTGAATCTGATCAATATCAATCTATTGATGTTTCGACGGCATAACAATACAGTCATGATAACCCCGTCTATCTCAACATCACAGATATAATACCAGAATTCATAACTAGTATCAGTACAACTCATAATCTGAATAATAACACAACTCTGATATAGAATCTCAACTAATTCAACTCTGAAATTCATAACAATTTCATAAACAGTCTATTCTTTAATCTGACTTCAGTTATACCATGTCTACTATAGCAGAAACATCATATCTAATTCATATTCAATTCTGACAATATCATAAATTCGAATCATGTCTAAACGTAACGAAACTTTCGTCCTTGTATAGCTCGTAGCGAGAGGATCGAAGAACTGTGCTCGGATTTAAATTCTGATAACTGGTTGGTGTAAAATCTCAAATCTAGCACCACATCAAACTTGGAAGATTTTTGAGGGAATTCTCGTTTCTTGCTTCAGGAAGAATGAGGATTTGGTATATATATATATATATATATATCACATTGCATGTACGGCACATGGCTGAATGTGCTTACTGCACGTCTCACCGCGGGTGCGGTACTTCTCACACCGCGGGTGCGCTAGGCGTACTGATCATCATCCTAAATTTCAGAAACAGCGACCGCGGGTGCGCTGCCTCTACTGGTACAACACCGCGGGTGCGGTCTGTCTAGCACCGCGGGGGCGCTCAATCTTCAGTAGCACTTTCATACCCTACAGGCCATGCACCGCGGGTGCGGTCTTGTTCGTAGCGCGGGTGCGGTCTCGACTTTATGCAACCCTTCATAATCTCATTCAGTACCTCTCATTACATGTCATGCATACTCATATCTTCCGAATATCACATCAATGAAGACTAATAATCTCGAGCCTTACATTTCTCCCCCTCTAAGAAATGATTTCGTCCTCGAAATCGCAAGTAATCAATTCAGACATCTCAGAAGGAATGTATACAGAGTTTAGATCAAAACTCATGTCAATGAATCCATTCTGAAATCTTAATCTCATATCAGATTCTGTCTTTCA
Organism: Primulina tabacum; assembly: GCF_025594145.1. NCBI lineage: Eukaryota > Viridiplantae > Streptophyta > Magnoliopsida > Lamiales > Gesneriaceae > Primulina > Primulina tabacum. The sequence goes on from NC_134566.1 coordinate 7,130,199, forward strand.
AGGAATATTTCTAATGCTCTGTCGACTTTACTGTATATGCAACAGTAGAATATTTTTCGTTCTAAATTTTCTTCCTTTCACGGATCTCTGATTCCAGACCGAAGTAGTCATTCAAGAAGCATAAAATCATAATACCACTCGAAACCATTTAAATCGAATCAATCGCAAAATACTGGCTATACAACATCCGTATATACCAATCAACGGCTCATACCAAATCAATATCATTAGCTGATATCAAATCTGTTTATCCCAGTCAAGGATATATTAAATTTTCGTCCCCAAATACCAATCGTCATCCTCCGACGTTGGTGTATTAAGTCTGTCTGGTCTGAGCTATCTTCATTCTCTTCTGAATTAGCTACATTTTCTTTGTCATATCTCTGACCGTATCAAAACTTATCTTAGGTATCTCCGAGATGTTATTCTTATACCAAAGAAATCTGCAGTACTCACTGTACAATGTATCGTCTGTAACTATTTCATTATCCATCTGGTTATCTGATGACTATGATCGTACAATAATTCACACAGCGACCATATGTCATATCAACTGGTGCTAGCATCCAGCACTATAACTCCATAATTATCTTCTAATACCTGGATAGTACACTCTGGCTATCTGTCAGTCTGTGGATAATATTTGAATGAGTTCATGGTACGTTCTGTCACAATTACAAACTCAATCAAAATCACAATCCGATATAGTCTAGTTCTACATTCTGATCAATCTGGCCATTTCTTTGACATCGATCTGTGTCATTTGGTCATGTTTGTATGTTATCTTGTACAAACTAATAGATATAGATTGAACAATCTGTCAATCATAATCATATCATATCATAATCTAGAAAGTATTGCAGTGGTCTTATTATGAAATTCATCGAAATATACTCCCCATGTCTAGTCAAGAATATACAAATTCTGTAATAAATCTTCTGATCTCTATCTTTCTATCTTCATTTATTGGCGGTTCAGATATTTCAGTACAATTCTGCCAACATTTCAGCATAAATTCTGCCATGACTGATTTAATCTGTCTATATCAAAATTATCTGTTCGAATTATCATATACTTTCTGTTACCTAAACGACTACTGAATCCATTTCTGTGCGCTTCTGACCCTATCTGTCATTTTCAATTCGAACTATTTGGTACAAAAAAATCAGTTAATAATATAAATTAAAGAAAAATACCTACCTGGTATTCGGTTCTGACTATCGATATCAAATTCTATTGTACAATTCTGAAACATTTGGCATCACGAGATAATCATTCTCATACAATAAAATTCACATATCTGTCACTCTGATCGATGTTCTGCTCTGATTATCGAAATTAAGTTCTGAAAATTCTGATTAAATCTCTGAACTGCCGTAATTCTCGAATTCAGCTCTAATTCGGTTTGAATAATCTGTATCACATACTGACTCAGAATGACAGTGCTATCAAATCAGATTCATAATATCAATAATCTATACTGATCTAGTGAGTTTAGTAAACTCATAAAACGGCAATTCCTGGCAATATTGTCAATTCTGACTAATCAATCACGTCTTCATGTCGTTTTGATCAACTGCTATGTATCATCTGCAAATATAATATGTCCTCAAACAATATAAGTTGTCTCAAATATTGTGTTAGAACAATAACAATACTCAGGCAGACACAAAACAACAATCGTATACGAAAATCTGTCAATTCAGACCAAACATAAATTTCTGACAATTCTGACATTTCTGAAATTTCTGATATCGGTATTATTCTTATCTACTGATCATGATCTCAACTGTGTCAAAATCAATCAGTATACTAACTTCAGATATCGCATATTCTGAATACCATCTGTTTCAAGCATGATTCATATCTGAATAATATCTGTATACAATATTCACAGTTCTCAGAGTATTCAATACAATCTTCAGATATTCGATTCAATCAATCAGATATTACAAATATATCAAAATGTCATAGATATAACGAGCATGAAATCATCAGAATATCTCTGAACATACTGAAATATGCCACCGAGCAACACTAAATCAAATGTAACTCCTGGTCGGTACTCTTCTACTGATCTTTTAATTATTTCACTTCATTCAGTGATATTCTGCACATTCAATATCATTCTGTACTGAGTTCTAATAAAACAAACAGTACCTGATCTCATTTCAATTCTGAAGTCTATCTTTCAATTCGAGGCAAATCCAGAATCTCATCTGGACAACCATCAACCACTCGTACATTATTGGCAAATCTGCCAATTCTAGGCTCGATTTCAGTATATCTACTGAATACATAAGGATACCATCTGCTCTTTTCTGTATTAATCGAGTCATAAATAATACAGATATCAAAGGAATTCTAAATCTAGAATCCTTACCGTGAAATCTTTACTCATCAGCCATATCTGGTTTGAATTCTATACTCTCCTGAAAGGAATCTATAATAGTTCTGTACTTGTTCAGCATATTAATATCAATAATGCAGTCAAATCAGAAATACAAGTACATCATAATCTAACTCGACCTCATTCTCATCTTACTGTAGTATACAATATTTTACCGAAATCTCTGATATCAATCTTTCCTTCCCAAAAAGTAAGGGAATCAATACTACAGCACAATCAGACTCAACAGATACAGTATATCTCAATGCAACTCAGTCAAAGATAATCGTAGGGGATGCATTAGTATATATCGATACCTATGCAATATAATCATAAAAGAACAGTACCTGCCACTATATCATCAGGTGTGTCCGGTGTCTGTTCCTCAGTCTTCTGCTCCTTAAAATCTTCGGGAATTTCTCTGAGGACAAACTCTAGCAAGGTGTACCCGCTGTCTACAAATACGGCAACTACCAGTCACTCCCTGGCATTGCTCTATGGAATGTCTCCCTCCGCAAGTTCTGCAATACACTCCAGTATAACTTGGGCTGGAACAACTGGAGCTAGACGAACCACTCAGTCCGCTCCCTAACTTCTTGAATGGCTTCTTTCGAGCTTTCAGCAAATCTTGCTTTCCACTCGTGCTGTCGCGATCAAATCGGAGAGGGGATTGCTGTGTCTGGGGTTGCATCGCACACACCCTTTTTAGTTGTCTAATCAGACTTGCCTCCGCTCTCTTCTCTTTACTCAAGGCATCAGCAAAATGGTAAGGTCGTTGCATATTCATCAATGCAACTATCTCTGAATTCAATCCTCTGATAAACTGATCCGCTACAGCTTCATCATTCCCAACTATATGAGGAGCAAAACGCTGTAGAGTAGAGAATTTAGCAACATATCCTTCAATATTCAGTTGACATTGTCTCAAATTCTCAAACTCTGCTTTCTTGTTCTCCCGGTACGAAACTGAGAAAAATCTTCGATAAAATTCAGTTCTGAATATTTCCCACGAAATCACTGTACCTCTCTGTTCTAACATTCTTTTACTTGTAATCCACCAACTTCTGGCAGCTTCTCGTAACTGGTGGAATATCAGTTTAATTCTCTGCCCATCTGAATAATCAAGTAAATCAAACAGTATTTCTATGTCATCAAACCAGTTCTCACAATCTTCAGACGTCTCGACCCCACTCAGAATCGGCGGCTGAAATAACTGAAATTCTTCCAACTGTATTTCCATCTGAGTTTCTGAAACATCTATCTGTTCAGTTGAAGTACTACCCCTTTCTGGAATTCTCCGTGGAGGTATATCTGCTTATCAAAACATTAGTACTCAAATACTACAAATCTGTTCCAATCTTTCTCGGATCATCTTACTGCTGATCATGAATCAGATCTGATTCATACTCAATAATACATAATACCAACTCAAATCAGATAATCAGGTAAACATGTATTTCAAAGCAGTAAATCATAATATCATGCTAGCACACACAATGTAAGTCAACATTAAAATAAATCTCATGCTAGCAATCACATGCAAGGAAAGAAAACTCACTCTACCCCGCTCATTCTCTTCTATCTCAGTCTAAAGGATCTATCGCTCTGATACCACCTGTTGTGAGGACACGGAAGCTAATCATCATCTTAATCATCTTTGGGATTTAATTATCAATTAAGATAAACATGGTCTAAAAATTTTTCTTTTTTTAATGCGGAAGGTAATGGAATCAATCTATTATACAAACCAATATAATAATATAAATCTTGTACAACATGCTTCTAGTGCAAACTAGTCTAAGGTTTAACTACTAAATTTTAAGTATTAAACCAAGTCTACAATAAGTCCGGAATCACCACTCTAACTCATCTTCTCTCATCATCTTCTTGACCCCGATTCTGTCCCACCTGTTGTCATGCACACATACAAAACAAGACAACAGCCGGATACTCCGGTGAGAATAAATCCCAGTATAAAACATGTATACATGCATATACACAATATAAATCATAAAGCAAATTATCATGCATAAAATTCATAACAATAGGTTTCATAGTCTAGGAAACCAAATCAAGATAAGCATGCAGTAACAATGGATTCCATAATCTCTGAAATCAAAATAAAATAAGCATGCAACTCAATTCAATTCATATCTTGACTCGACTCGACTCTAACTCTAGGGATCCCGGTGTGAATAAGACGTCACTGTCTGTCACCTACCCTCCCAATTTGGGTAACTGTACGTCTTATTCCTAGACTTCGGTCATATCTGTATCGAATGTCTACAATCGGAGTGAATCTGATCCGAAGCGTCGATACCACCGAACATCTAGTTTAGCAAGTCTGCTAATGACTCTCCTATGTCAAATGCTTGAATATAACTATATAAACAAGGCATCGTCATATCAAGAGATTTGAATATAATTCCATAAACAAATCAATCATATCAAAAGGTAAACAACAATTCTAGTATGTTATTTTGTTGGGAAACTCAAATTAAATCTCATTTGAGTTGTGTCTTCCCAAAACAAAACATGAATTATACCTTTGTCTTCCCGGTCTGACGAAGACGAAGTTTTGTATTCCAATCTGTCCATATCCAAATCTGATAATGACAATCATATAAATACCATATTAGTATATAACTCAATTCAAAACCTGTTCTGATCAATACTCAAATCGGTATATAATCTGATCCATGTCTGAACAAGGTACAATCTAATTCATATCAATGATATCACGATACAATCAAAATCATTACTGAATCTGATCAATATCAATCTACTGATGTTTCGACGGCATAACAATACAGTCACGATAACCCCGTCTATCTCAACATCACAGATATAATACCAGAATTCATAACCAGTATCAGTACAACTCATAATCTAAATAATAACACAACTCTGATATAGAATCTCAACTAATTCAACTTTTAAATTCATAACAATTTCATAAACAGTCTATTCTTTAATCTGACTTCAGTTATACCATGTCTACTGTAGCAGAAACATCATATCTGATTCATATTCAATTCTGACAATATCATAAATTTGAATCATGTCTAAACGTAACGAAACTTACGTCCTTGTATAGCTCGTAGCGAGAGGATCGTAGAACTGTGCTCGGATTTAAATTCTGATAACTGGTTGGTATAAAATCTCAAATCTAGCACCACATCAAACTTGGAAGATTTTTGAGGGAATTCTCGTTTCTTGCTTCAGGAAGAATGAGGATTTGGTATATATATATATAGATCACATTGCATGTACGGCACATGGCTGAATGTGCTTACTGCACGTCTCACCGCGGGTGCGGTACTTCTCACACCGCGGGTGCGCTAGGCGTACTGATCATCTTTTAAAATTTCAGAAACAGCGACCGCGGGTGCGCTCTGTCTTGCACCGCGGGTGCGCTGCCTCTACTGGTACAACACCGCGGGTGCGCTCAATCTTCAGTAGCACTTTCATACCCTACTGGCCATGCACCGCGGGTGCGGTCTTGTTCGTAGAGCGGGTGCGGTCTCGACTTTATGCAACCCTTCATAATCTCATTCAGTACCTCTCATTACATGTCATGCATATTCATATCTTCCGAATATCACATCAATGAGGACTAATAATCTCGAGCCTTACATCTGTCATGGTTTGAGCAGTTTGAGTATTGATAGACTATTGCTTTGCAATGAAAGAATTCAATATATCTTCCAAGATCCTTTTAGGTGGAGGAACATAATGTGCATAATTTTGAAATTTTTGTTGATTTTGGAAATTTGGTTGTGAAAATTGTGCAGCATTATCATTCCTCCAACTAAAATTTGGATGATTTCGACAATCTGGATTATAATTTTGGATTATAATTTTGAGAAAATGGTTCAAAATTTGGCTTTTTGAAATTGTTCAAAATATTGTCTTGTTCATGGAGACATTCTTTAAAAGAGGGCAAAGTGGGACAATCTTTTGTAGAATGATCACTTGTATCACAGATGTGACACGCAATTTCTTGAACATATTTTAATTGACCATTCTTTTCCAATTCAAGTGTCTCAACCTTTCTTTCCAAACAGGTAAATCTAGCTTGGAGATCATGGTCATCTTTGTGGGTGTACATAGCTCCACCAGATGTGGGAGATTGAATCTTGTTTGATAGTTTGATTGTACCTATAGTGTCCCAATTTTGAGCATTTTCAGATAATGAATCGAGATACTCAATTGCCTCGTTTGGATCTTTATCTTCAAATTTTCCATTACACATAAATTCAACCATTTGCCTATCTTTAGGTGTTAAGCCTTCATAAAATTGAGAAACAACTCTCCAAATTTCAAAACCTTGATGTGGACAAAGATTAAGCAATTCTTTGTATCTATCCCAACACTGATAAAAAGTTTCTCCTTGTTTTTGAGTGAAAGTGATGATTTGCCTTTTGAAAGAATTTGTTCTATGAGATGAAAAAAACTTTTTCAAAAATTGTTGTTGCAATTCATCCCAAGTTCGAATGGATCCCGATCTAAGATTTTGTAGCCAAGTTTAGCTTTATCTTTTAAATAAAAAGGAAAAAGCTTAAGTCGAATGGTGTTTATGCTACAATTTAGATCATTATATGTGTTGCACACTTCTTCAAACGCTCGTAAATGCATCTATGGATTTTTAGAATCTAAGCCATGAAAATTGGGTAAAAGTTGGATAATACCATGCTTAAAATTGAAATGAAATGCATCAGGGGGAAAAAAACTAGACATGAAGGTGCACTAGTACGTGTAGGATTCATGTGATCTCTAAGTGTTCTTCGTCTATCATGATCATGTTGAGATTGAATTTCATCTTCATTTTCTTGGATGGGTTCTTCCGCCATTTTTTGTAAAATAAAGGGTTATTTCGAATGAGTCGACCACTAAGTGTACGTGTTCAAATGCTCATGCAAATGCAAATGCATAAGAACAAAAACACACAAAAGCAATAAAAATTCAAATAAAGAAAAATAAACTATAAACAAAATTAAATAGACTTCAAATTAAATTATACTTCCCCGGCAACGGCGCCAAAAATTTGTTGCGACTTTGATTGTTACACTCCCAAGAGCAGGTTGTCCACAAGTGGTATAATTTGGTGAGTCCGAATATCGTATCAACAGGGAAGCTAAGGTAATTACAAGTCCACTACAATGTCTTTTTGTTTTTGTTTTTGTTTTTTTCTATTAATGGTTTGAATCTTTAATTGGTAATTTTTAATTGTTCAAATTTTAATTTAAGTAGTTGAGATTAAAGGATCCACTCTTAGTATTTTACTAAAGTTAACATTAATGAATATTATTGAAATCCACTTAATAAAATGGTTCCAATATATATTAAATAATCATATTTATATTATGTTATATATTATTATCTTATAAGTATATAATATATACCAAAACTTGTAAATTTTGTCAAGTATTTATTGTGTTATATATATATTTGTAAACACTAAATCAACGTTCCCACTTTAAATGGTTGGTAAAACTAAACAAACATTTAAATGGTACCAAGAAATTAATATTATGATATTCATATATAATAAATCAAGGCATCTACTTTAAATGGTTGGTAATACCAAACTAACATTTAAATGGTTCCAAGAAATTAATATTATGATATAATCATATATAATAAATCAAGGCATCCACTTTAAATGGTTAGTAATATCAAACTAACATTTAAGTGGTTCCAAGAATTTAGTATAACATATAGCAACGATAAATCAAAACTCCCATTTATAAGTAAGATATAATAATACTTAAAGAAATAAAAATAACATAAACAATAAATAATGATTAAATAATATAAAACATAGATTCTTACCTTTTAATAACCTTATTATCATGCCAAGAGTTTCACTTTTTCATCTCAACTTTGGGAAGTTAGCTACTCATTATTCAAAGTGTAAAACTTTGAATATAAATTTAACATGCTAATTATATTTAAATGAAGAAATAAAGAAAAAATAAAGAGAGAAATATTATGATCTCAAAGGTTTGTTCATAAAATGAGGGATATCTCAATACATTACAATACACCCCTATTTATAGCCAAATTTGCGGAGACAACCACAAATAAAATATTATTTTTTACACATAAGTGTTCATTGGTGTTCCAAGAAATTAATATTTTAATACACATCACTTTTGAAAATCTTCCCATCCGAATTTTCTTCTCCACATAAAACAAAACATGTAGATATCTGAGTTGTTTGAATTGTGCTATTTTTTTTAACCATTTGAGCAAGTAATTTGAGATATATGGTCAAAATGCTAGAGCATGGTAAAACTGCCACTTATTTGGTAACTTTATTTGTTGCTTAATTTGATCCCACTTGTGAGAAGATTTTTATCTCTTGCTTGCCACCAATATTGTAGATATTAACATCAACTTTCTATAGGTCCAAGAATCATCTTAATCCCATTTGCAATGCCACATATAAAAACATTTTATAAGTTGGTCATAAAACATATAATATTTAAACATTTAATAAAACAAAAACTATAAATTTATATTATAAAACATTTAATTAATATACAATTTTTTATCTTTATCAACTACTTCCTGGGCAATCATCTCAAGACCGTCCAGATTTGATTACAAGGATATTTAAATCGAAATTGGAAGAGTTTAAGAAAGACATTGTGGATATGGGGGTTTTGGGTAAGGTCCGCTCTTATTCGTATGTCATTGAGTATCAAAAAAGAGGGCTTCCCCATGTTCATATGTTGGTCATATTTGAAAATAATGACAAGTTGTGTACTTCCGATCACTTTGACTCAATTGTGGGTGCTGAAATACCTTCACAAACAAAAGAACCCAATCTACATAAAGTTGTTGTCCACCATATGATATATGGGCCCTATCGATCAATCAATCCAAATTGCCCCTGCATGGTAAATGGTAAATGTAAAAAGAACTTTATAAAGCCGTTTGTGGAATATACATCTCGAGGAAATGATTCATATCCTTTGAATCGAAGAGGTGAAGGTGGCCAAGTTTCAATCACCAACAATGACAACATCTTCATTGATAATGGGTGGGTTGTCCCATACAATCCATGGCTTTTATTAAAATATGAATGTCATATTAATGTTGAAGTATGTGGAGGGATTAAATATGTCAAGTACATATACAAGTACATCCATAAAGATCCTGATCGGGTTGCACTAGAGTTACGAAATGGGCAAAATTGTGATGAAATCCAACAGTACGTGGTTGGAAGGTGGATTTGTGCGCCTGAAGCATTGTGGCGAATTTTCTCATTTGAGTTCAGTATGATGTATCCTTCAGTCATTAGATTACAACTACATACACCAAACCAACATTTGGTTTATTTTGACCCCCAACAACATGTAAGTGATCTACTAGCAGATGATGACAACTCGAAGACTATACTTACAGAATTTTTCAAAATAAATTGTGATCCTGACTTGACTGGAAAGTATTTATATCGAGAATTTCCACAATATTACACATGGATAAAATCTGGAAAAAAATGGATTCGTCGAAGAAGCAACCATAAAGTGGTTGGGAGAGTATATGTTGTGTCGCCATCTGAAGGTGAGAGGTTTTATCTCCGTATCCTTTTAAACCATGTCAGGGGCCAACATTTTTTGAAGATCTGATGACTCTGAATGGGGTAATATATTCAACATTTAAGGAGTCTGCTAAAAATAGGGGACTTCTTCAACAGGATGATTATGTAAAACAATGTCTGGAAGAAGCACGTTCTGTTAAAATGTCATCTTCATTTAGAAGGTTATTTGTATCCATACTGGTGCTCTGTCAACCAACAACAGTTCGAGAACTCTGGGATGAGTTCCATCCTTGCATGTGTGAAGATTATGGTCGAGAAATTTTATCAAATAACTTAATCATCAATAGTTTATTGCTTGAGATACGAAGGTTGTTGCATCAGTACAAAAAGAAACTTGATGATTTTGATTTGCCATTTATAAGTTCTGAGTTTTTAGAAGACACAACGCTACCAAGAATAATTGAGGATGAGCTTTCTTATCAGATTTCTGATGATGATTTGAGATCTATTGAACGTTTGAATGTTCAGCAGAGGATTGCGTTTGACACCATCATAGAAAGTATTATGCATAACCAATAAAAAATTTTCTTCATTGATGGTCCAGGAGGTACTGGTAAGACTTTTTTATACCGCTCAATGTTGGCACATTTTAGAAAAATGGGTAAAATTATAATTGTGGTAGCAACATCTGGAATAGCTGCAACATTGTTGCAAGGTGTGGAAGAATTGCACATTCACGTTTTTAAATTCCACTTAGACCAACCGCATCAACACTGTGCCAAATAAAAACAGTCAGAACTTGCAGATCTAATAAGGCGTGCATCAACTATAGTATGGGATGAGGCTCCAATGGCAAATCGCTATGCTTTTGAATCTGTCAGTAAGAGTTTCAAAGATATTATGGAAAATCAATGTGAAGGCCCTAAAACTCCTTTCTTGGAAATTTGCGGAAAATTAAAAATTTTCTTTTTAAAAGAACTTAAATGGCCTCATTCATAAAATCACTGGTGAATCAAGTTCAATATTTCAAAATATTGCAGCGGAAGAAAATCAAAGTTTTTTTTGCCAACAACAACGATTTAAAAATATCCAACAACTGATAAAAATTGTTTGCGAAGAAAATAACAACTGCTGCTCTGAGGTCCTCGGGTGCCACTACTGCCGACCCAAGCTGGCTCACTGGTCCCCGCCCTCGGCCCTGGCCTCATCAGTACCTACAACAATCAAGTCTAGTGAGCCTAAAGACTCAGCATGCATAAATCGCAGGTAACGAGTAAAAATCTGAATTTAAAATATGCATGAGTTAACATATCCTGTCCTGAGGCATACTGAAAATAATCTGTACTGAGCAATTATAATACGTGCATAACTGAACTGGAAATCACTGTAAAAATATTTGCTCCTTGGAGCCTGTACTGAAATATCTGATAAAATTTTCTGTTGAGATTATGTTTTACGCCTGTGGCCACTGCACTAAGCTGAACTGATCGGTAACTGGCTACCGGGGAGGCTGAAACTGATCTGAGCTGGCCGGTCACTGGCGACCGGGTGGTACCATACTGAACTGATCGGTCACTGGCGACCGTATAAAATAACACTCCCACATAGTGAATGAACCACAAGCCATATCGCATAAATCTCAAAAATAATCATTTTCTATTTAATGCACGTAAAATAATTAACTGGCGTAATGAAAATTCCTGTAATTTTACCAACTGGATTGGATTGGATCGTTCCCAGGCTCGCTGCAACCTAACTGTGCCATGAAAAATATGCAATAGCTTAAACATGACCAACTATGCAATTTACGTTCAAAAGATGCGACTATGACGCCTAATGACTTCGCATTTAATCATGACTCCGAGCCAACCTGAACCGACACTGAACCGACATATAGTCATGATTAAAATACGCTGAAAAATCATAAAATAATGTTCCTAAAATGATAGGGTCGAAATCTAGGTGAAATGGAGGCCAAAACACGAAACGCTCTTTCGAGAGTCAATTTGGCACATTGCACCGTAAATTCTCGTACGACCTCAAAAATGATCCAAAATGACGAACGGTCAAAAACATGACCTTCCCAACTCAATGAGGCACTGTCCAGTCCAAGGCCATGGGCTAAAAGCCAACCAAGAACTCAAACGACGCTTCTGAACAGCAGCATACATGCTGTCAAAAATACAGCAGCTGCGCACTTGTTTTTCCTTGTGTCGTTTTCGAGGCTACCGGCCATTGGGGCGTGAACCACCGACCAGAGACTCTTACCAACATCCCAAGGAATGATTTGAACCATGGCTAAGGGCCCTAGGCCAGCCACAATCCGCATCACACCAAATCTTAACCGAAGGGTCCAACCGAGAGCAACGTGCATGCGTGTGTAGTGTTTATGCTATGATCGATGTCTTGCGTCGTTCCAGTGGCCATTTGATTGACCATGGCACGATCTAGACATCTAGGAGCATGATATGAACCGTGGCTAAGGGCCATAGGCCAACCAAGATCCACACCAAGCCACAAAAGAAACGAACCATATGCTGAAAAATGGAAGGGCCGAATGGGGAAAGGGGCTGTTCTTGTTGATTATTTAAAAACCGATGAGCCATGGACCAAGCCACCAAAAGGGCAACTTAGTCACGTCTTAGACATGCTAGGGAAGTGATCCAACCATGGCTAAAGGCCCTTGGGGCAGCCAAGATCAGATCCACAACCCTTGACACAAAACTGAAATTTCGAATCACATTTCTGCACTTATGGGGAACTTGCTGTCATTCTGAATTTCCAGCAAGCATGGGGCTGGTTTGAATGGACCAACATGGTCCTAATGCATCCCACTACATGTATACAAGCCGCCTTGGGAGCCTGGAGTCGATCCAATACCTGAAACCATCAAAACTCAGAAAAACGTGAAGCTTGTCAAGGGAAGGGCCGAAATTCTGCATGTGTGTTCCAAAATATTTTGACATGTATCTCGGTTTTTGCTTGCTAAAACATGATCATGTACTGAAAAATAAATGATAATATGACTTGATTGAGGTTTGAAAGAAATCTAGACATGCCTGGTTTCGTTTTGAAAGAAAACGAACGAAACAACGACGACGCGGCACGGAGGAGGTGGAGCGCTTCTCTTGCTCTTTCTAGTTCTCGATTTTTTTCTTGCCTTCCCTCTAGCTAAGACTCACGATTTTTACACTGAAAATGGATCTGAATGGTGAGGTATTTCGGTGGAGAGGGAGAGGGATTGAGTGGTTATGAAGGTGAGGAGAAGGGTGCACAAAAATAGGATCATATCAAGACCAAGTCCACTCCCCTTTTGAATTTGAATTTTGAATTGATATCAAATGAGTTGGTGGATGCTTCTAGGAGGTGGTGGCCGAAATTTTGCTTATTTTCTAGTCTAGGATATGTCCATTAATTAATTAAATTGTGCTCCCAAAAATCCTAGAATTATCCTACAACTTACATGCAAAGAAATGGTCAAAAGGTTGATGAGTTGGCAATTAAATTGTCTAGCAACTATGGGGGCCGAAAATTGCAATAAAATGAAGGGGAAATATTGTTATCTAGTCAACTAATAATCCTTGAAAGCCTTACTAATCCTTTAATTAATTTAGTGAGCTAACCCATTAATTTAATAACTTAAATGAGTTCATTTCTTAATCACCTCAAATAATTAAATTAAAATCCTCAACTAACTTAAATAATTCCTTAAACTTCTTTTTAACTTAAATGAACTTACTTGCTAGCTAAATTAACTTCTGGAAATATTTCTCAAATCTTAAATTCTATCTCAAAACTCCAACTCCAGTCCGGCCTCACTGAAATAACTGAAATGCTAAAAATCAAACTGCTGAACTGAAATAATGAAATAATTAACTTCAAACAAATGCATTTAAAATAATCATGCAATGAAGTCAATTAAATTTAAAAATCTAGAATTATGCATGGCTTATACGTCTACTGATTTACGGGTTCTACAATCCTTCCCCCCTTAAATAAATTTCGTCCTCGAAATTAGAACTCACCGAATAACTCAGGGTATCGACTTCTCATCTCCGGCTCAGACTCCCACGTAGCTTCCTCCTCTGAATGGTTGAGCCATTTGACTTTGACTCGCTTAACCAACTTGTTCCGAAGTTTCTTCTCCTGTCTGTCTAGGATCTGCACGGGTCTCTCCTCATAAGATAAGTTCGGAGTAAGCTGCAACGGCTCGAAATTCAGCACATGCGAAGGATTTGCCATATACTTCCTCAGCATGGAAACGTGAAAGACATTGTGTACTCCGGCCAGATTTGGCGGAAGAGCCACACGATACGCTAGCGTCCCAACTCTGTCGAGGATCTCAAACGGTCCAATGAATCTCGGACTGAGCTTCCCTTTCTTGCCAAATCTCATGACACCCTTCATAGGTGCCACTTTCACGAAGACATGATCGCCCACTGCAAACTCTAACTCTCTCCTCCGCTGATCGGCATAACTCTTCTGTCGGCTCTGGGCAGTCCTCATCCTATCACGGATCTTGACTACTACATCTGCTGCCTGCTGAACAATCTCTGGACCCAACTCTGCTCTCTCTCCTACTTCATCCCAATGAACAGGAGATCTACACTTGCGACCATACAGTGCTTCATACGGAGCCATACCTATAGACGACTGGAAACTGTTGTTATAGGTGAACTCTACCAATGGTAAGTTCGACTCCCAACTCCCAGAGAAATCAATGACGCAAGCACGGAGAAGATCCTCTAAGATCTGAATAACTCGCTCCGACTGTCCATCTGTCTGCGGATGGAAAGCTGTGCTAAACAGCAACTTCGTACCCAAAGTCGAATGCAAACTCTTCCAAAACGAGGAAGTGAATCTGGGATCTCTGTCGGATACGATAGAAACTGGAATACCGTGGAGTCGGACTATCTCTCGGATATACAGCTCTGCATACTGAACCATGGTGAAAGTCATCTTAATAGGCAAGAAGTGCGCTGATTTGGTAAGACGATCTACAATCACCCAGATAGCATTCGATCCTCTGGCTGACCTCGGCAATCCGGTCACAAAGTCCATGGTAATGTTCTCCCACTTCCACTCGGGAATAGGAAGAGGCTTGAGCAAACCTGCTGGTCTCTGATGCTCGGCCTTCACTAACTGGCAAGTCAGGCACTCGGATACAAAACGCCTGATGTCCTTCTTCATTCCTGGCCACCAATACAATAGCTGCAGATCTTTGTACATCTTCGTACTCCCAGGGTGAATGGAGTACGGGGACGTATGGGCCTCTGATAAGATGTCTGCTCGGATAGAATCACTGCTGGGAACCCATATCCTATCTCGGTATCTCACAATACCGTCGCTGACTGAATACAAAACACTGCCCTTAGCTTCATCTCTCTTCTTCCACTGTGCCAACTGCTCATCTGCTGCCTGACCGCTGCGAATACGGTCAATAAGAGAGGACTGGATAGTCAAGGTAGATAAACGAGGAACTCTACCTTGAGGGTAAGTCTCAAGATCAAACCTCTGCATCTCAATCTGAAGAGGTTTCTGCATCGTCAAATGAGCCATCACTGCGACTTTCCTGCTCAAAGCATCCGCAACTACATTAGCTTTACCCGGGTGGTAGCTAATGTCACAATCGTAGTCTTTCACAAGCTCCAACCAACGTCTCTGACGCATGTTCAGCTCCTTCTGCGTAAAGAAATACTTGAGGCTCTTATGGTCGGTAAAGATCTGGCACTTCTCCCCATACAGATAGTGCCTCCAAATCTTCAAAGCAAAAACTACGGCCGCTAACTCCAGATCATGGGTGGGGTAGTTCTTCTCGTGGATTTTCAGCTGTCGAGAAGCATACGCTATCACTCTCCCATGCTGCATCAAAACTGCACCTAAACCAAGCTTCGAAGCATCGGTATAAAGGACAAACTCGCCGGATCCTGACGGTACAGCCAAAACGGGTGCTGAGATAAGAGCTTGCTTCAAGGTATCGAAGCTCTTCTGACACTCCTCGCTCCACACAAACTTTACATTTTTCTTGGTCAGTGCTGTGAGTGGAACGGCTATGGATGAGAATCCCTGGATGAATTTCCTGTAATATCCTGCTAGCCCAAGAAAACTGCGGATCTCTGATGCATTCTGAGGCACAACCCAATCTCTGACTGCTACAACTTTCGCCGGGTCTACCTCAATGCCACTGCTAGAAACAATGTGGCCCAAGAACGCCACCTTCTCTAACCAGAATTCGCACTTACTGAACTTTGCGAATAGTTTATGTTTCTGCAATGTCTGCAACACTGTGGTCAGATGCCTGCTGTGCTCCTCCCGACTCTTGGAGTAAACGAGAATGTCATCTATGAACACTATCACAAACTGATCAAGGTACGGCTGAAATACGCGATTCATTAGATCCATGAAGATCGCTGGCGCATTCGTCAGACCGAACGGCATCACTAGGAACTCGTAGTGGCCATAACGAGTCCTGAAAGCTGTCTTCGAGACATCAGCATCTCTCACCCTCAACTGGTGATAACCGGAACGCAGATCTATCTTGGAGAAAATCGAAGCTCCCTGCAACTGGTCAAACAGATCCTCAATCCTCGGCAGTGGGTATTTATTCTTCACTGTAACCCTGTTCAACTCCCGGTAGTCAATGCAAAGCCTCATCGAGCCATCCTTCTTTTTAACGAATAAGACTGGCGCGCCCCAAGGAGAAAAGCTCGGGCGAATGAACTCCTTGTCGAGAAGTTCTTGGATCTGCTTCTTAAGCTCTGCCATCTCTGTCGGTGCTAGTCGGTATGGCGCTTTGGATATCGGAGTCGTACCTGGCATAAGCTCAATGGAAAACTCCACCTCTCTCTCTGGTGGCATACCAGAGACGTCTTCGGGAAAAACGTCTAAGAAATCTCTAACAATCGGAACATCTGAGGCTGACTGGCTGGGTTCCTCGGGGACAGATAAAAAGGTTGCTAGAAATGCCCGACACCCTCTATGCATGAGCTTCCTAGCCTGAACATAAGGAATAATGCGCGGTAAGGAAAAGTACCTGTCCGGCTCAAATAAGAACTGCTCCATTCCAGGCGGTCGGACAAGAACGGATCTCCGCTGGAAGTCTATCAACACTCTGTTCCTCAATAGCCAGTCCATCCCTAGGATGATGTCAAATTCCGGCATCGGTAGCACAATCAGATCCGCATAAACAAGATTACCATGCAACTCAAGGTCTATATCTCGGATAACATTGGTAGCTGCCATCTCCTCTCCTGACGGCAACACTACTGAAAAGGCTGTATCTAGCCCAATGGTCTGGATCTTGAGAAAGTTTGCAAAGACCTCCGAAATAAATGAGTGAGTGGCCCCTGAATCTATCAAGGCCTTGGTAGCGGAACCAGATATAAAAATTCTCCCTGAAAGAGCGGAGCTCTAAGTTGAATCCCACTACAAGATCTAAACTTATAGAGATGCAAAGGTCTAGGTTCCTCTAGCTTAATTTCCCCGAAATAAATCTGAGTAGAGCATGCAATCCTATAACAGTTCTAAGTTCAAAATCTAAATCCCGATTCCCAAAACACGGAAATTCAAATAATAGCTTAAAGTTTAAAGGTACCTGTCAACAACATAGTCTCCGGGTTGGCTTCCGCGGCATGGAGAGCAAAAACTCTGCCTTGGGTAGGCAGATTCCTCTGAGGGCACTGCAGCAACATGTGGTCTGGACTGCCACACTTAAAACACTTTCCTGAGCCAGCCATACATGCTCCAGGATGGCGACGTGAGCACCTGGGACAGACTGGGTGCTCCTGAGTCCTCGGGGCTGGGCGTCCCCGCTGCTGCTGCTGCTGCTGCTGGCCTCTGTTCCTGGGCGGTCCATGAAAAGGCCTCTTATTCTGCTGCTGATGCTGAAGAGGAGGAGGGCGGTGCGGTGCCTGGACTGGGCGCTTGCCCTGGCGATCCCTCTCGATATCCCGCAGATCCTGCTCTGCGGCTAGGGCCTTGGAGACGGCAACCTCATAAGTAGCAGGGTCAGATACCCTAACATCCCGGCGCAATATCGGCCGTAAACCCACCAGGAAGTGCATCAGCTTGGCTTTGGCATCATTCGCTATCAGGGGCACAAAGTGACAGCCCCTCTCGAACTTACGGTTAAACTCCGTAACCGACATATCCCCCTGTCTCAGGCTCATGAACTCGGTGGTCAGCCTGGTGCGAACCTCCTCAGCAAAATACTTGGAGTAGAAAACCTCCGTAAAGCGGGTCCAAGAAAGTGTAGCCAATGTCAGGGCTACCGAAGCTCCTTCCCACCATAAGCGGGCGTCTCCAGAGAACAGGTAGGTGGCACATCGGACTCGGTCTGCGTCCCCCAGCTCCATAAAATCGAAGATAACTTCGAGGGATTTGATCCATCCCTCGGCAACCATGGGGTCTGATGCCCCAGAGAATTCCTTCGGGCGCATCTTCATGAATCGCTCATACACTGCCTCGGGCCCTGTCGGCCTGGCTGTGGCTGCGGCTACGGCTGCGGCATTGCCCCCCGCAAACTGTGCGAAGAACTGTGCCATCCCAGCTAACATCTGGGCACTCATGTCCTGTAGGGGCGGTGGAGGAGGTGGTAGGTCTTCCTCCGGTCTATGCTCCTCTCTGGCCTCTCGGCGAGGCTCCACCTCTCTGTTGCGCTCTAAAATGCGTCTAGGGGGCATACTGTTCCAACATAACCCATACGTAACTAACATGCATAATTCCATAATTTATTTTAAATGAACTCTGAAATACTGAAAATCTGGAAGCATGCTGACAAAATAATTCATGCTATAACTGAAATGCTGAACAAAATGCTGAACTGAAAAAAAAACTTACAGACCAAAGGCGTGGCTTCGTGAGCTTCTCGCGGTCAGTAGTAGTGAAACCCTATACAGAACCACCGCTCTGATACCAACTGTGAAGGCCCTAAAACTCCTTTCTTGGAAATTTGCGGAAAATTAAAAATTTTCTTTTTAAAAGAACTTAAATGGCCTCATTCATAAAATCACTGGTGAATCAAGTTCAATATTTCAAAATATTGCAGCGGAAGAAAATCAAAGTTTTTTTTGCCAACAACAACGATTTAAAAATATCCAACAACTGATAAAAATTGTTTGCGAAGAAAATAACAACTGCTGCTCTGAGGTCCTCGGGTGCCACTACTGCCGACCCAAGCTGGCTCACTGGTCCCCGCCCTCGGCCCTGGCCTCATCAGTACCTACAACAATCAAGTCTAGTGAGCCTAAAGACTCAGCATGCATAAATCGCAGGTAACGAGTAAAAATCTGAATTTAAAATATGCATGAGTTAACATATCCTGTCCTGAGGCATACTGAAAATAATCTGTACTGAGCAATTATAATACGTGCATAACTGAACTGGAAATCACTGTAAAAATATTTGCTCCTTGGAGCCTGTACTGAAATATCTGATAAAATTTTCTGTTGAGATTATGTTTTACGCCTGTGGCCACTGCACTAAGCTGAACTGATCGGTAACTGGCTACCGGGGAGGCTGAAACTGATCTGAGCTGGCCGGTCACTGGCGACCGGGTGGTACCATACTGAACTGATCGGTCACTGGCGACCGTATAAAATAACACTCCCACATAGTGAATGAACCACAAGCCATATCGCATAAATCTCAAAAATAATCATTTTCTATTTAATGCACGTAAAATAATTAACTGGCGTAATGAAAATTCCTGTAATTTTACCAACTGGATTGGATTGGATCGTTCCCAGGCTCGCTGCAACCTAACTGTGCCATGAAAAATATGCAATAGCTTAAACATGACCAACTATGCAATTTACGTTCAAAAGATGCGACTATGACGCCTAATGACTTCGCATTTAATCATGACTCCGAGCCAACCTGAACCGACACTGAACCGACATATAGTCATGATTAAAATACGCTGAAAAATCATAAAATAATGTTCCTAAAATGATAGGGTCGAAATCTAGGTGAAATGGAGGCCAAAACACGAAACGCTCTTTCGAGAGTCAATTTGGCACATTGCACCGTAAATTCTCGTACGACCTCAAAAATGATCCAAAATGACGAACGGTCAAAAACATGACCTTCCCAACTCAATGAGGCACTGTCCAGTCCAAGGCCATGGGCTAAAAGCCAACCAAGAACTCAAACGACGCTTCTGAACAGCAGCATACATGCTGTCAAAAATACAGCAGCTGCGCACTTGTTTTTCCTTGTGTCGTTTTCGAGGCTACCGGCCATTGGGGCGTGAACCACCGACCAGAGACTCTTACCAACATCCCAAGGAATGATTTGAACCATGGCTAAGGGCCCTAGGCCAGCCACAATCCGCATCACACCAAATCTTAACCGAAGGGTCCAACCGAGAGCAACGTGCATGCGTGTGTAGTGTTTATGCTATGATCGATGTCTTGCGTCGTTCCAGTGGCCATTTGATTGACCATGGCACGATCTAGACATCTAGGAGCATGATATGAACCGTGGCTAAGGGCCATAGGCCAACCAAGATCCACACCAAGCCACAAAAGAAACGAACCATATGCTGAAAAATGGAAGGGCCGAATGGGGAAAGGGGCTGTTCTTGTTGATTATTTAAAAACCGATGAGCCATGGACCAAGCCACCAAAAGGGCAACTTAGTCACGTCTTAGACATGCTAGGGAAGTGATCCAACCATGGCTAAAGGCCCTTGGGGCAGCCAATATCAGATCCACAACCCTTGACACAAAACTGAAATTTCGAATCACATTTCTGCACTTATGGGGAACTTGCTGTCATTCTGAATTTCCAGCAAGCATGGGGCTGGTTTGAATGGACCAACATGGTCCTAATGCATCCCACTACATGTATACAAGCCGCCTTGGGAGCCTGGAGTCGATCCAATACCTGAAACCATCAAAACTCAGAAAAACGTGAAGCTTGTCAAGGGAAGGGCCGAAATTCTGCATGTGTGTTCCAAAATATTTTGACATGTATCTCGGTTTTTGCTTGCTAAAACATGATCATGTACTGAAAAATAAATGATAATATGACTTGATTGAGGTTTGAAAGAAATCTAGACATGCCTGGTTTCGTTTTGAAAGAAAACGAACGAAACAACGACGACGCGGCACGGAGGAGGTGGAGCGCTTCTCTTGCTCTTTCTAGTTCTCGATTTTTTTCTTGCCTTCCCTCTAGCTAAGACTCACGATTTTTACACTGAAAATGGATCTGAATGGTGAGGTATTTCGGTGGAGAGGGAGAGGGATTGAGTGGTTATGAAGGTGAGGAGAAGGGTGCACAAAAATAGGATCATATCAAGACCAAGTCCACTCCCCTTTTGAATTTGAATTTTGAATTGATATCAAATGAGTTGGTGGATGCTTCTAGGAGGTGGTGGCCGAAATTTTGCTTATTTTCTAGTCTAGGATATGTCCATTAATTAATTAAATTGTGCTCCCAAAAATCCTAGAATTATCCTACAACTTACATGCAAAGAAATGGTCAAAAGGTTGATGAGTTGGCAATTAAATTGTCTAGCAACTATGGGGGCCGAAAATTGCAATAAAATGAAGGGGAAATATTGTTATCTAGTCAACTAATAATCCTTGAAAGCCTTACTAATCCTTTAATTAATTTAGTGAGCTAACCCATTAATTTAATAACTTAAATGAGTTCATTTCTTAATCACCTCAAATAATTAAATTAAAATCCTCAACTAACTTAAATAATTCCTTAAACTTCTTTTTAACTTAAATGAACTTACTTGCTAGCTAAATTAACTTCTGGAAATATTTCTCAAATCTTAAATTCTATCTCAAAACTCCAACTCCAGTCCGGCCTCACTGAAATAACTGAAATGCTAAAAATCAAACTGCTGAACTGAAATAATGAAATAATTAACTTCAAACAAATGCATTTAAAATAATCATGCAATGAAGTCAATTAAATTTAAAAATCTAGAATTATGCATGGCTTATACGTCTACTGATTTACGGGTTCTACAATCAATTAGCGTTTGGAGGGAAGACAATGGTTTTAAGGAGTCTGCTCAAAATAGGGGACTTCTTCAACAGGATGATTATGTAAAACAATGTCTGGAAGAAGTACGTTCTGTTAAAATGTCATCTTCATTTAGAAGGTTATTTGTATACATACTGGTGTTCTGTCAACCAACAACAGTTCGAGAACTCTGGGATGAGTTCCATCCTTGCATGTATGAAGATTATGGTCGAGAAATTTCATCAAATAACTTAATCATCAATAAGTTATTGCTTGAGATACGAAGGTTGTTGCATCAGTACAAAAAGAAACTTGATGATTTTGATTTGCCATCTATAAGTTCTGAGTTTTCAGAAGACACAACGCTACCAAGAATAATTGAGGATGAGCTTTCTTATCAGATTTCTGATGATGATTTGAGATCTATTGAACGTTTGAATGCTCAGCAGAGGATTGCGTTTGACACCATCATAGAAAGTATTATGCATAACCAATAAAAACTTTTCTTCATTGATGGTCCAGGAGGTACTGGTAAGACTTTTTTATACCGCTCAATGTTGGCACATTTGAGAAAAATGGGTAAAATTATAATTGCGGTAGCAACATCTGGAATAGCTGCAACATTGTTGCAAGGTGGAAGAATTGCACATTCATGTTTTCAAATTCCACTTAGACCAACCGCATCAACACTGTGCCAAATAAAAAACAGTCAGAACTTGCAGATCTAATAAGGCGTGCATCAACTATAGTATGGGACGAGGCTCCAATGGCAAATCGCTAAGCTTTTGAATCTGTCAGTAAGAGTTTCCAAGATATTATGGAAAATCAAATAGCGTTTGGAGGGAAGACAATGGTTTTAAGGAGTCTGCTCAAAATAGGGGAGTTCTTCAACAGGATGATTATGTAAAACAATGTCTGGAAGAAGCACGTTCTGTTAAAATGTCATCTTCATTTAGAAGGTTATTTGTATCCATACTGGTGTTCTGTCAACCAACAACAGTTCGAGAACTCTGGAATGAGTTCCATCCCTGCATGTGTGAAGATTATGGTCGAGAAATTTCATCAAATAACTTAATCATCAATAAGTTATTGCCTGAGATACGAAGGTTGTCGCATCAGTACAAAAAGAAACTTGATGATTTTGATTTGCCATCTATAAGTTCTGAGTTTTCAGAAGACACAACGCTACCAAGAATAATTGAGGATGAGCTTTCTTATCAGATTTCTGATGATGATTTGAGATCTATTGAACGTTTGAATGCTCATCAGAGGATTGCATTTGACACCATCATAGAAAGTATTATGCATAACCAATAAAAAATTTTCTTCATTGATGGTCCAGGAGGTACTGGTAAGACTTTTTTATACCGCTCAATGTTGGCACATTTGAGAAAAATGGGTAAAATTATAATTGCGGTAGCAACATCTGGAATAGCTGCAACATTGTTGCAAGGTGGAAGAATTGCACATTCATGTTTTCAAATTCCACTTAGACCAACCGCATCAACACTATGCCAAATAAAAAACAGTCAGAACTTGCAGATCTAATAAGGCGTGCATCAACTATAGTATGGGACGAGGCTCCAATGGCAAATCGCTATGCTTTTGAATCTGTCAGTAAGAGTTTCCAAGATATTATGGAAAATCAAATAGCGTTTGGAGGGAAGACAATGGTTTTTGGTGGTGATTTTCGACAAGTGTTACCGGTTGTTAAACGAGGATCAAAGGCAGAACAAATTGCTGCAAGTATTTCAAGGTCAACATTCTGGCATTGCGTAAAGATATTACACCTTCAGCAAAATATGAGATCTGCTCAAGATATCGAGTTCTCGCAATTTCTCTTGCGCATAGGTGATGGATTGCAACATACTGTGAATCATGATTTCTTAGAATTACCAGATTCAATTATCATACAATGGGAAGGAGAACAATCAATTCAGATGTTGATTGATTCTGTTTTTCCTAATTTATTAAATCATGTTAACGATGAAGACTATATGGTTGATAGAGCCATCATCACACTAAAAAATGTTGATGTCGACAATATTAATCAAATGCTCATTCTCAAGTTTCCTGGAGAGGAAAAAGAGTATACCTCTTGGGATAGTGTAGAAGACGACAATCACAACCTTTCTCAAGAAGAATTTTTGAATTCCCTTAGTCCAAGTGGTTTGCCACCACATAAAATCATATTGAAGTTAGGAAGTCCTATCATGCTTTTGAGAAATGTTGCGCCCGAACTTGGTCTATGCAATGGAACAAGATTAATATGCCGCAGTCTTGGTAAAAATTTTATAGAAGTTGAGATCATAACAGGTCCTCACAAGGGTACCAGATTCTTTCTACATAGAATGCCCTTGAAATTTGAATAAAATTTCGGATTACCATTTGAGTTGACACGTCGACAGTTTCCCATAAGGCTTAGTTTTGCTTTGACAATAAACAAAGAACAGGGTCCAACAATCCCAAATATTGGCATATTTTTGTGTAACCATGTGTTCAGCCATGGTCAGCTATATGTGGCACTTTCAAGAGGAGTCTCTCAAGATTCTACAAAAATTTTGGTAAAAGATGGGAATTTAGAGCGTCAATCAGGTGTATTCACAAGAAACGTGGTTTTCAAAGACGTCTTACTGCCTAATAGAGAATAATTAAGTGTGAGTAACTCAACTCTCTTTATTCTAATTTTTTTTACAAAAAAAATTATGTACAAATAGTTACAATAATCATTAAATACATGCTACATGTTTCAACTTTAGAATTTGGGGAATGCTATAAATTTCATTATCTCTGTTCAACCACATTCATCTATATGTGGCACCATGTATTATGTATATATTTTTATCTCTGCCCATAATTATCTATTTCTCGTACTCTATCTTATCACGCAACCCGAATAACAATTTTTGGCATTGCTACTATACTTTATATATTGTTGAATCAAATTTAAACCTTACTTGGGTAGTGCCTAATGGATGAACATATTATTTATGATTTTTTGATTGTTAGCTTAAGTTGAATTTTTTTGTTGATTATGAATTGTCTTTGTGTTTTGTTTCTCAAAAGCTGAAGGATATTGGTTACAAACAAAGTAATTGCATAAATGGCATACTCAATTCAATGGACCAGATATACACGCCCCCATCTTCATCTGGTTTGTTTTTAACAGTGAATTTGTTTATGATCTATCATTTATTATGTTGCTTTATATTAGTGGTCATATCAAATTCGTCTGTTCGTTTTAATCTTGAAGGTGAGATAATATCTCACCTATTTTATTACAGGTTAGATACTCATAAAAACTGCTTTTGCGGACACCAAGTTTTTATTGACACTTTTGCTCTTTTGATTCACCTAAAAAATATTTCTATTCCGAAATCACTCCACATCTCCAACAAATCGTTCCACACACCTACTCTGCACGATTCTCTCCGATATTTTTGGCTTACCTACACAAATCTTCTCTCTCGAAAAACAAATTATACCTGAAAAATCCACGATCGATTTGTGAAGTTCCGACCTCAATTCTTCCTGCGAATTCTCTCAGATATTTGTTTTTCTATATTGAATTTCGTCGAGAGCTTCTTATTGTTATTATTACGATTTGATGAACAATGGTGTGGGGACTCGGACGCTAATCAAGTTCATAATCGTCATTGAGACAATTTAATCAATTATAATAAACAGGGTCTAAATTTTTTTTTTTAAACGCGGAACGTAATGGAAATCATTCTAATATACATATCAGTATTCAAGCACAGGTTTGGTACTATATACAATCATTCAAAACTCAGGTTCAACAACTAGCTATCACGTGTCCAAACCCTATCTACAGCAACGTCAAAGTCCGTGGTCTCGACTCTATTCATGATCTCTCGTCATCTGCTCGACCCTGATCATGTCCAACCTATTGTCATGCACACATACAAACACGACAACAGCCGGATAATTCCGGTGAGGATATAATCTCAGTATAAATCAACGAACATGCAATCATATGATAAACATAAAAGCATGGACAGATAACAGCAATATGCATCAAAATCTGAAACATAATCAATAAAAAACTGTTGACAATGCTCGTGACTCCACGACTCAGACTAGACTCAATCCTAGTTTAGGGGTCCCAGTTTCCAGACGTTGGCATTCCTATATCGACCAACTGTAATAGAAGAACTCCGATTCTATCCACGTCAATATAACCAAACATCCAGTGTCTTGACCTATCCGTCACAGACTGTGGCACAATCGCCAACACACTATCTTGTGACATCGTGCAATGTGCCCGTGGCGATCCCACCACTATCAGGCAGTTCTGTCACAAGATCACTCGTCTAATACTCATCTATTACATGCTTCCTATAAATCAATAGAACAACATATAATAATCAAATCAATGCGTATAATAACAGTAAGTATGTGATTTCGGGAAACCCAAGTATATCCTACTTGAGTCGATCTCCCAATGCCACATTGACTTATACCTTTCGTTCGTAATCTCGGTCTGAAGAAACGGAAGTTCTGAACTCAAGACTGTCTCGGTTAATCTGAAATGACATATCAAGAATAATAATATCAACCTTACATTCTCAATTCAATACTGAATCTGATTAATCTGAATTTAATTCAAATCATCGGCATAACGGCACAATCTCAATATTCCCGTAAATACCATATCAACAAATATCAATTACAAATCATAACCCATATCCGATACAATCTGTAATCAATCAATAATCTAAATCTGTCCGATTTTCAGTCCATATAATCAGAAATTCATAACAATTCCATAATCAATATGTTCTTCGATCTGACTTCGATTCTACGATGTTTAACATATCCAAAACACCATATATGAATCATATCAAATTCCTACAACATCATATTTTCAAATGATAGCAGAACTAAATAAAACTTACGTCCAGTTGTAGCTCGTAACGAGAGGAGTACAGAACTGTGTCCGGATTCAAATTCTGATAACCGAATGTGGCAAAATCAATTTTCTAACGTGTAAGAAAACTTCAAGGATTTCCAGGGACAACTCTCGGTTTCTTGGCCGAAGAAAAGAAGGAAATTGGACATTTATATAAATCAAAGTGCATGGTGGTGACAAGTGTCCCACTCAATCAATATTGCACTTTAGCCCCTGAATTCTTCACTATTTGCAATTCAGCCCTCAATAATTACGAAATTGCCATCAAATTTAAATCAAGTATTTTTCCACTTAATTACAAAATTGCCATCAATAATATTTTCTTTTCGGGGTCTCATAAAATTGATAACATCTCGGGCCTTACAATTCTCCCCCTCTAAGACACGATTTCGTCCTCGAAATTTCTAGCAATCATATGACCGGCAATCAAATCAGAAATAACAGAAACTGAAATAGGAAACTCACGTCAGTGGAATAACTCTGGGAACTCCTGTCTCATATCTGATTCAGTCTCCCAAGTAACTTCTTCAATGCCATGACGAGTCCACTGGACTTTCACAAGTGGGATGGTCTTTGTTCTGAGTTTCTTTTCTTTACAATCAATAATTTGAATCGGTTTCTCGATATAACTCAGACTTTCATCAAGTTCGGCCTTGTCTGGCTGAATAATGTGAGAATAATCATCAGGGAGATATTTCCGCGGCATAGATCATTGAAAGACATCATGTATTCCGGATAATGAAGGTGGTAAAGCGAGTCGATAGGCACGATCTCCTATCTTCTCGAGAATCTCATACGGACCAACATATCGTGGAGACAACTTTCCTTTCTTGCCAAATCTGACAACTCCTCGGAAAAGTGAAATTTTCAAAAATACTCGATCTCCAGTCTCAAATACCAAAGGTCGTCGTCTGATGTTTGCATATTTGGCATGTCGGTCCTGAGCTGCCTTCATTTTCTTCTGAATCAGTTTCACATTTTCAGTCATATATCTGATCATATCAGGTCCAGTCTCAGGAACTTCAGAGATATCATCCCAATACAGAGGGGATCGACATTTCTTTCCGTACAACGCCTCAAATGGTGCCATCTCAATACTCGTTTGGTAGCTATTGTTGTATGGAAGCTCGCAAAAAGGCAATGCATCTTGCCAATTAGTGCTAAAGTCAAGCACTACAGCTCTCAGCATATCTTCCAATGTCTGAATCGTCCGTTCTGACTGTCCGTCAGTCTGGGGATGATATGCCGTACTCAGATTTAACTTTGTACCGAGAGCCTGTTGCAAACTCTGCCAGAAGTGCGAAGTAAACCGAGGATCACGGTCTGAAACAATCGACTTCGGCACTCCGTGCAATCTAACAACTTCTTTGACGTAAATATCAGCCATTTGGTCATATCGGTACGTCATTTTGTATGGAATAAAACAGGCAGATTTGGTCAATCAATCAATCACAACCCAAATCGCATCACAACCTCGGGAGGACCTCGGTAACTGTGTCACAAAATCCATGGAAATGTGATCCCATTTCCATTCAGAAATCGACAAACTCTGTAACAATCTTCCTGGTTTCTTTCTTTCAGCCTTCACCTGTTGGCAATTCAGACATCTGGAAACAAATTCTGCAATTTCAGTCTTCATTTGTTTCCACCAAAACTGTCCTTTCAAATCATTATACATCTTTCGGCCACCAGGATGAATACTAAATCGACTACTGTGCGCTTCTGTCAATATCTCTTGTTTCAACTCTGAAACATTCGGCACAACAAGACGATTATTCCCATACAATACATCCTCACGTACCTGAAACTCTGATTGATGACCTGATCTGACCATCTCAATCGATTTCTGAACTTTCTGATCAACTTTCTGAGCCGCTTTAATCTTCAAAATCAACTCTGGTTCAGCTTGAATAGCATATAATCTCAACGGTCTACAATCTGTCTCAAATACCAATCTAGACAAACAGCAGTCTTCAATCAAATTTGAAACACCTATTGTCGATAAGGATAAAGCACATATCTTTCGACTCAATGCATCAGCTGCTGCATTGGACTTCCCCGGATAGTATTTGATTTCACAATCAAAGTCTTTCAGTAAATCCAGCCATCTTCGCTGTCTTATATTCAGTTCTGATTGTAAAAACAGATACTTCAGGCTTTTGTGATCAGAATAGATTTCAAATTTCTTACCGTACAGGTAGTGTCGCCATATCATTAACGCAAAGACGATGGCTGCCAATTCAAGATCATGAATTGGATAACGAGATTCATGGGGTTTCATCTGTCTCGAGGTATAAGCAATCACATGCCCTCGCAGCATCAAAACACAACCCAATCCTCGGTGAGGTGCATCACAATAAACAACAAAATCACTAGTACCTGACGGGATAGTCAACACCGAAGCACTGGTCAGTCTTTTCTTCAGCTCTACAAAGCTGGACTCACACTCCTCAGACCAAACAAATGGAGCATTCTTCTTAGTCAACTGTGTAATAGGATTAGCAATACTGGAGAAATCTTTAATGAATCGTCGATAATATCCTGCTAAACCCATAAAGCTGCGTATCTCGGGCACTGATGTCGGTCTCGGCCAAGAAATCACGGCTTCAACCTTACTGGGATCCACTGATATATCGTCTCCGGATATAATATCCCCCAGAAATACAACCTGTCTCAATCAGAACTCGCATTTCGACAGTTTAGCATATAACTTCTCAGCCCTCAAAATTCGCAACATAGTTCTTAAATGCTCTGCATGCTCAATCATATTCTTCGAATAAATCAATATATCATCAATAAAAATGATCACGAAATCATCGAGATACTTCTGAAATACACGGTTCATCAGACCCATAAACACAGCTGGAGCGTTGGTCGAACCAAACGGCATGACAATAAACTCATAGAGTCCATACCTGGTCCTGAGCGTTGTCTTTGGGATATCAAAATCCCTGACTCTCAGATGATGATATGCAGATCTCAGATCGATCTTGGAATAAATAGAAGAACCCTGCAACTGGTCAAACAAATCATCTATACGAGGCAATGGATATTTATTCTTTATCCTTGCTTTGTTCAGTTGCCGGTAATCAATGCAGAGTCTCACTGAACCGTCTTTCTTCCTCACAAACAACACGGGAGCACCCCAAGGAGATACACTCGGTCGGATGTATCCCTTGGCCAATAAATCCTCCAACTTATCCTTCAACTCTTTCAGTTCAATCGGTGTCATTCTGTACGGAGCTCTAGAATCGAAACTGTACCTGGCATCAATTCAATGCTGAAGTCTATCTCTCGAATCGGAGGCAATCCAGGAATCTCGTCTTGGAAGACATCAGCAAACTCACACACCACTGGCAAGTCCACCAATGATGGACTCGACTTTAGTAAATCAACTGAATATACAAGGAATCCTTCCGCTCTTTTCTGAAAAAATCGAGTCATAGATAATACGGATATCAAAGGAATTCTGGCTCGAGAACCCTTACCGTAAAATTTCCACTCCTCAGTCATCTCAGGTCTGAATCTCACAATCTTGTGGAAACAATCAACTGTAGCTCTGTACTTGGTCAACATATCAATTCCGATAATACAGTCAAAATCAGACAACCCAAGCACAATACAGTCTAACTCAATCTAATGCCCGTCATATCGTAGTATACAAGATCTAACAGAAGTCACTGATACAAGACCTTTTCCCAAAGGAGAAGAAACAAATACTACAGTAGATAGGGACCCAACAGGTAATGCATGCATCAATGCAAATATCTCAGAAATAAATGTATGTGATGCACCAGTATCAATCAATACATAAGCAGGGCAACCAGAAATAGAACAGTTACCTGCAACGACATCATCAGGTGCATCATGTGCCTGCTCCTCAGTCAAAGCAAAAACTCTGGCCTGCTGTTTCGGAGACTGGCTCACTGTCTGGCTTCCTCCTGGCCTCTGCTGTGACTAGGTAGACGGTGCTGGCTAGAAAGAATGGGCAGCAGATGGTCGCCTCCCAGTCTGAGCCACTGATCCAAATGACTCTGCTGCCTGGGATCCCTGTGCACCTCTCTGGGGACATACTCGGGCAAAATGTCCCTGCTGTCGACAAATACGACAACTGCCAAACACTCCTCAGCACTGCTCTGTGGAATGCTTTCCTCCACAGGTGCTGCAATAAGGTCCAGTATAGCTCTGGCTCTGTCAAGGACTCCCAGAGCTAGAAGAACTGCTTCCTGACTTCTTGAACTGCTTCCCTCTAGTCTTCAAGAAGTCCTTCTTTCCACTACCACCGCCACTCTCGAATTGAGGAGGTGGTTGTTCTGATCTGGGTGCTGGTGGCACAAACGAAGCTCCTCTCTGTCTCATCAGATCAGCTTCTGCTCCCTTGGCTCGATTCAAGGCATCCGTAAAATTTTTTGGCCTCCCGGTATTCACCAAGGTAAAGATTTCAGGATTTAGGCCATTTATGAACTGATCCGCAACGGCCTCATCATTTTCAGCCACATGTGGAGCAAACCGCAACAAGGTCGAGAACTTGGCCACATATTCCTCAATGTTTAGCTGGCCCTGTCTAAAATTAGCATATTCGGCTCCCTTGTCCTTCCTGTACGAAACTGGAAAGAACCTCTGATAAAATTCAGTTCTAAACACATTCCAGGTAATAGTCATACCTCGATGTTCTAATGCCCGCTTAGTGGTGATCCAGCAGTTCTTTGCAATATCGTGCAACTGGTGTCCAATTAATTTCACCCTCCGCTCATCGGTGTAGTCCAAGGACTCAAACAGCATCTCAATATCGTCCAACCAACTCTCGCAGTCCACTGAAGTCTCGGTACCTTTCAGAGTTGGTGGATGAAATGACTGAAATCTTTTCAACAATGTCTCCATTGGAGTGGCTGTAACGTCCATTGGAGGGTTCGAATTACTACCATGTTCTGGTACTCTTCTCGGAGGCATATCTGATAATCAAATGGATTAGTAACCCAAATACAATAATTCTATTTCAGTCCTGCTCCGATCATCTTACTGCTGATCCAGAATCGGTCCTGATTTATTCTCAATAACACATGTTTTCAAATCAAATCAGATAAACAGATAAACATGCATTATAAAGCAGTAAGTCATGCTAGCCATCAAAAGCAAGAAAAGAAAACTCATTCTACTCCGCTCACTAGCTCATATCTCAGTCTAAAGGATCTATCGCTCTGATACCACCTGTTGTGGGGACACGGACGCTAATCAAGTTTATAATCGTCATTGGGACAATTTAATCAATTATAATAAACAGGGTCTAAATTTTTTTTTAAACGCGGAACGTAATGGAAATCATTCTAATATACATATCAGTATTCAAGCACAAGTTTGGTACTATATACAATCATTCAAAACTCAGGTTCAACAACTAGCTATCACGTGTCCAAACCCTATCTACAGCAACGTCAAAGTCCGTGTTCTCCACTCTATTCATGATCTCTCGTCATCTTCTCGACCCAGATCATGTCCCACCTGTTGTCATGCACACATACAAACACGACAACAGCCGGATAATTCCGGTGAGAATATAATCTCAGTATAAATCAACGAACATGCAATCATATGATAAACATAAAAGCATGGACAGATAACAGCAATATGTATCAAAATCTGAAACATAATCAATATAAAACTGTTGACAATGCTCGTGACTCCACGACTCAGACTAGACTCAATCCTAGTTTAGGGGTCCCGGTTTCCAGACGTTGGCATTCCTATATTGACCAACAGTAATAGAAGAACTCATATTCTATCCACGTCAATATAACCAAACATCCAGTGTCTTGACCTATCCGTCACAGACTGTGGCACAATCGCCAACACACTATCTTGTGACATCGTGCAATGTGCCTGTGGCGATCCCACCACTATCAGGCAGTTCTGTCACAAGATCACTCGTCTAATACTCATCTATTACATGCTTCCTATAAATCAATAGAACAACATATAATAATCAAATCAATGCATATAATAACAATAAGTATGTGATTTCGGGAAACCCAAGTATATCCTACTTGAGTCGATCTCCCAATGCCACATTGACTTATACCTTTCGTTCGTAATCTCGGTCTGAAGAAACGGAAGTTCTGAACTCAAGACTGTCTCGGTTAATCTGAAATGACATATCAAGAATAATAATATCAACCTTCCATTCTCAATTCAATACTGAATCTGATTAATCTGAATTTAATTCAAATCATCGGCATAACGGCACAATCTCAATATCCCCGTAAATACCATATCAACAAATATCAATTACAAATCATAACCCATATCCGATACAATCTGTAATCAATCAATAATCTAAATCTGTCCGATTTTCAGTCCATATAATCAGAAATTCATAACAATTCCATAATCAATCTGTTCTTCGATCTGACTTCGATTCTACGATGTTTAACATATCCAAAACACCATATATGAATCATATCAAATTCCTACAACATCATATTTTCAAATGATAGCAGAACTAAATAAAACTTACGTCCAGTTGTAGCTCGTAACGAGAGGAGTACAGAACTGTGTCCGGATTCAAATTCTGATAACCGAATGTGGCAAAATCAATTTTCTAACGTGTAAGAAAACTTCAAGGATTTCCAGGGACAACTCTCGGTTTCTTGGCCGAAGAAAAGAAGGAAATTGGACATTTATATAAATCAAAGTGCATGGTGGTGACAAGTGTCCCACTCAATCAATATTGCACTTTAGCCCATGAATTCTTCACTATTTGCAATTCAGCCCTCAATAATTACGAAATTGCCATCAAATTTAAATCAAGTATTTTTCCACTTAATTACAAAATTGCCATCAATAATATTTTCTTTTCGGGGTCTCATAAAATTGATAACATTTCGGGCCTTACAAATGGCTAGATTTGACTTTTCATGGGGGGAAGCTGAGTATCATAAGGAGACGCTGGAGAACTTGAAGATTGCTATTAAGAGCCATAAAAAACTCTGCGATGTACGTGCAAATTTTGTGTGTGTGTGAGTTCATTTAACCTTCGTTATATCAATCATGGATTGAACCGAATATAGGAGCACAGTAGATTGGTGAATAAGAGTGCTTGCATACTTCTTAAATTTTTTCTGATGCTACAAAGTATGTGTATGCAATTTTTTAGTCATGTTTATGATTTCTCGGAAATGTTTTTGGTTTAAATTGGTCAATGAAAATGCAAAACATAATGCATAAGTTTTTAACTTTTTAGGTCATGCCGGATACTGTGGGCCCTGAGTTAAAAGTTACTAACAAAAGTGAGAAAGCTATAACACATAAGGCTGAGGATAAGGTTACTCTGACTCCAGCTCAAGGTCAATAAGTATCATCTGAATTGTTGCCTATCAACTTTACTGGAATGTCTAAGGTTAATATATGATTACTGCTATAATTGTTACTACTCATCAGTTCTAATGTTCCTAAATTATGTTGTTTGCATATTGCTTTATTGAAGATTGCAAATCTTATTGAACCAGTTACTCAAAAACATTTGGAAACTCCCACTTTAACACATTCAATACCGTTGAAAACACAATATTTCGATTTTGGTTCGCTCCTCAGGAAAATAGACAGAGGGAATATAGCGAGAGAGATTTGCACAAGTGAGAGGTATGTTCATCTATCTCTTCTTCTCTTTGTTATCCTCAAATTCATTTGATTTTATATATTTATGTTTCGCATATTTTCCGTGAATTCCCTGTGTGTGTATGTTTTTTTAAAATTTTGTCCACGCTCACGCTATGATTGGAACCTTTTGCATTTTTTTTCGATGTTCAATGTTAATGTTGTCGTGATTTGATTTTTTTGATTTGTTATAATCTATCTAATTTTATTTTATTTTTGTAAAATTGGTGTGAAAATTGTGCTCAATTTTCTTTATCGTGTCCTTCTCAAGTTTCTATGAGTTTTTTTAAATGTTTTTTAATGTGTTTAATTTAATTTTAATTATTAATTGGTCAAATTTTCTTTCAAAAGTATATAGCTTGAAGGTTTATTTAATGCTTTGGATGGGGGAATGACATTCAATTATTTGACTACATAAAAATTTAAGTAAAGTTGAATTTTTTTGCTGATTATGAATTGCTTTTGTGTTTTTTTCTCATAAGCTATTGGATACTGGTTGTAAGCAAAGTATTTGTGTAAATGACATACCCAATTCAATGGATCAGATCTACTCGCACCCATCTTCATCTGGTTTGTTTTAACATTGAATTATTTTAAGTTCTATGCTTTATTATGTTACTTTATATTATTGGTCATACCAGATTTGTCTGTTTGTTTTGATCTTGCATGTAAGATAATATAATTATTACGAGTTTCAAGATCTTATGATCTAATATCTCACATATTCTCAACATATTCACTAAATTATTATATTAGGGCTTCTTAGACATTGTTTTATTATAATCTTTACATACAAATTTACATTTTGGATGGTAGATTTTAAACTCAAATGTTTTGAGATCTAGTAGAGTTCTTATGTCAAAATCTGAACTTTTATATGACGCATTTGCGAGTTTACTTATCTGACATATTTGAATCTTTGCTGCATATGTATTTAAATCTGAAGATCCATACATAAATAACGCGTATGATGGAGGCAGGACTCCGACAAATATTCTCCATAAATATCCAAAGCCGCAGGTTTTTAAAATTATTTGTATTACAGTAATAAACCCTACCTTAGCATGAGTTTACAAATTTATTATTTCCATTGTTCTATCTACTTAATTTTTTATTTATATTTCAACTTAAGCAAAACATATTATGTGTATTACGACCATGATTTAATTGTAGCGAAGTCAATTTTATAATTGTATGTCTTAACTTAACATTCTGCCAATATTGCTACACTTTGTATTCTTCCTCTTTGTCAAGTCATCTACTTACAATATCTCGGTTTTTTTGGCAAATGAAGTGAGTTTGCCAATTTCTACTTTATTTGCCATGTATTTAGCGAAATCCTTGCAGTATTTTACATTTTGTTCTGTCATATCGATTTTTAATAGCATGCTTAATAAATTGTTCTATCTATTTTGAATGTTCAGGTTGAACAATGGTATGATTCGATAAAATGAATATTTTCTTATTATGCTTGACCATAAAAGGTTTAACTTACGCATAAAATGCTTAAAGATATCTATATCTTGAAATTATTTTTTATTAATTAGGTGAATGTTTAAGACAAATTTTATTTATTTAAGCTTTAGAACCCTTGCTTTTCAAGGATCAAGTACAACATTTTGTTACAGTCATGATATTGTAAAATAATAAATGTTTAATATATTAGCCTCATTTATTCATGACACACGCAACGCGTGTGTCTCGGTGGCTAGTATATAGAAAGCTTGAGTCCAACGTAAACGAAAACGGCTTCTTTTGACTCCTGATAGAATCATCTTTATTAGCTAAAAAGGTTTCTGTAGAAAGCTTTCAGAATAATCAGTCTTTGTTTTATACCAAAACTGGTAAGGCGTATTAAATAACTTCGTACAGCATTAATGGTGCAATTAATACTTGTACTAGGTAAAGTAACCATAACATTTAAGATAGCACGATCAAGTAAAAGGCGTTAAGTTACTTCTGCTTAAACTAAGTTCTGCTTATAAAGCTACGTTCTGCTTCTGGTTTTTCTAAGCTGATAAGTACTCGAAGAATACTGCTTTTGTTAACGCGATACTAGAACTTCTGCTTTTATGTAGTCTTTTGGTTTTAGCTATTATGACCTACTGGTTTTGACTCTCATCACCACAATTAAATTAAGTTTAACAGTTTTCCCCTTTGCGGTGATGCCAAAACCTAGATGTTAGTAAAGATGAATATAAAAGAAGATAGCAAATAAGATAATCGATAAACAAGCAAATAGTAAAACAGAGTTCAAAAGAATTTAATCATCGGTTCCAATGTCTCTAAACATTGTTTCCTCATCCTGAGGATCTTGGTTTCTGAAGGAGGATTCTGCATGATGACCTCCAGATCTGCCTTCTTCTCTGCCTTCTTCTTCACCTTTTTTGACATTATTGGCTTGAATACGAGTGAGCAAGTCGTCCACTATACAAGTAAGAGTAAGGATGCCATTATTCAGTATCTCCAGAAATGGTGCTTGATTCAAAACTCGTTCATTTAGATCAAGAATAGATTGAGATTGAGACTCAATCTTGGCATCAATAGTTACAAGTTTCGAGTCGAAGGCCTGTACTTTGTTGGAGATTGATTGAATAGCTGAATCATGTCCAGAGACAGTTGTAATGATGTCTGAATGACCAAGCAAGATGCTGGCGTGACTTGAGACAACATTTTGTCTGAACAGGCTGGTTTCGACATGCAATTTGGCCAAAGATTCTGCCGTGCGAGTGACTTCCTTTGAGATGCGGTCACGGAAGAATCTGGTGGCACTAACCTCACCAGCACGTTCAAAAGACAAATGTTTAACAATTTTGGACAGATTTCCAAGATTTCTCCTCAGAATATCTATCTCGAATTCAAAATCAAACGGTGCTTCTGCTGGCGATGGTGTTCCTTCGAGCATACGCTGTCTGATTGCTTCAATTTGAGCATTACGAGCAGGAGATCTTGAGGGAGGGAGAATCAAGGCAGTAGAAGGAGCATCTTCTGTTTGAGCAGTAGTCTATTCTGCAGAAGTGCCTCCAGCATTATTTGGTTCAGTAGATGCACTTTCATCTAGTTGGCAGCTTTCGTGCCTTCCAGTTGCTCAGCGGTTGGAATATATTCAGATTGAACATTTAGAATAGCTTTCATTGCCGCTTGATGTTCAGCAGAGAAAACCTCCAAATTCGACAGTGATTGGGCAGCTTCTGATTCTCCCAAGGGTTGGTCTGCTGGTCGAGCTTCTGGTTGGACCACATCATCAGCTTGAGCTGCTTCTTGTGCAATAGAGACAGTAAGAACGATAGATTGAATGACTTCATCAACTGAAGCCAATTCTCGAACAGAGAGAAGTGATGATGATTGAGTATGTTGCTTCGGAGATGCAGGAGTACTGGAAATCTTAGCTTCTGATTGAGCTATAGTCCTTTCCTCAACTGGCTTAGTCAGAGTAAAGTCTAGAATGAAGCCTACTGAATACTGTACAGGCTCTCCAAATTCCTGTTCTTGAGCAAGAAGTTGCTCGTTCATCACTCGCAGTCGATCAGTCAAAAGATGGATCACATTTTGATCCTGAGCAGTAGTGGGAATCATAGCGTCAAAATTAGACTGAAGAGTCTTTAAAACAGATTCCAGTTCCTGTCGTTTCAGCTGCTCAAAAATGAAGCTTCGTCTTCTCATTGCTTCAATCACATTTTCAGTCTTGGCAAGATTCAACACTTTTTTTTCAATCTTTACCATTTTACCATATGCACCTGTTGTTCTGAAATATGTGATTGGATGGAAAACTCGAACCTTATGCCAATCATCAAAGAAAGATATGTCTTCATTGGCAAGTTAAGATTAACAGCAGTGTGAACAGATGATTTGGCGCCAAGAGATTGTGGTTCTACGACAAGTTTTCCTTTCCCTTTGTCTGAAGAAGAAACAGGAAGCACGTGTCTAAAAGTAGAAGACCCGGCAGTTGATTCTCGAATAACGACTCTAGACGAGGGTCTGAAAATCGGAACAGCGGTAGAGGTGGTGGTGGCAGATGTGACTGCTGGTTTGGAAACTGGGACAGATTCTGGTTGGGAAGCGATGGCTTCTTGAAAACACTTGTCTCAAGGGAACAATGTCTAAATCAGCAATGGCTGTAGTTTTCTTGAGACGGAGAACTGTGCGAAACTTTTTCTTTCTAGGGGTGGCAGGAAATGATGCTTTGATTAGAGCAGCAGACTCGTCCGATACTGTTTTATCCGAATCAGTGGATACAACCACTCTTTTTCTTTTGATTTTCTTCTGAGGCACTTGAGCCTCAGTCTGAGCGTCGCCAGCCTCTTTCTTTAGAGCAACAAACTCGGCCACAGTTGGCTTTGGCCTCAAAGAAAGTACATTGGCAGCATCAGCCATTGTTACAAATGAAGCATCTTTTCAGAAGTGTGAGGGAAACTAGCATACTTTAACATTGTGCTGATCTGAACAGCAAAACCAGTAGCTTTCCTCACAACCATATCCTTCATGATTCTGAACAAGAATCCACTCCAGTCCACCTTAAATTCAGAGGTGATAGCTATCATCATTTGTACCTTCTCCTTAGTCATCCTGTCAAACGTACCAGCTTTGACCAGTAGTTCCTTTGCCACGATATCGGTAAGCACTTGAAGTTCCATTTTCAGAAGCTTCTTGAGGCAAGAGGGAGAGAGTTCCTCTCCAGAAGCTGAGAAAGTGAGGGCAGTAGACATCTCCTCCTTATAAATATCA
The DNA here is from genome assembly GCF_025594145.1 of Primulina tabacum. NCBI lineage: Eukaryota > Viridiplantae > Streptophyta > Magnoliopsida > Lamiales > Gesneriaceae > Primulina > Primulina tabacum. The sequence goes on from NC_134566.1 coordinate 7,169,429, forward strand.
AAAAAGTCAGAGATACCTTAGCACGAGAGAAAGAAAGTCGATCCCAATAGTGCAGCATCAATGGAGATAGATGCACTTCCCTGGGAATAAATGATTTTCCCTTCCTCGACGGTTGCTTTGGCGTAAAAATCCAAGAGAGTAGTCTTGTATATAAAAGCAGGGGCTTCCAAAAACCTTCGGAGACCAGATTTTTCAATTGCTTTGAACATCTTAACAAGATTCTCGTCTTTGATGGTCATAACCGATGTAAATTTGACTTAATAAGAATTTAGAGTGTAAGCTCCAGCAATTTCTGCAAACAAAAAGAATTCTCTAGCCATTTCTACAAACAAAAAGAATTCGGAGTATATTCTGTAGTAGATGAATGCGAGAGAAAGCAGTAGCTCGTAATCAAAAGTATGAAATCGTAAAAGTTGAAATGGAATCGAAAGGTCTGTTAATATTCAAAATGTACAGCCATCAATGAAACATAAGGACATGTGTCAGTTTGTTTGCGGTTGAGTTTTTGAAAAGTTAACCAGAGAGTGTCAGATACGCCAAAAACATTAAAAATATACTAAAATAGGTGGGCTGTCCAAGCGGTTACTAAAGAAAATCAGGAGAGGGTTTGTCTTCTTATGATAATATCTACTGGAAGTCATAAAGTACTGAAATATTTTTAGCACCTTGATAAAAACCAGTAGACACATTGTTTTATCGCAAAGACGAACCTCCTTCTGCTTCTGATAAAGCACGGAAATATTAGATATAATAAAATATTTTTCCCCCTTAATTAATGCAAGTAATAAATGCAAAGATACGAGATCTGAGGGAAAGACATGTGACTCTTGATATTCGTGCAGGATGTGAACAGCTTTAGCCGTCCCTTTAGCTTCTCCGAGGCTCTATAAGAATACCTGCAAGCTCACAAACTAATTCATTTACACAAATAACAAATCAAAAAAAATGGATGATGCAAATATTCTCTCGGAGTCTTCTCAAGAGTCTAACTCAGCAGATGAGTTGCAAAGACAACTTCCAGCTTCTCGTAATATGATGTCTGAAGACATCCTTTTCCAAGAGATGAAGACTTGGAAGAAATATCTCGATCTATAAATCGAGTATTTTCTTGACAGTCTGAGGAATCATCCCTTTCACAAATCATGATCATGCAAAGAGAGAGGGAGATGATTCCAGCAGGTCCTAGTTAGATTCCTGCTGATGTTCTCAGTACGGCTGAAATCAAAAAATGTAATAGATTAGAAAATGTAATGCATCTAGTTTTATGAATGAAATATTTCATTTTGTTATATCCTTTGTTTATCTACTGCTTTTACTTAATGCAAATAAATAAAAAGAAAGAGTAAGAAAAACTCAATCTGAGTAAGTCAAAAGACGTTTCAAATGACTTGAGTCTCTCCATCTTCTTCAATATTAAATGTACTCTGTCTATAAATAAGAAGAAAAAATATCAGATAACAACAATACAATATGTCTAGTTCAAGCAATTCGGATGCCTGCAGCAGTACTCATAATTTAATTACAGAAAAAACACTTCCTCATCTCAAAATTCTGATGAAAACTATTGAGGAATATGTCTGGATGAAGGTCATGTCTTCATGGTTTAAGGTGCAAGATCTCCAGAACATGCATCGAAATGGTTTGACTCCTACTGCTGCACAGAGAGCAACAGCAAGAAAGTACAAGCAGCGGTTTGACGTCAAGCATATTACCGAGCTTTCTTCTGATCAAGTACTGCTACATGTGATGCTGTGGAAGGAATGACATCAGCTAGAGAAGATTTCCAGTGCAGAATCCTTCACAAGGATTCGAATCCATGAATTGAATAATCGGATTACTGAGTGGCAAGATTCTGTAGACACTGAATTGTGTCGTGTAACATGGTTTCGATTTTTTTCGTAATGAAATATCAGTAGTTGCAGCAAGTTGTCTCTTTACTTCTCAAACAAACTGACGTTAGTTGAATAACATATAACTGATAATAATTTAACAGAGTGATAACAACGATAAACTTAAGTTAAATCAATTAAACCAAGTATATTTCGAAAATAAGTAAACTTATTCTCAGGTAGAGGCTTTGTAAAGATGTCTGCTGATTGTTGATCAGTAGATAAGTATTCCAGACAAATGTCCTTCTTCTGCACATGATCTCTAATAAAATTATGTCTGATATCAATATGCTTTGTTCTGGAATGAAGTACTGGATTATGCGTGATTGCTATAGCACTGGTATTGTCACAGAATATAGGTGATTCAGAGGCTTGAACTCCATAGTCTTTGATTTATTGTTGCATCCACAATATTTGAGAATAGCAGCTTCCAGCAGCAAGGTATTTTGCTTCTGCAGTAGATGTAGCTATAGAAGTCTGCTTCTTACTGAACCAGGAGATCAACCTATCACCAAGAAATTGACAAAAACCACTTGTGCTTTTTCTATCCAGTTTGCAACTTGCATAATCAGCATCTGAATATCCAATAAGATTGAAAGAAGAATCATTGGGATACCATAGGCCGACATTTTGAGTACCCTTCAAATATTTTAGAATACGTTTAGCAGCAATATAATGTGATTGCTTAGGATTAGATTGAAATCTTGCACAAATACCAACAGCAAACATAATATCAGGTCTACTAACAGTAAGATATAATAATAAACCAATTAGACCACGATACTGAGTTACCTATACTGAAATTCCATTTTCATCCTTATCAAGTTTAGTAGATGAGCTAATTAGAGTGGAAGCAGCAAAGCATGTTTCCATGCTAAACTTTTCCAGTAGTTCCTTAGTATACTTAGCTAGATTTATGAAGATCTCAGTATCAAGTTGCTTAATTTGCAGTCCTAGAAAGAATGTTAATTCTCCCATCATACTCATTTCAAATTGTTCATCCATCAATTTAGAAAACTTTGCACATAGTTTGGGGTTTGTTAACCCAAAGATAATGTCATTAATATAAATATGTACCAACAGAATGTGCTTGTTCTTAACTAAAGTGAACAAAGTCTTGTTTACTGTGCCGATTGTAAAGTCATGATAGACAAGAAATTGTGAGAGCTTTTCATACCAAGCTCGAGGTGCCTGTTTTAAACCATACAGGACTTTGTGTAATTTAAACAGATGATGCGGTAAGAAATGATCAATAAAACCTGGAGGTTGTTCAACATAGACCTCTTCTTGTAGTAAACCATTTAGGAAGGCACATTTCATGTCCATCTGATAAACTTTGAAATTTTGTAAAGCAGCAAAGGCTAAGAATATTCTGATAGCTTCAAGCCTTGCAACTGGTGCATAGATTTCATCATAGTCTATTCCTTCTTCTTGTCTGAAACCTTTAGCCACCAGTCTTGCTTTCTTTCTTACAACAATACCTTCTTCATTTAGCTTGTTTCTAAATACCCATCGGGTTCCAATAACAGCTTGATGAGATGGTCTAGGTACAAGAAAGCAAACTTCATTTCTTTTAAATTGATTCAGCTCTTCTTGCATAGCTTCAATCCAGCTGGGATCCACAAGAGCTTCTTCAATCTTTTTTGGTTCATCCTGAGAGATGAAAGCAGCATGCATATATTCATTAATCATTTGCCTTCTGGTTCTTAACGGAGCTGCTGGACTATCAATGACCAAAGATGGAGGGTGAGATTTTCTCCCAACAAAAAGGTCTAAAGAAATTTCTCATTGGTTTGATGGATTCGGATCATGCTCAGCTAAATGAGTAGCAGGTTCTGGAATATCAACTTCTGGTTCTTGTACGTTCTGTGTCTGAACAACTGGTTCTACCAGAGGAATGCCTGGTTCTAGATTTTGAGTATCTTTGACACTTGGTTCTGCATCATCTTCACGATCCAGTTCAAGATGAATCATGTTTAATCTGTTATTCAAATTTGACATGTTAGAAATTCCAGGAGCACTACTATCTTCATAAAAAACAACATGAATAGATTCTTCAACATTAAGAGTTTTGTTATTGAAAATTCTGAATGCTTTCCTTACTGCTGAATATCTAAAAAATAATCCAGCATCTGATTTTGAATCAAACGCAGAAAAATAATTTTTACCATTATTATGCACAAAGCATCTGCAACCAAATACATGAAAATATGATATATTAGGCTTACTCCCTTTCCATATCTCATATGGAGTCTGATTCTACCTTTTGTTGATCATGGTTCTGTTTTGCGTATATCATGCTGTGTTGATTGCTTTTGCCCTGAAGCGCTGAGAGATGTCTCCACCTGCTAGCATAGTTCTAGCAGCTTCTTTAAGAGTTCTGTTTCTCCTCTCAGCTACTCCATTCTGATGAGGCGTTCTGGCAGCTGAAAATTCATGATGAATACCCTGTTCATCTAAATATAACTCAAGAATCTTGTTAGTAAATTCAGTGCCCCGATCACTTCTGATTTTAATGACAGAAACTGATTTTTCATTTTGAATCATTTTTAGAAGCTTGATCAGGAGGCTACTTGTTTGATCTTTTCCAGCAAGAAATATTACCCAAGTAAATCTAGAAAAGTCATCAACAACAACAAGTGTATACTTCGTTCTCCCTAAGCTCATGATAGGGATTGGACCAAATAAGTCCATATGCAATAATTCCAAACACCTTGATGTTGATTTACTACCTTTATTCTTGAATCTAGATCTCACTTGTTTACCAAGTTGACATGCAGAACATACATGATTCTTAACGAAATTAATATCAGGTAAACCATCAACTATATTCTGCTTCTTGAGATTATTGATAGACTTGAAGTTCAGGTGATTCAATCTCTTGTGCCATAGCCAATATTTATCACTAAGGGAGGCAACTAAACATGTAGGAATATTAACATGATCTTTATTCCATGAAACATTGTAAGTGTTGCCTTCTCTTTTTCCAGTTAATACAGTAAACTCATCAGCATTTTTAACTGTGCATGTGTGCTTCTGAAAAGCTACAGAGTAACCATTATCACAGAGTTGGCTAATGCTAATTAAATTATAACAAAGATATTCAACCAAGAGCACGTCATTTATAATAATGTTACCATGGATAATCTTACTCTTACCCACGGTTTTACCTTTTGAGTTGTCCCCAAAAGTTATCTTTGGTCCAGTATAACTCATTATTTCTGAGAGTAGACTCTTTTTTCCGGTGGTATGTCTGGAACATCCATTGTCCAGATACCATGTGGAGCTACTGATCTTGGCTTTCCTCTCCTATTCCTGCAAACACAAGTTCTAGTAAATGGTACCCAATCTATTTGGGTCCAAGCCTTATCAGTTCTTTAGGAACCCACATTTGAACAATTATAGGTGACCTTGTACTTTGGGTATCCACATAGGTGTGTGCAACAGAAGGTCTGTAATCTCTAACAGAGTGCATCTTAGAATGTTGTTCTTCCCTTCTGTTTTTGTTGTCTGATCTATATCGCTTCTGAATAGGTCTAGAATTATAGTACTGGTTGTTTCTAACCTTCATCGAGACTTGTCCTCCTGAGTTGAATCCTCGACTGGATCCATAATTCTGGTGAACTCTTCCCTTAGATTCAACATAGCCCAGACCATAATGCTTCCTTCTATTCGTCTGATCTATAGTCCCTTTAACTCGAACAGTTGGTACTACTGGTTCATATACCACACTGGATTTAACAAAATGAATATATTTCCCTTTGCTTGTATCCGGTTCTGGATTAATACTGGTCTCAGAGGTGCTTTCACTATTGTTGAATCCGAGACCACTCATGTCTCCAGATTGTTTATGTAATTCTTGCATCTTCTCTAGTGAAACAGAAGACTTATTCCATGAATTTACCAGAATAGATAGCTTTTGATTCTCAGACTTCATCGTCTGGTAATTTTCATTCACCCTGTCATTCTCAGCTCTTAATTTACTCATCTCAACTTGTAAATCATTGCAGCTATTCTCTTGCAAGCAAGTGAACTTACTGACTTGATCCTTTAAAGTTTGATTTTCAATCTTAACTTCCTCGAATGAATGAGAAAGTCTCGAGTACTCTTCCACCATGTCATGCAGTGCTTTAACCAGATCAGTTCGTGTAAAATCATTAGAGTCAAAGTCAAATACCTCTCCAGATGTCGAGGTTGATTCACTGTCTGCCATGAGACATTTGATCTCTTCTGCATAACTATCACTGGAAGGACTTTTTGAGTCAGAAGATTCGTAACTAGAATCCTCCCATTTTGATTTGCTTTCTTCTGCAATCATCACTTTGCGATCTCTTCTTGATTTCTTGTCATTCCTCCTGTATTCCTTTTTCCTATGATCATCCTTCTTTGACTTAGGGCAATCAGCGATGAAATGCCCGAGTTTTCCACAGTTAAAAAATGCCATGTCACCAGGTGGAGAATCCTTCTTCAAGTTTCGGTTAGGACCCTGGTAGGCTCGGTGATTCTTCTTCATGAATCAGGAAAATTTCTTCACAAATAAAGACATTGCATCGTCGCTGATCTGTTCAGCAGTATTTTCAGACGTGCTTTCAATGGCAGTAGCAGGTGATGCACTTGGAACAACTACAGCAGTAGCAGTAAGAGCCTTGGTGGATGGATTTGATGATGGCTCTTCTCCACTTCTCACTTCGAGTTCAAACTCATAGGCTTTTAAGTCTGCAAATAAGTCGTGTAGTTCTAACTTTTTCAGATCTTTAGATACTCTCATAGCCATAGTTTTTACATCTCATTCTCTGGGTAAAGCTCTCATAACTTGGAGTGATATTTCTCTGTTTCCATATTCTTTCCCCAGAGCTGCTAACTCATTAACCAAGCTGCTGAAACGTTCATCAAACTCGCTCAGAGTTTCTCCAGTTTTCATTTTCAGATTCTCAAACTTCTGCATTGCTACAGAAAACTTATTCTCCTTTGTCAGTTCATTTCTTTCACAGATTTGGATTAGTTTTTCCCAAATCTCTTTTGCAGTAGAACACATCTTGATCTTGCTGAAGGTGTTCTTATAATGTGTTTTGTAGAGAATATCCTTCGCAACATTGTCTAGATTGGCTTTCTTTTTGTCCTTGTCAGTCCATTCACTTATGTGCTTCTCAACCATTTGTGTTGCCCCCTCAGTAACAGCAATAGCTGTATTTGGCTTTAAAATTTTCAGGGGACCATCTGTGATGACAAACCACATATCATCATCTTGAGCTGCAAGATGAGCTTGCATGCGGATCTTCTAGTCATCGAAGTCTTCTTTTGAGAACATGGGAACTTTGCTGAAATGTGCCATATCTGTTGTAAATATTTAGAACAAGAAAAATCTGCTCTGATACCACTTGTTGGGGATCGATAAGAAGTTTAGACGGGGGTGAATAAACTCTTTCCTTTGTTTAACGATTTTGCAAAGGGTGCTAGAATCCTGTTAGAGATTATAGCTGGTCTTGTTCGAATGTAAGTCCAGTAGATCACAATAAGTGCGGAAGCGATCCACTGGATTACGATGAGAAATAATAAGACAGTAGGCAGTAGAACAGTGGTTGTTTCTTAACGTTCAAAGATAAAATCTTCTACGTCTCCCCTTCTTCTATTTCCAGAAGGTATCACTAAAATACTTTGGATTTTACAGTACAACACTTGTACACACCTACTTCAGTAGGATTTACCCTTAGCCTACTAAAACTCTTTGTTACACAACTCCGTAAAAATGAATACAACAAAGTTATGAAAGAGACTCTTTTCCAGTTTACAAAACTCTTCTCAATGATATAGTAAAGGGTTTTAGCTTGAAGAAAGTTATGAAACATTAACAACACAAAATGATCTTAGAAGATCGGATATTGATAATAAAGTGTGTGCTTCTTTTCTGTATGTTGAGCTTTGAAGATAAGTAGTAGTTGATGATAGCTCAGACTCACGTTGGAATAATCGTTGCATTGATAAAGATAATAACGTTGTTTTCTATAAAGAATTGATCTTCTTATATATAGAAAGCTTGAGTCCAACGTAAACAAAAACGGCTTCTTTTGACTCCTGATAGAATCAGCTTTATTACCTAAAAAGGTTCCTGCAGAAAGCTTTCAGATATCAGTCTTTACTTTATACCAAAACAGGTAAGCCGTATTAAATAACTTCGTACAACATTAATGGTGCAATTAGTACTTGTACTAGGTAAAGTAACAGTAACATTTAAGATAGCACGATCTAGTAAAAGGCGTTAAGTTACTTCTGCTTAAACTAAGTTCTGCTTATAAAGCTACGTTCTGCTTCAGGTTTTTCTAAGCTGATAAGTACTCGAAGAGTACTGCTTTTGTTAATGCGATACTATAGCTTCTGCTTTTATGTAGTCTTCTGGTTTTAGCTATTACGACCTACTGATTTTGACTCTCATCAGCACAATTAAATTTAGTCTAACATGATATAATGTTATGGTCATTAATAATGAATCTTTTATTCAAAAAAGTTTTAAAAAATTAAAAATCAAAATAAGCGAAATGGTTTTTAAGTTACCTACACAAAAACAACAATTGTTATATTCTTTAAGATATAAAGAATTAATAGCTAAAACTAAATCAAATTTAAATTTTTTTCAAATAGTTAGAAAATTATATTTTCCAGAAAGAAATAAAATATTTCCAAATTTTTCAGACTAATCTTTTATAAAATTCTTGAATCAACATGTAAAATATATGTTAATGAAACAGGAGAAGAATTTTTTGAAGTTCATTCTCCTTTTACTACTTTACAAATTAAAAAAAGGAAATTAAGAAATTTATGCTGCTCCAATAAAATCAGAACTAGGAAATGAGAATTTTGACCTTATTATACAACAAAATAATTTCATCAATCTTACTTTACAATCATTAAGAAATCAAACTAACAGGATAGAAGAAATTCTATCAAATCTAAACAAGAACTTTTAGTGGAGATGTTCAAAAACCTTAATGATAAAATCACCTCCTAATCTTAAAAAAAATTCTTTTAAGCTCTAAAAAAGATGAATATTTTATAAAAGGTCTAATAGATAGAATACAAAATATTTAATATAAAAGAAAAGAGTTCTGTTTCAGTGATAACTAAAAATGAACAATTCAAAAGGTTTTCAAATTCTTCATATGAAGAAATGCAAATTAATAATTGTAAAACTTTTTTGTAAAAAGTCAACACCAATTGATCTTCAAATTGAAGAAAAAAATAATATTTTCAATTTAATGGAGAAACCATTATTGAACGGAATAAAGATGGAAAATCTGAATATCATATAAAAATTGTTATTAAACAAATGTTAATATATTCTTCTGCCGCTAAGATAAAAGGTAATAATGATAGGCAAATTTCCCAAACTATTATTACTGGTTTTATTGGCCAACTTTAAGATTGGTGATATTTATATTCATCTAAAGAAGCAAAAAATAAAATTCATAGCTTTGCTATAATTGATTCTACGGGATAGAAGAATCATATGCTGTAAATACACTTATTTACACTATATTTTTAATTTTATTAGAGCTAATGAGCTTCAATTAGATAGATCTCAAAAGCAATTAATGAATTAAGATGTCCAACATTATCTGAATTTAAAATGTATAAAGATGGTTTTATGACAATTTTTAACCAGAAATGATTGTAATGCAAATTTCTGGAAAGAAAAATAAATTTCAGGATTTCCTGTTCTTTTTGCAGAGAGAATTAAAAATAGATTAAAAGCTAAAACCCCGACAAATTCTATATATTGTAATTCACTTACTTATGGAGATTTATCTACAGAAATATAGTATGACAAAAAGGAAAAAACAAGTTGAACTCCATCATGTTGTCTACCACAAAAATTTGACAAGATTATAGAGTATCAGTTAGTACACAACACAGGATGAAGTAAATTACCCCAACAAAGCATCAAACCACATATATATAGTCAGTTTAGAATCATTTGGCACTGTGATGCCCCAATCTAAAGATGACCGAGAAATCGAAAATCTATCAGACCATTTTTTATGCAACCTTGCACCTGGGAGTGTTTTTACAGAAGTCATGCTACCAGAAAGTGAAATATCAACCAAACCTTGTAAAGAATCATCACAGACATTGCGGAATCAAGTGAAAATATTGAAAAAGCAGCACACGGTGCAGAACAAAAAATGTGAAAGTAACTACAAAATTGAAGTCACACATGACATAATGCACTTTCAATAGATAAATTAGTTTACAAAGAATTTTTGGTATTCATTGCAATTCACAACTTTGTGGTACTTTCAAGCATAAACAGCACTATTCTTCTAACCTCTTATTTTTTCCCAACTTTACAGAATATTTCTAGACTGAATAAAAAATAGAACTTGGAGCATGCCACAAGGAGTTAGACCATCATTCGGAATCACTCTAATGAATTAAACATATATTGGTATTTACCTCGATAACAAAGTAATGCACATCAATATTAATCAAATAATTTTTTTTAAATGAATAACGTAATTTCTAAAAAATGATCAATATCTTAATCAGTGAAGTAATAAAACATAATAACCAGTCTAAAATAACATTTTTTCGTGCCTATCAACTAACAAGTTTACAATTATAGATTAATTTCTTTATAATTTAAAAAAAATTGTAAATTTATCTTAGAGTACCTCATTTCAACGAAATGGAGACTGCACAAAATCTGGATTCTCTGTCAAAACCTCTTTTAATTTCTTTTGATACTTCGAGAGGGCAAAGAAGCGATTGTCTTCTTCCTTTGAAGACATGGCTTCAGGTGCATGGGACAACAATTATTATCCCAACAGTTCCTCCTCATCCTGCAGACACTTAATGCAAAGTTACAACTGGAAACAAGCTAACTGAAGAAACAGCATAAAATAAATCCATGTAAAATCCATTATGTGACTGAATTAACTGATTACAAAATAGTATGCCACACAAACTGGATTCCGTCTTCACAACTTGATTCTTAATGGAGTTTCTCATATGTTGATCGCATACAACAATCATCAGTTATATCATACACCTTTATATGTGAAACAATAACTTCAGTTATTACTCACTGATAGTTTTTTAAATACTATGAGATGAGTGTAACGAATCTCATGGATCAAAAAATAGGTAAAGCATATGAATGAGTGTGTCGTTCCATTGTTTCTCTAACAAAATGCTTTCATACATGATTCTTGTTTTAACCGTGTAAGATGTTAGAGTTGCTAGAGAATTTATTGACTCAGTTGTAATAAACAATCTTTATTTTAGCATAATTCATTATTTCATGGTTTGTTATTTTTTTTATCTGTATACTCATATGATCAACATAGATAAAGACCTTGATTATACTTTAATACAAATGAATCGTAATTCGATGTTGAAACTCATTTGTAAACATTGTATAATCTAAATTCGTTCCTAGTCGATTCAACCGCCTAAAACATGGATAAAGGTCGCTTGAGCTCGAGACTAGCATCTGTGATGCTATGTACCGCGTTTATTGGTAAGGGCATAGAGATGTCCAAACATGCAGATGGATAGTCATATGATGATTATACCGAACTACTCTCCCACGTAATTTCCAAGTGGTTATCATTCGTCGAGAGGATAAGTCTGTGGTTATGATTGTACACCATTAGTCATTACGATCTGGGACAACACTGAGGCTCTATATGCTAGGGCTGTGCTATGACTCGTTTATCAACTCCAGGAGGGTCATCAGGTGGCGAGATTGGGTACAATTGCGACACATGTAGGAGCCAGTACATTGTAGTCGAGAATTCACAGCACACCTGCGGGTGTGGATATCATATGCGATCTGATGAAATAATAGTGCATGGAATCTCTGGCCAGAGTATGAGATGTACGTTAGAGAAGAAGTTCTCCAATTGTATGTAACGCCCCGAGAATTTAAAGGTCAACGCGAACCACATGCATGCAATTATTAAATTCCTTGTGTATTTCAATTAATTGTTTTAATTGCATTAATTAATTATGTTGTTCATATTGACATGTTTAAAATATATTTTTCTACATGGTTACATTAAAATGTATTTTTAAAGGTTATTCGATCGAGGAACGGAGACCGAGGGCTGAAAATTAGAAAATGATTTTTAAATAGTTTTTTTTAATTATTTAAAATATGATTGATGCTTTTTCTTTTTTTGAAAATAAGGGGTTTTGATGTGATTTTATACGCCGGGACGTAAATTTTATCGGTGTTGGTTTTTCATAAAAAATACGAACGTTTTGGCAACCCGGCTAATAAATTCACGAACTTATTTAATCAAAATTATTTTTAAATCTTTTAAATATTCTAATTAAGCATTAACGGGCCTAAATTACCTACTTAATGGGCCTAATCCTAATTAGTGATTAATTAAGTATAAAATTTGTTAAACTCTCCCCATTAACTCAAAGCTGCACGCCCACTTTCAGAATTTCAAATCTAAAGTTCTCTCCAAAAATTTTAAACACGGCACACACATCAAAGTTGAAGGAAAAAGCATTAAGTTTGATAGAGTTTTCAAGCCGTCGTTCCTCGTCGTCGTTCTTCAAATCATCAACAAGAATTAGTGCGTTAAAAAAGCAAAGGCATGCCATATTCTCCTATTACTCATCATCACACCATATTATGTATTTATGTTTGAATTTGCATGAAAAAAAGTTGCAACTTTGAAGATTTTCGGATATGTATATTGTGTGATTTTTAAAATATGTATTTTGATCCAAAAAATCATGAATTTCAACTACCTAAGGGAATGCCATGATTAGGATGTGTTAGGGCCATGTTATACACAAGTTTAAGGGGTCCTAAAACACCCCAAAACACTGCACGAATCAGAAACACAAAAGCTGGTAGCACTTTACTGTCATGGGGTTGAGGGGCTCGGTTTTATGAGTTGCAGGACTTGGCTTTGGTTCGGTTGGGACCACGGCATGGCTAGGGTCTGATATGGGTCAGGGATAGAATCCTAGCCACGCTAGGACTCAAAAATCAGGGGCTGGGAGGAGTCCTTGCCAACAAGGACTCCACCCGAGAGCTTCAATGTGGCAGCGCTGGTGTATGATGTGCGCAGATGGTTAAGGAGCTCGGCCAAAGGGCTTGGGCTGGGCTAGGTTAGGTACTTAGGGTCCTAGGAGGGTGCTTGAGGGGATGGTTCAAGGGTTGGCTCGGTGGTTGAGGCCGTAGCAGCAAAAATGTGGGAAACGTGACTTTTGGCAGCAAAGGAGCATGATGGTTGCTGCCACTGGTTCAGGAGCTTCGCTGCTGGATTTTTGGGGTTGGCTTGGTCTAGGCTTGGTCAAGGCATGGTCCAGGGTGGGTTAGTGTCGTGAAGGGTCAAGTGGTTAAGAGTTGGAGGTGTCCTAGTTGACAAGGAAACCTAATGCACCTAGGACACTAAAGTACACACACATTGGGTTGAGGGGCAGAAGTGTTTTGGTCAGGCCAGTGCTTGTTTTACGAGCTGAGCTTGGTCAAGAGGGTTCCTAGATGAGTTGGCTAGGTTTTGGCTCAAGGTGGCTTGGGCGTGGCTCGAGTAAATTGGAAGATGGCTCAGTGTGTTCGACATAGGATCAAAAACAAAAATTTAAGGAGAAAAAATGAATCCATGGGTCCACGAGGGTGTCTCATGACTTGAAAGGGTAGAATAAATCTTAAAAATGCTATGTTTAAAATTTGGGATCAAAATAACGAGTTTTGGATTTATTCGGGATTTAATCGCCGCACGAAATGCTAATTAACGAGTTAATTGAAACGCATAGTTTAAGCTTTATAAAATTATGAAAAATTATATTTAAGCTTAAATAATTATTAAAAGTCTAATTTTTTTAATTTGGAAATTTTATATTAAGGTTTGGTTTAATTCGTGATTAAAACGCAGTAATATGTTACATATAAATATTAATTTAAAAGTCATCGATTTAAGCCAAATAAAAATATGAAAAAATTCATTTAAGCTTAAATAATTATTTGGGACATGTTAGAGTCAAAGAAATCAAGAAAAAGTCAAAAACGTAAAAAGTCACGTTCAGGGGTAAAACGGTCTTTTTACACCTGATAATTAGTAAACGTCATGGCAGTACTCTAATTGCTGTTTTATGTGCTAATATGATTATTTTCAATAAATATCGATGTTATTAAATTTTTATATGTTAATATGTCAATTTTAAATGTTCATGGAATTTTTATGTTTATGGATTTTTATGTTAAAATGTTTATTTTAAACGTTTTAAATTTTAATGTTTATTTTAAATGTTTATGATGTTAAAATGTTTATTTTAAAATATTTATGGATTTTTATGATTTTTATATGTTAAAACGTTTATTTTTAAATGTTCATGAATTTTTATGGTTTAAATTGGACATTTCAAAGATATGTTGAATGATTGGTTTCAAAATAAAATGATATTATATGCATGTTTTTATTAAGTGATAGAAATATAACATCTTGAAAGACGTGAAGGGATTGTGACTAAATATATGATATGTTGGAAATATCGTGAGGGTTATAGTCCTAGTGGGAGCCCGATGATCGTCTTTCCATGGATACGAATATGAATACGAATATGAATATGTTAATATGTTGGCCAGGGCCAGTTGACTGGTAAGGGTGTTGCTGGTGTCCCCCGTCGCCTAGTACTGTGGTTTTCTCTAGATGGATCCATCGCCCAATACGATTAAGAATACGAGTCACAATCACGATCTGAATTCAACAAACACGAACATGAATATGGATATGAATATGAATATGTTTATATGATTATGTTTATGAAAATGTTTAAAGTTTAAAGTTTATGCATTATTATGAAAATGATACTTTATATACAAGTATTTTTCACTGTTGTATGTTAACGGTATTACGTATTACTTGTTATCAAGGATATGATGTGTTGAGTCTTTAGACTTCACTAGGTGTGTATGATGCAGGTGATATTAATAATTATGACATTAGAGGTTTTGATGATTGACTTTTCTGGACTGTCGGTGCACATAACCTGAGGACCAGCGTTTCTATTTTTCGTATTTAAGTTTATGATTTTACATTAAAGATTTTTACGACATTTTATTTATGCTTTGAGAGATTTTTGAGAGCTTTAGTATGGGCTACACTTTTCAACATTTATTGCTTTTCAGGTTTGGTAAAACGTTTTACGATTTTTGGTTTTGACTATTCCCTTTGGATTTTCAAATACTAGTTGGATGATTTATTTTAAAATGGGGCAAAAGTATTTTTATGTATATGTATAGGCCGAAAGTTTGAGAGTTTTAAAAAACAAAAAAAATTATAGTACTTTTTAAGAAAACGAATAAGCAGACGTTTCACATGCGATGCCACTATTTATTCTCAAAGTTGTGTCACATAGTTATCGAATTATTATGCACCCCTCGATGAACCAATAGTTGCAGATTCGATCGAGATATATGAGATAAAGAGACCATAATGTACGTTAATCATAATCGACTAGTTCTTGCAGACACTATCTGTAATGCCCGAGATTTAATTGCTATAATCAGACGTTGATTAATTGACAGAATTGAGGTTATAGGAACTCAAATGAAGAAGCACGGCATCGTTACTTATAAGCCAAGATGTTGGACCGAACATCTCGCGCCCGAGCGGTAGAAAAGAACCGCCCGAGCGCCAATGCACCATGAGTTTGGACTGAATGTTTGGCACCCGAGCGGTAGAATATTACCGCCCGAGCGCCAGGAGATGTTCAGCCGAGTATCTCGACAAAAACTTCCGCGCCCGAGCGGTAAAGATTAACCGCCCGAGCGCCGAGCAAGCGCCTGGGCGGGAATTTATAACCGCCCGAGCGCCAACCAGAATTGAGGAAAAGCTAACACGTTGCTTGGACATGCAACGTGTAAATATATATATGTATACAAACCTTCAGAATTCAGTAGAAAAGGAAGAGAGAAATCGAGAAGCCTCCAGAAATTCCTACGCCTTTATATTTCGATCCGTCCGTCTGATTTTGAATCCGACTTCGGTACTGTGTTCCTATCGACGCAGGCTTTAACTGGACGTAAGTTTTGCTACGTTTAAATATGATTTGAAATTATGGTATTGTCAGAATCTGATAGGATTCATATATGATGTTCTTGACCTGTTAGACATCGTATAATTGAAATCGGACTGAAGGATAGATACCATATGGAATTGTTATGATTTTCAGAGTTGAGTTGATTGAGATTTGATATCAGAATTGAATTGTTATCAAATATGAGATGTTAGAATTGATATCTGACTGATATGGTAGTACTGGATATATTGAAATTATGACGTTATGTTGTTGAAACAGAATTTGATTAAATTCTGATTATATCCAGTATTGATTGAGAGGTGTATTGATATCGTACCCTCGATATCGTTATTGTCAGATTGAGTATAGACAGGCTTGGGGTTTGAGACTTCAACAGAGTCAGAGTGTCAGAAAGAAAGGTATAAATTAATGTTGAGGTGGGATTGCACAACTCGAGTGAGGTTTGACTCGAGTTTCCCTAAATCACATACTTAGTTTATCGCATTGATATTTGTAATTGATGAGATTGATGTTTGTAGTCTATCGATTTATAGCCACTGCATGTATTGACTACTGATTGTTTAGTCATTGGCTGATTCGCCTAGTCACCGGCTGATTCGTCTGGTTATTGGCTGATTCGTCTAGTTATCGACTGATTCATCTAAACTTTGGCTGATTCGCTTAATTACTGGCTGATTGGTCTAGTTATTGGCTGATTCGCTTAATTCTTGACTGATTCGTCAATTCTGCGGCTGTTTCGCCCAGACACTGGATATATGAACTATATCGATGCCGTTTAGGGTTGATTCATTCCTATCGACTGTGATTCGATATAATTATCAATATCCAGACATTGGGATCCCTAGGTTAGAGTTGAGTCGAGTCTGAGACGACGCGTTGTTTGAGTCGAGTCTGTGATGACTAGTTGATTTACAGTTTTATATCATTCATGTTTGTTGATTTGCTACATGTTAATGATAACTGTTATATGCTTTTGTATATGTTTCTATATGATTGCATGTTTACATTGTTTATACTGGGATTTATTCTCACCGGAGTTATCCGGCTGTTGTCTTGTTTTGTATGTATGCATGACAACAGGTGGGGCTGGATCAGGGTCAAGAAGAGGATGAGAGAAGACAGTTAGCGTGGAGATCCGGACTTAGGAGTACATCTGTTGTATCACCTGAGATGTAGTGAAGAAATAGTAGTTATTACGATTTATGATTGTACAGGACTTGTACTTAGATCTGAATAGTGATCTTGCAAATGAGATAGGACTTATTTCATATGCTGCGTACTCTCGTATTTAAAAAAAAAAATTTAGACCCTGTTTATTTTAATTGATTAATTATCCCCAGAAAGTGATTTAGAATTGAATTAAGTTCGGGTCCCCACAACAGGTGGTATCAGAGCAGTAGGTACGAGAACTGTAGGTTCTTGAGACTGAGATAGAAGCTAGTGAGTGGGGTAGATTGAATTTTCTTTCCTTGCTTGTGATTGCTAGCATGTTGTACTGCTTTATATAATACATGTTACTTGACTTATCTGATTTGATTTTGTAATATGTATTATTGGGAACGAATATGCACCGATTCTCGATCAGCAGTAAAATGATCGAAGGAGGGAACTGAATTGAAACAGGTTTGTTGGATTGGGTTACTAATCCTTTTGATTATCAGATATGCCTCCTCGACGAATACCAGAACAGGGTAGCACATCGAATCCTCCAATGGATGTGACAGCAACTCCAATGGAAACGTTATTGAAAAGGTTTCAGTCATTCAAACCACCGACTCTGAAGGGTACTGAGACATCAGTTGAGTGTGAGAGTTGGTTAGATAACATTGATGCTGTTTGATTCACTGGATTACAGTGATGAGCGCCGAATTAAATTGATTGGGCACCAGTTGCTTGATGTTGCAAAGAACTGGTGGATTACGATGAAGAGGGCCTTGAAGCATCGAGGTACGACTTTTACTTGGGATGTGTTTAAAACTGAGTTTTATCAGAGATTTTTCCCAGTGTCGTACAGGAAAGACAAGGGGGCAAAGTTTGCCAATTCGAGACAGGGTCAACTGAAAATTGAAGAATATGTGACCAAGTTCTCTACTTTGTTGAAGTTTGCTCCACATTTGGCTGAAAATGACGAAGCCGTTGCAGATCAGTTCATCAATTGCTTGAGTCCCGATATCTTAACATTGGTGAACACAGGGCGACCGAATAACTTTCCTGAAGCCATGAATAGAGCAAAGGGCACTGAAGCGGGCCTGATAAGGCAGAGAGGAGCAACATCTGTTCCTCTAGAATCGAGACCACAGCAACTATCTCCCCGATTCGAGAGTGGCAGTAGCAGTGGTGGAAAGAAAGATTTTCTGAAGGCTAGAGGAAAGCAGTTTAAGAAGTCTGGCGGCAGTTCTTCTAGCTCCAGTGGTTCCAAACAGAGTTATACCGGGGCTTACTGGGGAACTTGTGGAGGGAGACATTCCACTGAGCAATGCCAGGGAGTACTTGGTATTTGCCACTTCTGCAAACAACAGGGACATTTTGCCAGAGTGTGTCCGCAGAAGGGTTCTCAAAGATCCCAGGGAGCCGAATCATCTGGATCAGCGGCACAGTGGAGTAGACCCTCAGCTGCTGTTCATTCATTTCAGCCAGCACCATCTCAGTCACAGCAGAGACCAGGAGAAAGCCAGACAGTCGACCAGCCTCCTAGACAGCAGGCCAGAGTATTTGCTTTGACTGAGGAGCAGGCTCAGGAAGCACCAGATGATGATGTTGCAGGTAACTGTTCTTGATGTAGTAATCCTGCTTTGGTATTGATAAATACGGATGCTTCCCATACGTTTATTTTTGAACGATTTGCATTGAGTCATGCATTGCCTGTTGAGTCTTTATTCTACTGTAGTGTATCTCTTTACCGGTTTGGGAGAGTTTTTATAGCAGTGAATTCTGTAAAATATCGTATACTACAGTAGGATGAGAATGAGATCGAGTTAGATCGTGTGGTAGTTTGTATTGTACTAGTGTTGTCTGATTTTGGGACTGCATTACTGATATTGATATGCTGACCCAGTACAGAGCTACCCTAGACTAGTTCCCGAAGATGGTGAGAATCGGACCTGAGATGGCCAAGGGATGAATATTTTACGATAAGGATTCTAGATTGAGAATTCCTTTGATAATCCGTACTATCTATGACTCGATTATTACAGAAAGGAGCAGAGGGACTCCTTATGTATTCAGTTGATTTACTGAAGTTGAATCTATCATTGGCTGATTTACCAATGATAAGAAAGTTATTGATGTTTTCCCCCAATAAGACTTCAGATCTGATTTCAGTCAGAGAGATTGATTT
This sequence comes from Primulina tabacum, assembly GCF_025594145.1. Lineage (NCBI taxonomy): Eukaryota > Viridiplantae > Streptophyta > Magnoliopsida > Lamiales > Gesneriaceae > Primulina > Primulina tabacum. The sequence continues at coordinate 7,188,719 of NC_134566.1, forward strand.
AACCTTGATTTGATATTAGAAACTGTTGAATTGGTGAATCCTGATTGAGACAGATTGCATTCAGGGTGTGTTATATCTGAAAATGATGTATCTGTTGATTTTAGCAGAATTAAACCGTAATTAGTTGGCCGAGGTGGAAATCAGTGTCAGATATTTGCGGTTTTTATGAGTTTAGCAGATCAGTACCGATGAGTGATGTTTTTAATCTGATTGAATATTGCGGTTGTTCTAATTCCGTGTTTGAATCAGATAGTAGACATTAGGGAATTTATATTGTACAGTCCGAACCAGAGCTGATTTGGAAATATAAGCAGTTCTAAAGTGGATCAGAATGTCCAGAATTTGGTATCGATAGTCAGAACAGGGTGTCGATCAGAATATCAGGTAAGTAATACTGCATTGTATATGAATAACCGATTTATTATGCCAGATGTTCCAAAATTGAAATGATAAATATTGCCAGAAGTGTGCAATAATTTATTCAGTATGCATTTTGATAGCAGAAAAGGTGTTGATAGAAACCAGGAGATTGGTTATACAGATTATTGATTCTTAAATAGAAATGGGAGTACATTTCTATGGATTGGTGACAAAACTATCGAAATCTTCCTAAGACTGTGCTGCGATGTGATTATGATTGTAATTGACCGAATGCTCGAATCTGCATGTATTATGTTGTGATAAGATCAGACGATCAAGAGTTATGTCAGAAAAGTGATTGGACTACACTGAATGCCAAAGTTGATTATATCATACCATGATTTTCAGTTGATTTTGTATTTTTTGCAGAATATACCATTAACTCTGGCACTTATCGTCTATAGATTGACGGATAGTCGGAGCGAACTATCCGGATACTGGAGATTATCCAGGAACTGTAGTGCCGAATTTTAGCACTAGTTGACATGATTTATTGTCATTTGTGAATTATCGTACAACAACAGCTATCAGACGAGTATCAAGATGGCTCCTTTAGAAGCGTTGTACGGTAAGAAATACAGATCCCCTCTGTATTGGGACGATATCTCTAAGGTCCCTGAAGTTGGACATGATAGGACCAAAGATATGACTGAAAAATTGAAGCTGATTCAGAAGAAAATGAAGGCAGCCCAGGATAGACAAGCCAAATATGCCAATGTTCGACGTAGACCGTTGGTATTTGAGACAGGAGACCGGGTATTCTTGAAGATTTCACCTTTCAGAGGAGTGGTCAGATTTGGCAAGAAAGAGAAATTGTCTCCACGATATATTGGTCCATATGAGATTTTTGAGAAGATAGGAGATCGTGCCTATCGATTCGCATTACCGCCATCTTTATCTGGAATACATGATGTCTTTCATGTATCGTTATTGAGGAAATATCTCTCTGATGCATCACATGTTATTCAGCCAGACGAAGCCGAACTGGACGAGACACTGAGTTATTTCGAGAAGCCGATTCAGATTCTTGATCGGAAGGAAAAACACCTCAGAATGAAGACTATTCCGTTTGTGAAATTTCAATGGAATCTTTATGATACTGAAGAAACTATTTGTAAAACAAAATCCGAGATGAGATAAAGATTCTAGAATTGTTTTATTGAGGTAAGTTTTCTGTTAGCCTTTGTATACATTTCTTCCTGGTTTGATATGATTCCCTATGATATGATCTGATTGCCTGGGATTTCGAGGACGAAATCATATCTAAGGGGGGGAGAAATGTAATGCCCGAGATTTAATTGTTGTAATCAGACGTTGATTAATTGACAGAATTGAGGTTATAGGAACTCAAATGAAGAAGCAGGGCTTCGTTACATATAAGCCAAGATGTTGGACCGAACATCTCGCGCCCGAACGGTAGAAAAGAACCGCCCGGGCGCCAATGCACCATGAGTTTGGACTGAATGTTTGGCGCCCGAGTGGTAGAATATTACCGCCCGAGCGCCAGGAGATGTTCAGCCGAGTATCTCGACAGAAACTTCCGCGCCCGAGCGGTAAAAATTAACCGCCCGAGCGCCGAGCAAGCGCCGGGCGGGAATTTATAACCGCCCGGGCGCCAACCAGAATTGAGGAAAAGCTAACACGTTGCTTTGACATGAAACGTGCAAATATATATATGTATACAAACCTTCAGAATTCAGTAGAAAAGGAAGAGAGAAATCGAGAAGCCTCCAGAAATTCTTACGCCTTTATATTTCGATCCGTCCATCTGATTTTGAATCCGATTTCGGTACTGTGTTCCTATCGACGCAGGCTTCAACTGAACGTAAGTTTTGCTACGTTTAAATATGATTTGAAATTATGGTATTGTCAGAATCTGATAGGATTCATATATGATGTTCTTGACCTGTTAGACATCGTATAATTGAAATCGGACTGAAGGATAGATACCATATGGAATTGTTATGATTTTCAGAGTTGAGTTGATTGAGATTTGATATCAGAATTGAATTGTTATCAAATATGAGATGTTAGAATTGATATCTGACTGATATGGTAGTACTGGATATATTGAAATTATGACGTTATGTTGTTGAAACAGAATTTGATTAAATTCTGATTATATCCAGTATTGATTGAGTGGTGTATTGATATCGTGCCCTCGATATCGTTATTGTCAGATTGAGTATAGACAGGCTTGGGGTTTGAGACTTCAACAGAGTCAGAGTGTCAGAAAGAAAGGTATAAATTAATGTTGAGGTGGGATTGCACAACTCGAGTGAGGTTTGACTCGAGTTTCCCTAAATCACATACTTAGTTTATCGCATTGATATTTGTAATTGATGAGATTGATGTTTGTAGTCTATCGATTTATAGCCACTGCATGTATTGACTACTGATTGTTTAGTCATTGGCTGATTCGCCTAGTCACCGGCTGATTCGTCTGGTTATTGGCTGATTCGTCTAGTTATCGACTGATTCATCTAAACTTTGGCTGATTCGCTTAATTACTGGCTGATTGGTCTAGTTATTGGCTGATTCGCTTAATTCTTGACTGATTCGTCAATTCTGCGGCTGTTTCGCCCAGACACTGGATATATGAACTATATCGATGCCGTTTAGGGTTGATTCATTCCTATTGACTGAGATTCGATATAATTATCAATATCCAGACATTGGGATCCCTAGGTTAGAATTGAGTCGAGTCTGAGACGACGCGTTGTTTGAGTCGAGTCTGTGATGACTAGTTGATTTACAGTTTTATATCATTCATGTTTGTTGATTTGCTACATGTTAATGATAACTGTTATATGCTTTTGTATATGTTTCTATATGATTGCATGTTTACATTGTTTATACTGGGTTTTATTCTCACCGGAGTTATCCGGCTGTTGTCTTGTTTTGTATGTGTGCATGACAACAGGTGGGGCTGGATCAGGGTCAAGAAGAGGATGAGAGAAGACAGTTAGCATGGAGATCCGGACTTAGGAGTACATCTGTTATATCACCTGAGATGTAGTGAAGAAACAGTAGTTATTATGATTTATGATTGTACAGGACTTGTACTTAGATCTGAATAGTGATCTTGCAAATGATATAGGACTTATTTCATATGCTGCGTACTCTCGTATTTTAAAAAAAAAATTTAGACCCTGTTTATTTTAATTGATTAATTATCCCCAGAAAGTGATTTAGAATTGAATTAAGTTCGGGTCCCCACACTATCAGTGATATCTAGGGAATCATGGGGAGATGCTACTAGACGCTCTTACCATGATTCGATGGGTTTAATCAGAAATATGATTTCTGACATTCTCATGATCAATAGTTGATACATAGAATGGGGAAAATTAGGGCAAGCCCGAATAAAGGATTATGTCCTGAATCACAAAGAGTTGTGAGCCCACGGCTAGCTGTATCCCTGAACCATCGAGAGTCACACAAGCACTGTTTTACTTATTCCCGTTGAGATAATAAATTCAATGAGTTGAATTTATAAGAAATAAGTTTGATACATATGATCAATCGATAAACTTATAAATAAAGTTTATAAAAGCTTATTGAAATTTTTAGAGCATTACTGCTAGAACAGTCAAAAGGAGTACACCTGCCTTATTTAGACATTGTTGATCTCGAAATTAAAGTGTGCATCGTAATAACAAATAAGTTGAAATTCTCAAATCGATGATGTTGGATCATCGATCAGGATTATGATGATATTAATATATTGGGAGCATGGATCATGGGCTTGTAAGAGTATAAGTTCATCATGCTAATTTATTAAAGTTCAAATGGGCTTCAATTTTAATTGAGTTAAAATATAGCCCATTAAATTTTAATAAAATATGGTATTGATTTATGTAATATGAAAAATATTCATGATACCATAATTTTAAAAATTTGCACATGAAGCAAAATAATATTGATGCATAATATTCTCAAAAATTATGTATTGATTCGAGATTTACCATGAGTGGAATGCAATAAGAATCTTTCATTAGCTTAATTAATTACATTAATTAATTAAAACAAAGATTAGTATAAAAATAATGATTTATTGTTCTTATATTAACAGCATGCATTCGAAAGAAATCATGGGCATGTATTTTAGAATCTATAGTTTACTTAGATTAATTAAGTAAATGATGGAGTAAAGAAATAATTAGAATATTTTTCTTCTAATTAATATAGCATCATTCGTGTGGGGCCGACATCTAATATTAATAATTATAAATGTAACAAACCAAACGATTTAGTAAAACAAATAATATGTGGTTCACAAAACAACATAACATCGTCAAATAAACTAGTGAGCCAAAGTAATCCAAACATCCTCAAATGGCTCCTCAGACTCGAGAATCCTACTCTAACTGGTATCTCCTCGCCTGGAGCTGGACTCTGGCATCCCAAGTCTCGCCTCACCTACCATCAAGCACTTGAAAACAAGAAGTAGCCGACGTGCCGGTGAGTATAAACTCAGTATGATACAATCAATAACATATGAGAATTAAAAATACAAATAGTTCATATAAATTCATAAAGATGCAATGTAATGCAATGCATGATCAGATGCTTAGGGTTATCAATAAATCTCAAGATCAAGTGAATCATCTGGTCATAGGGTACCCAAGGGAAGAGAAATCCCAGCAACATCCACCGACTCATCCGCTCGATGTGGGGTGCTGTGTTCTACAATTCCAGGACTATGGTGCACCTATAGAGAGTGTTCAGGCCATAGCAGCGACCTCCGCATACACTATACCAACTCAACTATAGCCCCATACGTTCAACAAATCAATAAATCAAGGCGACCCCCGCCATATCAGTTCTGAATCGACAAGTGGCTCAATTTGCAATGTAATGTAATGATGCAAATCAATATCATCATCTCGATATATTAATAAACTCATCTCAAGACAACAATAATCATCAAATCACAAGTAATTCATCGAGCCATAGAATTTTCAATTCAAAATAAAAATGATACTTTTACCTCGTATTTTACCGACCGTAACATAACTTTCAAATATTACCAAAAAGAGATCGAAATGTGTAGTTGAGAAGTCTTGAACCTCTGAATTATACTATCTCAAGAACTTGGATTATTTATCAAAACAGAGCAGTTTCTGCACAAAATTCATAATTAATTCAATACTGCTACAAATCGAGATCCGCAAATTATTTATTCAAGAAAACTCAAAGCCCAACAATTATTTTTTACAAAGTTTTGTCAAATAAAGTCTTTTACCCAGTCGTTCATAATCTGGAACTTACAACATAATCCCCACGAATTCTACGCCAATACATTTCTGGCACACTTTAGTATTTTGAGCATAACATCCTCAATATCCAATGGAATCAAGCCAATTTGGTATCATTTCGAAGACAAGGCAATGTTCTATAACGTTTATTTGAACATCACGAATCCCAACCAATAAATCTCAAAATGCGAATAAACAGAAGGCATGTACACAAATCTGCACTAACTCGGAATTTCAGACCATTTTTAGTAAAAATCATGTATCTATTTCAATCTTATTGGAATTGAGTGATTTAAGAACCAAATTGAATCTAACTCGATGATCTACAAGTTTGATGAAGACCCTAACTCAAAAATCCAAACATAACTGTCCCATATACATGAAATACAGAAGGTGTAGAAATTGTTCTTTGCACATAAACAAGAAACCATTCTCATATCCCTTTTAAATTCAAACCAACTCAAATACAATATCTTCAACATCTTAATATCTCAAATATCAATTCTAAACTTCAACCAATTTCCAAACTTGAATAAAAACTCGTGAAGCCCGTGATGAGAGGATCATAAATCTACCTTCATTTCAAAATTTTCTTGAGCAAATCTCTCTTCGATTGAAGAAGAAATGTAGAAATGGAAGGAAAGGAAGGTTTTCGATGGAGAAGAAGAAGAAAAAATGATTGTAGGAGGTGAAGATGAGCTTACATAGTCAATTTCGCGTCTGTAGCGCCGCAGCGCTACTTTTCAGCGCCTCAGCGCCAAATTTGCGCAACTCTAGCGCCTAGGCGCTACTATTCTAGCGCCGCAGCGCTTGAATAGTAGCCTCGTGAACAGTAACTTTTTTAGAAAAAAAATTTTAAATTCGGGCATTACAATTCGAGACATGCAAGGCATTGCAAGATGATGCTTTCGGCTTTTCGCAATTTTCAAAGAGGCTTTCGAAATCATTTTCAAAACAAGAAAAATTTGACCACTCCAAGTTTGAGGGTTGTGCCGGTTTTTTAGTATTCTATCTCTATGTAAAAATATCTTCTAACTTTCTAGTGCTAGTTGGAAGAGGAACAAGTATTCCAGTTGTGGACCGAATTAGTAGTTCTTGAAGAAAGTTCGTTGGGACATACAATAAGAGCCACGCCCGCTTATACCGGAGTAGTTGAAGCCAAATAAAAATTGTTCACTAAAGATAAAACTTTCTAACTCGCTATGAATTTTTATTTAATATAAATTATACGAGTGTCCAAATATTTTGAATGTCAAATAAAATTTTTAAACTTCCGCTGCGACACGAGAAAAACCGATGTCCCAACAGTGGTATCAGAGCAAGGTTCTCTATATCGTATGGTTTTAAATCATATTGAATAATTTATTTCTAACCACACAAGAAAATTTTTCAGAAAATTGATGTACCATAAAAAAATTTATTTTTCCAGAAATAAAAAAAATATATTTTCGGATATGCTCAGGTACTGTGCTGATTAATGGGCTTGAATTGTTAGGGTCTAGGGTGCGATTTTCGCATTTTTCAAAACTTTGGACAAAATTGATATTGTAAGGTCCAAAATTAAGACGACGTAATTCAACTGCATGCAAATCTAGGAAATATGAAAAATGATTAATCAAACGATTTTAATTGCATAAATTAATTGTGACATGCATGATTATATGTTAAATAGGATTTTATTGTGATCATGCATTAAAATGTAATTTTCAGGATTATTCGAGTTGCGATCGAGGAACGGAGACCGAGGGCTGAAAAAATGTAAAATGTTTTTATTAAATATTTGTTTTTAATTATTTTAAATATAATTGATGTTTTTTCATATTTTTGAAAATAAGGGGTTTTTGAGGTGATTTTATACGACAGGACGTAAATTTTATCAGTGTTGTTTTTCAACAAAATTGCAAACGTTTTGGCAACCCGGCTAATAAATTCACAAACTTATTTAAATAAAATAATTTTTATATTTTAATTAAGCACTAATGGGCCTAATTAACTTCCTAATGGACCTAAGCTTAATTAATGATTAATTAACTATAAAATATTCATAACCCTCCCCATTAACCCTAAACCCCACGCCCCATACTCTCACAAACTCTCTCAAGTTACACGGCACATAAACACGACAATTTGAAAAGGAAGTTCGAAAATTTCAAGGGGAAAATCAAGCAAAGGTTGTCGTCACCGTTCTTCGCAATCGTCAACGATAATTCGTGCGTAAAATACTCAAAGACATGCATAATTCTTTCCTTCGCACATCATCACACCATAATACGTATTTATGTATGAATTGTATGGAAAAACAAGTGATGTTTTTATTTATTTTCGTTTTTGCATAAACATGAATTTTTAAGGCATGATTTTGGTCCAAATTCTTGTTGTTTCATGCGTAAAGGGGCTGCCATGATTAGGGGATGATTAAGGATTGTTTTTGCACAAAAATAAGTGTCCCAAGAACAAACACACACAGCAACATGAACAGAACATGTTAGAACTGAATTCGAAAGTTTTGTGTCATTGGTGATCAGGACAAGGGAAAAACCGTGCATGGCTGGGCGTTGGCTCGAGCAAGGCTGGGCTGGGACACGGTTGAGTCCAGGGAGAAGTCCTAGCCATGCTAGGACTCGAGCTAGAGTGCTAGGGAAGAGTCCAAGCGCACAAGGACTCTTCCCGAATCCACCCGTGAGGAGGAGCAGCGCGAGAGGGCATGCGTCAGGGGCCAAGTGTCTGGGCTAGGTTGGTTAAGGACCTGAGATGGTTCACGAGGGGCTGGGCTTGGTGTTGGCCCGAGGGCGTGGGTTCTGGTTAGGGCGCGAGGAGTCCTTGGCTGATTGGACTCTCGGCAGCAGCAAGGGGTTAGGCGCAGGTAGTTGTGTTGAGTTAGGAGCTTCGGTCTTCAACTAGGGTCAACTCCTATGGGTTAGCTTGGGTCCAGGGGGTTCTAAGTGGTCTGGGAAGGGGTTGGCTCATGGTGGTTCGAGCAAGGCTCGACGAAAAACCACCTTGGTTCGAAGATGGTTGGGATCGAGTAGTTAGGGTCTGTTCTTTGGAAAATAAATTTGAAACACATGGTTCGAGTCGTGGTTCACGAGGGCTAAAATAATATAAAAAGTCTAATTTTGAATTTAGGAATTTTATATTAAAGTTTTGAATTTTTCGGGAAAATGCTTTAAAAACGAATCATTAAAGATAAATTAAAAAGCTTAGAATTTAAGCTAAATAAAATTTTGGGAAATATAATTTAGGCTTAAATAATTATTTGGGACATGTTAGAGGCAATGAAATTAAGAAAAAGCCAAAAACGTGAAATTTTATGTCCAGGGGTAAAACGATAGTTTTACACCTAAAATTTAGTAAACGTCATGTCATTGTCCTGAATGTTATTTTATATGCTAATACGATTATTTCAAATGTTTATGAATTTTCATATGTAAAATTATGATTTTTAAATTTTCATGGATTTTTATGGTTTAATTATGGACATTTAAAAGATATGTTGCATGTTTGGTTTAAAAGAAAAACAATATTATATGCAAGTTTTTGTTAAGTGATGAGAATACGAAATGTTGAAGGACGTGAAGAGATTGTGACTAAATATGTTGATATGTTGGAGATATCGTGAGGGTTATGGTCCCAGTGGGAGCCCGACGATCGTATTTCCTTGGACACAAATACAAATAGTTTAATATATTAATACGTTGGCCAAGGCCCAATTGACGGGTAAGAGTGTCGCTGGTGTCCCCGCCGCCCAATACTGTGGTTTTATCTAGATGGATTCATCGCCCAATACGATGATGAATACGAGCCACAAACACGATCTGAATCAACAAACACGAATATGAATATGAATATGTTGATATGAAAATATTTATGGAGATGTTTATGTTTAAAGTTTATGTATTATTATGAAAATGTTATTTTAAGTACAAGTATTTTTCACTATTGTATGTGATCTGTATACTTATTATGTTGTTATCAAGAATATGATGTGTTCAGTCTGTAGACTTACTAGGTGTGATTGATGCAGGTGATATTGATAATTCTGATGTGGGAGGTCTTGATGGAGGACTTTGCTAGACTGTCGGTGCACATACCCCGAGGACCAGCGCTACTATATTTTCCGCACTTATGATTACGTTTATGATTTACGTTAAAGATTTTTAAGACTATTACTTATACTTTTGAGTGGTTTTTGAGAGGATGATTCTTTTAGCAATATTTGAAAAGTTTATTTTTAGGTTTGGTAAAATGTTTAACGATTTCATGTTTTGACGATTTCCTTTGACTTTTCAAATACTAGTTGGGTGTTTTATTTTAAAATGGGGCAAAATATTTTATATATTTATTTAAGTAGTGCGGCCGATTTTAATTGGGAAAAAAAATTTCTAATACTTTATAAGTAAAACGAATAGCAAACGTTTTAGTTGGTATCAGAGCAAAGGTCTTTTAAAGGGTTGTGCCACCATCAGTGCCGGGAAGATCAGTCGTCAAGCCTCAGTCTGTAAGTTTACATGCTTTATATGATTTAATATAATATTACCTGCATGATTACATGAATAATATGTTTACGTTGCACGTTTACTAGCTTTTGAGAATATATGTTTAAAATGGCTAAAAGGAATAAGGATATGTTGCATGATTAGAAAACTTAGATTCAAACGCATGTTGGTTACGTTAGAATTTGAAAAACATTCAGATACAATGCCTTCTAGACGCGCACATCTTGACAGACAAACAGAGACCACCGAGGATCAGAATGTTAATGCACCTATGCCTCCTAATGGAGATGCTGCTACTCGTGCCTTATAGGGGATGGCTCGTTCCTTCGAGCAGCAGTTACAGCAAGCACCTAGGCCACAACATGACGTGTATGATCAGTTCCAGAGGCTAGGGCTGAAGGAATTTTCTGACACCACCGATACCTTTGCTGCTGAGGCTTAGATTTGTGCACTCGAGGTACACTTTCGTTATCTGAATATGGGGGATGTTGACCGTGTGAGGTGTGCCACTTACCTGGTTAGGGATGATGCTTCTTTATGGTAGGAAGGAAACGAGGATGGTTTTAATCTATCTACACTTACTTGGGCTCGATTCAAGGAGATATTCTACGAGAAATATTTTACTGCTGATGTTAGACGGCGATTGAAGATGGAATTTATGACTCTCCGCCAGGGAGACGCTTCTGTTGCCGAATTTGTGAAAAAATTTGATAGGGGTTGTTACTTTGTACCCCTTATTGCGAGGGATGCCGCAGAGAAGCTTCGATACTTAATAGATGGTCTACGACCTACCATACAGAATAATGTTATGATGATGCGTCCTATGGATTATGCTACTGCTACGACTTATGCATTTCAATCTGAGAAATCTTTAAAAGACATTAAATTTGAGATGCAGCGCAAGAGACAGCAACACAAAAATAATAAACAGCCAAACAAGAAGCCATATGTGGGTCCTCCTAAACCTCAAGGGCCTCAAAAGCCACAAGGTCAAGTCAAGAAGCAAGAATAGCAAAAGCCGCCGCCACCTGCAGCACCAAAACCTGCAGAGGACAACCATGCAAGAAGTGCAATCGACTACACTGGACTGTGCGTGTGGGGTAATACTAATTGCTTCATATGCAAGGAAGAAGGTCACAAAGCTGCGGATTGCCCGAAGAAGAATGGACCTACTATGGGACGAGCATATGTTATGAATGCAAAGGAAGCGGAAGAGGAGCCAGACACGACTCTTATCACGGGTAACCTAGTCATTTAACATTTTTATATTGCTTATTATTTCATGAAATGTTAAATTGTTTATTAGAATTGAATTAGGAACAAGATTTAACCTAGTGGAAATTAGGTTGCATGTTCTACCTTAGTTGTGAATTAAGATATGATATGAGAAACCATAGAAATGACATTTATTTTTTAGCCTTATTTTATGTAAAAGTTGAAATAATTTCAAATAAAAAGTTTTGTGGCTAAAAATTTAAGGAAAATCATAATCAAGGGTTTGTTAAGGGTTCGAATTCTTTGAGGAGTCTAAGTGTAATTTTTTAAATTATGAGGACTAAAATATAATTTTCGATAAATCAAGGGACCAAATGTAATTAATCGCAAGATAAGGAACTTAAATTCAATTTCTGAATTCTTAAGGGTCAAAAACGTAATTTTTGATATGTAAGGACCAAAATTGTAAATTTCCGAAAAATATAAGGATCAAATTGCAAATATTCGAAAATTTGGGACTAAAATGCAAATTTCGAAAAATTGAAGGGATAAAATGCAAAATTTCAAGAAATTCTTAAGTTCAACGCATAATCTTCACAGTAAATTTGGGAGAATAATGATAGAAATTCCTTAAGCTTCAACAAGAAAATATTTAAAAGACTTTTCGCCGCAGGAAGGATTATTATTCAAGGTGTAGCAACCTATGCACTACTAGATTCGGAAGCTACACATTCCTTCATATCTGAAACCTTCATCAAAAGATTAAATATTATTCCTGAAGATATGGGTTTGGGTTTAAAAGTTTCTATTCCTTCCGATGATCTAATGCTCAAGTCTAAAATTGTCAAGAATCTGAAGCTTCGTTTATTCAAAGATGTGGTTCAGACAGATCTTATTGTGCTTCCTATGCCTAAATTTGACATTATACTCGGTATGAATTAGTTATCAGTGAATGGAGCTTCGATTGATTTTCGCCAGCGATCAGTGTCTATTCAACCGCCTAGTTGTAAATCTTTTGTCTATGAGGCGGCGAGAAACGAACAAATGCCGCACATTATCTCTTGTCTATGTGCGAGGATACTTATTAGACGTGGATGCCCAGCTTTTCTAGCATGTGTCACTACCGCACATGATCCTATGTCAGAGATTTTCTAGGGTCCTTCTCGAAGACGTTTCTGGCATTCCGCCCGATCGTGAGGTGGAATTTTCTATTGAGTTAATGCAGGGCACTATTCCTATATCTAAAGCACCTTATCGTCTAGCACCCGCTGAAATGAAAGAATTAAAAGATCAAATCCAAGAATTGCTAGACAAGGGTTTTATTCTCCCTAGTTATTCTCCTTGGGGTGCACCGATATTATTTGTGAAAAAGAAAGATGGTAGTATGCGTCTCTGCATTGATTATCGAGAGCTTAATAGAGTCACTATCAAGAATAACTATCCAGTACCAAGAATTGAAGATTTATTTGATCAGTTGCAAGGAGCATCGATGTTTGCTAAGATTGATCTGCATTCTGGATACCATCAATTGAAAGTAAACGAATCTGATTTTCACAAGACAGCGTTTCATACTAGATATGAGCACTACGAGTTTATGGTCATGCCATTTGGGTTGAACAATGCACCAGTAATCTTCATGGATCTCATGAATCGCGTATTTCAGCCGTTTTTAGATCAATTCATTATAGTCTTCATTGATGATATTTTGATCTATTCTAAAAGCAAAGAGAAGGATAGTCGTCATTTGAGGACAGCACTGCAAGTACTGCAAGATAGAAAGTTATATGCAAAATTCCGCAAGTGCGAGTTTTGGTTTGATAGAGTGGCATTCCTAGGCCACATTATTTCTAGTGATGGCATCAAAGTTGATCCAAGTAAAGTTGAGGTAGTGAGAGAGTGGCCAGTACCAAAAAGTTTAACCGAGATTCACAGTTTCTTGGGGTTAGCTGGCTATTATCGCAAGTTCATCAAGAGATTCTCATCTATTGCAGTACCTTTGACATCATTGACTAAGAAGAATGCAAAGTTTTTATGGGGATCTGAGTGTCAAGACAATTTTGATATGTTGAAGCAAGCCTTCATAATAGCGCCAGTGTTATCTATGTCATTGGGGCAAGGATAGTATGCTCTTTATACAGAAGCTTCTAAACATGCGTTGGGCGCAGTTCTGATGCAAAATGGCCGAGTTATAGCTTATGCGTCGAGACAATTGAAAATTCACAAGAAAAATTACCCTTCTCATGATCTTAAGCTTGCAGCAGTAGTTTTTGCATTGAAAATTTGGAGACATTACTTATATGGGGAGAAGTGCAAAATATTCACCGATCATAAAAGTTTGAAATACATTTTCACCCAAAAAGAGTTGAATATGCGACAGCGTAGATGGCTAGAGTTAGTGAAGGACTATGATTGTGACATTAGCTACCACCCGGGAAAAGCTGATGTAGTGGCAGACGCATTGAGTCGTAAAGCAGCAGTTATTACTCATTTATCACTTCAAAGATCGTTGTAGTTCGAGATACAGTGGTTTGAGCTTATAGTTTATGATAGGGGCGAGGCCCCTAATCTTGCCACATTATCAGTACAATCGACTTTGAGAGATAGAATTCGTGATGAGCAGTCTACGGATGAGCAATTGCAAAAATGGAGAGCTAGAGATGAAGCCAAGGGCCGGAAGTTATATTCAGAGGTGGATAATATAGTTCGTTATAGAGATCGTTTATGGGTTCCTAGTGACAATTCTTTGAGAGACCTTATTATGAAGGAAGCTCATGACACACCATATTCCATTCATCCGGGAAGCATGAAAATGTACAAGGATTTGCAGTTGTTATATTGGTGGCCAGGCATGAAGAGAGACATTCTGAGATTTATATCCGAGTGTTTGACTTGTCAGCAAGTTAAAGCAGAGCATCAAAGACCGACAGGGAAACTTAAGCCACTTCCTATTCTCGAGTGGAAATGGGAAAATATTACTATGGACTTTGTTGTGAGATTGTCGAAGACTATTAAAGGATTCAATGCTATATGGGTGATAGTAGATCGTCTTACAAAATCAGCGCATTTTCTACCTATCAAGATGACCTTCAGTATGCAGAGTTATATATTCGAGAGATAGTTCGTCTACATGGGATTCCTATATCAATTGTTTCGGACAGAGATCCGAGATTCACGTCATCTTTTTGGAAGAGTCTGCATGCAGCGACGGAGACCAAGTTATTATTTAGTACAACATTCCATCCTCAAACCGATGGTCAATCCGAAAGAGTTATACAAATTTTAGAAGATCTACTGCGAGCTTGAGTTATTGATTTTCAAGGCAGTTGGGAACCAAAATTACCTCTAGTGGAGTTCACCTACAACAATAGCTATCAATCATCAATTGGGATGGCTCCTTTTGAGGCACTTTATAGAAAAAAATGTAGATCTCCTATTCATTGGGACGAGGTTGGTGAAAGAAGAGAGATTGGTCCGGATGTGATTGAAGAGACTGCCGAGCTTGTAGTCAAAATTCGTGAGAGAATGAAGACTGCACAAAGCCGACAAAAGAGTTTTGCTGACAAGAGACGAAGAGACTTAGAATTTGTAGTGGGAGATCATGTGTTTGTGAAAATAGCACCTATGAAAGGTGTTATGCGTTTTGCCAAGAAAGGCAAGCTTAGTCCAAGATTTATTGGTCCGTTTGAGGTTTTGGAGAGGATCGGGACACTACTTATAGAGTGGCACTGCCACCGATGCTTTCTGGAGTTCACAATGTGTTCCATATTTCGATGCTGAAAGTACATGTCGAATCCGTCACATGTGCCAAAATTATGAACCTATACAATTGATGAAAGATATTTTTGTTAATGAAAAACAATGGCAACGCAAGAAAGAAGACTGCGAAAAAAAAATCATTCCAATGGTCAAGGTCAAGTGACTGAATCACTCGGAAGAAGAAGATACTTGAGAAACTAAGAGGGATTTTATACGTCAGAACGTAAATTTTATCGGTGTTTTTTTTTCAACAAAAATACAAACGTTTTGGCAACCCGACTATTAAATTCACAAACTTATTTAAATAAAATATTTTTTATATTTTAATTAAGCACTAATGAGCCTAATTAACTTCCTATGGGCCTAAGCTTAATTAATGATTAATTAACTATAAAATACTCAAAAACCTCCCTATTAACCCTAAAGCCCACGCCCCACACTCTCACAAACTCTCTCAAGTTACACGGCACATAAACACCACAATTTGAAAGAGAAGTTCGAAAATTTCAAAGGGAAAATCAAGCAAAGGTTGTCGTCAACGTTCTTCGCAATCGTCAACGAGAATTTATGCGTAAAATACGCAATGACACGCATAATTCTTTCCTTCGCACATCATCACACCATAATATGTATTTATGTATGAATTGTATGGAAAAACAAGTGATGCTTTTATTTATTTTTGTTTTTGCATAAACATGAATTTTTAGGGCATGATTTTGATCCAAATTCTTGTTGTTTTCATGCGTAAAGGGGCTGCCATGATTAGGGGAGGATTAAGGATTGTTTTTACATGAATTCAGGGTCCTAAGAACACACACACACGTAGCAACACGAACAGAACATATTAGAACCGAATTAGAACGTTTTGTGTCATAGGTGTTTGGGACAATGGAAAAACAGTGCATGGCTGGGCGTTGGCTCGACCAAGGCTGGGCTGGGACGTGGTTGTGTTCAATGATAAGTCCTAGCCATGCTAGGACTCGAGCTAGAGGTCTTGGGAAGAGTCCAAGCGCACAAGGAATCTTCCCCAAGCCACCCGAGAGGAGCAGCAGCGCGAGAGGGCTCGTGTTAGGGGCCAGGGGTCCGGGCTAAGTTTGTTAAAGTCCTGAGAGAGTTCACGAGGGGCTGGGCTTGGTTTTGGCTCGAGGGCGTGGGTTCTGGTTGGGGCGCGAGGAGTCCTTGGCTGATAGGACTCTCGGCCGCAGCAAGGGGTTAGGCACATGTAGTTGTGTTGAGTTAGGAGCTTCGGCCTTCCACTAGGGTCAAGTACTATGGGTTAGCTTGGGTCCAGGGGGTTACTAAGTGGTTTGGGAAGGGGTTGGCTCATGGTGGTTCGAGCAAGGCTCGACGAAAAACCACCTTGGTTCGAAGATGGTTGGGATCGAGTAGTTAGGGTTTGTTCCTTGGAAAATAAATTCGAAACACGGCTCACAGGGGTTTAGTCATGGTTCACGAGGGCTAAAATAATATAAAAAATCTAATCTTGAATTTAGGAATTTTATATTAAAGTTTGGAATTTTTCGGGATTAAAACGCCTTAAAAATGAATAATTAAAGATAAATTAAAAAGCCTAGTATTTAAGTTAAATAAAACTTTGGGAAATTTAATTTAGCCTTAAATAATTATTTGGGACATGTTAGAATCAATGAAATTAAGAAAAAGTCAAAAACGTGAAATTTTACGTCCAGGGGTAAAACTGTTATTTTACACCTAAAAATTAGTTAACGGCATGGCTGTGTCCTGAATGCTTTTTTATATGATAATACGATTACTTTAAATGTTTATGAATTTTCATATGTTAAATTATGATTTTTAAATGTTCATGGATTTTTATGGTTTAATTATGGACATTTAAAGATATGTTGCATTCTTGGTTTAAAAGAAAAACGATATTATATGCATGTTTTTTTTAAGTGATGAGAATACGAAATATTGAAGGACGTGAAGAGATTGTGACTAAATACGATGACATGTTGGAGATATCGTGAGGGTTATGGTCCCAGTGGGAGCCCACGATCTTATTTCCTTGGATACGGATACGAATACGTTAATATGTTAATACGTTGGCCAAGGCCCAGTTGACGGCTGAGAGTGTCGCTGGTGTCCCCGTCGCCCAGTACTGTGGTTTTCTCTAGATGGATCCATCGCCCAATACGAATACGAATACGAATACGAGTCACAAACACGATCTCAATTCAACAAACACGAATATGAATATGAGTATGTTGATATGAAAATGTTTATGGAGATGTTTATGTTTAAAGTTTATGCATTATTATGAAAATGTTATTTTAAGTACAAGTATTTTTTCACTGTTGTATGTGATCTGTATACGTATTATGTTATTATCAAGAATATGATGTGTTGAGTCTTTAGACTCACTATGTGTGATTGATGCATGTGATATTGATAATTATGATGTGAGAGGTCTTGATGGTTGACTTTGCTAGACTGTCGGTGCACATAACCCGAGGGCCAACGCTTCTATATTTTTCTTACTTATGATTTAAGTTTATGATTTACGTTAAAGATTTTTAAGGCTATTTACTTATACTTTTGAGTGGTTTTTGAGAGGATGATTCTTTTAGCAATATTTGAAAAGTTTATTTTTAGGTTTGGTAAAATGTTTAACGATATCATGTTTTGACGATTTCCTTTGACTTCTGAAATGCTAGTTGGGTGTTTTATTTTAAAATGGGGCAAAATATTTTATATATTTATTTAAGTAGTTCGGCCGATTTTAATTGAAAAAAAAATTTATATTACTTTTTAAGTAAAACGAATAGCAAACGTTTCAGATATTTTATGAAAATATGTTCAATTTATCTTTTGAAAAATTAATTTTTGGAAAATAAATAATTTTCTTGTAAGGTAAGTAATTAGAATATGATTTTAATTATTTATGGTAAAAATGGGTTTTACAAGAAGTCAATTATTATTGAATTAATTAGAAATTAAATAAAGGTGTTTATTTAATTTATTAAATTTTTTAATAATTTTGGTGGGTAGTAATAAAATTATTAGATACATGATTTATCAATTAATTAATTTTGTTTAATTAAATTGATGTTAATATTTGATATTAAATGCATAAAAGATGATCGAGAGCCTTGATCAATATGTTGTGTGTATGTTAGGATAATTTACTGTTATTATTCATTTTGTTAATATTTGATATTATTAAAGTGAGCCTGATTTATGGCCTGTTTCCACCGCATGAGATGTATCGCTTATGTGTCATGACTATTTAAATGTAATTATTAGAAATAGTGAGATATCAAGACTAGAAGATGGTGGGCCCGATGCACAAGATGAAGACATGTATAATATTGGAAGCACTTGTAATAGTTTCATTTGTATCTCTGCGTTCACCTAGGTTTTGGACCTGGATCCATGTCTGGCTCACATGGATCTAATAGTGTTGGTGATCGATCATCCTTGTTTATTGTTTTTGTCAAATTATTATAAATGCAATATATAGTAGTATGCATGTATGTATATTTTTAAATAATATAGTTGCATGAATCCGACAAACATACAAACATAGGATGCGATTTTAAATTAAAATGATGAGTCAATTTTAAAATTAAAATCCCTCGTTTTGAATAAGATTCAAAATTTATATCAAACCACAAGTGTAAAAATTAAAAGAGTTTAATTTATTCTTGCCTTCCATCAACCATGGTTTCATGTTGAATGCTGCCCGCGAACAGTGTCTGGCTCATATTATTGGCGAGGCCTGGACGCCGGAAATCTGTGACTTCCACCGGACATATGATGTGAATTGAGTGGAACTCCCATGACTTCGGCTCATATTATTGGGGGAACTCATGGCGACCGTCCACTACAATTCAATATTGATGGGTCGGTTTGATACGTGAAAAAAATGGCTGAAGGATCGTTTACAGAGCACCTTGAGGTGCTTCAAACAAAATATTCTCCAAGAGCTGCAATAGCTCGTGTTCTAAGAATATATACACCGATGAATTAAATCGAGTTTGGTATTAAAAACAGGTGGAAAACACTCGAAATAATTCTTTGTTAAGAAACACTGATATATTTTGTATATTATGTGTAACTGAATAACTGAAAAAGGGTAGATCATTTTTTGCATTCATCAGTTCAGTTACGGTGACAACTGAACTGATGGATACTCTTGCTGATCCAAACAGTTTGAAAACAATATTTAAGCAATTAAATAGACAAGATATGTTTATGGATATTCGGAGACTTCAACTGCTCCTATGTCACCCCTTCTACCCCCTCGGGTAGGATTCACTAAAAGACTTTGATTAATTACAACAAGTATAATAACCCACACAGTTAGGACTTACCCACTGTCTAACTGAACTCCTAGATTAGACTGAGGGCACCACCTTTCAGTCAATACTTGTTTAACATCTGTGTGTCAAAGACCACATACACAAGTTTATTGTCTTTATGCAAGACCGTATTTGAGTGGTGGTGTGTGTGTGTGTGTGAACTGATATCTGAAAACTACCCGAAAGTGTTCTCACACACTGAGAGAAATATGCTTCTAAACTAAGCTGATATGGCTGAGTATTCCCTCTGGGAAAAATGCTTCTTGTAAGCTGATAAGTAAATAAACGTGCGCTTACTTTGATCTTCACACACTCTAGTATGTGTTCTCTCTATTTTGCTGATGGTCTTGAGATTGTATATACTGAGGTATTGAGACCGTACTTCAAGACTCATCACATGTGATCGTTGCAGCTTTGAATGCGTTCTTTGGTATATGTGTCTTGACTTTTCTGACATGCCTCCAGGAATCTCTCGGCTTTAATATTTGCTGCAACATCCGTTATTGTACCTTTGATCGTACAGATATCTGTATCTTTGTGCATAGCTGGAGTCCACTAAGATAAGCTTGTCTTGATCTGCAACTGAATGATTCCTAACTGATGTTCCTAACTTGTCATCTGAACCGATATTCAGTTGGGCTGGTGAAATCAGTTGACTCGTCAGTTGAACTGATTTCACTATTTCAGTTGAACTGGTCAGCTGTGTTCTTCATCAGTTGAGCTCTTCATCAGCTGGCCGGGCATCTGAAGGTCTTCTGCTGAACCACCTATCACCTAGACAATCAGTTGAACTATTCTTTAATATGTCAGTTGAACTGATTCATTTTGGTCGATCAGTTGGTGTTTTCAATTTACGTCTCCATAACATCAGTTTTAATTCGCTTAACTGATCAGTTCGAAGCCTGATCAGTTCCAGCTATCTGCGCACTAAGGTAAATCATTAGAAACAAAATAACAAGTTTTGTTACCATCAAAATCAAGATTGCGAACATGAAATGCTTCAACAATCTCCCCTTTTTGAATATCACAGAACTTGGATAGTTAAAACAACTTTCAAAGAAAAAGTTAAAAGAAGATTCTTCAGTTTGTGGAATAGCAGAAATAAAAGCTCCCCCTCAACAACTGAATGAAATAATTTTAAAGCAGTTTTTCAGTTCGAGGGATAGCAAATTTAAAATCAGTTTTAAAGAATAACTCCCCCTTAAGAACTGAATCAAAAACTCCACATCAAAAATATAATCATTTACGCGATTAAAGAATTTTTAGTATCAATCAAGCACTTTAGACAACAAATATTAAGATAGCAGTTCAGTTATGTAAAGACTAACTGGATGAACAAGATGTTTATTTAATCAAATAAGCGTCCCTTGTATTATACTTCTGCGCACATCAACAGGTGTAAGGGAAATTGCTACTCCACCAGCAGACTTTAAGTAACATCAAACATCAGTTAGTTTACACATAATAGAATTGAATATACTAACAACTGGTTGCCTTGAATGCTTTGAATGCTGCAAAGATTTTGAGTCTCTTTTTCCAGAAGATCAGCTAATATGCCTTGGACTTGATCTTTGTGCTGGCTAACTGGTCAAGCTGACTCAAACTGGACTCAACTAGTGTTGAACAGCATTGATAATCTTTATTTGATCTGATAAGGCAATGAAGCGGCGGCACTTCTGATGATTAAGTTCCACTTAACTCATCAATTTCAGCTGGTAGTTGGGTTTCGTCTGTTGATCAGTGGGACTGATATATTTGCAACTGGAATTGTCCGTTAAGTAGTTTAGTTAAACTGCTGTCAGCTGAACTCAAAACCCTGCGAGCCACTTAAAACGACAAAATTAATGAATCTAGAAAAGTGGCTACAATGTTAGTTGCTGAGCCAAGAACTTTCTCTCTGCTCAACGCATAAAATATTTAAGAGGATTTTGAAATCCATTTTAAATAACATTTTGAAACATATTTTAAAATATTAGTTTTCAAATGTCCTTCTTAGAACAGTTAGCTCTGATACCAATTGAAAGATCGTTTGCAGAGCACCTTGAGGTGCTTCAAACAAAATATTCTCCAAGAACTGCAATAGCTCGTGTTCTAAGAATGTATACACCGATGAATTAAATCGAGTTTGGTATTAAAACCAAGTGCAAAACACTCGAAATAATCCTTCGTTAAGAAACACTGATATATTTTGTATATCATGTGTAAGTAAATAACTGAAAAAATGTAAATCAGTTATTGCATTCATCAGTTCAGTTATGGTGACAACTGAACTGACGGATACTCTTGCTGATCCAAAAGTCTTCAACTGCTCCTACATCACCCCTTCTATCGCCTCGGGTAGGATTCACTAGAAGACTTTGATTAATTACAGAAAGTGTAATAACCCACCCAGCTAGGACGTACCCACTGTCTAACTGAACTTCTAGACTAGACTGAAGGCAGCACCTTAAAGTCAACACTTATTTAACGTCTGTGTGTCAAAGACTACATACACAGGTTTTTTGTCGTTGTGCAAGACTGTATTTGAGTGGTGGTGTGTGTGTGTGTGAGAACTGATCTAAAAACTACCCGAAAGTGTTCTCACACACTGAGGAAAATATGCTTCTAAACTAAGCTGATATGGCTGAGTATTCCCTCTGGGCAAAATGCTTCTTGTAAGCTGATAAGTAAATAAGCGTGCCCTTCCTTTCATCTTCACACACTCTAGTATGTGTTCTCTTTATTTTGCTGATGGTCTTGAGCTTGTATATATAGAGGCATTGAGACCGTACTTCAAGACTCATCACATGTGATCGTTTCAGCTTTGAATGCGTTCCTTGGTATATGTGTCTTGACTTTTTTGACTTGTCTCCAGGAATCTCTTGGCTTTAAGCTTTGCTGCAACGTCCATTATTGTACCTTTGATCGTACATATATTTGTATCTTTGTGCGTAGTTGGAGTCCACTAAGATAAGCTTGTCTTGATCTACAACTGAATGATTCTGAATTGATGTTCCTAACTGGTCATCTGAACTGATCTTCAGTTGGGCTGGTGAAATCAATTGGCTCGTCGGTTGAACTGATTTCACTCTTTCAGTTGAACTAGTCAGCTGGGTTCTTCACCAGTTGAACTCTTCATCAGATGGTCGGGCATCTGAAGATCTTCGACTGAACCACATATCAGCTGGACAGTCAGTTGAACTGTTCTTTAATATGTAAGTTGAACTGATTCATTTTGGTCGATCAGTTGGTGTTTTCAGTTTACGTCTCGATAGCTTCAGTATTACCTCGCTTAACTGATCAGTTCGAAGCTTGATCAGTTCCAGCTATCTGTGCACTAAGGTAAATCATTAGAAACAAAATAATAAGTTTGTTACCATCAAAATCAAGATTGCGAACATGAAATGTTCCAACAATGGCGTTATATTATTGGGTCCTTACTAAACGTGAGGCGATATACGCGAAGGTTGCATATGGATGCAATTGAATTCTACCTTTTAAAAATTATAATTGGTTGATATTATTCGGGATAATAATTTTTTAATTGTGCTCTACGTGCCCACTAAAAAATAAGATTTCCCATTTTAATCAGATGATGGTGGAAATGTCAAAATAGTGAGAGGGAAATTTATAAAATAAAATACATATTTTATATCATATAATTGTTTTAAAATAATCAGCAACCATTATTCTGTTTCCATATAAGTATATTTTTGATTTCGTCACATAATACATTTATGTTATTAACAAGCTAACCCAATCTAATTTTCAAGATTGGTTGGTAAATTGTTATGAATTCGGAGAAAGTTGCATACACACTAATGTCAGTCCTGCTGAACTGACAAAGCATGCAAGATGGTTGGACCATAGTATGCAAGATAAAGTGTAACATGCTCGCTTCTATGTCAAATGAACCGTAGGAACAATTTGAGTAAATATTGACTGCTGCTGACATCGAATACACGTGCAAGAATTGCATGGTACATGAAACAAATAAAATGATCCACATCACTTTCAAGGAGCTCATGACTACACGCATGCAAGATGGGGCTCTGGCCCATGAGCCTGGTATACATATGACCAGACATATTGAGAATGTGGTGGGCCTGGAATATGTTATTCCTAACGAGTTACTTGAGGACAACAATTTGTTGTTTTTCTCTTCCTCATTTGACGGGATTATGTTGAACTTCAATTTGAATAAGATAGATGATAGGCTTGAAGAGTTAGCCAATATGCTTATAACTTATGAGATCGCCAAAAAATAGGAAAATGTTGTTTTTGTAATGGGCCTCTCGTCAGGACGAAAAATGGCCCACAAGGTAAGGGAAAGAAATGTTCTCCCCTTCACAAGAAAAACAAACCCCATAAGAGGCAAACTCTGAAGGACACTTAAAGGGCCCACAAAATCCGATAAGTCAGAACATATTTGTTTCACTGCAAGAAGAATGGACATAAGAAATTATCTGGGCAAGAAATGTTTTGAAAATGATAAGTGAATGTCCAAATCCTCACAAATGTGGCACGCTAGACTAGGTCACATTTCCAAAAGAAGTAGGCACAACCTGAGGGATACACATTAGTAGGAAGTAAGCATAAGGTATGCAAACTTCATAGATCAATATATGGTCTCAAGCAGGCGTCAAGGAGTTGGAACCTCATATTTGACAACACTATCAAGGAATTTGGTTTTGTTAAAAATCCTGAGGAACCATGCGTGTACAAGAAAGTTAGTGGGAGTGCAGTGACATTCCTATTACTTTATGTTGATGACATCCTACTCATTGGGAATGCTATAGGATTACTGCAATCAACTTAAATATGGTTAGCAAGAAAATTCTCCATGAAAGACATGGGTGAAGCATCCTATGTATTGGGAATACAAATCTATAGAGATAGATCAAAGAGGATAATGGGGTTCACCCAAGCCACTTATATAATACCATTCTGAAACGATTCTCTATGGAAGAGTCCAAGAGTGGATACTTACCAATGTGTCATGGTGTTACTCTATCTAAAGCAATGTGCCCCAAGACTGATGAAGAGATAGAGATGATGACATGTATTCCATATGCGTCAGACATTTGTATTATCATGTATGGTATGATATCGACACATCCTGATGTTGCTTACACTCTGAGTTTTACAAGCAGATATCAGGCGAACCCTAGTCCAATGAATTGGAAGGTCGTGAAAGATATTCTTAAGTACATGAGAAGGACTAAGAACTTGCTCATGGTCTATGGGGTGAAGAATTGAAAATAGAAAGCTACACTGATTCTAGCTTCCAATGTGATGTAGATGATTCAAAATCGACCTCTGATTTTGTATTCATGCTATATGGTGAGGATGTCTCTTGAAAAAAAGTTCCAAGAAATACATAGTTGCGGATTCCACCACTGAAGCTGAATACATTGCTGCATCTGCTATAGCCAAAGAGGAAGTTTGGATGAGAAATTTTGTCCAAGACGTTATTCCTAATGGAGTTTATCCAGTCCTGTTGTACTGCGACAAAACTTGTGCCATTGCGTAAGAAAAGGAACCAAGGTCTCGTCAGCGATCCAAACATGTACTGAGGAAGTTCCACATCATACGGGAGATTGTGGAAAGATGAGATATCAGTCGAAAGAGTCCCCTCTACAGATAATGTTGCTGATCCACTTACAAAGTCCTTGCCATGACCATTGTTTGAGAAGCATCGTGAAGCAATTAGATTAAATTTTATGGGTAGTTGGCACTAGGACAAGTGGGAGATTGTTAGAGTAGATGTTCTGTAAGCCAACTGTTGGCTAGAGAATTTATTGACTTAGTTGTAATAAAAATATTTATTTTAATATAATTCATTATTTTATGGTTAGTTATTTTTTTATCTGTATACCCATGCGATCAACATAAATAAAGACCTTGATTATACTTTAATACAAATGAATCGTAATTCGATGTTGAAACTCATTTGTAAACAATGTATAATCTAAATTCGTTCCTAATCGATTCAGCCGCCTAAAACATGGATAATGGTCGTTGAGCTCGGACTAGCATCTGTGATGTTGTATACCGCGTTTCTTGGTAAGGGCATAGAGATGTCCAAACATGCAAATGGCTAGTCATATGATGATTATATCGAACTACCCTCCCTCGGACTTTCCAAATGGTTATCATTCATCGAGAGGATAAGTCCTTGGTTATGATTGTACAATATTAGTCCTTACGACCCGAGACAACACTGAGGCTCTATATGCTAGGGTTGTGCTTTGACTCGTTTACCGACTCTAGGAGGGTCATCAGGTGGCGAGATTGGGTACAATTGCGACACATGTAGGAGCCAGTACATTGTAGTCGGGAATTCACCACTCACCTACAGGTGTAGATATCCTATGTGATTTGATGAAATAGTATTGCATGAAATCTCTGACCAGAGTATTATATGTACGTTAGAGAATGAGTTCTCCAATTGTACATGCGATGCTACTATTTATTCTCAAATATGTGTCACATAATTATCAAATTATTATGCAACCCTCGATGAACCAATGGTTGCAGATTCGATCGGTATATATATGAGATGAAGGGTCCGTACTGTATGTTAATCATAATCGACTGGTTCTTGCAGGCACTATCAGTGATACCTAGGGAATCATGGGGCGCTGCTACTAGACACTCTTACCATGATTCGATGGGTTTAATCAGAAATATGATTTCTGACATTCTCATAATCAATAGTTGATACATCGAATGAGGCAAATTAGGGTAAGCCTAATAAAAGATTATGTCCTGAATCACAAAGAGTTGTGAGCCCACAGCTGACTGTATCCCTGAACCATTGAGGGTCACACAAGCATTGGTTTACTTGTTCTCGTTAAAATAATAAAGTTTGATATGATCAATCGATAATCTTATAAATAAAGTTTATAAAAGCTTATAGAAATTTTTAGAGCATGACTGCTAAAATAGTCAAAAGGAGTACACCTGCCTTATTTAGACATTAGTGATCTTGAAATTAAAGTGTACATCATAATAACAAATAAGTTTAAATTGTCACATCCATGATGTTGGATCGTCGATCGGGATTATGATGATATTAATATAATGGGAGCATGGATCATGGGCTTGTAAGAGTATAAGTCCATCATGCTAATTTATTAAAGTTCAAATGAACTTCAATAATTATATTTTAATTGAGTTAAAATATACTCCATTAAGTTTTTATAAAATATGCTATTGATTTATGTAATATGAAAATATTCATGATACCATAATCTTAAAAACTTGCACAAAAAAAAAATTATTGATTCATAATATTCTCAAAAATTATGTATTGATTCGAGATTGACAATGAATGTAATGCAATAAGAATCTTTCATTAATTTAGTACATGTGATACCACTATTTATATGTGTCACATAGTTATCGAATTATTATGCAACCCTCGATGAACCAATGTTTGCAGATTCGATCGAGATATATGAGATGAAGGGACCGTACTGTACGTTAATCATAACCGACTGGTTCTTGCAGGCATTATCAGTGATACCTAGGGAATGATGGGGCGATGCTACTAGACGCTCTTACCATGATTCGATGAAGTTTAATCAGAAATTTGATTTCTGACATTCTGATGATCAATTGTTGATACACAGAATGAGACAAATTAGGGTAAGCCCGAATAAAGGAGTAAGTCCTGAATCACAAAGAGTTGTGAACCAACGGCTAGCTGTATCCATGAACCATTGAGGGTCAAACAAGCACTGGATCATTTGTTCCCGTTGAGAGAATAAATTCAAGGAGTTGAATTTATATTATGATATAGTAAATTCAAGAAGTTGAATTTATGATAATTAAATTTTGAGAAAATAAATTCAAGTAGTTGAATTTATGAGATAGTAAATTCAACACTCGTTGAATTTATGAAATTTGGAGAGAATAAATTCAAAAAGTTGAATTTATAAAATTTGAGGATTTAATTTATTAAACTCAGAATTTGAGTTTATTAAATATTAAATTAAATATAGTGGGAAGTATGTTTAATGGGCTTGTAGGAGTACAAGTCCAACATACTAAATAATTAAAGTTCTTAATGGACTTTGATTAATTAATTAGACTAGTTGGACTAGCTCAATTAATTAATCAAGCCCATTAATGTTAATTATGTATATTAGGTCATGGCTTAATTATAAAAGAGAGTAAGCAAGCCATTACCCTAGCCTCCAAGGGACTCCAAATTTTCGAAAATCCCCTCTCCCAAAGCCTCAAAATTTCCGGCCACCTCCTTGGAAAAAGATATTGAGCTGCCTCTCGAGTTTTGATCTCCACGTTGAAACTTCTTTCAAATATTCTAGTTCTATTTGGAAGAAGAACAAACGATCTAGTCGTGGACTTGATAGGAAGATTAAAAAAATGAGATTTGAAGAAAGTTCGTAGGGAATTCATCAAGAGCTATCTCCGCTAATCCTGGAATAGTTGAAGCCGTGTGAATCTTTCACCAAAGGTATAAAATTGAAAATCCCTATGAATGCTTAATTTTAAAACCATACGAGTGTCCAAA
Source organism: Primulina tabacum (assembly GCF_025594145.1). Classification (NCBI taxonomy): domain Eukaryota; kingdom Viridiplantae; phylum Streptophyta; class Magnoliopsida; order Lamiales; family Gesneriaceae; genus Primulina; species Primulina tabacum. The sequence continues at coordinate 7,216,710 of NC_134566.1, forward strand.
TACATCTTGAATGTCAAGATCTAAAGTTTTTAAAAACTTCCTCTGTATTTGGACACGAGAAAACCGAGATCCAACAGAAAGTTCGTAGTGATATACAAAAAGAGCTACGCCCACTTATACCCGAGTAGTTGGAGCCAAGTGAAAATTGTTCACTAGCTAAAGGTAAAACATTCTAACTCCCTCTGAATGTTTATTTAATATAAATATACGAGTGTCCAAATATTTTGAACGTCAAAATAAAATTTTTAAACTTTCGCTGCCTTTTGGACACGATAAAAACCTATGTATGTCCCAACAGGATTCATCTGATATCTAAGAAAACATTAACAACACATTATACCTATCCATATGAAATATCAGAGACATTGCATCTGCAGGCCTCAAATTTAGGATCTCTTGCTCTAGTACAATACTAGAATAGTACTAGCACCTTGATAGTCAGCTATATTATCAAGAGTCTCAAATGCTTCAGTCGAGTAGTGAGCCAAAAAAAAGAGATTTTGTATTTTCTAATATGGCAACTGTTGGTACAAAGGCCATCAAGGAAATATCCAACCGGGTAAGAAGGACTTGGTGAAATTCAAAAGGCAATCATGTTAGAGTAGATGTCCTACAAGCCAACGGTTGGCTAGGGAATTTATTGACTCAAGTATAATAAACAATCTTTATTTTAATATAATTTAACTTTTCATGGTTTTGTTTACTTTATCTGTATACCCATTCAATCAGCATAGATAAAGTTCTTGATTATGCTTTAATACAAATGAATCGTAATTCGATGTTGAAACTCATTTGTAAACACTACATATTCTAAATTCGTTCCGAGTCGATTCAGCCGCCTTAAACAGGGATAAAGGTCGCTTGAGCTCGAGACTAGCATCTGTGATGTTGTGTACTGTGTTTTTTGGTAAGGGCATGGAGATGTACAAACATGCAGATGGGTAGTCATATAATGATTATACCGAACAACCCTCCCTCGAACTTTCCAAGTGGTTATCATTCATCGAGAAGATAAGTCGTTGGTTATGATTGTACACCATTAGTCCTTATGACCCGGGACAACACTGAGGCTCTATATGCTAGGTCTATGCTTTGACTCGTTTACCGGCTCCAGGAGAGTCATCAAGTAGTGCGGTTGGGTACAATTGCGGCACATATAAGAGCCAGTGCATTGTAGTGGGGTTCACCGCTCACCTGCGGGTGTGGATATCCTATGTGATCTGATGAAATTATAGTGCGTCGAATCTCTGGCCAGAGTATGAGATGTACGTTAGAGAAGGAGTTCTCCAACAGTACATGCGATGCCACTATTTATAGTTATCACATAGTTATCGAATTAATATGCAACCCTCGATGAACCAATGGTTACAGATTCGATCGGGATATATAAGATGAAGGGACCGTACTTTAAATTAATCATAATCGACTGGTTCTTGCAGACACTATCAGTGATACCTATGGGATCATGGGGCGATGCAGCTAGACGCTCTTACCATGATCCGATGGGTGCAATTAGAAATGAGTTCAGACTTTCTGAATCAAGGTGTTGATTAAAAGAATGGGGCTAATTAGGGTAAGCCCGAATAAGAATAAATATTATTCTGAATCACAAAGAGTTGGGAACCCACGGCTAGCTGTATTCCTGAACCATTGAGGGCCACACAAGCACTGGATCGTTTGTTCCCGTGGAGAGAATAAATTCAAGGAGTTGAATTTATATTATGATATAGTAAATTCAAAGAGTTGAATTATGATAATTAAATTTTGAAAAAATAAATTCAAGGAGTTGAATTTATGAGATAGTAAATTCAAGAAGTTGAATTTATGAAATTTGGAGATAATAAATTCAATGAGTTGAATTTATAAAATTTCATAATTTTATTTATTAAACTCAAAATTTGGGTTTATTAAATATTAAATTTTGGACGTGATAAATTCAAGAAGTTGAATTTATAATTTAATTAATAAATTCAAATGTTGAATTTATAATGGATTTAATTTATTAAGCTCAAAAATTGAGTTTATTAAATATTAAATTAAATATAGTGGGAAGTGTGTTTAATGGGCTTGTAGAGTACAAATCCAACACACTAAATAATAAAATTCTTAATGGACTTTGATTAATTAATTAAACTAGTTGGACTAGTCCAATTAATTAATCAAGCTCATTAATGTTAATTAAGAGGCCCATGTATTATTTTATGGTAATTAGGTCATGGAGGCTTTATTTAAGTAGAAGACTTAAACCCTAGCCTCCATATGACACCATAATTTCGAAAATTGCTCTCCCTTTTTGTCTCAAAATTTCGGCCTCCATCAAAGAAGTTTTGATTTATGTCGCCTCTCGATTTTTAATCTCCAACGGAAAATCCTTCTATACTTTCTCGTGCAAGTTAGAAGATGAACAAGTAATCCAGTCGTGGACCGGATTAGGAGATTGAAGAAAAGATTTGAAGAACGTACGTGAGATTTATAACAAGAGCTATGTTCGCTTATACCGGCGTAATTGGAGCCAAGTGAAATTGTTCACCATATGTAAAAGATTTAAACATCCTATGTATGTTTAATTTGTAAAACCATACGAGTGTTCAAACAAATATTTTGATTGTCAAAATAAAATAACAAATTTTAAAACTTCTGTTGCGTTTGAGCGCGTAGAAAACCGAGATCCTACAGTGGTATCACAGCCAGGTTCTCTATATCGTAGGGTTTTAAATCATATTGAATAATTTATTTCTAACCACACAAGAAAATTTTCAGAAAATTTTTGCACCATAAAAAGTTTATTTTTCCAGAAATTTAAAAAAAAATGGAGGCTTCCCGGAACTTTTCCAAGCAGTGGCGCGCACACTGCCGCGCGCGCTGTTCTGAGCGTCCGCATAACGCGCGGCGGCTGCACGTGCGGCGTGCAGAACGTCTGCACGCATCGCGCACGGCGTGCCGCCGCGCAGGGCGCCCTGTGCGCCCAAGCTGCTCGCAGCCTGCACGATACGATCGGGCAGCGGGCGGGCAGCGCGGGCGGCTGCTCGGGAGTGTCTCGGGAACCATACTGGATGATAGGCTTGAATTGTTTAGGCCTAGGGTGCAATTTTCTGATTTTTCAAATTTTTGGGTAAAATTGATATTTTTGAAAATTGGTTCAATTTTTCTTTTTGTAAAATTAATTTTTAGAAAATTAATAATTTTCTTGTAAAATAAATAATTAGAATATGATTTTAATTATTTATGATAAAATGAGTTTTACAAGAAATCAATTATTATTGATTTAATTGAAAATTAAATAAAAGAGTTTATTTAATTTATTAAATTTTTTAATAATTGTGGTGTTTAGTAATAAAATTATTAGATATATGATTTATCAATTAATTAAATTTGTTTGATTAAATTGATGTTAATATTTGATATTAAATGCATGAAGGATGATCGATATCATTGACCAATGTGCTAGGTGTATGTTATGATATTTTACTGTTTTATTCGTTTTGTTAATATTTGATATTATTAAAATGGGCCTGGTTTATGACCCGTTCCCACCCTTATGAGATGTATCTCTTATGTGTCATGGCTATTTAAATGTAATCATTAGAAATAGTGAGGGATCAAGACTGGAAGATGGTGGGCCCGATGAACGAGATGAAGACACGTAAAATATTGGAAGCTCTTGTAATAGTTGCATTTGCATCCCTGCATTCATCTAGGTTTTGGACCTAGATCCATGTATGGCTCACATGGATCTAATAGTGTTGGCAATCGTTCATCCTTATTTATTGTTGAATGTCATATGATGATATATGCGATATATAGTAGTATGCATGTATGTATATTATTAGATAATATAGATGCATGAACCCGGCAAAAATACAAACTCGTGACACGTAATTTTAAAAATTAAAATGATGAGACAATTTTAAAATTAAAATCCCTCATTTTGAATATGATTCAAAATTCATATCAAACTAAGTAAAAATTAAAAGAGTTTAATTTTTCCTTGCCTTCCATCAACCGTGGTTGCATGTTAATCGGTACCCGCGGACAGTGTCTGGCTCATATTATTGGGGGGGCCTGGACACCGGAAAGCTGTGACTTCCACCGGACATATGATGTGAATTGAGTGGAACTCTCATGACTTCGGCTCATATTATTGGGGGAACTCATGGCGACCGTCTACTACAATTCAATATTGATGGTTCGGTTTGACATGCGAAAATAAACGGCGTCACATTATTGGGTCCTTATTAAACGTGAGGCAAAACACGCGGAGATTGCATAGGGATGCAATTGGATTCTACCTTTTAGAAATTATAATTGGCTGATATTATTCGGGATTATAATTGGCTAATTAGACTCTACGTGCCCACTCAGGAAATACGATTTTTCTTTTTCATCTGAGGGTGGTGGAAATGTCAAAATAGTGGGAGGGAGATTTATAAAATAAAATCCATATTTTATATCTTAAAATTATCAGCAACCATTATTCTGTTTTCGTATCAGTATATTTTTGATTTCGTCACGTAATCCATTTTTATTATTAACAAGCTAATTGAATCTAATTTTCAAGATTGGTTGGGAAAATTGTTCTGAATTCGGAGAAAGTGGCATACACACAAATGTCAGTCCTGCTGAACTGATAAAGCATGCAAGATGGTAGGACCATAGTATGCAAGCTAAAGTGTAACATGCTCGCTTTTATGTCAAATGAACTGTAGGGACAGTTTGAGGAAATGTTGAATGCTGCTGACATTGGAATGCACGTGCAAGAGTTGCATGGTGCATGAAACTCATACGATGATGCACACCACTTTCAAAGAGCTCATGACTGCACACATGCAAGATGGGGCTCTAGCCCATGAGCATGGTGTACATATGACTGGGCTTATTGAGAATGTGGTGGGCCTGGAATTTGTGATTCCTAACAAATTACTTGATAACATCAATTTGTTGTCTTACTCTTCCTCATTTGACGGTGTTATGGTGAACTTCAATTTGAATAAAATAGATGATAGCCTTGAAGAGCCAGTCAATATGCTTATAACATATGAGATCAACATAAAACATGGAATTTAGGGGTGTCAATCGGGTGGGTTGGTTCGGGTTTCGGGTCAAACCGAGAAATTTTTTTTATTTTTTTTCAACCCGAACCCAACCCGAACCCGAAGCAACCCGAAAACACCCAACCCGAACACGAACCCATATAACCCGACTCAACCCGTCTAACCCGAATTTTATTTATTTTTTTAAAAAATTTTTTAAAAAATTAATGAAAAAAATTCAAAATAATAAAAAATAATAATAATATTTTAATTTAAACACATAATTACAAAATTTTCGATTTATATTTGAAAGTTTAATCCTAGAAAATTAAAAGTATATTTACTAAATCAAATAAAAAATTGTTAAAAAAATAAAAATATGCAAAATAAATATTAAATGATGAAAATGTATCATATAAATATACAATAAATTTTGTTCAAACATACAATATATAAAAATATAGGTAATATTTTCAAAAAAAATAGTTCGCGGGTCAACCCGCGACCCAACCCGACCCAACCCGAATCTTGCCTAACATGACACTAACCCGAATCAACCCAACCCGAACCCAACCCGAACCCGAAAAATCCCAACCCGAACCTGATTTTTATCGTGTTGGGTCGTATCGGGTTGACGGGTCGTGTCGCATTTTGACACCCCTAATGGAATTGTTGTTTTTCTAATGGGCCTCTCGTTAGACGAAAAATGGCCCACAAGGTAAGGAAAAGAGCTTGGTTTTGCTAAGAATCCTGAGGAACCATGCGTGTACAAGAAAGTTAGTGGGAGTGCAGTGACATTCCTGGTACTTTATGTTGATGATATCATGTTCATTGGGAATGATGTAGGATTATTGTAATCAACTAAAGTATGTTTAGCAAGTAAATTCTCCATGAAAGACATGGGTGAAGCATCCTATGTATTGGCAATACAAATCTATAGAGATAGAACAAAAAGGATGTTGGGCCTCACCCAAGCCACCTATATCGATACCATTATAAAGCGATTCTCTATGGAAGAGTCCAAGAGAGGATACTTACCAATATGTCATGGTATTACTATATCTAAAGCTATGTGTTCCAAAACTGATGAAGAGATAGAGATGATGACACGTATTTCATATGCGTCAGACATTGGTAGTATCATGTATGGTATGATATAGACACGTCCTGATGTTGCTTACGATCTGAATGTTACAAGCAGATATCAGGCGAACCCTGGTCCAATGGATTGGAAGGCCGTGAAAGATATTCTTAAGTACTTGAGAAGGACTAAGAACTTGTTCATGGTCTATGGGTGTGAAGAATTGAAATTGGAAGGCTACACTGATTCTAACTTTCAATGTGACGTAGATGATTTGAAATCGACCTCTGGCTTTGTATTCATGCTTAATGGTGCGGCTGTCTCTTGGAAAAGTTCCAAGCAAGACATCGTTACAGATTCCACCAATGAAGTTGAATACATTGTTGCATCTGCTGCAACAAAAGAGGTAATTTGGATGAGGAATTTTGTCCAAGAGTCGGACGTTATTCCTAATGGAGTTGATCCAATCCCGTTGTACTGGGACAACACTGGTGCCGTTGCGCAAGCAAAGGAACCAAGGTCTCATCAGCGATCCGAACATGTACTGAGGAAGTTCCACATCATACGGAATATTGTGGGAAGAGGAGACATATCAGTCGAAAGAGTCCCCTTTGCAGATAATGTTGCTGATCCAGTTACAAAGCCCTTGCCAGGCCCATTGTTTGAGAAGCATCGCGAAGCAATTGGATTAAAGTTATGGGTAATTGGCTCTAGGGCAAGTGAGAGATTGTTAGAGTAGATGCCCTGCAAGCCAACTGTTGGCTAGAGAATTTGTTGACTCAAGTGTAATAAACAATCTTTATTTTAATATAATTTAACTTTTCATGGTTTTGTTTTACTTTATCAGTATACCCATGCAACCAGCATAGATAAAGTCCTTGATTATGCTTTAATACATATGAATCGTAATTCGATATTGAAACTCATTTGTAAACACTGCATATTCTAAATTCGTTCCTAGTCGATTCAGCAGCCTAAAACAGGGATAAAGATCGCTTGAACTCGAGACTAGCATCTGTGATGTTGTGTACTGCGTTTTTTGGTAAGGGCATGGAGATGTCCAAACATGCAGATGGGTAGTCATATGATGATTATACCGAACAACTTTTCCTCGGACTTTCCAAGTGGTTATCATTCATCGAGAGGATAAGTCCGTGGTTATGATTGTACACCATTAGGACTTACGACCCGAGACAATACTGAGGCTCTATATGCTAGGTCTGTGCTTTGACTCGTTTACCGGCTCCAGAAGAGTCATCAGATGACGAGGTTGGGTACAGTTGCGACACTTATAGGAGGCAGTGCATTGTAGTCGGGGATTCATCGCTCACCTGCGGGTGTGGATATCCTATGTGATCTGATGAAATTATAGTGCGTCGAATCTCTGGCCAAAGTATGAGATGTACGTTAGAGAAGGAGTTCTCCAACAGTACATGCGATGCCATTATTTATAGTTATCACATAGTTATCGAATTATTATGCAACCCTCGGTGAACCAATGGTTGCAGATTCGATCGGGATATATGAGATGAAGGGACCATACTGTACGTTAATCATAATCGACTGGTTCTTGCAGGCACTATCAGTGATACCTAGGGGATCATGGGGCGATGCTACTAGACGCTCTTACCATGATCCGATTGATGCAATCAGAAATAAGTTCTGACATTCTTAATCAAGGTGTTGATGAAAAGAATGGGGCTAACTAGGGTAAGCCCGAATAAGAATAAATATTATTCTGAATCACAAAGAGTTGTGTACCCACGGCTAGCTGTATCCCTGAACCATTGAGGGCCACACAAGCACTGGATCGTTTGTTCCCGTGGAGAGAATAAATTCAAGGAGTTGAATTTATATTATGATATAGTAAATTCAAAGAGTTGAATTATGATAATTAAATTTTGAGAAAATAAATTCAAGGAGTTGAATTTATGAGATAGTAAATTCAAGAAGTTGAATTTATGAAATTTGGAGATAATAAATTCAATGAGTTGAATTTATAAAATTTCATAATTTTATTTATTAAACTCAAAATTTGGGTTTATTAAATATTAAATTTTGGACGTGATAAATTCAAGAAGTTGAATTTATAATTTAATTAATAAATTCAAATGTTGAATTTATAATGGATTTAATTTATTAAGCTCAAAAGTTGAGTTTATTAAATATTAAATTAAATATAGTGGGAAGTATGTTTAATGGGCTTGTAGAGTACAAATCCAACACACTAAATAATTAAAGTTCTTAATGGACTTTGATTAATTAATTAAACTAGTTGGACTAGTGCAATTAATTAATCAAGCCCAATAATGTTAATTAAGAGACCCATGTATTATTTTATGGTAATTAGGTCATGGAGGCTTTATTTAAGTAGGAGACTTAAATCCTAGCCTCCATATGACACCATAATTTCGAAAATTGCTCTCCTTTTTTCTCTCAAAATTTCGGCCTCCATCAAATAAGTTTTGATTTATGCCGCCTCTCGATTTTTCATCTCCAACGAAAAATCCTTCTATACTTTCTCGTGCAAGTTAGAAGAACAACAAGTAATCCAGTCGTGGACCGGATTAGGAGATTGAAGAAAATATTTGAAGAACGTACATGGAATTTACAACAAGAGCTACGTTCGCTTATACCGACGTAGTTGGAGCCAAGTGAAATTGTTCACTCAAGGTAAAAGATTTAAACATCCTATGTATGTCTAATTTGTAAAACCATACGAGTGCTCAAAAAAATATTTTGATTGTCAAAATAAAATAAAAAATTTTAAAACATCCGCTGCCTTTGGGCGCGTAGAAACCGAGATCCTACAAATCAATCCTGCTCTGATATGGATTCCATAAAATTGAGCAGCGGGCACCAATGTAGACGTTGATTATAGACCGAAATAACGTAATCAAATTCAAGAAATAGTAAAGAAACCTGAAAGCGGGCGATGGCGTCGGCGACAGTACGTGGTATATGCGCTGCCTATTAGAAAAAGGGAGGAAAACTCCATTGATGCGGAAAGAACTTTTTCTTATTTATTTTTCTTAAGAAGCTAATTACAGTGGTTAGGTATTTATATATACGACTAAGTCCACTAACGAAAACAATGAAACACGTCATCACTTTTCTATCCATTTTCTAACATATATTTAATACTCCCCCTCAAGATGAGACGTGTATATTATGCACGCCCATCTTGGACAAAAGACTATGGAAGCGAGAAGCCAGCAAAGGTTTTGTGAGCAAGTCAGCTAACTGCAGCTGTGAGGAAACATGCATGAGTTTAATCAAGCCTGCTTGGACCTTCTCTCGGACGATATGGCAATCAATATCGATGTGCTTAGTGCGCTCATGGAAGACAGGATTAGAAGCGATGTGCACAGCAGCTTGACTATCACAGAATAACACAGCTGGTCCATCACATATGATGCCAAGATCCTTTATTAAAGATATGATCCACAATATCTCACAAGTGGACGAAGCCATGGAGCGATATTCCGCTTCCGCGGACGATTTAGAAACAGTTTGTTGTTTCTTAGACCTCCATGATACCATGGATTCCCCAAGGAAAACACAGAATCCAGTAACCGATCTCCGTGTGTCCGAGCATGTAGCCCAATCTGCATCAGAGAAGATTCTAAGCTTGAGATCAGAATTGGATTTATACAACAAACCTTGCCCAATTGTTCCTTTGACATATTTAAGCACATTCACTGCAGCTTCCATATGAGGAACTCGTGGCTTTGAAACGTACTGGCTCAGCTTATGCACAGCGTAAGCTAAGTCAGGTCGTGTAATTGTGAGATATAACATTCTCCCAATCAAACGCCTATACGAAGCTGGGTCGGAAATCAACTCCCCTTCATCTTGAGACAACTTTTGATTAACATCCATAGGTGTGGACCGTGGCTTACAGCCGAGAAGTCCAGAATCTGTGAGTAATTTGAGAGCGTAGTGTCGTTGACAAATTGATATCCCTTCTCGTGATCTCGCAACTTCTATACCCAAGAAATACTTCAAAACTCCCAAGTCTTTTAGACGAAATTTATTGTCCAAAAACACTTTCAAATCTGATGCTTCTTGCTCGCAATTAGTTGCTATCACTATATCGTCAACATATACCAACAATACCAGAAAAACATTTCCTCGAGTTCTGGTAAAGAGGGAATGATCCGCCTGTGATTGTTTGAACCCAATATTCAGCAAGGTAGATGAAAATTTTTCAAACCATTGCCGAGAAGCTTGCTTAAGCCCATAAAGTGACTTGTGCAGTTTGCAAACAGCACCTTTGGGCAATGTCTCCCCCTCTCTGCAATACCCCGGAGGCAGAGACATATAGACTTCTTCGTGCAAGTCACCGTGTAGGAAAGCATTGTTAACATCAAGTTGAAGTAAAAACCAACCACGAACAGCTGCAATGGCCAACAGGGACCTGACAGAAACTAATTTGGCAACAGGAGAAAAGGTCTCAAGATAATCAACCCCCTCTTGTTGCGTATATCCCTTAGCAACAAGACGAGCTTTATAACGCTGTAATGTTCCATCAGCAGAAAATTTTGCCTTATAAACCCACCGACATCCAACTACTGATTTTCTTGGAGGTAATGAAACGATAGACCATGTCCCATTGTTTTCCAGAGCATTAAGCTCTTCGACCATAGCCTGTTTCCATTCAGGGATCACAACAGCTTGGGAAAAACTATCAGGTTCAACAATGGATGAGATATTATTTACAAAGGCATGAAACGAGGGAGATAGTTTTGTTGAACCAAGGACGGAATGGAGAGGATAAGCTGTGGAAGTTGATGGAGAAGGGGCAGCAACAAAGCAGTGATAATCACGGAGATGAGTTGGCTGACTAACATGGCGTTGAGAACGTGTGAAAACAAGGGGAGAGTCAAAAGACACAAGAGGAGTATGAGATGGCAACACTCTATCGGAAAAGAAATCAGGGACAGTGGGTTCTTTAAGATCCTGGAAAGGAAATATAGTTTCATGAAAAACTACATCCCGAGAAATATATGTATCATTCGTGTCAAGGTCTAAGAGTTTATATCCCTTGAATCCGGGTGGATAACCAAGAAAAACAGATCTTATAGCACGAGGGGAAAGCTTATGGCGAGAGGATAGAAGAGTAGACCCATAGCACAAGGAGCCGAAGACCTTCAAATGAGCATACAAAGGGCATTTATGATACAACATCTCAAATGGTGTTTTATGAGAAAGAAGTGAAGATGGTATGCGATTAATAATGTACACAGCAGTAAGAATGGTATCGCTCCAGTAGACCAGTGGCACATTTGATTGGAACAGGAGAGCACGTGCAACATTTAATATATGTTGGTGCTTCCTTTCAACAACTGAGTTCTGCAGGGGGCGTTCAACGCAAGTGTGATAGTGTATAATACCCTTTGACTTAAAGAAATCAGCGAAGTTAAGTTCGAGAGCGTTATCACTTCGAACGGACTTAATAGGGACACCAAATTGGGTAAGAATCAGGTTACAAAATGTTGGAAATATATTTGACACATCAGATTTGTTCTTTAACAAGTATATCCAAGTAAAACGAGTATGATCATCAACAATGGTCAAGAAATATTTGTATCCTTCAACTGAAATTGGAGTAAAAGGACCCCAAATATCAATATGCAATAAATCGAAAGAACGCTCACTCAGATTATTGTTTGCAGTAAAAGGTAAACGTCGTTGCTTGGAAAGATGACAAACCGAACAATGTGCAGGTTCCTTATGCGCTGTACTGAAAATCAACTGATTGTTTACAATGGAAATTTTTCTGAAATGAGGATGTCCCAATCGAAAATGCCACAGGTCACCATTATTGGAGGACGCATTGCATGAGAGTGAAAAGGATACATCAGAATCTTCAAAGACATATAGGTTGCCAACTCGCTTACCCATCCCAATCGTCTTCGTGTGATGGATATCCCGAATTCGACAAACATTGTTCAGGAAAGAAACTGAACATGAAATTTGACTCGTGAGAGAGCTGATAGAGAGCAAATTGAATTGGAAGTTTGGAACATACAACACATCAGTAAGGTGGAGATTAACTGATAAGTAAACCGTTCCAATGTGTTTGACTGGAATAACAAAATTATTTGGTAAAATGACCTTGGAGTCAATTGCCTTATAAGAATGGAAGGAAGATAAAGTGCAACAAATATGGTGTGTTGCCCAAGTATCTAGCACCCAACTCGTTCGTGATATAGAGTTAAAAGAGTGATATAGAGAGTTGATACCGTTGAAACAAGACACGGTAGGTCCTTGATGATGTTGTGAGTCTTGAATGGATCCAACCCCAGTCTGAAGCTTAGTGCTTAGGAACTCAATAAGTTGTCTGCATTGACCTGTAGTTAGAGAATCAATTGAAGAACTTGCTGTCTCCAGAGTCGCACCCTGACATGCATATACTCTGCCCTTCTTTTGTTGATTGAATTTTGAATGTCCAGGAGGATAGCCATGAAGCTTGTAGCATTTATCAATCGTGTGTCCAGGATAATCACAGTGCGAGCAAACAACTGTATCATTCTTTCCTCCTTTTGCACTCTGAAATTTTTTTTGCATCACAATTGTAGCAGGCGATGCAAGAGACAACGACTGATCCATACCTGTTTTTGAGGAATTTAAACCAATGGAACGTTGCCTTTCTTCCTGAACAACTAACGCAAACACCTTCGAAATCATAGGAAGTGGATCTAACATCAACACTTGAGCACGAATTTGTGCATATGATTCATTTAGCCCCATCAAAAATTGCATCACACACTCTTGATTATGGTATGACATCAATTCCTTCATAGAACCACAAGTACAAGCTGCCACGGGTTGGTAATCCCTCAGCTCATCCCAGAGAATGCGTAATTTCGTATAATATGTGTTCACATCCATGGATCCTTGATGCAAACCGGTAAGCAATTTCTTAATCTGGAAGATACGTGGAGCATTGCTTTCAAGGAACCTCTCAGATCTATCCAAACTTCATGTGCAGTAGAAAAATACATCAAACTATCTGCAATCTCTTTACTGACTGAATTCAAAATCCAAGATATCACCATGCTATTGCATCGATTCCATGCTCCAAACAGCTGATCATTAACTTGCGGCCGAATTATATCTCCATCAACAAATTCCAGCTTATTCTTAGCAGTCAACGCCATAGAGAAAGATCGACTCCAAGTATTGTAATTTGAACCTGTTAATTGATGCGAGACAAGCAATAATCCTGGATGATCTCCATTTTGAAGGAAAAATGGACTACTCGAGTCTTCCAGGACGCTGCGATTGGGCTGATTATTTGCCATATTGTTGCCTTTCACCATTGCAAGCAATTGATGAAAGAAAAGGAAAATGGAGAAGCAGAAGAAGGCGGATCACGGTGAATCAGAATCGCGATACCAACCTGCTCTGATACCATATTAGAAAAAGGGAGGAAAACTCCATTGATGCGGAAAGAACTTTTTCTTATTTATTTTTCTTAAGAAGCTAATTACAGTGGTTAGGTATTTATATATACGACTAAGTCCACTAACGAAAACAATGAAACACGTCGTCACTTTTCTATCCATTTTCTAACATATATTTAATACTGCCCATACGTGGAGGGGCATTTACATAATAGAGAAGAGTAGTGAGGACAAATGGTTCCGCGGGATGAGTGAAAGTGCAACAGAGACCGGTTCTGTAGCTCCGGTGCGCCTTAGGATTTCTTGAAGGGCACGAGACTTGAAGAAAATTTGGAAATCCGGGAACGATTATGAAAATAAGAAACGAAGGCTGTTTTGTATGGAGTATTGAACTCTGGACGCCATTGTTGGAATTGCGAGTTCCCTTCTTTTTGGGCAGAAAAATCTAAGAGTTTATTACAAGCTCTCGAAAATATTTGGATTTCATTAATTTTAAAATCGGAAAAAATGAAATATTAGTGGAATGTGAGAAAAAGCTACTATATATTTACTCATGTTCTGTTGTATATGCTTCACCTTTGGCTTACTTTATTTTTTTTATAGGTGAAGAAGAAACACAAAGTTCAGATTATTGGATTCTGATATTTGTGGACTTATTTTATGTTATAAGAATTGGGTTCCCAATTTTTAATCCCGATCTCCTCTTTCTCCTCCTCTATTCGTTTTCTTTATTTTGCTACACATTGGCAGTTGGTTAAAATTTGAATTACTGCTTTATCTTTTTTCTTTTCTTTTTTTCGATATGGACTTTTATTTGCATAAGAGAATGCGATTAAAGGATCAAGTTGCAGCTTCTATGAAGTTATGGTTGGATTACCATTGCAAAAGACACATTCTTGTCTATGGTGGTATTCGGTTTTCCGTCCCTTCCTTCTATATCGAGGTGGTCTGCTTTCTCGCGGTCCGGGTCTCTTTGAACCAGCTCCACCCCAACTCCATCTGAATTATGGCATCGACCTTTGTTCTTTTCAAGATGCATAAGCTTTTAATTAACCCCGTTATTCTCCATTAGTTCTTCACATGTTGTTTCGGTTTTAAATTATTCTCTCTCACAGCCATATTAAACAGTCGATTCCTTGATGACATCCATTCTTCTTTGAAGGGATGAAAATGACGATATTTTTTTTTATTAACCTCCCCTCTTCCCCAAATGCTCGATTGATTTTCTTCCCAAACTGTCTGCCCAACCCAAGCTCTCTCACAACTATAAAACGCAAGAACCCTATATTAGGAGCCAGGAGCTCGTGGAAGGGCAGAATTTTCTTCTTCCATCCTTATCTCAGCAGAAGACCTGTTGGCCCTTGGGTTTAGCATCCAGGTTAAGGACCTTATAGACAGGGTAATAGATGAATTTTGCGGCTCGTGTCCCTATTATTTTTAAGTTATCTCCTTATCTAGTCCTTTATCTTTTTTACGCATGATTATTGATTTTTGCTTGTCATTTGCAGGTGACCTCGAGATGCAAACATCTTTTGCGCAAAGGCGGGCTGCTGAGAAAGTCGCGGAAGAGAAGAAGAGGGATGCCGAGAAAGTGTCATAGAAAAGAAAGAGGCGGCTAAGAAAGTGGCCGAGGAAGCCAAGGCAGCTGATGAGGCCCGGGAAGTTGGAGATATTTTTGTTGTTGAAACCTAAGAAGGGTGGCGACCAATCAGGCCAACGGAGAGCGGATGGTTGGTGAGGCTCGGGTTGAGGAACGAGATCCTGAGCAACCCCTTCCCCCAAGAGACCGAGGACACAATCACCCTCATCCGCCGGAAGAGGAAGGCTATCGGTGATCCCGATGTGGTCTTTTTTAGTGACACCGATGAGGGGGCTTAAGACCACATCTAGGACCACGTCCTCCACCCGAGCTACCACGGAGCAACATCAACCAAGCCCTCCAGGAGCCCGACGTAACCTTTTTCTAGATGGGGTCTCCTCGGCAGGGATGTGACTTGTGAAGAGTCTGACCTCCCCTGCCGAAAAGGCTCATCTCCATGGCCTGGAGCCAAACCACAAGCTGTTCGAGGCACTACTCGGGCTTTTTTTGTTAAGTCTTCTTTCCTAATGTTTCATGTGCCTTGTGTAGCTATTTCTTTCCTTTTTTCTTATATTTTGTTTATACAGGGCATTCGGATGATGATAGCTGCTTATTAAGAGGTTGCTTCTGTCGCCAAACGAGAAGCGGGCCGGGCTAGGGCTGTCAGTGAACTCCATGCCCAGGTTAAAGATAAACTGGATAGGGCCCGGGTAATACACAACGAGACTGTAATTGGGCTCAAGACGATTTTTGAGGCAGCCTATCCGCAGTTATAGGAGTCCAGATTAGCCTGAAGGAAGACCAAATAGAGGTTGGGGTTGTTATTGCCAGGAAAGATATTGAGGGTCGAGCTCTCAACTTCGGAAGCACGAGTCCCATCTCTGGTCGAAGGGCTTGGTTGTAGAGTCCGAAATCAGTACACGTAAAACCCATTCATTTATTTAATTTTTAAATCATTTATTTAAATTTAAAATGATTTTTTTTGGGATGCATGATGTATTTAAATTGCATTATTTTAAATTATGTATGTTTATGTGATGCACGTTAAAATGTTTTCTCAAGTTTCATGTTTCAGGCCATTATTCGATGCGGAATCGAGAAAAAGATACCGGTGACGATTTTGGCGATTTTAAAAGTGGTATTTTATTTTAAATTAAATTTGGTGCATTTTAAATGATTT
This sequence comes from Primulina tabacum, assembly GCF_025594145.1. Taxonomy (NCBI): domain Eukaryota; kingdom Viridiplantae; phylum Streptophyta; class Magnoliopsida; order Lamiales; family Gesneriaceae; genus Primulina; species Primulina tabacum. The sequence continues at coordinate 7,232,992 of NC_134566.1, forward strand.
ACTTAGTTGTAGTATTTTTAAAAGCCTAATTCATTTATTTAAAGATTTTAGGATTTTGAAACTTTTAAATTTTAGCAAATGTACACTTTATTTTAAATTAGGGAACTTTGCTTAGTAGTGAGAATTTACATTTATGATTAGCATTTTATTAGCATTTTGATTAGCATTTTAATTAGCACTATTAAATTCCAAATTAAGCAATCCTTCCCCTTAATTATATTAAAACACACACACACCTACACGTAAAACACACACACACACACAATTCTTCACACTCTAATTCAGATTTTTGAGAAAATAAACCTAGGGTTCTTCAACCTTGTATCAGCCGCCCCTCTCCTTCGATTTTTCCAGCAACTTTTCCTTAATTTCGTTGCAAGAAATTAGTGCCACGTTCGTCCCAGATCGTCTCTCGCTTTCTTCCCGCGTCGGAGTCGTCGTTTCGGTAACGTTATTTATCAAAAGGCACGTATATACTACTGTTTCCTGCGTCAATCATGTCATAGTATGTGTTGCGTTGTTTTAGGCGTAAAAATCCATGTATGATGTGCAAAGTTTGGGCAGAAACATGTTGGATCGATTTTGAAACGTTTTTAGATCTAAAATTTCGAAATTTAATGTTCTTTTGAAAACTGCGATTTTTTGGTCGTGATTTAGAGAAAAATTTCAACATGAAAAATGTAGAAAATTTTGATACCTTCGATTTGATATAAAATTCGAAATATTTGGAAAAAAATTGAGTGAGTTATGATCATTTTCGTGGGACTGCTCAAACTGCATTTTCTGAAAAATTATGTTATTGATGTGTTCTTGAGATTTTCTTGTTGCAGGCTTTGTTGGGCATCGATGGGTAATCATTGCTGCGTTTAGGTATATCGAGAATGATGTTGGGATGTATGTTTGTATTTTGTTTCGTGTCTTTAGGCATTTAGAAATCGTAGGAATTGATTTTGGTGTCAAATTTCGTGTTCATGAGTTGTATTGCGTTGTAAGTTGGACATCGTTGTTTTGGAGCATTTGTTTGAGTTTGAATGAGTGTTCTAGCACTCTAGGACGGGTGTCGAGGTGTCGATTTATGGTCGGGATGATAGAGTTAGGAGAAATAAGCCTTGAATACATGATTCACCGTTGGTTTACTTTCACCGAGCCTACACAGATCCTTCGACGGACCCTGGCACGGAGTCCGTGCCCTTGTTTCTTCCGAAGTGTCTTTTTACAGAGTCTACACAGACCCTTACACGGACCTAGGCACAGGGTCCGTGTCCTCACTTCCTTTCGAGTATGCTTTTACAGTGCCTACACGGACCCGGACCCCCGGAGGGGTGCACGGGGTCCGTGTACTAAAGTCTTTGTGAAATATTTAGGGATCGAATGGGACGTTATGTCATAGTTTAGTACGACAATTAAACGAGGTCAAGCCCTGAGTAATCTAGAAAGTCATAAGCTATTTACTTGATTCAGTGGTGAGTACGAATACGTACGTCGAAGTTATGCAATTTAAGCGTTGAATTCTTGTTAGTATGTGCAGCAGTGGCCCCAAGCGAGATCCCACGAATCCCTCAACACCAAGTAAAGTATGTTTGACGTGCAAAGAAAATATTTCAAGTTTTTGAGGTATGCTAAATGTCTTGTGACCAATTATGTATGGGATTGGAAAGCGGTAAAGCATGATCAGGGACCAATCCACCCCGTTAAAGCATGAACAGGTTTAGATCAGGATTGGAAAGCGTTAAAGCATGAACGGTGACCAATCCACCCGTTAAAGCATGAACGGGGATCTCATGTATGTGGCAGTGGATTTTTCCCTGTCAGCCCAGTACTGTGGTTTAGTCTGATCATGCGATTTATGTTATGTGTCACTTGCTTTGAAACATGCCTCTACGCAAAATGATGAAGTTTATGTATGTTCATGTGTGTACAAGTATGCAAGAATGTTTAAGAAAAGTTTCACGTTATGGCACGTCTATGTATGTATGTAAGTTCAAGCTTTTATACGCACTTTCAAGTTCAAGTATGTATGTACGGTTTTGAAGTCGACTATGGTTTTGTTACGTATTACTTGCTACTTACAGTTTATACGTGTTGAGTCTTTAGACTCACTAGATTTGATCGATACAGGTGAGGATGACATTGAGGAGACAAGGGGTGGGGACCAAGGAGCTAGCTTGGATTGAGCAAGAGGCTAGACCCGAGGACCACCCAAGTTTTAAGTTTTTATGAAAATTCAAATACTCTGATTTCACGCTACTGGTTATGAAATTTTAAACATCTACTTTTGTCAAACTTTATTTTAGATCTTTTGTTGCAATTATTTTTGGGACGTACAGTTTATTTTATCGAATTTTGAAGGTTCGCTTTTTATTTAAGAAAATTTTAAATTTTTTCGCAAAATTTCAAGTAGTAAAAAGTACGGTACGTTACAGTTGGTATCAGAGCAGTTTTCTTGTAAAGGGTTATGCCTACTGCTAGTCGCAACTAGCTCACGAAGTCACACCTCAAGTCTGTAACTTTTAAAGTTTTGAGTTATGTTATGCACTAAGCATTAAGTCATGATTTCAACATGTCCATATTTTAAGTTCGATTTACGTGCATCTCATACTATTGATATCATGTTCATGCATATCGGGTTTACGTGTTGGGTATATTATTGAAACAGTATGCCTCCTAGACCCATAATTAACCGAGAAGCTAGGGATGAAGATAGAGAGGCTTGAGAGGAGGAGGGGAGAGACGCTCCACCTTCTCCACCGCCAGATATGCAAGGACAGATGCTTGCAGGAATGACTCAGTTCTTCGCACAGTTTGCGGGGAACCAGGCTGTAGTCGATGCGGGGGCTAGACCCAGACCAGAGGCGGTATATGAGAGGTTCAGGAGGATGAACCCAAAGGAGTTTTCGGGGACTACTGACCCGATGATAGCCGAGGGATGGATTAAGTCCATCGAGGTAATATTTGACTTTATGGAACTGACTGATGCAGATAGAGTCAGGTGTGCCACTTTCCTCCTGGCAGGAGATGCCAGACTGTGGTGGGATAGTGCATTAGTGTCAGTTAACTTGCAAACACTGACGTGGAGTGAATTTAAGGAGGTATTCTACTCCAAGTACTTCACTGAAGAAGTACGATCCAGACTGACTTGGGAGTTCATGACGTTGCGACAAGGAGACAGCAGCGTAGCTGAGTTCGTGAGGAAGTTTGAAAGGGGGTGTCATTTTGTGCCCCTGATAGCTAATGATGCCCAAGGGGAGTTGAGGCATTTTATGGACGGGTTGCAGCCGATCTTGCGCCGCGACGTGAGATTTGCTGGTCCTACTACCTATGCCGTTACCGTATCTAGAGCCTTGGCGGCGGAGCAGGATCAGAGGGATATTGAGGCTGACAGGCAGGGAAAGAGGTCCTATCAGGCTCCACAGCAACAACAGCAGCAGCGACCTCAGTTTAAGAGGCCGTTCCAGGGGCAGCCAGGAAAGAAACCTTATCAGGGACCGCCAAAGGGCAAGGGTCCTATGCCACAGCAGAAGGCGCCACAGAGGCCGGGAGAACACCCGGTGTGCCCGAAGTGCAACCGCCAGCACCCGGGACAGTGTTTTTATGGGTCGGGTAAATGTTTCGAGTGCGGAGCAAGTGACCACATGCTAAAGGGGTGCCCTCAGTGGAGGCAGCCGACCCAGGGAAGAGTGTTCGCCATGCAAGCTCAGGAGGCGAACCCAAACACGACGTTATTGACTGGTAAACTATTTAATTAAGCATCGTATTACTTTGCTATACATGTGTTGGAATTTCCGTTGAGTTTATTAGTGTGCTAGTAATATTTTCAGGTGTCGTGCGATATAAATTTCTTCTATGCCTAAGATTAAGGTTAGAATTTTTAGGGGATAAGTTTTGTGTTGTGCTAACGTCTCTCATGAAGCATTTTCATAAAGAGACTAGCCACGAAGGCCCTGATAGACTCAAGAGCCACCCACTCCTTTATTTCGGAGACATTCGCTAGTCACCTGGACGAAAAGTCTATTGGACTCGACGTGAGCTATTCATTGACAGTCCCATCAAGGGAAGAATTGTCAGCTACTAGTGTGGTCAGGGACATCGATCTCGAGCTGCAAGGCCACCTAGTGCATGCCGATTTGATTGTTTTTCCGATGCCACAGTTTTATATCATTTTGGGAATGCACTGGCTGACGAAGAACAAAGTTTTTATCGACTTCCATAAAAGATCGATGTTAGTAAGACCTTTGGGTATGGAGCAGTTTCTCTTTGAGCCAGCTAGATGGAGGAGTTTCCCCTCGCATGATCTCGTGCATGCAGGCGCGGAAACTTATTTCCACGGGGTGTCAGGCTTTCCTGGCCAGCATCATTTCAACACCTGACGTACCCACTCCGTCATTAACTGATGTACCAGTAGTAAGGGATTTTCCTGACGTATTTCCGGATGACATCACAGGCCTTCCGCTAGACAGAGTGGTGGAGTTTTCCATTGACCTTGTGTCGGGCACTGTACCAATCTCTAAGGCACCGTACCGTTTAGCTCCAGCTGAGATGTTAGAGCTCAATCAGCAGATTCAGGAGATTCTAGATAAAGAATTCAGCCGCCCTAGTTTCTCACCATGGGGCGCACCAGTACTCTTCGTAAAGAAGAAAGACGGGAGCATGAGGCTGTGTATCGATTACTGAGAACTGAACAAGGTAACGATCAAGAACAAATATCCACTTCCAAGGATCGAGGACTTGTTCGATCAGTTGCAGGGAGCCACAGTGTTCTCTAAGATAGATCTTCGATCGGGGTATCATCAGCTGGAGGTGAAAGATGCAGATGTTCATAAGACAGCCTTCAGAACCAGATATGGGCATTACGAGTTCTTAGTGATGCCGTTTGGACTGACAAACACTCCAACGATTTTTATGGACTTGATGAACCGAGTATTTCAGCCTTACCTTGATCAATTCGTCATAGTGTTCATTGACGACATTCTCATATACTAGAAGAGCCTTGAAGAGCACAGTCAGCACTTGAGTACAGTTTTGCAGGTTTTGCAGAGTCGCAAGTTATTCGCGAAATTCAGTAAGTGTGAATTCTGGTTGGAGAAGGTAGCGTTTTTGGGTCACATAATATCTAGTAGCGGAATTGAGGTGGACCCAGCTAAAGTGGCAACTGTTAAGAAATGTGTTGAGCCAAAGAATGCATCAGAGATCCGCAGCTTTTTGGGCTTAGCAGGTTACTACCGTAAGTTTATTCAAGGTTTTTTGTCGATAGCAGTGCCGCTCACTTCACTGACAAAGAAGAATGCTAAGTTCATGTGGAGTGTCGAGTGCCAGAAGAGCTTCGATACTTTGAAGCAAACTCTTATTTCAGCGCCAGTGTTAGCCATGCCATCCGGGCAAGGAGATTTTGTGTTTTACACCGATACATCTAAGCTCGGGTTAGGTGCAGTGTTGATGCAGCATGGTCGGGTGATAGCTTATGCTTCCAGACAATTGAAGGTGCATGAGAAGAATTATCCGACTCATGATTTAGAATTAGCCGCCGTTGTCTTTGCATTGAAGATTTGGAGACACTACTTATACGACGAGAAATGCCAGATATTTACTGATCACAAGAGTCTCGAGTATTTTTTCACGCATAAATAGCTGAACATGAGGCAAAGACGGTGGTTGGAGTTGGTAAAGGACTACGATTGTGAAATTAGCTACCATTCGGGGAAAGCTAATGTGGTGGCAGATGCCTTGAGCAGGAAGGTTTCAGTCATAGCACAGTTGTCAGTACAGAGACCTCTTCAGTCTGAGATTCAGAGGTTTGGGTTAGAGGTTTATCCCAAGGGCAAAGGTCCCAGACTATCTAATCTAACGGTCAAATCCGATTTACTAGACCAAATCCGTAGAGGACAACATTCAGATGAGCAGTTGCAGAAATGGAGGCTGAAAGACGAAACCAAAGGCAGTGTACTCTACACAGTGTCCGATGGTATTGTGAGATACAGAGGTAGAATGTGGGTGCCAAGTATTGATTCGATCAGAGAGGATGTTCTGACAGAGGCACACGCATCTCCGTATTCTATTCATCCAGGAGGTACCAAGATGTACAAGGATCTGCAGATTTTGTATTGGTAGCCAAGTATAAAGAGAGACACCCGTCGGTTTGTGTCTGAATGTCTTACTTGTCAGCAGGTGAAGACAGAGCATCAGAGGCCAGCAGGGATGCATAAGCCACTCCCTATCCCCGAGTGGAAATGGGAGAATATCACCATGGACTTCGTTGTTGGGTTGACGAGGTCAGTCAGGGGATCCAATGCTATTTGGGTCATTGTGGATCGACTCACCAAGTCAGCACACTTTTTGCCAGTAAAGACGACTTTCTCCATGACGCAATATGCAGAGCTTTATATCAGGGAGATAGTTCGATTGCATGGGATCCCAGTTTCCATTGTGTCCGACAAGGACCCGAGGTTTACATCGTCCTTTTGAAAGAGTTTGCATGCAACCATGGGGACGAAGTTGCTATTCAGTACAGCTTTTCACCCGCAGACAGATGGCCAGTCTGAGCGAGTGATTCAGATTTTGGAAGATCTATTGCAAACCTGTATGATCGACTTCCAAGGGACTTGGGAATCTAAGCTACCTCTAGTAGAAGTTACATACAACAACAGCTTCCAAGCATCTATAGGTACGGCTCCTTATGAGGCGTTATATTGACGGAAGTGCAGATCACCGATTCATTGGGATGAAGTCGGGGATAGGTCAGAGCTTGGTCCAGAGATTGTTCAGCAGACTGCAGATGTGGTGATCAAGATCCGAGACAGGATGAAGACCGCGCAGAGTCGTCAAAAGAGTTATTCTGACAAGAGGAGAAGAGATCTAGACTTTGCCGTGGGCGATCATGTTTTCGTGAAGATAGCACCCATGAAGGGTGTTATGAGATTTAGGAAGAGAGGCAAGCTTGGTCTGAGATTCATTGGGCCGTTCGAGATTCTCGACAGAGTTTGGACACTAGCTTATCATGTAGCCCTACCGCCAAATCTGGCCAGAGTACACAATGTGTTCCACGTCTCAATGCTGAGGAAGTACCTAGCTAATCCTTCGCATTTTTTGAAATATGAACCATTACAGTTGGCTCCAGACCTGTGTTACGAGGAAAGACCTGTCCAATTTCTAGACAGACAGGAGCGTAGTCTACGGAACAAAGTAACCAAGTTGGTCAAAGTTCGATGGCTAAATCAATCCAAGGAGGAGGCCACTTGGGAGACCGAAGCAGACATGAGGAATCGCTACCCGGAGTTGTTCGGTAAGGTTTAATTTCGAGGACAAAACTTATATAAGTGGGGGAGGAATTGTAGAGCCCAAAATCAGTACACGTAAAACTCATGCATTTATTTAATTGTTAAATCATTTATTTAAATTTAAAATGATTTTTTTTGGTATGCATGATCTATTTAAATTGTATTATTTTAAATTATTTATGTTTATGTGATGCACGTTAAAAATGTTTTCTCGAGTTTCATCTTTCAGGCGATTAATCGATTCGGGATCGAGGAAAAGAGACCGGTGACGATTTTGGTGATTTTAAACGTGGTATTTTATTTTGAATTAAGTTTGGGGCATTTTAAATGATTTACTTAATTGTAGTATTTTTAAAAGCCTAATTCAATTTTTTAGTGATTTTAGGATTTTGAAACTTTTAAATTTTAGCAAATGTACACTTTATTTTAAATTAAGAGACTTTGCTTAGTAGTGAGAATTTACATTTATGATTAGCATTTTATTAGCATTTTGATTAGCATTTTAATTAGCACTATTAAATTCCAAATTAAGCAATCCTTCCCCTTAATTATATTAAAACACACACACACCTACACGTAAAACACACACACACAACTCTTTACACTCTAATTCAGATTTTTGAGAAAATAAACCTAGTGTTCTTCAACCTTGTATCAGCCGCCCCTCTCCTTTGATTTTTCCTGCAACTTTTCTTTAATTTCGTTGCAAGAAATTAGTGCCACGTTCGTCCCAGATCGTCTCTCGCTTTCTTCCTGCGTCGGAGTCGTCGTTTCGGTAACGTTATTTATCAAAAGACACGTATATACTACTATTTCCTGCTTCGATCATGTCATAGTATGTGTTGCGTTGTTTTAGGCGTAAAAATCCATGTATGATGTGCAAGGTTTGGGCAGAAACATGTTTGATCGATTTTGAAACGTTTTTAGATCTAAAATTTCGAAATTTAATGTTCTCTTGAATACTGCGATTTTTCGGTCGTGAGTTTGAGAAAACTTTCAACATGAAAATTGTATAACTTTTTGATACCTTCGATTTGATATAAAATTTGAAATATTTGGATAAAAATTGAGTGAGTTATGATCATTTTCATGGGACTGATCAAACTGAGTTATCTGAAAAAATTATGTTATTGATGTGCTTTTGAGATTTTCTTGTTGCAGGCTTTGTTGGGCAACGATGGGTGATCATTGCTGCGTTTAGGTATATCGAGAATGATGTTGGGATGTATGTTGGTATTTCTTTTTGTGTCTTTAGGCACTTGGTTGAGTTAGAAATCGTAGGAATTGATTTTGGTGTCAAATTTTGTGTTCATGAGTTGTATTGCGTTGTAAGTTGGACGTCGTTGTTTTGGAGCATTTGTTTGAGTTTGAATGAGTGTTCTAGCACTCTAGGACGGGTCTCGAGGTGTCGATTTATGGTCGGGATGATAGAGTTAGGAGAAATAAGCCTTCAATACATGATTTACCGTTGGTTTACTTTCACCGAGCCTACATGGATCCTTCGACAGACCCTGGCACGGGGTCCGTGCCCTTGTTTCTTCCTAAGTGTCTTTTTACAGAGTCTACAAGGACCCTTACACGGACCTAGGCTCGGGGTCTGTGTCCTCACTTCCTTTCGAGTATGCTTTTACAGTGCTTAGACGAACCCGGACCCGGAGGGGTGCACAGGGTCCGTGTACTCCAGTCTTTGGGAAATATTTTAGGGATCAAATTGGGACGTTATGTCATGGTTTAGTACGACAATTCAACGAGGTCAAGCCCCGAGTAATCTAGAAAATCATATGCTATTTACTTGATTCAGTGGTGAGTACGAATACCTACGTCAAAGTTATGCAATTTAAGCTTTGAATTCATGTTAGTATGTGCAGCAGTGGCCCCAAGCGAGATCCAACGAATCCCTCAACGCCAAGTAAGTATGTTTGACGTGCAAAGAAAATATTTCAAGTTTTTGAGGTATGCTAAATGTCTTGTGACCAATTATGTATGGGATTGGAAAGCGGTAAAGCATGACCAGGGACCAATCCACCCCATTAAAGCATGAACGGGTTTAGATCAGGATTGGAAAGCGTTAAAGCATGAACCGGGACCAATCCACCCGTTAAAGCATGAACGGGAATCTCATGTATGTGGCAGTGGATTTTTCCCTGTCAGCCCAGTACTCTGGTTTAGTCTGATCAGGCGATTTATGTTATGGGTCACTTGTATTGAAACATGCCTCTACACAAAATGATGAAGTTTATGTATGTTCATGTGTATCAAGTATGCAAGCATGTTTAAGAAAAAATTCACGTTATGGCACGTCTATGTATGTATGTAAGTTCAAGCTTTTATACGCACATTCAAGTTCAAGTATGTATGTACTATTTTGAAGTCGACTGTAGTTTTATTACGTATTACTTGCTACTTCCCGTTTATACGTGTTGAGTTTTTAGACTCACTAGACTTGATCGATGCAGGTGAGGATGACGTTGAGGAGACAAGGGATGTGGACCAAGGAGCTGGCTTAGACTGAGCAAGAGGCTAGACCCGAGGACCGCCCAAGTTTTAAGTTTTTATGAAAAGTCAAATACTCTGATTTCACGCTACTGGTTATGAGATTTTAAACATCTACTTTTGTTAAACTTTATTTTAGATCTTTTGTTGCAACTACTTTTGGGACGTACAGTTTATTTTATCGAATTTTTAAGATTCGCCTTTTATTTAAGAAAATTTTAAATTTTTCCGCAAAATTTCACGTAATAAAAAGTACGGTACGTTACATTGATAGTCACAAGTCATTGGCCGATGAAGCAGACTCTGCGCTGGCTGCCTAGGAGGAATGTCAGACCTCTTTCCAGCAGTCCCAAGAGTTTAAAGTGTCGGTTGAAGACAAGGCTTACTCCTTCTTTAGGGCCAGCTTCGATAAGTGCCTGGAGCAGTTTGAAGAAGTCGGCCTTCTCCCAGTCGATAAGGAAGGCTTCCTAGAATTTGACCTGGCTATCGACTCGCTTCCAAAGGATGAAGAAGGTGCAAAGTGAAGGATGTCTATGCTCAGGGTCCGAGGTCCTGGATAATATTAGATAGGCTTTGTAAAAAATTTCCTCTCTTTTTTCACTTCCGGCCTCCAGGCCTTCCTTGTACCTTTTCTCAACACTAATAAAATTATCTTCCTTAGTTTTGTCTTTTTATTTTCTCAATTTGAACAGATAAGTAGATCATACTATCGTAAGCATCTTTCCAAAATTCTAAGTGTTGAGGAGTAACAGACTTTTCTCTAGCTGAGCTCACACGACCCTGACACCTTTTAAATTTGTAAGGATTTTCTAAGTGTTAAAAGTTAATAGTTTAGCTCACTTTTAAAGGTAAAATGTCAGGGACCTCAAAACTCCCGGGCTTATGTACGATAAGGTGCCGAGGACTTGTATCTCTCGAGCTTCAATAGAAAGACAAGGCCTCATGCCTCCCATGCCTATAATAAAATGTTAAGGACTCATAACTCCCTGGCTTAAATAAGATGAGGTGTCGGGCCTCGCATCTCCCAGGATTTGTAAGATAAGATGTCGGGGACTCTTCTCTCGGGCTTTGATAAGAAGACGAATCCAAATCTTCATGCCTCTCGGGTCTATGAAAGTTAAAGTGTTGGGGCCTCATATCTCGCGAACTTTGATAAGAAGTCTGGGCCTCATGTCTCCCGGCCCTATGATAGATAATGTGGCGGAGCCTCATAACTCACGGGCTTAATTAAGATTTCACATAGATCGAGATAGAAAGATAGCTTCATTAATGTTGGAACATTTCATTATCGCAATCTTGATTTTAATGTTAACAAAACTTGTTATTTTGTGTCTAACGAATTTTCCTAAGTGCGCAAAAAGCTGAAACTGATCAGGCTTTGAATTGATCAGTTACCGAGCCAAAACTGAAGCTATCGAGATGCAAACTGAAAGTCCTAACAGATTACCCAAACTAAACCAGTCCAATTGAAATATCAAAGACCAATTCAGTTTATAGGTGGTTCAGCAGAAGACCTTCAGATGCCCGGCCAGCTGATGAAGAGTTCAACTAGTGAAGAGCCCAACTGACCAGTTCAACTGAATCAGTGAAATCGGTTCAGCTGACGAGCCAACTGATTTCACCAATTTAGTTCAAAACCAGTTCAAATTGACCAGTTCAAAGCATCAGTCAGGAGCCGATCAATTTGCATAACACAACAAGCTTATCTAAGTAGAATCCAACTGTGCACAATGCTATAAAAGCAAGTGTCCAATCAAAGGACAATAATGAATGTTGCAGCAGAGCCTAAATTCAATACGTTCAAGAATGTCTGTCAGCTAGTACAAGACACAAATTTCAAGGAACGGATTCAAACTGCAACGAACATATTTGATGAGTATTGATGTACGGTCACATTGCCTCTATAAATACAAGACCAATACCATCAACAAAACGAGAGAACAGAAAAAAAGATACAAGTGTGTGGAAAAGAAGTGTGGAAGAAGATAGGGCACACATAATGTATATAAGCTTACAAGAAGCAATCAGCTCATATTTGAGGGAACACTTCAACATGTTATCATCTTATATTAGAAGCACAATTATATTAGTGTGTGAAAACACTTTCGTGTTGTATTCATAGATCATTTCTCACACACGCACACACAATTACTCACATGTACAATAGAGTTGAACTTCAAAGATTAGTTGAGCGAGTATTGCACAAAACATTAAACTTACGTATGTAGTCTTTAACACAAAGATGTTAAACAAGTGTTGGCTGGAAGGTGCTGATTTCAGTCTAGACTAGAAGTTCAGATTAGATAGTAGCATAAGTCCTAAGCTGAGTGGGTTTGTACAAGGTGTCGTATAAATCAAAGTCTTCTAGTAGAACCTACCCGAGGTGGTAGAAGGGGTGACATAGGAGCAGTTTTAGTCTCCGATCATTCATAAACATATCTTACGTATTTAACTGTTTAACTATTGTTTTAAACTGATTTAATCAGTTTGGTTCTCACCACAACTGAACTGTATAAGCAAGAACTGATCCTACTTATTTCAGTTAATCAGTTTACACAAGCTAAAAGCTTTAAACTTCTCAGCTTCTTTTACGCTTGGTTTAAAACCAAATTCAATTTAATTCATCGGTGTTTACATTCTTAGAACACGAGCTATTGCATCTCAATGAAAATTTTGTGTTTGAAGCACTCTCGCAGGTGCCTCAACACCGATCCTATCAATTGGTATTAGAGCTAGATGTTCTAAGAAGAACATTTGAAAACTGATATTTTTAAATATGTTTCAAAATGATATTTAAAATGACATTCAAAATCCACTTAAAAATTTTATATGAGTTTGCCATAGGAAGAGAGAAGATTTTTTAGATCTGCAACTAATATTATAGTCAATTCTCTCGACTTCGTATCTTTGTTGTTTTATGTGAGGCCCTAAAATTTATAGTTAATCACATCAAGAAAATCAATAAATTAATATAAATTAAGGAAACTAGAATATATATATATATATATATATTTCTATACGTGCATACACATGTATATATCATGTTATGAATGGATGAAGTGGATACACGTAGCCAATAACTTTAAAATGAATTTTATATAATAAAAATAATAATAATAATTTTAATTATAATAGACGACATTACAAACTTAAGGGGACAAATTATATATATATAATATTATATTAAGAGGTGAAATATTGAATAAAATTTCCCTTTAGATGTAAAAAAAAACAACTTGCCATTTCAATCATTATATGGATAACCTTACCGATACACTAAGGAAAGAAGAAGCCTCTATAAAAAAAAGGGAAGAAAGACTTTTCTAACATAGAACCGAACCCTTCAAATAATAATAATAATAAAATTGTAAGGTCCAGGAATTTAATTCGCGTAACCTGACTGCATGCAATCTAGGATTTAATTTAAATGATGTGTTTATTTATTTTTATCCATTTAATGCATAATTATTGTATGATAGGATTTATTTCTCGATTATTTTAAAAGTTAATGCATTAGGGTTTCCAGATGCATTTCGCGCTCGATCGAGGAACGGAGATCGCTGAATTATCAGGAAAATTATTTTAAATATATTTTTAAATTAAATTTATTATTATAAGGTGTTTTAAGTGTATTTTTCAAGAATTAGGCTTGGTTGGGTATTTTTACCCGTCGGAGCTTATTTTTAAGCGGTACGCAAATTTTATCGAATCGATCGACTTTTTGAGGAATCGGGCAACATTTTCAAAAACTTACCTAAACGAAATATTTTCTCGGTATATGTTTGTTCTTGATGGGCCTATTTTTAAGCTTACTGGGCTCAAGACCCTTTTTAAACATTTTAAAATGCAATTAAGGGTCCATTACCATGTGTTTAACCTTTTAAATTAAACCTAAACCTAACCCTATTCTATTCAGCCGTCCACTCCCCCTCCCTCAGATGCCACACACGATTTCCAGCAGCTCCTTTGCTGCAAAATTCAATCCTTCCTTCACCTTTCAAGCTAGATTACTTCCCCGCGCCTCTGGCGTTCCTCGACGCGTATTTTCTCCATGTTTTCGTTCAAATAAATCCAAGGCACGCAAGTATTTTTTTTGTATCATTCACGACATTATTATGTAAAAATGTATGTAAGTGCATGGTAATCTCTCGATCTAGCATGGGTGCACGTTTTGTTGAAGGTTTGACATGAAGTTTCATCCTTTTCAGTTACATGATCTTGGCTTTTGAATGCATCCCACGTTCTTTTGTTTTTGGTGCAAAGGGCTGCTGGTGTAACGTGGTAGGGGTCGAGTCTTGTGCAAATATGGAGGTCTAGGGCGGTGTTTTGATCAATTAACGGATGATAGCAAGGGCCGTGTGTTTTGGGTCGCGTATCATGTCTAGTCGCTAGATCGAAAGTTTTGTAGGTACAGCGGTGCATTGCTTGACCCTGGTCAAGAAACTAACCCACTTGGGTCCGTCACAGGGCTAGGATAGAGCCGTGAGCTTCTGGTCTTGGTTCAGTAGCAGGTTGAAGGGAGTAGGCGAGGGGTGGCTCGGTAGTTTGTTGAGTGATTTTGATTCCTAGCGTGTGTGTCCAGTGTGCAGGCTGTATGAGGCTGGGGCCATGGGTTCATTGGTTCTAGGGGGTCCTCGGGTGGTCTAGGGAAGGCTAACTCGTAGCTGGTCCCGTCGGTTTTAGGCAAAAGTCGAATATAAGGAAAGGCTAAGTCGTAGATGGTCCTGTCGATTTTTTTTATTTCTGGATATGTGTGTTGAGTCTTTAGACTCACTAGTCGTGTGTCATGCAGGTGAGCATGATATCGAGGGAACTGGAGGTGCCGAACTCTGAGCCGACAGACCTAGTGGGGCGACAAGACCCGAGGACGGCATGTTTTCTGTACATTTATGATTTTATGAGATTGAGAGGATACAATTATTTTATATACGCTGATTTATTTCATTGATGGATGTTAGGATTTTTATTTGTTTACGTTCCCGTTATATTTTTATCGGCAAATACTTATGATTATTTTTAAAAAAGTAAGTAGTATTGCATGCATACAAAAATATTCAAATGCTTATTTCCAAAATGTGAGCTTTATAAAAATTAGTTGACGTTTCAGTTGGTATCAGAGTAAGGGTCCTGTATAGGGTTGTGCAACTGCTAGCTTCTGTCGCTCAGCATTCAAGCCTCAAGTCTGTAAGCTTTTATATTTTAAATTTTTTAAAATGATTTACTGCTATCACCTGCATGCCTTAATGATTTACGAGGATTTTTAGTGCATGTTTAAACTGCTTTATTATTTATGGAACTTATTGTTTTGAAAAACTAGATTAATTTCTTGATGAATTACGTTTATAAATTGGACTGTATTTAGATATTCCTCCCAGAAGCGACCGTTGTACAGATCGATAGGATGAGATTCTTGTAGGCGGCAGATGCCCTCCACCACCACCACCGCCTATGGACGCAGCTACCCGAATTCTAGAGGGTAGGGCTAGGCTCTTGGGGTAGGTTCAGCAGGCTCCCAGGCCTCATGTGGATGTTTTTGAGCAGTTCCGGCGATTTAACTCGAAGGAGTTCGGGGGCACTACTGATCCATTCTTGGAAAAGTGATGAATTAGATCACTGGAGCTGCATTTCGTGTACCTTCAGATGAAAGATGGCGACTGGGCCAGGTGCGCCATCTATATGTTAAGAGATGATGAATTCTTTTGGTGGGAGGGAGCCGCTCATGCAGTGGACTTGGCTACCCTCACCTAGGACAGGTTCAAGGAGTTTTTCTACTGGAAGTACTTTCTAGCTGACGTCACGGGCCGTCTAACAAGGGAGTTTATGAGTCTCCGCTAGGGGGACTCATCTGTGGCGGAGTTTATCCGCAAGTTCGACAGGGCTGCCATTTTGTACCCATGATAACTAGAGATGCCGCCCAGAAACTGAGGCATTTCTTAGACAAACTGAGACCCACCCTTCGCAGGGACGTCATGCTAACGAGGTCGGCAGGTTATGATGAGGCCACCGCCTACGCTTTCCAGGCAGAGCAGGCGCTGCGAGACATAAACTTTGAGATGCAGAGGAAGCGGAACCAGACTCAGTCCAGCTCCCAGCCTCAGAAGAAACAGTACTCAGGGCCACCGAGGCAGCAGAGGTAGTAGAAGCGCCACGGAGAGGTTGGGAGGCCCCAGCAACATAGACCTCCTCAGGCGCCAGGGGCGCCTAAGCCAGATGAGAGACAGCCATGCGCGCAGTGCAACAAGTTCCACATCGGAAAGTGTTTTTGGGGGACATACAGATGCTTTGTCTGCGGGCAAGAGGGTCACAAAGCAGCAGACTTCCCTAAGAACAAGAGCCCCAGTACTGGCCGAGAATATGTGGTGCATGCCGAGGAGGCCGAGGCAGAGCTAGAGACGACGTTGATTACTGGTAAACCTTATGCTTAATATTTTAATTTATCACGTGACTGCATGGGTTATATGTTCGTTATGTGAAATTATTTGTGTGTTTGGTAACATAGAAATGATTAGGATGCATGTTCTACCTAGTTGGAGTTAAGAATTTAATTGTATGATTTGAGAAATTTTAGGGACCTAATTGTAATAACCAATAAATTGAGGACTTGGTTGCTAAAAATCGAGATTTTGGGGACTATTTCGAAACTTCGGTAATTTTGAGGATTTAATTATGACTTTTCAAAATCTTTCATTTCTATTGAATTAGAATTCGAAAATGAGGAAGGGTCGTATGGCAATTTTGAAAATTTTATAGGGGTCATGTTGCAAATTTCGAAAGGTTGAAGGACCAAAGTGCAATTTTCGAAACTTTGAAGGGCTAATTGGCAATTTTCAAAATTCTGAGGGTTAAAATTCGAATTTTTTTTTAGGGATATTTGGGTTAATTCATTGACTTTTTGAAGAACGTTTGGGTTAATTCGTTGAATTTTTGAGGATTTTGGGTTTATTGCGGGTAAGAAATTCCTTAAGTTCAACTCTATTAGATTTGATGGTATGTTTTGTCGTATGGAGGATATATATTGCAGGTGTAGCCACGCATGCATTGCTAGATTCAGGTGCTACACATTTGTTTATATCTGAATCTTTCGTCAAGCGACTAGGAATCATAAAAGTAGCGATGGATTCAGGGTTCAGAGTGTCGATCCCATCCGAGGATCAGATGTTCACTTCTCAGATAGTGAATAGGTTGGAGCTTCGGTTACAGAAACATTTAGTACAGGCATATTTGATAGTACTACCATTATCGGATATTGACATCATCTTGGGCATGGACTGGCTATCTTCTTATGGAGCAGTCATAGATTTTCGTCAGAGGTCAGTGTCTGTCCGACCGTACAGTGGGAAGCTATTTGTTTCCGAGGCAGCTAGACATCAGCAGATGCCGCACGTCATTTCCTGCTTGTGTGCGAGGAAGCTTATGAGGAGAGGCTGCCAAGCATTTTTGGCCAGCATCGTGTCAGTGTCTGAGCCAGTCTATCAGAGGCTAGAGGACGTTGATGTGGTCAGGGAGTTCTCCAGTGTTTTCCCTGATGATGTTTCATGCATCCCACCAGACAGAGAGTTGGACTTTTCTATTGAGCTTATGCCAGGCATAATGACGATATCTAAAGCACCCTACCAGTTAGCGCCTGCGGAGATGAAGGAGCTCAAAGATCAGATTCAAGATCTGATAGAAAAGGGTTTCATTCGCCTTATATTTTCTCCTTGGGGCGCGCCAGTTCTGTTTTTCAAGAAGAAGGATGACAGTAGGCGTCTATGCATTGACTATCGAGCGCTGAACAGGGTCACAGTCAAGAATAAGTATCTGTTACCGAGGATCGAGGATTTTTTGATCAGCTTCAGGGAGCATCAGTGTTCTCCAAGATAGACCTCTGATCCGGGTACCATTAGCTAAAGGTAAGAGAGTCTGATGTGCATAAGACAGCCTTCTGTACGCGTTATGGTCACTACGAGTTTTTTGTGATGCCCTTCGCTCTGACGAACGTGCCAGCGATCATCATGGATCTCATGAACCGTGTGTTTAAGCCATACTTGGCTCTGTTTGTCATAGTTTTCTAAACAATATCCTGATCTATTCGAAGAGCAAAGAGGAGCACAGTCAGCACCTGAGGACAATACTGCAAACTCTGCAGGACAGATGAATTTATGCCAAGTTTAGTAAGTGCGAGTTCTGGCTTGACATGGTGGTATTATTGGGCCACATTGTATCTCAGGATGACATAGATGTCGACCCCAGCAAAGTAGAGACAGTCAGATATTTGCCAGTTCCTAAGAGCGTGACAGAGATCCGTAGTTTCTTGGGATTGACAGGTTACTACAGGAAGCTCATCCAGGGCTTCTCTTCTATTGTGGTGCCTTTGACAGCCCTGACAAAGAAAAATGCCAAGTTTATATGGGAATCTGAGTACCAGGAGAGCTTTGACAAATTGAAGCAGGCATTGACCACTGCACCGGTTCTAACCATGCCATCAGGACAGGGAGAGTTTGTAGTATATACAGATGCATCGAAGCTTGGTTTGGGCATGGTTCTGATGCATCAGGACAGAATGATAGCCTACGTGTCTAGAAAGCTGAATTTTCATGAGAAGAATTACTCGACTCATGACTTCGAGCTAGCTGCAAAAGTATTTGCCCTGAAGATTTGGATACACTATCTGTATAGGGAGAAGTGCAGGATTTTAACTGACCATAAGAGCCTGAAGTACTTCTTCGCACAGAAAGAGCTTAATATGCGACATAGGAGGTGGCTTGAGTTGGTGAAGGATTATGATTGTGATATTAGCTACCATCCGGGTAAGGCTAAAGTGGTTGCAGATGCCCTGAGTAGGAAGCACGCAGTGATTGCTCATTTGTCGGTTCAGAGACCACTGCAGGCGGAGATTTAGAGATTTGAGCTTGCATTTTATACCAGGGGCGATGCTCCAAATCTCGCTACTCTAACAGTACATCCGACATTGAGAGACAGGATCTGGGCAGGGCAGACTTCTGACGAGCAGTTGTAGAAGTGGAGACAGAGAGACGAGGCTAAGGGCTAGAGACTGTATACAGTTGTGGACGGCATAGTCAGATATAGGGACCGCCTATGGTTCCTGACAGTGATTTCCTGATAGCAGATATCTTGAGCAAGGCCCACAGCATCCCGTACTCCATCCACCCAAGGAGTACGAAGATGTATAAGGATTTACAGACTCTCTATTTGTTGCCGGGTATGAAGCGAGATATTCTGCATTTTGTTTCCGAGTGTTTGACTTGTCAGCAGGTCAAGGCAGAACATTAGAGATCTGCAGGGAAGCTGAGACCACTCCCTATTCCTGAGTGGAAATGGGAGAACATCACTATGGACTTTGTGACAAGGCTTCCGAGGACTTATAGAGAATTCAATGCCATCTAGGTGATTGTGGATCGGCTCATTAAATCAGCTCATTTCCTACCGGTCAGGAAGACTTTCACCATGACTCAGTACGAAGAGCTATACATCAAAGAGATAATCAAACTACACGAGATTCCAATGTCCATTGTGTCAAACAGGGATCCGAGGTTCACGTCTGTGTTCTGGAAGAGTCTACATCAGGCGTTGGGTACTACGTTATTGTTCAGCACTGCTTTCCATCCTCAGATAGACGGAAAGTCTAGAGAGGATGATTCAGGTTCTAGAGGACCTCCTCCGAGATTGCGTTATCGACTTCCAAGGCAGCTGGGAGCCAAAGTTACCTCTTGTAGAGTTCACATACAATAACAGCTATCAGGCATTGATATGTATGGCTCCATATGAGGCGGTGTACGGGTAGAAGTGTAGGTCGCCAGTTTATTGGGATGAGGTAGGAGAGCGAGCAGAGTTGGGTCCATTGTTAGGTAGAAAACATAGTTAGTGGACAGGATACGAGACAGAATGAAGATCGCTCAGAGCCGTCAGAAGAGTTATGCAGATCAGAGGCGGTGAGATCTTGAGTTTGTAGTAGGGAATCATGTTTTTGTGAAGGTCACACCAATGAAGGGTGTGATGAGGTTCGGGAAGAAGGGAAAGCTTAGCCCTATATTCATCGGGTCATTCGAGATCTTAGAGAGAGTTGGGACACTTGCATACAGAGTTGCATTACCACTAAATCTTGCGAGAGTTCATAATTTGTTCCAGGTCTCCATGTTGCGGAAGTACATGTCAAATCCTTCTCATGTACTAAACTATGAGCCGCTTCAGCTAACACCACACCTATTATTCGAGGAGAAACCACTCAGATACTAGACATGCAAGAGAAGAGGCTCCAGAACAAGGTGATCTAGATGGTCAGGGCAAAATGGCTGAATCATTCCGAGGAAGAGGCTACTTGGAAGACTGAAACTGAGACGAGGAGTCGCTACCCGGAGTTATTCGGTACGTTCTAAATTTCGAGGACGAGATTTTATTTAAGGGGGGAGAGCTGTAAGGTCTAGGAATTTAATTCACGTAACCTGACTGCATGCAATCTAG
The DNA here is from genome assembly GCF_025594145.1 of Primulina tabacum. Lineage (NCBI taxonomy): Eukaryota > Viridiplantae > Streptophyta > Magnoliopsida > Lamiales > Gesneriaceae > Primulina > Primulina tabacum. The sequence goes on from NC_134566.1 coordinate 7,253,217, forward strand.
GATTTAATTTAAATGATGTATTTATTTAGTTTTATGCATTTAATGCATAATTATTGTATGATAGGATTCATTTCTCGATTATTTTAAAAAGTTCATGCATTAGGGTTTAAGATGCATTTCGTGCTCGAACGAGGAATTATCAGGAAAATTATTTTAATTACATGTTCTAATTTTATTTATTATTATAAGGTTTTTAAGTGTATTTTTCAAGAATTGGGCTTGGTTGGGTATTTTTACCCGATGGAGCATATTTTTATTCGGTACGTAAATTTTATAAAATCAGAGGACCTTTTGAGGGCTCGGGCAACATTTTAAAAACTTACCTAAACAAAATATTTTTCTTGTATATGTTTGGGCTTGATGGGCCTATTTTTAATCTTAGTGGGCTCAAGACCCTTTTTAAACATTTTAAAATGCAATTAAGGGCCCATTACCATGTGTTTAACAATTTAAATTAAACCTAAACCTAACACTATTCTATTCAGCCGTCCACTCCCCCTCCTCAGCAACCACACGTGATTTACAGTAGCTCTTTTTCTGCAAAAGTCGATCCTCCCTTCACCTTTCAAGCTAGATTACTTCCCCGCTCCTCCAGCGTCCCCGACTCGTGTTTTCTCCAAGTTTTCATTTAAATAACACCAAGGCACGCATGTATTCCTTTTTTTGTATAATTCATGCCATTATTATGTAAAAATGTGTGTAAGTGCATGGTAATCTCTCGATCTAGCATGGGTGCACGTTTTGTTGAAGGTTTGACATGAAATTTCATTCTTTTGGTTCCATGCTCACGGCTTTTGAATGCATCTTACATTCTGTTATTTTTTGTGCAAAGGGCTGCTGTTGTAACGTGGTAGGGGTCGAGTCTTGTGCAGATCATGGAGGTCTAGGCCGGTGTTTTGATCGATTCACGGCTGGTAGCAAGGGTCATGTGTTTTGGGTCGCATATCACGTCTAGTGGCTAGATCGAAAGTTTTGTAGGTACAGCGGTGCATGGCTCGACCCTAGTTAAGAAGTGCACCCACTTGGGTTCAACACAGGGCTAGAAGAGAGCCGTGAGCTGCTGGTTTTGGTTCAATAGCAGGTCAAAGGGAGTAGGGCGAGGGGTGGCTTGGTAGTTTGTTGAGTGATTTTGATTTCTAGCATGCGTGTCCAGTGTGCAGGCTGTATGGGACTGGGGCCATGGGTTGATCGGGTCTAGGGAGGTCCCAGTGTGGTCTAGGAAAGGCTGAGTCGTAGATGGTCCCGTCGGTTTTAGGCGAAAGTCGAATATAAGAAAAGGTGACGACTAGGGTTTTCTGGTTAGCACATGCTTTAAATTCCAGCAGCTTTCTGGCCTATTATTTGAATGTCTAAGGGTCTGGTTTTGAAGTTTTAGGACCTTTTTTATGTTTATAAGTTGTGGTATAAAGTTGGGAAAAATTTGGTTAAGTTTTGAATCGATTCGAGTTGAAACCGGGACCCCGGTCAAAGTTTTAAAACAAATCGTTTCTTTCAAATATGTTTTGAGATGTTACAAGGCGTTTGGTAAGCTTTGGGTCAAAATTAGAGGTCCAGGGGTAAAACAGTCGTTTTGGGTTTCCAGGGGCAAAATGATCATTTTGCACCCGAGTCAAGAATTTATTCCTGGCAGCGTCCTGAGCACAAATTTATCATGTTTTAAATATTTATGCATCATGATCATGATTTTTAGGAATTTATGAAATATACGTTGCATTCTTGGTTTTAAGAAAAAATTTGCATATGTGCATGATTTTAATAAGTGATGAAAATGATGATGTTTTGAATGATGGGAATTAGTTGTGGCTATCGAAGTATATGTAAATTTTTAAGACGTATTTGTAAATGCTGATGATGACGCCTAGGCACAGTGGATGGGTAATACTGTCATTGATGTCCGACAGCCGCTGGGTACCGCGGTTCTATGTATGATGGATTCATCGTAAATGATGAATGATGTACAATAGTCTCAATTAATAAATTGAATTCACTAAAGGAAATGATGTACAATGATGAATGATGATAATGATAAACGATGAATGATGTTAATAATGAACGGTTTTGACTTGAAAGGAGTTCATATGACACATTTGCATTTATGCATTTAAAGTGCATGAAAGGTATGATGATTACAATATATTTTCCACTGTTTTGTGCTATGTATATGTATTTGTTATTTCTGGACAGGTGTGTTGAGTCTTTAGACTCACTAGCCGTGTGTGATGCAGGTTAACATGATATCGAGGGGACTGGAGGTGCCGAACTCTGAGCCGGCAGGCCTGGTGGGTCGACACGAACCGAGGACCGCATGTTTTTCGCACATTTATGATTTATGAGATTGAGAGGATACGAGTATTTTATATATGCTGATTTATTTCACTATGGATGTTAGGATTTTTACTTGTTTACGTTCCCGTTATATTTTTATCGGCGAATACTTATGATTATTTTTAAAAAGGTATTTTAAATAGGATGGCATGCATGCAAAAATATTCAAATGCTTATTTTCAAAATGTGAGCTTTAGAAATATATCCAGCATTATTGGAAGCTTTCGGAGAAGGTATGAAATATTTAATTACTTGTATTTTATCTGCTTTAAAGATATAATATTAATGTATCTAGATATTGCTTGAATGAGCCAAAAATACTGTAATGCTCGAGAATTAATCACTGTAATTAACGATGATTTATTTACAATTTATGTGAATATGAAAGGATTAACCGAGACATGATTTGAGATAACGTGTAAAAAGATGTATGTGCGAGGATGAGCTCTCGCGCATATGCGCGACCAGTCAGGCGCATATGCGCGAAATGTCCAGAGGACCTCGCGCATATGCGCGACATGAACCCGCGCATGTGCGCGAGGGTGGCAGAGAGTTGGGCAGAAATTTGAGTACCTCGCGCATATGCGCCGAATGAGGATGCGCATATGCGCGAGGCACTGTGCACATCACGCGCCGAGACATATGGTCTCGCGCATATGCGCCGGTAGATGTCGCGCATATGCGCGAGACGTGTCGCGTGGAGGGTGCGTCATTTGCCTTGATGCATGTTACGTATATATATATATATATATATATATATATAAGCAAATACGTAAACTTCAGAAAACGAGAAATCGAAGGGAAAACTTTGGGGAAAAATTGTCCTTGAATCTTAGGATCGCGATTGTGTAAAATCCGTCCGTCTGATTTTGAATCTGACTTCGGTACTGTGTTCATATCAATGCAGGCTACAACTGGACGTAAGTTTTACTACGTTTTGACATGTTTTGAAATTATGTTATTGTCAGAATTGCATGGAATTCATATATGATGTTCTGGACATGTTAGACATCATAGAATCGAAGTCAGATTAAGAAACGGATTGATTATGGAATGGTCATGATTTCTGAAGTTAATTGATTGAGATATGATATCAGATTGTATTGGTATCGATTATTAGTTGAGGGAATTATTATCTGGTGATGTTATATTGACCGGGATATCGGGATTGTGTGGTTATACCGTTGATTTTGAATTATTGATCAGATTGGAATTGGTTTGAGCAGTATATTAATATGATATTATTGATATTGCCATTGCCAGATCGAGGGATTGACAGAGTTTGAATTCCAGACCGAAACCACGAACGAAAGGTATAAGTCAATGTGGTATCGGGAGATCGACTTAAGTCGGTTTAGACTTGAGAGTTTCCCTAAATCACATACTTTATTTTATTGCATTGATATTTGCATTGATTTGAATGATGTACTTGTTCTCTTGATTTATAGATAACAGGTATTAGACGAGTAATCTTGTGACAGAAGTGCCTGATAGTGGCGGGATCGCCACGGGCACATTGCACGATGTCAAAAGATAGTGTATTGGCAATAGTGCCAAAGTCTGTCACGAGATGATTGGCTATCGATGTGGATAGAATTTGGGTTTCTTCTATTACTGTTGATCGATGTCGTATCGGTGTGGATAGAATTGGAGCTTCTTCTATTACTGGTGATCGATATTATATCGGTGTGGATAGAATTAGAGTTCCTTCTATTACTGGTGATCGATACCATATCGGTGTGGATAGAATCAGACCTTTTTCTATTTCTGGTGATCTATACCTTATCAACGTGGATAGAACTGGAATCTTTTCTATTACTGTTGGTCGATATAGGAATGCCAACTTCTGGAAACCGAGATTTTCAGATTTTGATACATATTGTTGTTATCTGTTACATGCTTTATATTTGGTTATATGATTGCATGTTTCGTTGATTTAAACTGAGATTATATTCTCACCGGAATTATCCGGCTGTTGTCTTGTTTGTATGTGTACATGACAACAGGTGGGACATGATCAGGGTCCAGGAGATGAGGAGAGATCGTGATAGAGTGGAGACTTCGGACTTTGATGTATATAGGGTTTTGGCACTTGATAATTAGATGTTGAACCTTAGTTTTTACTGATTTGTAGACGGTACAAGTCTTGTACTTTATTTTATATTGAGTTGTATATTAGTTTGATTTCACTACATTCCGCATTAAAAAAAAAGAAAAAAATTTTATGACCCTAATTACTTGATTAGTAAATTGATCCTGATGACGATTAAGAACTGATTAGCGTCCGGGTCCCCACAAATACAATCTAATATGTATAATAACTATAAACTTTTGTTTTATGTAGGTGCCTTAAATACAATCTTATATATATATAAGATGTTTTGAAGATTTTAAGAATATTTACTACTAAAATATGGGATCTTAGTTTGTGTTGATTTTGAATTTGAGGACTAAGGTAACATAAAATGGAGTCTTAATGCTTACAAGATCAATTTTTATATGAAGTAATTAAGAAAATATTTTGATTTCTAAACTCTACGTTGCAAATATAGTAGTATTGTTTTCATTCCATTAAAGTTTAGAATGTTACTTATATATGCCGTAAGTAAATCTCCAAAAGTACAATGGTAGAATAGATATAATTTAACATGTTAAATAGATCTCTATATTGAGGATTGAAAATACCACGTCTATAATAAATATGAATAGATTTCATTTTAATTCCTTTTTAAATACTATAAAAAATTTGTTGACTTAAATTTTATGGTGTTTCATAAAATATTTAGAAGAAACATATTATCAAAGATATGAGAACTTCAGCATTTTGACATCATATTAAATTGATAGATAAGGAACTTTTGAGTAAAACAATAGCTTTAAAGTAATAAGTAGAAATCAGGCCTTATAGCTAAAATAATATTTTGTGTATAAAGTGTTGATACATGTGTACGTCATTATTGTATAATAATTTTCCTCTGAAGTTAATCAACCTCATTGTCGGATTATCAAAATAAAAAAAAGAGGTATGTTACTACCGGGTAATATACTACAGTTACTCGTAAAATTTGATATTTGTTGAATTTGAATGATTTGTCTACATGAATTATTTGTGTATACATAAACATCGATGCGTGAAAATAAAATATATTTTACACACATGTATTTTATGTATATATATGTAGCATGGATGCATGACACGACATTGCATTTCATTTTGAACCTCGATCCTATTGATGACCTTTTTGATATTTTGTGTGTACGATCAAGGTGATATATTTGGGATGATACGGAGCTGCAACTAGCCCGAAAGATGTTGTAGGCTGATATGGTGCAGTATGTCTATAGTCCCTGGCGAGCTGACCAGCACACGTTAGTAGACTGGCGGAGAAGTGGTCACTACGGTAGTGTAGCCAAGCTTTGCATGTTGCTCGAGTTATTACTACGCTGCATTTATCGACTGTGCAGTTATCGTTATTCTGTTAACCCTGCATGTGGATTTGCCCTGATCATGCATTGCATCCACATATCATCTATTATAGTACATGTCGTTTTTATTTTGGTTTTAATATACTGGGTTATTACTCACCCCCTCGGGGGCGGTTATCTTCTATGTGTGGTTGGTAGTTAGGGAAAGATGGCATACATAGTTCTATTTGGAGATGACTGGTCTCAGGAGAGCTCATATAGAGTGATGCTCGTAGATGGATTGATGACATTGGTAGAGGAAGTATTTTATGACTGTCCTGGTTTACTAGTGGAGTTGGGGACAGAGCCTGTGATACCATCCGTCGCAGTGAGAGTCACCTGGACTGCATATGTTCCCATCTGCCTTATGAGAGGAGATATATATTAAACAAAAATATTATCGTTGAACTATAGATAGGCTCGAAGTATTTTGTTATGTAAAGCAATAATCTGTAATATGATATGCATCTAAACTAATATATGATGATGTATTTTGCTATGACAAAAATTTACAATATATATATATTTATGAAATTATTAAACAATGTGTTAATTGTGGTGTCTCGGCTAATAATTATGTTTTCATAATATAATATTGAGCATCTTTGGAAACGAAACTTTTATTTGAGCCCGCATTGTCGTATATATATATATATAAAACATTTTCCACTGTAGTGTTAAAATAGTAATTAAATTAACTAATGCATGGTAATTACTAATGGAAGTCGAGGAACCCACACCAAGATAATTACTTGTGGAAGTTGAGGGACCCACACCAAGTGATATCAGAGCAATGAACTGGGAAATTGCTCAAAGTATCGGAGCATAGCTAGAGATGCTTCCACAGGATTATGGTCACATGAGAGTTACGCGAAACTTAATTAATTTCCTATGTGCTCCTATATTTTTATGTGTGTGGATTTATATAGTACATTGATATTATTTCTTTGTGTATATATTTGTTTATATGGCCTTTATAGATGGCTACAAGTGGACGAGGAAGTGGACGCGGTCGTGGTCATCTTAGGATACATATAGAACACTCCTATGACAGAAGAAAATACAGTGGAGTAGGTTGTTGATCAATTTGTACAAATCACGATGGATGAGATTGTTTCAAGATTCCAAAAATTGCGTCCTACAAGATTCTTTGGTACTGAGGATGCTGAAAAATCCAAATCATGGCTTAAAGATATTCAGTACCTGTTCAGTTTAATGGAGTATACATATAATCAAAAGTATAAGCTTGTGTTAGACCAACTGAAGGATCGTGCGAGAGAATGGTGGGAAGCCGCCAAGATGGGACTTGATGAACAAGGAATCAAGGTAAGTTGGACCGTCTTCAAAACTCAATTCACTGAATAATTTTCTCCACCATTTTACTACACCGAAAAATAGATTGGGTTCAACATCCTACGACAAGGGAATATGTCTGTAGCTGAACATGCCTCTACTTTTACGGCAATGCTAAAATACGCACCAAATGTAGAAGCAAACCCAAAGGCAAAATATAATCGTTTCGTGAATGGACTAAACAACAACATTTATACTTATATGGTGTCTGGACTACCTACTGGATTTTCCGAGTTAGTCGAAAGAGAAAAAAATGCAAAAGCTGGACTTAAGAGGGGAAGCGCTTTGTTTGTTCCTACAGGTAACAGATTAACCACCCAACAAAATTTGAAAGCTAAAGGAAAGATGTTTAAGAAATCTGGATCAGTTTCTTCTAGTTCTAGCGGTTATCATCAACAGGCTGAATCTCAAATAACTACTTATCTTGATCCCTATTTTAACCATTGTGGAGGCAGGCATTTTAATGAACAATGTGTTGGTGTTTATAACTCTTGTCGGGAATGTGGTCAGGAAAGTCATTATGCAAGGGTTTGCCCATCCAAGAATAATGTTCCACAACCTGTCCGAGGAGGATTTTGTGGAGGATCTAGTACTGGTAGAGGTACTGTACCTACTAAATCTTTTCAGCAGTCATATGGACAACCGTAGCAAGCCTCGGGAAGTCGTAATTTCTCAAACCAGCCCCAGGCTCGTGTTTTTGCACTTACAGAAGATCAAGCTCAGGAAGCACCAGGAAGTGTCATAGCAGGTAATTGTTCTGTATCTGGTTATCCTTCACGAGTATTATTTGACACTGGTGAATCCCATTCATTCATTTCTGAATCATTCATTACATCACATTCTTTGACTTCTATTGTACTACCTAAATCAATTTATGTTGCTACTCCGATGAGTAAGATCATCATGTCTACTCGAATGATACTAGATTGGATGTTGAATTGTGAAGATAATGAACTGCATTAGAACCTTATTGTTCTACCGATGCAAGATTTTGATTGTATCGTGGGAATGGATACACTGACAATATACCGTCCCACCATTGATTGTTTCCAAGGGATATTCCGTTTTCGTCCTAACTTTGGGATAAAATGGTATTTCTATGGTAAAGGCTCACATGCCAAAATTCCCCTGATATCATCCTTGGACATGTCGCGTTTATTATTCGAAGGGAATGAAGGATACCTTGTGTATGCTGTCAACACTGAGAAATCAGAATCAACATTGTCTGAAATCCCAGTGGTGAATGAATTTCAAGATATTTTTCCCAATTAAATACCTGGATTTCCTCCACCTAGAGAAATATAATTCTCGATAGAATTAATTTCTGGAACAATTCCTATTTCTAAAGCACCATACTGAATGGCCCCATTAGAATTAAAATAATCGAAGGAACAACTGCAAGAATTACTAGATAAAGGCTACATTAGACCTAGTGTATCACCATGGGGAGCCCCGGTGTTGTTCATACGCAGGAAAGATGGTTTGATGCGGTTGTGCATTGATTATCGGCAACTGAATCAAGATACTATAAAGAACAAGTACCCATTGCCTCAAATTGATGACTTATTTGATCAACTTCAGGGTACAACTATTTATTCAAAGATCGGTTTGTGTTTCGGTTATCATCGATTGCAAGTTCGAGAAGAAGATATACCAAATACAGCATTCCGGAAAAGATACTCATATTTTGATTTCCTGGTAATGCCGTTTGGTGTTACAAATTCTCCAGCAGTATTCATGGATTTAAAGAATCTCATATTCAAGGAAGTTCTTGACCAATTTGTTATCGTTTTTATTGATGATATTTTGGTATATTCAAAATCTGAAGAGGAACACACTGAACACTTGAGAATTGTCCTACAAATACTTCGCAAGGAACAACTTTATGCTAAATTGTCAAAATGTGAGTTTTGGCTAGATCGTGCGGTGTTCTTAGGTCATGTCATATCACGCTTTGGCATCTCAGTTGATCCAAGCAAATTAGAAGCCATGATTAATTGGTCTAGACCAACAAACGTTCCTGAAATTCGAAGTTTCATTGGCTTAGCTGGTTATTACCGTCGATTCATCGAAGTATTCTAAAAAATCGCTAAACCAATTAAACGCCTAACATAGAAAAATGTAAAATTCATTATGTATGATGAATGTGAATCAAGTTTTCTCGAGTTAAAAAAGAGATTGACCACTGCACCAGTTCTTACTCTTCCATCTGGTTCGAGTGGTTTCACTTTTCGCACGGATGCATCATTAAAGGGCTTAGGTTGCATTTTGATGTAACACGGAAAAGTGATTGCCTACGCTTCTCGGTAACTAAAACCCCACGAGAGCAATTATTCAATTCATGATCTAGAATTAGTCGCCATTGTGTTTGCCCTAAAAATTTGGCGTCACTATTTATATGGAGAAAGTTTGTAATCCTATCCGATCATAAAAGCCTGAAGTATTTATTCTCTTAGTCGGACCTTAATATGAGACAACGCAGATGGATGGACCTTCTTAAAGATTATGATTGGGAGATTCAGTATCAGCCTGGAAAAGTGAACGTCACAGCTGATGCACTCAGTCAAAAAGTTCAAGATGTCATTATGACTTCGGTCCAAATTTTAAAACTGCATGAAGATATTTATACATCGGGATGGAATTTCATTGTTAATGATGAGCACGTCATTGTTGCTGGGGTACAGATTGAGCCCGAATTAATTTCTCGGATTAAGAAGGCACAAAGGACTGATACACAAATTCTGAAATCCAGACAATTGGTCCTCGATGGCCACAAATCAGTATTCGAAATAATTGCCGATGATTCCCTACAATTAAATGGTCGTCTAGTTGTTCCAAAAAAATCAGATTTGCGACTAGAGCTTTTGGATGAGGCTCATTGCAGCCGTTACAGTATCCATACAGGAGGAAAGAAAATGTATTCACGTTTGAGACTCCAGTTTTGGTGGAAGAGAATGAAGAAAGACATATCTGAATTTGTGTCTAGATGTCTCACATGTCAACAAGTCAAAGTTGAGAGGAAGAAACCCGGAGGACTCCTTCGAAGTCTCAAAATTCCCAAATGGAATTGGGAGCATATTGCAATTGATTTTGTTACTCATTTACCTCGTTCTTCAAGAGGATGCGATTCTATATGGGTTGTAAATGGATCGTCTTACAAAATCTGCACATTTTATTCCATGCGAGCGGACATACACTTATAGCAAAATGGCTCGTCTCTATATTGACAATATAATGATACTTCATGAAATTCCTGTCACCATTGTTTCTGATAGAGACCCAAGATTTACTTCGAAATTTTGGTGAAGTTTTCAAGAAGCATTAGGTTCAAGATTGGCTATGAGTACTGCATATCACCCACAGACTGACGGCATGTCTGAACGAACTATTCAAACTCTGGAAGATGTGCTTTGCGTTGTTATTAATGATTTCATGTTGGATGGCAAGATGCTTTATCACTTGTAGAATTCTGATACAATAACAGTTTCCAACGTAGTACTGAATGGAAAAATTTGAAGCCTTATATGGAAGAAAATGTAGATCACCATTATTTTGGGATGAGATAGGTGAAAAGCAACTGACTGGGCCATAACTGATACAGGAAATGAATGATAAAATCCATTTGATCAGAAAACGAATAAAATCTGCTCAAGACCGACAAGCTAGTTATGTGGATCGGCGACAAAGGCCGCTTGAATTCAATAAAAAAGATCGGGTATTCCTAAAAATTTCACCATTCATAGGAATGGTTCGATTCGGCATGAAAGGAAAATTATCACCACGCTACATGGGTCCATACCAAATTCTAGAACGTGTGGGAAGTTTGGCATATCGTTTGGCATTACCACCTACATTATCAAAAATTCATAATGTGTTTCATGTTTCCATGCTACGGAAATATGAACCCGATCCAAATCATGTTCTGCCGCCAGATGAAGTTGAATTAGACCCACACTAGCATATGTCGAGCAACCAATTTTTATTTTGGATCAGAAAGAAAAAGTTTTGCTTAACAAAACAATTTCCCTGGTACGTGTTCAATGGTCTCGTCATGGAGTAGAAGAGTCGACTATGGAATTAGATAGTCTTATATCCTCGGTTGTTCAACTAGGTATGAATTTCATTATTATTATACATGGTCGTAGCATTATTACCATTTCGATTTCGGGACGAAATCTATTTAAGGGTAGGATGAGTTTAAGGCCTTAAAATTTATTGTTAGTCACATCAAGTAAATCAATAAATATAAATTAAGGAAACTAGAATATATATATATATATATATTTCTGTAACGCCCCGAAAATTTGAAGATCCACGCGAACCACATGCATACGAATTATTAAATTCCCTTATATTTTAATTAAATGTTTAAATTGCATGGATTAAATATGTTGTGCATAATTGCATGTTTAAAAATATGCTTTTCTACATTGTTGCATTAAAAATTTATTTTTAAAGGTTATTCGAGTTGCGATCGAGGAACGGAAACCGATTGCTGAAAAATAGAAATTGTTTTTATTAAATATTTTTTTTAAATTTTTAAAATATTGGTGATATTTTTAATATTTTTTAAAATAAGGGGTTTTGAGGTGATTTTATACGTCGGGACGTAAATTTTATCGGTGTTGATTTTTCAACAAAAAATATGAACATTTTTGCAATCCGACTAATAAATTCACAAACTTTATTAAACAAAATAATTTTTAAATTTTAAAGGAACACTAATGGGCTAAATGGGACTAATTAACATGGTTAATGAGCCTAAGCTAGCATTTAGAGTTTAATTAAGATTTTAAGCAATATTTAAACTAAAAACCTACCCTAAACCCCATCAAACCCCACGCCCCACACCCCATCAATTCACAAACACTTCCTTTCAAGCAACACACGGCACACACTTCTAATTGAGAGAAAAGCATCAAGTTCTTCTTAGTTCTTCAAGCCAAGGTCTTCCTCGTTGTCGTTCTTCAATCGTCAACGTAAAATCGTGCGTTTAAAACGCAAAGGCACGCTATATTCTTCCTTTACTTATCATCACAACATATTATGTAATTGTTTATGAATTTGCATGAAACAAGTCACAAAATCTGTTATTTTCGTAACCATGAATATACATGTCCTAAACTCTTGAATTTTGGTTCCAAAATCATGTTTTTGTAGTGTTTAAGGGGCTTCCATGAATTAGGATTTCATCAAGCATGTTTTTACAAGAGTTAGGGTCCTAGAAACTTGACCAACAAGCTGCACATCATGATAGAATACAAGCAGGAACCATCGGGTGTTACAAGTGGTTGAGGGGTTCGGTTTTATGGGGTATGTGGCTGGGCTTGGGTTCGGCTGGGACCAGGGCTTGGTTAGGGTCTGTTATGGGTCAAGGGAAGAGTCCTAGCCACGCTAGGACTAGAGTCAAAAGGGCTGGGGAGGAGTCCTAGCCACCCCAGAGCATAGGGGAAGCCGCGCAGGGCTCAACAATTGTGCAGGGTTTGTGGATGAAATTAAGAAAATGTCAAAAACGTGAAATTTTACGTCTAGGGATAAAACGATAATTTTACACCCGAAAATTAGTAAATGTCATGGCAGTGCTCTGAATGCTGTTTTATATGCTAATATGATTATTTTCAATGATTATGGATGTTTATGAATTTTTATATGTTAAAATATGTATTTTAATTTTTTATTGATTTAATATGTTAAAAATGTTTATTTTAAAAATGTTTATGGATCATTGTATGTTCAAAAGTATTTTAAACTTTTATGGGTCTTTATATGTTAAAATGTCAATTTTAAATGTTTATATATTTTTATGATGTTAATATGTTTATTTTTAATGTTTATGGATTTTTAATATGTTAAAATATTATTTTAAATATTTATGATTTAATATGTAAAAGCGTTTATTTTAAATGTTTATGATTTAAATGTTTATTTTAAATGTTTGTGATGTTAAAATGTTTATTCTAAATGTTTAAGGATTTTTATATGTTAAAACGTTTATTTTAAATGTTTATGGATTTTTATGATTTAACATTGGTATTTAAAAGATATGTTGCATGCTTGGTTTAAAAGAAAAATGATATTATATGCATGTTTTTATTAAGTTATGAGAATACAAAATGTTGAAGGACGTGAAGGGATTTTGACTAATACGATGATATGTTAGAGATATCGTGAGGGTTATGGTTCCAGTGGGAGCCCGACGATCGTGTTTCCATCGATACAAATACGTTAATATGTTAATACGTTGGCCAAGGCCCAGTTGATCGGTGAGAGTGTTGTTGGTGTCCCGCCGCCCAGTACTGTGGTTTTATAAATGGATCCATCGCCCAATACGAATACGAATACGAGTCACAATCACGATATGAATTCAACAAACACGAATATGAATATGATAATATTAATATGTTGATATGAATATGGATACGAATATGAACATGTTTATCTTTATATGAAAGTGTTTATTCTTAAAGTTGATGCATTATTATGAAAATGTTATGTTTAAAGTTTATGCATATTCATGAAAATGATATTTTAAGTACAATTATTTTCACTGTTGTGTGTGATCTGTATATGTAGTACTGTTATCAAGATTATGTTGTGTTGAGTCTTTAGACTCACTAGGTGTGATTGATGCAGGTGATTATGATAATAATTTTGATGGAGGTCTTGAGGGTTGATCTGACTGGACTGAAGGTGCACATAACCCGAGGACCGACGCTGGTTTTTCGCACTAGTTATGATTAATGATTTCAAGTTATGTTAAAGATATTTTTACGAATTTTTATTTATGTTAGGATAGGTTGTTGAGAGGTTATAATATGAGCTATATTTTTCAAATAATGTTTTTAGGTTGGTAAGACGTTTGACGATGTTACGCTTTAAACTATTTCCTTTGGATTTTTAAAATGGTTGTTTTATTTTCAAAATGGCGTCAAGGTAATTTAAAGTGTATATATGTATATTTTGAGTTATAGAAATTAAGGAGGAAAAAAAATTTACTTTTTAAATAAAACGAGTAATAGACGTTTCAATTTTTATACGTGCATACACATATATATAGCATGTTATGAATTGATGAAGTGGATATACATAGCCAATAACTATAAAATGAATTTTATATATAAAATAATAATAATTATTATTATAATTAAAATAGACAACCCTACAAAACTTAAGAAGACAAATGATTTATATATAATATTATATTAAGGGGTGAAATAGTGAAAAAAAAAATTCGTTTAGATGTTAAAAAAAAAAAAGCTTGCCATTTGTATGGATAACTTTACATATACACTTAGGAACGAAGAAGCCTATATGAAAAGAAGGGAAGAAAGACTTTTCTAACATAGAACCGAACCCTTCAAATAATAATAATAAAATAATAACAAACAAAGTGAAACAACTCTCCAACATTATTGGAAGCTCTCGGAGAAGGTATGAAATATTTCATTACTTGTATTTTATCTACTTTAAAGATATAATATTGATGTATCTAGATATTACTTGAATGAGCCAAAAGTACAATCTAAACTATAAATTTTTGTTATATATATAGATATAAAAGATGTTTTGAAGATTTTAAGAATATATACTACTAAAATATGGGGTCTTAGTTTGTGTTGATTTCGAATTTGTGGACTAAGGTAACATAAAATGGAGTCTTAATACTTACAAGCCGAATTATTATATGAAGTAATTAATAAAATATTTTGATTTCTAAACTCTACGTTGCAAATATATTAGTATTGTTTTCATTCCATTAAAGTTTAGAATGTTACTTATATATGTCGTAAGTAAATTCCCAAAAGTACAATGGTAAAATAGATATAATATAGGGGAAGTTGGTGAAAAATCCTCAATCAAAACATTTCTTTGGGTTCACTCTCTACCCACAAAATTGTGGTACTATGTCATACAAAATGTGGTACACTTCATGTGGAAATGTGGTACATTTCATGTGGAAACATGGTACTAAAAAAGTACCCAGGGACTGGACACAAAAAAAATCGACGGCTGGGGACTGAAGGCCATTTTTCCGTATAATATAACATGTTAAATAGATCTCTATATTGAGGATTGACAATAGTAAGTCTATAATAAATATGAATAGATTTCATTTGAGTTCCTTCTTAAATACTATAAAAAATTTCTTGACTTAAATTTTACGGTGTTTCGTAAAATATTTAGAAGAATCATATTATCAAAGATATGAGAAATTTAGCATTTTGACATCATATTAAATGGATAGATAAGGAACTTTTGAGTAAAACAAGAGCTTTAGTAATAAGTTGAAATCAGGCCTTTTAGCTAAAATAACATTTTATACATGACAGGTACTCGTAAAATTTGATATTTGTTGAATTCGGATGATTTGTCTACATGAATTATTTGTGTATTACATAAACATCGATGCGCGAAAATAAAATATATTTTACACACATGTATTTTATGTATATATATGTAGCATCGATGTATGACACGACATTGCATTTTATTTTGAACCACGATCCTATTGATGACCTTTTTGATATTTTGTGTGTATGATCAAGGTGATATATTTGGGATGATACGGAGCTACAACTATCCCGAGAGATGTTGTAGGCTGATAAGGTGCAGTATGTCTGTAGTCCCTGGCGAACTGACTGGCACACGGTAGTAGACTGGTGGAGGAGTGGTCGCTACGGTAGTGTAGCCAAGCTTTGCCTGTTGCTTGAGATATTATTAAACTGCATTTACCGACTGTGCAGTTTCCGTTATTCTGTTTACTCTGCATGTGGATTTACCCTGATCATGCATTGCATCCACATATCATTTATTACTGTACATGTCATTTTTATTTCGGTTTTAATATACTGGGTTATTACTCAACCCCTCGGGGGCGGTTATCTTCTATGTGTGGTTGGTAGTTAGGGAAAGATTGCATACATAGTTCTATTGGGAGACGACTGGTCTCAGGAAAGCTCATATAGAGTGATGCTCGGTGATAGATTGTTGACATTGGTAGCGGAAGTATTTTATGACTGTCCTGGTTTACTAGTGGAGTTGGGGACAGAGCCTGTGTTACCATCCATCGCAGTGAGAATCCCATGGACTGTTTATGTTTCCATCTACCTTATGAGAGGAGATATATATTGAACTAAGAATATTATTTTCGAACTATAGATTGGATCGAAGTATTTTGTTATGTAATACTATTTGAGCAATAATCTGTAATATGATATGCATCTAAACTAATATATGATTATGTATTTTGCTATGACAGAAATTTACAATATATATGTATGAAGTTAGTAAACAATATTTTAATTGTGGTGTCTCTGCTAATAATTATATTTTTATAATATAATACTGACTATCTTTGGAAACGAAACTTTTATTTGAGCTCGCGTCGTCGTATATAAAAAACATTTTCCATTGTAGAGTTTAAATTGTAATTAAATTAACTAATGCATGATAATTACTTTTGGAACTCGAGTGACGCACACCAAGGTAATTATTGGCTGAAGACGAGGGACCCACATTTTAGCAGCTTGCAGGGTTTTGAGTCCAAACTGACAGCAGAATAATTAAATTGATCAGTGGATAAGATTTCAGTTGCCAGCCTATCAGTTCAGCTGATCAACAGACGAAACTTCAACCACCAGCTAAAATGTTGGATGATTAGTAGCTTAATTATCAGCAGTAGACCGTTATCAAATCAAAGTAGTTGATCAATGTGGTTCAACATCAGTTGAGTCCATTTTGCATCAGCTAGACTAGTTAGCCAGCAAAGAGATCAAGTCCAAGGCAATTAGCTGTTCTTCAGGAAAAGAAACCCAAGATCGATGCAACATTCCAAGTATTCAAGGCGACCAATTATTGGTATATCCAGTTCTATTATATATAAACTGACTGATATTTGATGTTGTTTAAAATTTTTTATTGTAGTAGCAATTTCCCTTGCACATGTTGGTTTGTTTAAATATATGATACAAGGGGTGCGTATTTTATTAAATAAACATCATGTTTATCCAGATAGTTTCTATGTGACTGAACTGCTATCTCCATATTTGTTGCCTAAACTGCTATAAATGTTAAATGAAGCTAAAACTTCTTTTTAAATTGCATAAATGATTATATTTTTAAGGGGGAGTTTTTAATTCAGTTTTTGATAAGGATCTTTTCTTTAAAAACTATTTTTAAATATGCTATCCCTCGAACTGAAAAATGTTTTGAATTTTTAATTCAGTTCTTGAGGGGGAGTTTTCTTTAATTGTTTTATTCTTCGAACTGAATTTTTTTTAAAATATTTTAATTTAGTTCTTGAGAGTGAGTTTTTAACTGTTTTAAATATGTTATCCCTATAACTGAAAATTGTTATTTTGTTTCTAACGAATTTATCTAAGTGCGCAGAAAACTGAAACTGATCAGGCTTTGAACTAATCAGTTATCGAGCCAAAACTGAAGCTATCGAGACACAAACTAAATGTACCAACTGATTGCCCAAACTAAACCAATCTAAATGAAATATCAAAGACCAGTTAAGTTGATAGGTGGTTCGGCAGAAGACCTTCAGAAGCCCGACCAGCTGATGAAGAGTTCAACTGATGAAGAGTCCAACTGAATAGTTCAACAAAATCAACGAAATCAGTTCAGTTGACGAGCCAAATGATTTCACCAAAAAGTTCAAGAACAGTTCAAACTGTTCAGTTCAAAGCATCAGTTGGGAGCCGATCAGTTTGCTGAACACGACAAGCTTATATAAGTGGAATCCAGCTATGCACAACGGTGTAAAAGCAAGTGTCCGATCAAATGACAATAATGAATGTTGCAGTAGAACTTAAAGTAAATACGTTCCAGAATGGCTGTAAGATTGTGCAAGACACAAATTTCGAGGAACAGATTCAAACTGCAACAAAATTATTTGATAAGTCTTGATATGCGGTCACTTTGTCTCTGTAAATACAAGATCAAGACCGTCAACAACACGAGAGAAGAGAAAAAAAGATAAAAGTGTGTGGAAAAAGAAGTGTGGAAGAAGATAGGACACGCATAATGCATATCGGCTTGCAATAAGCAATCAGCCTAGATTTGAGGGAACACTTCAACGTGTTATCAGCTTAGATTAGAAGCAAAATTCCCTTTGTGTGTGAGAACACATTCGTTTTGTATTAATAGATCAGGTCTCACACACGCACACACAATCACTCTTATATACAAGAGCGTTGATGTAAAGTCCAAAATTAAGACGACTAATTCAATTGCATACAAATCTAGGAAATATGAAAAATGACTAATTAATTGATTTTAATTGCTTAATTGATTATGTGACATGCATGATTATTTATTGAACAGAATTTTATTGGCATCATGCATTAAACTGTATTTTTTAAGGATTATTCGAGTTGCGATCGAGGAACGAAGACCGATGACTGAAAAATGTAAAAAAAAATTATTAAATAATTGTTTTTATTTATTTAAAACATGGGTGATGCTTTTTATTATTTTTGAAAATAAGAGGTTTTGAGATGATTTTATACGATGTGACGTAATTTTTATGGTGTTGGTTTTTCAACAAAAATACAAACGTTTTGACAACCCGGCTAATAAATTCACAAACTTAATTAAAAAAAATTATTTTTAATATTTTAATTAAACACTAATAGGCTAAATGGGCCTAATTAAATTAATTAATGGGCCTAAGCATTGTTAGTGAATTAATTAAATGTATATTAGGTTAAACACACCCCTTAACCGTCCATGTTCACGCCCAACTTTTCAGAATTTTTGCTCCCAAAGCACTCCAAATACACGACACACACATACAATATTCAAGAGGAAAAAGTCGAGAAATTCAAAGGAAAATCAAGCCTAGGGTCTTGTCGCTGTTCTTCGCAATCGTCAACGAATAATTGTGCGTTAAATACGCAAAAGGCACGCCATACATCTCCTTCTCTCATCTATCACATCGTATTATTGATTTAAAACACGTTTTTATGAAAAGCATGAAGTTCTTATGATTATTTTCGCAATATCACATGTACATGTGTAAACGTATGAATTTTCGATCCAAAATCATGTCCTATACGTGTTAAGGGGCTGCCATGATATTAGGTTATGATCAAGCTTTGTCTTTACACGATTTTGAGGGTCCTAGGAGTGCATAAACATGCTGCAACTCGAACAAACAAAAGCTAGAATCAAATTTCTGTCATGAGGGATCATAGGGTTCGGTTTTGATCATGGTGCCTTGGCTTGGTCTTGTCTTGGGACCAGGGCTAGCCAGGGTCATAGTTGAGTCGAGGTTAGAGTCCTAGCTATGCTAGGACTCGAGTCAGGGGCTGGGGAGGGAGTCCTAGCTTACTAGGACTCTCACCCGAGGAAGGTAGTGATGCGCGCCTTTGGTACAGAAGCACGCATGGGTTGAGGGTCTCGGTCTGGAGTCGCGGTCTATGCTAGAAGGAGTCCTTAGGGTCCTAGTCGAGTGCACATGGGTCTGGTTCAAAGTTTGGGGCGATGGCTAGAGTCCTAGGCACCAAAAACATAGAGTCCATACACTTGGGGAGTCTCGGCCATGCTGGCGCAGGGTGGGGGGCTTCGGTTCTTATTTTAGGGGCTGGTCCCTTTGGTTCTTAGGGTCCAGTAGGGTCCATAGAAGGTCTAGGAAGGGGCTGACTCGGTGTTGTCCGAGCATGGCTCGAGGGAAAAATCATGATGATTGGAGTGTGGTTTAGGCGAGGGGCTAGGGTTTTGTTCGTTGCAAAATAAATCGAAACATGGCTCACGGGGGTCGAGTCATGGTTCACGATGGCTAAAATAATATAAAAAGTCTAAGTTTTGAATTTAGAAACTTTATATTAAAGTTTGAAATTATTCGGGATTAAAACACATTAAAAACGAGTAATTAAAAATTAATTAAAAATTCTAATATTTAAGCTAAATAAAATTATGAGAAAATTAATTATACTTAAATAATTATTTGGGACATGTTAGAGTCAATGAAATTAAAAAAAGTCAAAAACGAGAAATTTTACGTCTAGGGGTAAAACGGTAATTTTACACTTAAAAATTGGTAAACCTCATGGCACTACTCTGAATACCGTCTTATATGCTATTATGATTATTTTAAATTTTTAAGGATTTTTATATGCTAAAATGTTTACGTTAAAGGTTTATGGAATGGTATGACTATTTATGGAATTTTTACGATAAAGTTAAGAGTTATGTTGCATGCTTGTTTTTTTAAAAAAATGATATTAAATGCATGAATTTATAAAGTGATGAAAATGTGAAATATTGGAAGAGGTGAAATAATTGTGACTATTGAGGATATGAGGATAAGAATGGGGATATCGTGAGAGAAAAGGCCCAGAGGGAGCTCATTTATAGGAGAACGCCCCAGAGGGAGCCTGATGATCGTATCTCTATTTGATGAGGATAGGCCAAGGCCCAGTTGACCTGTGAGATGCTGCTGGTGTCCCCGCCGCCCAGTATTGTGGTTACATGTAGATGGATCCATCGTCTTTTTGAGGATGAGGAACGTCACAATTAACTATCTGAATTCAATAAAAAGGAAAAATGTTTATGCTCATGATGAAAAGATTTACGTTTTGTAATGATGAAAGGTAAAAGTTGAGGTTTATGTTATGCATGTCATGGAAATGTTATTTTTACGTAAAAATATTTTTACTATTGTTTGTGGTTTTATATATTATTTGTTATCAAGATTATGGTGTGTTGAGTCTTTAGACTCACTAGGTGTGATGGATGCAGGTGATTATGATGTTAATGTTAGTGGAGGTCTTGATGGTTGACCTGACTGGACTGAAAGTGCACATAACCCGAGGACCAGCGCTTCTACTTTTCCGCACTTACGATTTAAATTTATGATTTACGTGAAAGATTTTTAAGACTATTTATTTATGCATTGGAGTGGTTTTTGAGAGGATGATACTTTTCACATTTATTGCTTTTTAGGTTTGGTAAATGTTTGACGATTTTACGATTTAACTATTTCTTTGAATTTTAAAATATTAGTTGGTTATTTTATTTACAAAATGATGCAAAATATTTTATAAAAATATTTTTATGTATTTGTGAGTGTTCGGCCGATTCCTTAGAAAATAAAATAAAATTTCTAGTACTTTTTGAGCAAAACGAATGGTAGACGTTTCAGTTGAACTTCAAAGAGTAGTTGAGCGAGTCTTGCACAAAGACATTAAACTTGTGTATATAGTCTTTAATACATAGACGTTAAACAAATGTTGGCTGGAAGGTGCTGCCTTCGGTCTAGACTAGGAGTTCAGATTAGGCAGTAGCATGAGTCCTAAAAGCTGAATGGGTTTTGTACAATGTGTTGTATAAATCAAACTCTTCTAGTGGAACCTACCCGAGGTGGTAGAAGGAGTGACGTAAGATCAATTGAAGTCTTCAAACATCCATAAAGAAATCTTGTGTATGTAACTGTTTAACTATTGTTTTAAACTGATTTTATCAGTTTGGGATGATATTAGTTGAGTTCTCACCATAAGGGAACTGATATAAGCAAGAACTTATTCCCTTTATTTCAGTTAATCAGTTTACACAAGCTAAAAACGTTAAACTGGTCAGCTTTCTTAATGAAAGATTATTTCGATGATTTTTCGCTTAGTTTAAAATCAAACTCGATTTAATTCATCGGTGTTTACATTCTTAGAATACGATCTATTACAGTTTATTAAGAATATTGTGTTTGAAGCACCCTCACAGGTGCCTCAGCACCGATCCTGTCAATTAGTAACCAAACGGTCAATACAACTCAGGAATAATACTTTTTAAAATGAAAAGTGTTTCATCTTTTTGAGAGATTAGCCCTGGCCATCTTCTTAGGATCGGTTGATAGGTTGAAATGTGTTTAGCAGGGAGCTTGAATAAACACTCACGATATTTATAATCTTTTCGAATGAAGTGTCAGTTCTTTGACAAACTGAAACAAGGAATCTTGTTAGTCAATGACAATCAGTTTAACTGATAACAGTTATGGAAATAAATTGACTGAAAGATAGAATAAATAATAGAAGTAATAACACGAAGATTTATGGATGTTCGGAGAATGAAATAACTCCTACGTCATTTCTTCTATCACAAGGATATGATATGCACTAAAAGACTTTTATCGGTACAAAGATTGTACAGACCAGACCCACTTCAGTTTGGACTTAACACTGCAAAAACTGAAACTCTTAGTTTACTGAATATCTCACAATTCTTCGACAGAACATAGCACAACTGATCTAGTTAAGATCAAATAAACAATACAACGATTTGTGCTTGTAAGCTCGAAAGGTAGCCTCAAATGCTACAGATAAATTAGATAAGTGAGCTTTTGATTCTTGAGGGAGAGCTATAAATTCAGCAGGGTAACAGCAAGCTTAAGAATAGATAGATCAATTGGTTACTTGCTCAATTACTCTTCTCACCTATTTATAGGCTTCTCTTCAACGGTAACATTAAATATAATTTGAATCAATATATCCGTTGATTGCCACGTCAATATTCTTCGGACAATCGTACACTGTAAGCTCTGAAATGCGGCGTTCCACTACAAGTTGCAGTCTACTTTGTACTGTTGTCGGTTGAATGTCCTTTTAAACTGATGACGTGTACAGCTGATAAGCTTACAACTGAATATGTCAACTGATTAGTTAGTTGTCTTCGATAGTTCAGTTCAGCTGGTTTCAGTTGCCTTCGATAAACTTCGCATTAATCTTCAGTTAGGCAACTGTCAGTTGATTTGTGTAGTTTAGTTACTACAATTTATTTGATCAGTTAGTCAAATAAATTAATTATTTAGTTTGTCAAACGGCCGAAATTAAGTTTCCAACAATTTCCCCATTTTTGGTGTTTGACAAAACTTGTGAATTATGAACCGATAACCTGAACTCAAAAATATTCTTCGAATTCATTGTAGATAAAATAATTATTCTAATGTACAGATTCGTACAAAGAATGAAAGAATAAAGAATTCCTGCTAAAGACTTCAACTCATCTTTATTTCTTCTTCTTTCTTTTGTCTTCCCCTTTCTGATCTTTTATTTCTCCTATTTCCCCCTTTTTGTCAAACTCATCAACTTTCTTTGATAACTTCCGCACATCTAAAGAGAGATTAGAAACTAAATTCATTAGGATATCTTGGAGTAAATCTATTCGTTTTGAGACAGTACTTTCCAGATAGTCTAGACGTCTTGTCACTAAATCTTGCGTCTGTAAATGAGCTTCAGTTGAAACTCTGTCTTTGTGGAGCTCTTCCATCTGAAAGAATAAAGAAGAAACATCCTTATGGATTTGCTGTAGTTTACCCATGGTATTATCCTTAATAGAATCAATCCTCATTGTGTGCAAGAATTGTGTTGATCGGATATCAGAAATGGAAGTCATTATACCAATGAGGTTGGTCTGAATATTTGTAATTTCTTCAAACAGAGACTCAGTTTCTATAGTAATGCCTAGAGACATGGCTCCGGAAGTTTCTGGTTGCTCTCTGTTCTATTCATTGAAAATTACTAGTTCCCCTTCAGTTGTTTCAGTTGTAGTATTGACCATTTCTGAAGTCTCTTCTAGTAAGACTTCCTGTTGAGGTTGTGGAGGAGAGGTTGGATCAGTAGCAGGGTCTGATGATGCTTCAAGCGGATGATCAGTTGAGACATCAGTTATTTCTGGGATAGACTGCTCAAATGATGTTTCGGTTGGCTGAATGATAGAAGGCTGATCAGCTGGCACTTCTTCAGTTGCAACTGAGTGCAGCTGAGCCTCTTCAGTTGGTTCCAAAATTGCTTGTTCAGTCATGATAACAGACTAAGCTGGCTCTTCAGTTGTCAAAATCTCTTGTTCAGTTGTGGAGGGCAACTGAACTGGTTCTTCAGTTCTGAAAAAAACTGGTTCTACAGCTGGTTGAATAACTGGTTCTTCAGCTGGCACTTCTTCAGTTGTAACTAAGTGCAGCTGAGCCTATTCAGTTTGTTGAAAAACGGCCTGTTTAGTTACAACTTCTTACTGAACTGGCTCTTCAGTTTGTCCAAAAAAGGACTTCTCGGCCTGTTCTTTAAAACTAACAGCTTGAACTTCTGCTTCTTTAGTCATGACAACATCTTCAACTGATCTTGATGTTTCTAGCTGAATACCAGAAGTTACTGATTTGATGACCTCATCAAGATTTGCCAATGATAATTCAGCTTCTGAATAAACCGTTGGATCAGCAGTTGAAGATGGTGTAGGTTGAGCAACTGATGTTGAAGGTTCAGTTGCCTGTTGAGTAGTTTCAGCATCTGAGTCTTTGGATGGCTCTTGAACTGACTGTTCAGCTGGCTCGTCTGATGATAATTCTTGGGAGGCCGCTAGAATGATCAGTTCTGGACCCATTTCCCAGTTTTTGATTTCCATTTGTAAAGAGAGAAGATCCGAGTCCATTTGATTATGCACAACTATATCATTGAATGCAGTTGGACTAGTAGGATCAAAATTCAGTCGCAGTTCAGCAACTATCTTTTGTAGCTTCTTAGCTCTCAATTGATTGAAAAAATAATACTTTCACTCCAGAGCCTGATCAATTGTAGAAACCTTGACTACCCTCAGAACAACAGTCTCCAGATCAATAAATTTCTTCAGTTTAGACTTCTTCTGAAGCTGTTTGGCAATGAATTCAGTCCTGAACTTCACCCACTCGTTGTAGGCTTTGAGCTTGTTCTCTGCAAATTCATTGATCTCTTGCCAAATAAGATCAATGTGAGTTTGGATGGCATTGGTTGGCATGGGTTCTTCTTACAATTTGCCTTTGCCTTTAGAGTCAGTCAGGGCATGAGGAATGCTCAACCTTGATGTAGTTGCATCAATCTTTTCTCTGATCACTATTCCCTTAGGTCTGGCAGTAGGTAGGGAAGTGTAGCCAGTAATAGTGATCAATGGAGCCTTAACTCCAGCAAGCTTCTTCTTGTCACCAGATTCAATGACTTTCATCTTCGGTAGAATGGTAGATAGAGGCAACTGTTCCTCAGTTGAGCGTTCAGATGGAACAATTTTCAATTGGATAGCCATAGGATGTTGAGCCCACGACTGTTCAATCTTTCAGTTGGAATGGTCCCAACTACAATAGTAGGATTTGTCTTCAAGGTTCGTGGCTTCTTGACGACTTGGGCGATGGAGTCTTTTCTAAGTCAGTTTCACTGACAATCAGCTTACGCTTAAGCACCTTCTTCTGAGTCTCCTTCCGTGCTCTCTTAACATATTTGGGAGCTCCTTTCATCCCAATCTCCTTCTTCACTTGAATAAGCTTCTCAGGAGTCATGTGCAGTTTCTGCTTAGGTGGCTAGACATTTTTGGCATTGAAGATTTTCAGTTTTGATGATTTCTCAGAATCATCAGTTACCATCCCCTTGACCTTCAGCAAATAGCTGAGCTTCACCGCAAAGCCCTTTGATTGTTTGGAAGACTGAAACATGTTCCTCAAGATGTTGAAAATAATATTCTTCCAGTTTATCTTTCTTTCAGCCATGATTGCAGTCATAGCTTGAAATTTTTCCAAAGTGAGTGCAGCAAAAGATCCTGCCTTTGCCAAGAGCCCCTTCGCTACAATATCTGCCAACAGTTGCACCTTTGGCTTCAGTTCCTTCTTGGGATCGGAAACTTTGATTTTCCGATCATTAACAGAGAGTAGGGTTTGCATCTTTTCAACATCAGATGCCTTGACTTCAGAAAGGTTAACTAGCCCATCAGTAGGCAGTTTAAATAGGTTGCAGAAGAAGTCCTCTTCAATGATCAGCAACTGACCATTTACATTAGTTACTATACTGCCTTCTTTAGTGACATAGCCGCTGGCATAGAGATCTTGGATCTCTTTAGGATAGATTTCTTGAGAGTGCAACCCCAGAAATTGTTTCAGCCCGGCTGCTTGCAGTTTCAGAAAAACATTCTTGACTCCTTCGTCTTTTACAGTCAAGACTGAATCAAAGTCGATCTCCATAGCGTTCATGACATGAGCCGGGATCTGGTTTGCCATTTGATTGAGTGAAATCTACGAAAAAGTGTATGCTTGAGTAGAAGTTTGCTCTGAATGCTTGAATATGCGCGTAAGGAGAAAAACTAAATTGAAGCGGGTATAGTACTGATGTAAGTGACTGTTAAAATTATTAGACACGTATCAGTCCAGGAAAATTTGAATTTTAAACGTGTGTACGTGTGATAAAGACTTGTGTAGAATATGAATGGATTAAGTGGGTCCATGTTTCAAAATACTATTCAATGAAAGACAGCGATTAATGCTTCATCAAACAATCACATCATTTAATATATAATATTATTCGAATTATCAGTTGACATATTTGAGAAGATCAGTCGGTCCAGCAACTGAGTGACCAGTTGAAAACTTAATCAGTTCAGTTGAAGACAGACTGACTATAGTCTGCTCAGTTAACTTTTTGTTCGATATTCTCCCTCAATAAATGCAAATAAATAAGGGTAAGAAAAACTTAGTCTAAATCAGTTAAGGTCAGATGACTCTTTGTCTTCCTCCTGTCTCTTCAAGTCTTGGCTATAAATAAAATCATTGTCATTTGGTAATGACATCTGAACTCCAATGGATTGTGAAAGCAGCACACATGTCCCTCATCCTTCATGGATACCTCAACATATTCATGGATTTAAAAGTGACGCTAAAGAATACGTCTTTAGAGAGGTTATGTCCGTTTGGACTAGCGCTCACTACATTCAATCAATCAATGATGGAGAGTTCCCTGCTTCTGCTAAGCAGAGATCACTTGCAAGGAATCTTAAGAGGCGTGCCCACGTTGACCATATATCCGAGTTAGTCAAGGATGATGTGCTGATCCACATGATGCTGTTGAAGGAATGACACTTGCTTCAGAGAATTGAAAATGTCGAAGCCTTCAAGAATATTAGGAGTAATGACTTGAATAATTGGTTGGTGTTGTGGCAAGATGCCGTAGGGAGTTGTCTAAGTTATGTTGTTTGGCATCGATTTTATTCCTAATAAAATCTTGATTTGTAACATGGCTGTTGTCTATTTGTCTTTCTGCAAAACTTAACTTACATCAGTTGATAAATAGTTAACAATCTGAATACAAGAGCTGATAAATGACTAACTAACATCAGTTGATAAACAATTAACGAACTGAATATAATAACTGATAAATGACTAACTGACATCAGTTGACAAATAGTTAAATAATAGATGACTAACTGAATGAACAGCTATTGACAAAGCAGCAATAAAACTGATATATTTAAGATAAATCAATTAAACCAAGTATATTGCGAAAGTGAGAAAACTTAGTCTCCAGCAATGGTTTGGTGAAGATGTCAGCAGCTTGTTGTTCAGTTGACACATATTCCAGTCTGATAGCTTTCTTCAAAGCATGATCTCTGATGAAGTGATGCCTGACATCAATGTGCTTGGTCCTTGAGTGAAGAACTGGATTGTAAGTTATTACAATCGTGCTTGTATTGTCACAAAATATGTGAGATTCTTTAGCATCAACTCCATAATCTTTCAGTTGTTGCTGAATCCAGAGCAGTTGGGCACAGCAGCTTCCAACAGCAAGGTATTTTGCTTCAGTTGTGGAAGTAGCTATGGATGTTTGATTCTTGCTGAACCATGAGATCAGTCTGTCTCCTAGAAACTGACAAGATCCACTGGTGCTTTTATGATATAGCTTACATCTTGCATAATCTGCATCTGAATATCCAACTAAATTGAAAGAAAAGTCTTTAGCGTACCATAATCCCAAATTTTGAGTGCCTTTTAGATATTTTAAAATTCTTTTGGAAAATATAAAATGCGATTGCTTAGGATTTGATTGAAATCTAGCACACATGCAAACAGCATATACAATATCAGGACGACTAGCAGTTAGGTACAATAATGAACCTATCAAACCTCTGTAGAGTGTCGTCTCAACTGATATTCCCCCTCGATCATTGTCCAGTTTGACTGATGAACTCATGGGTGTGCTTGAGCAGCTTGTTGTTCAGTTGACAAATATTCCAGTCTGATAGCTTTCTTCAAAGCATGATCTCTGATGAAGTGATGCCTGACATCAATGTGCTTGGTCCTTGAGTGAAGAATTGGATTGTAAGTTATTGCAATCGTGCTTGTATTGTCACAAAATATGGGAGATTCTTTAGCATCAACTCCATAATCTTTCAGTTGTTGATGAATCCAGAGCAGTTGGGCACAGCAGCTTCCAGCAGCAAGGTATTCTGCTTCAGTTGTGGAAGTAGCTATGGATGTTTGCTTCTTGCTGAACCATGAGATCAGTCTGTCTCCTAGAAACTGACAAGATCCACTGGTGCTTTTACGATATAGCTTACATCCTGCATAATCTGCATCTAAATATCCAACTAAATTGAAAGAAGAGTCTTTAGCGTACCATAATCCCACATTTTGAGTACCTTTTAGATATTTTAAATTTCTTTTGGCAACTATAAAATGCGATCGCTTAGGATTTGATTGAAATCTAGCACACATGCAAACAGCAAATACAATATCAGGACGACTAGCAATTAGGTAGAATAACGAACATATTAAACCTCTGTAGAGTGTCGTCTCAACTGATATTCCCCCTTGATCATTGTCCAGTTTGACCAATGAACTCATGGGTGAGCTTGCGGCTGAACATGTTTTCATGTCAAACTTCTTGAGCAATTCCCTCGTGTATTTGGTCTGACTAATAAAAATACCAGTGTCCAGTTGCTTCACTTGCAGTCTGAGAAAAAATGTCGGTTCACCCATCATACTCATCTCAAATTTTTCATGCATTAACTTAGCAAATTTCTCACATAATTTTAGGTTAGTTGACCCAAAAATAATATCATCAACATAAATTTGCACAAGTAAAATATGATCATTCTTAGAAAATTTGAACAAGGTCTTGTCAACTGATCCAACAGTAAAATCATGATCAGTTAAAAATTTTAAAAGTGTCTCATACCAAGCTCTTGGAGCTTGTTTAAGATCATATAAAGCTTTGTTCAAATGATAGACATGATCAGGAAAAGAGTAATTGATAAAACCTGGAGGTTGTTCAACATAAACTTCTTCTTGCAACTGACTATTCAGAAATGCACTTTTTACATCAATTAGGTAGACTTTGAAGTATTTGAATGATGCATAGGCAAGGAACATTCTGATTGCTTCCAGTCTTGCAACTGGTGCATACATTTCATCATAGTCAATTCTTTCTTCCTTCCTATATCCTTGTGCGACAAGTCTTGCTTTGTTGCGTGCAACTGAACTATCATCGTTCAGTTTATTTCTGAATACCCATTTTGTACCTATAATAGTTTTGCAAACTGGTCATGGAACTAAGTTCCAGACATTGTTATGGGTAAACTGATTTAGCTCCTCTTGCATTGCATTTATCCTGTTAGGATCAGCAAGAGCTTCATCAATTTTCTTTGGTTCCAGTTGTGAGACAAAAGCAGAATGAATGAACAAATTAAGCATTTGATTTCTTGTTCTTACCAGGTCAGATGGATTACCTATTACTAATTCTGGAGGATGTGATTTCTTCCATCGGAGCTCAGTATTTGTTGCTTCCATATCAGCAACTGCTTCTGTTGGCAACTGAATGTTTTCATTTTCAGTTGGAGCTGTATCAGTTGGTAACTGAATATCATCTGTTTGCTCCACCAACTGATTATCAGGAGCAGGTTCTTGTTCAACTGATTGATCTACTTTTTCTGGTTCAGGTGTTTGAAGGATATTTCTATTGATATGATTTTCTTCTTCATTTTCATCCTCCAAACTGATCTCTGTAAATCGATCAATTAGCTCAACTGGATCAGTTGGCTTGTCAGTTAGTAAAGTTTCATCAAAAACTATATGAATAGATTCTTCAACATTGAAAGAGGTTTTATTAAAAACTCTATATGCTTTGCTAACTGAAAAATATCCAAGAAATATTCCCTCTTCAGATTTAGCATCAGAGGCTTTCAAAAGATTTTTACCATTATCAAGAATAAAACATCTGCAGCCAAGAATCTTGAAATAAGAAACCACACATTTTCTTCCATGCCAGATCTCATATGGTGTTTTCACATGATTCTTATTAATCATTGATCTGTTCTGAGTATAACATGCAGTGTTTAGTGCTTCAGCCCAAAATCTTTGAGAAATACCAAAATCAGCAAGCATTGTTCTAGCAGCTTCTTTAAGGGTCTGATTTCTTCTCTTAGCTACACCATTTTGCTGAGGTGTTCTAGCTGCTGAGAGCTCATGCTTGATTCCAGTATTTTCTAGAAAAGTTGAAAGATTTTGATTGATGAATTCAGTCCCTATATCGGACCTTATTCGATCAATCCCAACTGATTTTTCATTTAAAAGTCTTTTGAAGAACTTAATCAGTTGTGCAGCATTTTGGTCTTTGGATTTGAGAAAAATGACCCAAGTAAATCTTGAAAAGTCATCCACCACAACTAAGGTGTATTTCATTGCCCCTAAACTCATTACTGGTATTGGACCAAAAAAATCCATCTGTAACAGTTCTAAGCATCGGGAAGATGATTTACAACCTCTATTTTTGAAATGAAGATCTTACTTGTTTACCAAACTGACATGCTGAAAAAATTTTATCTTTTGAAAAATCTATTTTGGGCAAACCAGTTACAAGATCATGGTTACTCAGATAGGCAATAGATTTAATGTTTAAGTGGTTCAACCTTTTATGCCACAACCAGTTTTTAGAAGATTTGGAAGCAATGAAACAAACTGATGCACAAAGTTGTTCAGTCCAACTGACTTTGTAAGTATTTCCACAATAATTTCCAGTTAGAATGACCTCATCAGTTGAGTTTCTAACTGAACAAGTGTGTCTGTCAAACTGAACTGAGAAATTATTGTCGCATAATTGACTGATGTTTATAAAGTTATGCTTCAAATTCTCCACTAGCAAAACATCTTTAAATGTAAAGTTACCATGGATAAGCTTACACTTACCCACAATTTTATCTTTGGAGTTGTCTCCAAAACTGATGTTTGGTCCAGTATATTTGATCAGTTGAGATAGCAAATTTGCATCTCCTGTCATATGTTGCGAACAGCCACTGTCTAGATACCAAGTTGATTCTTTGTTTGTACCTGTTATCTGCAATCACACACAATATATAATTTTGGTATCCATATTCATTTCGGTCCTAAACTGATTAGTCCTTTAGGAACCCAGACTTGGACCAGTCTAACTGACTTCCCAGTTGCTGTGTTTCAAATGGTTTTTCTCGAATTCTTGGCAATATGTGTGTTATGTGAGGATGAAACAGCATGATTTGTATCCTTTTTCAACTGACTATTCTTTTGATATCATTTCTGAACTGGCTTACAGTTGTAGTAATTATAATATTCATTCCTTGAGTACTGATTTTTGTAACTGAATCGTTTAGGTGACTAGTTTCTTGTATCAGTTGAACTCTCAGAGCTATAACCAATTCCATACCATTTGCCTTTGTTCTTACTTTCAGTCAATTGAATAGCTGGTCTACTAGGTTCTGAGAATTCCTTTTCCATGGTTGATTTTACAAATGTAATGTACTTTCCTTTGTTTTCATTCAACATTGGTTGTGTATCACTTGCAGAATTTTCAACATGATTGTTAAAGCCTAAACCAGTTTTATCATCAACTGATTTTCGTGAATTCTTCATCTCAGTCAGTGCAACTGAAGACTTGTTCCAAGCTTGAATCAGTTAAGTATGTTTTGAAAGTTCTGTTTTTAAATGACATATCAAAGCTTGATTTTCAATCATTTCAGCTTTTTGCTGTGCAATCTCCCTTTTTAGACTCAACAGTTCAACTGACTCATCAGTTTCTGTTTTGTTGTCATTGGGATCAGTTTGCTCAGTTCTAATCTTCTGAAATGATCGAGCAAGTTTGTGATACTCATTTACCATGTCATGCAATGTGGTAATGATTTCCTCACGAGTGAAATCAGAAGAGCTTAAGTCAAATACCTGTTCACTTGCTGACTTCAGGTCAGCATCATTTGCTATTAAGCACTTGACTTCATCTTCATCTTCACTTGAACTGATTGGGCTTTCTGGTTCTGACTCATCACTATCAGTTTCTTCCCACTTAGATTTGCTCTCTTCAGCCAAAAGCACTTCATGTTTCTTTTTGAATGTTTTCTTGTCATCTTTGGTCCTTCTTCTGTGCTCATAGGGCTTCTTTCCCTTTTCAGTTGATCCTCGACCGTCCTTCTTTGGCTTAGGACAGTCTGCTATGAAATGACCAGATTTTCCACAATTGTAGCAAGCATAGGATTCTTCTTTGTACTGATTTTTCTGGTATTACTTCTGGAAGTTTCCTTGATTCCTCCTCATAAACCTTCCAAATTTCTTGACAAACAATGACATAACATCATTGCTCAGTTGATCAGCAGATTTGTCAACTGAATCAGTTGGTTTCAGTCTAACAGCAGTTAAAGCAGTTGTGGCAGCAGGTGTAGAAGGTTCTTCTTCTCTGGTTTGTAGTTCAAACTCGTAAGCCTTTAGATCAGCAAAAAAGTCATGAAGTTCGACCTTGTTAAGGTCCTTTGATTCTCTCATTGCCATGGTCTTGACATCCCATTCTTTGGGAAGACCTCTGACCACCTTCAGTGTCACTTCTTTGTTTGAATACACCTTTCCAAGTGCATTCAGCTCATTGATAATACCACTGATCCTCTCATCATATTTGTGTATGGATTCTCCAGCTTTCATCTTGATGTTATCAAATTTCTGAACAGCAACTGATAGCTTGTTCTCTTTTGTTTGCTTGTTTCCTTCACACAGCTGGATCAGTTTCTCCCATATCTCTTTACCAGTTTTGCACATTTTGATTTTGCTGAAATTGATTTTATCCAGCGTTTTATATAAGATATCCTTAGCCACATTATCTAGGTTGGTTTTCCTTTTATCCTCAGTTGTCTATTTCTCTCTGGGCTTTTCTATGCGATGAGGTTCCCCATCAGTAATGCCAACTGTGGTATTTGCTTTAGGATCTTCATGGGACCATCAATGATGACATACCACATGTCGTCATCTTGTGCAGCTAAATGAGCCTGGATTCTGATTTTTCCAGTCGTCAAAATCTTCTCTGGAAGACATCGGTATTTTATTGAATGAAGACATGTTGATAAGTTTTGTGATTAAGAGTATTCTGAGACAAGATTCAACTGCTCTGACACCACTTGTAGGATCGGTTGAATTGTGTTTAGAAGGAAATGCTGAATAAACACTCACGATATTTATAATCTTTTCGAATGAAGTGTCAGTTCTGTGACAAACTGAAACAAGGAATCTTGTCAGTCAATGACAATCAGTTTAACTGATAACATTTGCGGAAATAAACTAACTGAAAGATAGAATAAATAATAGAAGTAATAACAAGAAGATTTATGGATGTTCGGAGAATGAAATAACTCATACGTCAGCCCTTCTATCACAAGGATATGATATGCACTAAAAGACTTTGATCGATACAAAGATTGTACAGACTCACTTCAGTTTGGACTTAACACTGCCAAAAGTGAAAATCTTAGTTTACCGAATATCTCACAATTCTTCGACTGAACATAGCACAACTGATCTAGTTAAGATCAAATAAACAATACAAAGATTTGTGCTTGTAAGCTCGAAAGGTAGCCTCAAATGCTACAGATAAATTAGATAAGTGAGCTTTTGATTCTTGAGTGAGAGCTATAAATTCAGCAGGGTAACAGCAAGCTTGAGAATAGATAGATCAATTAGTTACTTGCTCAACTGCTCTTCTCACCTATTTATAGGTTTCTCTTCAACGGTAACATTAAATATAATTTGAATCAATATATCCGTTGATTGCCACGTCAATATTCTTCTGACAATCGTACACTGTAAGCTCTGAAATGCGGCGTTCCACTACGAGTTGCAGTCTACTTTGTACTATTGTCGGTTGAATGTCTTTTTCAACTGATGACGTGTACAGCTGAATGATCAGCTGATAAGCTTACAATTGAATATGTCAATTGATCAGTCAGTTGTCTTCGATAGTTCAGTTCAGCTAGTTTCAATTGGCTTCGATAAACTGCGCATTAATCTACAGTTAGGCAATTGTCAGTTGATTTGTGTAGTTCAGTTACTACAGTTTACTTGATCAGTTAGTCCAATAAATTAATTACTTAGTTTGTCAAACGGCCGAAATTAAGTTTCCAAGACATCTTCTAATTACAACTCTCTTGAACTAACTTTCCAAATGACTTTGTAATGTCCTTCCCATCGGGCTTCTAATTTGTCAATGTGTCCAGATAGATTGATTTTTTCAGAACAAGATCATCGACTTGAAAATCTCGGGGTCGGATCCTTTTATTGTAAGCTTGCATGACCTGAATTTGATAGGGCTTTATACAAATAGTAGCCCTATCTCTTTTTTCTTCCACGAGTTCTAATTCTTGAGCCCGGGCTACATCATTCCCTTCGGGGTAGGCTTTGACCCGTGCTGAAATGTTTCCTACCTCGGCGGGTAGCATAGCCTTGGTACCATACACTAAGCTAAAAGGTGTTTCTCCAGTAGTAGTCCAGGGAGTGGTTCGATAAGCCCATAGAATACTTGGTACTTCTTACACCCTATTTTTCTCGATTCTTTGCAGCCTGACTTTTAAGACTCGAACTATTGTGCGATTGGTGACCTTGGTCTGCCCATTAGCTTGTAGGTAGACAATCAATGTAAAAGACTGGGCAATCTTCATTTCTTCACACCAGGCTGTCACTTTTCCTCCCTGAAAGTGTCGGTCAATGTCAAATATGAACTTCCTTGGTAGTCTAAACTGGCACACTATATTCTTCCACAAGAATCTCAACACTTCTTCCTTTGTGATTCTGGCCAGGGGCTCAGCCTCAACCTACTTGTAAAAAATAATCTACTGCGAACAATTGGAATTTCTTTTGTTCTTGGGCTATCGGAAAGAGTTCTACAATATCCAGGCCCCACTGATCGAAAGAGCAGGATGCTTGGAAAAATTTCATGGCTGAGACTGGGCTGTGATGAAAATTGTCATGACGTTGGCATCCTTCACAAGATTGAACTATTTGGATAGCGTCCGAGTTCATGGTAGGCCACCAAAATCCGACTAGCAATGCCTTTCGAGTTAGAGTTATAGTTCTTATACGATCCTCACAACACCCTTCATGAATCTCTTTAAGTATATACTTGGCATCTTCCCTTGTTAAGTACTTGAGCATTGGGCCCTGATAGGATCGTCGATACACCCCTGATAGGATCGCCGATACAACACTCCACTCAACACTACAAAACGAGGAGCATGTGTTTTGTTTTTCTGAGCTACACCTGGATCTTCGGGCAACTTAGTGGTCAAGATATTCTCAAGCAGGGGTGTTATCCACGTGTCACCTTGGGGGACCACCGAACCAGTATCTAACACAGATACAAGTTTAATGTGATGAATAATATTCTTTTCTCTTATCCCGGTTAAAGAGGATGCCATTTTTGCCACGATATCACCTTTGTATTTTCTTCCTTTGGAATTTGCTCTACACTTCAGTCAGTAAAGTTTTTCGATAACTCCTGAATAGCTCTTAGATACTTTATCAATTTGTTTCTCTAACTTTATAAGAACACTTTATCTGTTGAGTAACCAATTGCAAATCTAAATAAAAAATGACTCGGGTGGCTGTAGCTTTAGACTGCTCTAATGCCGGTTAGAATATATTCATATTTAGCCTCATTATTCAAAGCTCGGAAATCCAATCTTACCGCAACCTTAATCTTCTCCCAACTCAGAGATACTAGAACAACACCCGCCTCAGTTTCCTCCTCACTAGCAGCTCCATCCACAAACATCCTTCATACTTCTTCCTATCAGAGCTGATTCATCTCGGTCTGGAAGTTTGACAGGCCTTGGGCTTTAATAGCAATCCTTGGTCGATACTCAATATCATATTCTCTGAGCTCTACTATCCATTTACCAACCTCACCGAGATATCTGTGTTGGTCATATTTTTCTGAGAGGGCTGTTTGTAAGGACAATGATGGGATGAGACAAAAAGTAGGGTCTCATTATACCTCAACTCGAGGTTCTCTGAGGGCGTGGATGACGTAATAAATAGGCTTTTGATCAATTTTCTCTTCTCGCATAAGGATTGAACTGACGACATGCTCAATGACAGACAGATAAACCTACAACTTCTCTCATGGCTCAGGTTTTGCCATAATGGGTAGCTTGACTAGGTGACCTTTCAGATTCGAGAAAGCTTGTTCATACTTGTCATCCCATCCAAATTTATGGGCCTTTCTCAAAATCTGAAAGAAGGGGTAATTTCCATGTTTCGATCTAGAGATGAATCAAGACAGAGCAACAATCCTTCCTGTGAGGTTTTGCATCTCTTAAACAGATTTAGGGGAAGTCATTTTCATGATAGCTTTTACTTTTTTCGAATTGACCTCAATCTCCCTCTCAATGACCATGAACCCGAGAAACTTGCCATTCTTGACCCCAAAAGTACATTTGACTGGATTTAATTCCACCCCATATTCTCAAGAGTTAAGAAAGTCTACTTGAGATCTGTGATGAAACAAGATTTCTCCTTGGACCTAACAAGAATATCGTCCACATATACCTCGATATTCTTCCCGGCCTGCTTCTCAAATATTTTGTCCATCTAACGTTGATAAGTTGCTCCTGCATTTTCAAAACAAACTGCATAACTGTATAACATAATGTACCGCCCGATGTGATGAACTGACCTTGTCCTGATCCTCTCGAGCCAAGGGGATTTGGTGGTACTCGGCATCCATAAAACAAAGCAACTCATATCCCGAGGTGGAATCCACCAGTTGATCAATTTGGGGCAAAGGATATCAATCTTTAGGGCAAGCTTTTTTCAAGTCCCTGAAGTCCACGCACATTCTCTACTTGTCGGTGGCCTTTTGGACAAGGACCACTTTTGAAAGCCAAGTAAGGGATTGGACTTCTCAGACGTGCTTGGTGTTAAGTAATTCTTGCACTTGTTCCGCAATTATCATGTTCTTCTCATGCCCAAAGTGTCTCCTCTTTTGCAAAACTGGTCGGGAACTCGAGATAATGTTCAATTTGTGCTCTGCAATATGAACCGGGATTCTTACCTTGCAAACAAGCCAAAAACTTGGTCTCGATAAAGGGTTCAATACCCTGGCCTACTTTGGTAATTTTTTCGGGATGACCGGGAACCAAACCTATTTCTTCTTGCTCTCCCTCCATCACTATTTGTACCTCTTTAATCGAGTGTACCTCTCTTCTTTTACTCCCTCTTCTCTCATCCCTCTACCTCCTCACTCTCTTCTGCTCTACAAAGACAGTTTCAGTATAACACTTTAGAGAGGATGGCTGATCTTCCCCGACTTCTCTCACTCTGTTTCCAAGAGGGAGGTTGATTTTTGGTGGTGCGTTGAGGCGACGAACATGAGCGCGTTCATGACCGGCCTTTCAAAATTGATATTGTAGTAGGAATGTTCGCTGACCACCACGAAGGTGGTCATGACTGACTTCCTTATATACTCGGTTCCAACTGTCAGGGGGAGCATGATTTCCCCTCTCGGTTACACAGTGTGACCAGTGAAACCAAAGACAGCGGTCTCTACCGATTCTAACTTGTAGCCCTTCAAATCCATCTGGTCTAGGGCCTCTTGGAATATGACGTTGACTGAACTGCCAGAAATCTACAAACGCTCGTCTTACATCATAATTGGAAATTTTAGCTTCAATGACTAGGATATCATTGTGGGGTAAGTTGATGCTTTGTAAGTATTGGGGATCAAAACTGATTATTGGCCCATCTCCTCGGCTTGTGCTGTCCACTCCCAAACTTTTTCCCCAGCTCCACGCCTTCCGAGCCTGGTTGGAATCATTATCTGTAGACGATCAAGATATCATTTTGATTACACCCATAGTAGGGTATTTTCCCCTACTTTTATCCCCTCGGGACCTGTCTAATGGTGAAGTCTTGTCATGACCTTCCGACCTAGGCTTGAAACCATAAGTGTTGGA
This sequence comes from Primulina tabacum, assembly GCF_025594145.1. NCBI lineage: Eukaryota > Viridiplantae > Streptophyta > Magnoliopsida > Lamiales > Gesneriaceae > Primulina > Primulina tabacum. Next base: position 7,291,371 of record NC_134566.1, read on the forward strand.
GGAAGGGAAGGGTCCCGAGTTCCTAAGCACACATGAGGTCCCCGAGCTTTCTTCATTGGCAGACCGACTTCGATAGGATCTGGTCGGGAATAGTCCCTCTTCAGTCACTTACATTCGCTGGTATCATGATTGCCTTCCCGTTTATACCTAAAGAATTTCATGGCTGCCCTCGAGTCCCGAGAGGATCGTGAGAGCTGGGAAACAAACTTTTCCTCATCACAGAGGTGTATCGCCTGATCTTTCGGAACTTTCAGGGGTGTGTATTGGGAAAATCTTCCTAAGGATTTTTCTTTTTGTGCTCGGTCTTTTACCCTCTCTGGTCGATCACAGATTTCTTTCTTCATGGCTTCTCTCTTCTGTTTCTGGGCTTCTTCAATGTTAATGTACTTCTCCGCCTAGGACAACAGATCTTCAAAATGCCTTGATAGTTTTTTGACCAGGGATCGAAATAAATCTCCTTCCTAGAGTCCCTACGAAAAGATTGTAATCTTGGTCTTGGGGACACAGGAGGGCACTTCCAAGGCTGCTTTGTTGAATTTGCAGATGTACGCCCGCAATGACTCGTCCCCACTCCATTTCATTTTGAACGGTTTGAAAGTAGCTTTCTTGTACCTCTTGTTGTTCCTAAAGTTGTTGGAACTTTTCAAGTTCGCAATCTTGATTTTGATGTTAACAAAACTTGTTATTGTGTTTCTAACATATTTACTCAAGTGTGAAGTTGCAAACACAAGAAACAAGCTGAAACTGAATTTCGCACAAACTGAATTTCGCACAAACTGAATTTCTGGCGAGCTTCGGTATTTTGATGATATCTCTCAACTGAATTATCCAAATGACAATCCGTTAACTAGACTGATTAGAAAACTCAATTTGGAACAAGTCGTATTTCACGTCAGTTGGGCAAAATCGGATGTTATCATGGTCTAACTGATCGCTCAATTACCGAACTGATCACACGAAAACAGCAATCAGTTGAGTTCGAACAGCTGCAGTATTTTGGTCATATCTCCCATGTCGGTTATCGAAATGAAGCGATTCAGTATGCGTTGGAAAGATAAGACGATGATCTACAAATCATCTTCTGAAGTCAAAGTCTGAATCAAAGCTTAAGATGCTGATAAATGACGATGAAGTTACTGGTTCTGCACAAACTGAAATCAGCTAGGCTGATTTCAGCACACCAGCTGAAACTGAACCAACTGAATCAACTGCTGACCAGCTGACCAACCAACTAAACTGAACCAGCAGCTGACCAACTGAAACTGAACCAGACCAGCTGAAGACCAGTTGAACCAGTCCAACTGAACCAGTTTAACTGAACCAGACCAACTGAACCAGTTGAACTGATTGACCAGTTGAGTTGACCAGTTGACCAGAGTTGACCAGCCGAGAAAATGTCCAGCAAGACGAATTTGACCGTTGCAATTCCAGAAACAGTACAGAAACTTTCCAACGGTCATATTCTTGTGTCTAACGTATATATCAGTGTTGGAGTCTATAAATACAACATATTGAAGATCAAACAACAGCTTTTGAAGTTGATTCAAAGCATGGGCAGTTAGCATGAAGATATCAGCTAGTTGAGAGCACAAGCCCTTGTGTAAAGATACATTTGAGATATACACTATAAATGATAAATTCCTTACACACAATCACACACATATACAAGAGAGTTGAACTTCAAAGATTAGTTGAGTGAGTCTTGCACAAAGACAATAAACTTGTGTATGTAGTCTTTGCATATGAGACATTAAACAATATGATGATTGTGAGGTGCTGCCTACAATCTTGAGTGCTAGGAGTTCTAGTTGGGTGTTGCCCTTCCGGAATGGGTTTGTACAAGTAGTTGTATAAATCAAAGTCTTCTAGTGGATCATTCCCAAGGGGAAGAAGGGGTGACGTAGGAGTGTTTGAAATCTCCGAACATCCATAAACAAATTCGTGTCTATTTTTTTATTGCATTTGCTTATCATTTTCACTGTTTTTAAATATGCATTGTTGAAGCATTTTATGTGTTCTTCAAATATCAAAATATTGTATACCAAGTGTTTGATAAAATGCTTCAACTAAATATTTTTACTCATTCAACTTGCATATATTTTAAATGGTTTACAAAATATTTAATCGGTTTCTACGAAGGATTATTTCGAGTATCTTCCGCTTGGTTTTTAACCAAACTCGATTTAATTCATCGGTGTTCAATATTTCAAGAACCGAGCTATTGTAGCTCAACGATTACCCCCCTAATCGATCCCAACAATTGGTATCAGAGCAGATGTTCTTGAAAGAACATTGAAACTGATTTTGATGTTTAAAATTCGAAAATTTCAGATTTTTTACACATATATATGCAAAACTGAATTTTCGCGCAGCTTGCAGCGACCGTAGGAAAAATGGCATATCTCCTTGCTCGAGTGTCCAAATGACGAACCATTTTTTGCGTTGCAAACTAGACTCATAGAGGTTTACAACGGTATAAAATTTGCAGCCTAATTATGCTCGAGAAAATACAGTTTATTCGTTGAAGGTAGAGCATATGTGCTGCAGCAGAAAATGAGCCATGGAGAAAATTGGTTAGTTATCCTTCTTCTTTTATAATTTTCAAAATTTCAAAAATATAGGGGGAGAACTCATTGTAATTTTAATGGAGTTATTATTTTTAAATATTGAGGGGGAGAAAATTTTGTTTAAAATGTTTTGAAAATATGACTTTTTGATTCACACAAAAAGGGGGAGAAATATGTTAGTTGAGTTGATTGTTTATCCAAGTTTTGTGATCATCAAAAAGGGGGAGATTGTTGAAACTTTTCAAGTTCGCAATCTTGATTTTGATGTTAAAACTTGTTATTGTGTTTCTAACATATTTACTCAAGTGTGAAGTTGCAAACACAAGAAGCAAGCTGAAACTGAATTTTGCACAAACTGAATTTCTGGCGAGCTTTGGTATTTTGATGATATCTCTCAACTGAATTATCCAAATGACAATCCGTTAACTAGACTGATTAGAAAACTCAATTTGGAACAAGTCGTATTTCACGTCAGTTGGGCAAAATCGGATGTTATCATGGTCTAACTGATCGCTCAATTACCGAACTGATCACACGAAAACAGCAATCAGTTGAGTTCGAACAGCTGCAGTATTTTGGTCATATCTCCCATGTCGGTTATCGAAATGAAGCGATTCAGTATGCGTTGGAAAGATAAGACGATGATCTACAAATCATCTTCTGAAGTCAAAGTCTGAATCAAAGCTTAAGATGCTGATAAATGACGATGAAGTTACTGGTTCTGCACAAACTGAAATCAGCTAGGCTGATTTCAGCACACCAGCTGAAACTGAACCAACTGAATCAACTGCTGACCAGCTGACCAACTGAAACTGAACAAGACCAGCTGAAGACCAGTTGAACCAGTCCAACTGAACCAGTCCAACTGAACCAGATCAACTGAACCAGTTGAACTGATTGACCAGTTGAGTTGACCAGTTGACCAGTCGAGAAAATGTCCAGCAAGACGAATTTGACCGTTGCAATTCCAGAAACAGTACAGAAACTTTCCAACGGTCATATTCTTGTGTCTAACGTATATATCAGTGTTGGAGCCTATAAATACAACATATTGAAGATCAAACAACAGCTTTTGAAGTGGATTCAAAGCATGGGCAGTTAGCATGAAGATATCAGCTAGTTGAGAGCACAAGCCCTTGTGTAAAGATACATTTGAGATATACACTGTAAATCATAAATTCCTTACACACAATCATTCACACATATACAAGAGAGTTGAACTTCAAAAATTAGTTTAGTGAGTCTTGCACAAAGACAATAAACTTGTGTATGTAGTCTTTGCATATGAGACATTAAACAATATGCTGATTGTGAAGTGCTGCCTACAATCTTGAGTGCTAGGAGTTCTAGTTGGGTGCTGCCCTTTTGGAATGGGTTTGTACAAGCAGTTGTATAAATCAAAGTCTTCTAGTGGATTCTTCCCAAGAAGAAGAAGGAGTGACGTAGGAGTGTTTGTAATCTCCGAACATCCATAAACAAGTTCGTGTCTATTTGTTTATTGCATTTGCTTATCATTTTCACTGTTTTTAAAGATGCATTGTTGAAGCATTTTATGTGTTCTTCAAATATCAAAATATTGTATACCAAGTGTTTGATAAAATGCTTCAACTGAATATTTTTACTCATTCAACTTGCATATATTTTAAATGGTTTACAAAATATTTAATCGGTTTCTATGAAGGATTATTTCGAGTATCTTCCGCTTGTTTTTTAACCAAACTCGATTTAATTTATCGGTGTTCAATATTTCAAGAACCGAGCTATTGTAGCTCAACGATTACCCCCCTAATCGATACCAACAAAAGTGGTTCAAGAAAATACTCTTTAAGTCATCGAAAGATTATATGTTCTGTGGCTCGAGCTGGTCAAACCAACATTGGGCTGAGTCCACCAACATGGTCAAGAAATATTTGCACTCGATCTTATCCTCATAACAATGCTGCATGGTTATGTTCTCGAACTGGGCTAAATGTTCTTCGAAATCACTGTTCCAGTCATACTCTTTGACTTTGGCCGACTTGTGGTAGACAGATAGGGGCTCATTCACTATTTAGGTGGAGAAAAGACACACTCTTGGCTGGACTCGAGGGCTCGGAAGGAGCCAATTTGTCCTTCCAACTTCTTTAGCTTATTTCTTAAATCTTCTAGTTTCTCAGCAATGGTAAGGGCTTTGCAACATTTTTGGGAGCTTTCATCCTTTTTGTGTTGTCCCGGGGATTAGATTCATCCTCGGATCCGTCTTCTCGATGCATATGGCTGCTGCTGGGAGGTAACTTCTATGCAACAGATTTCTGGACGGCCAATGCTATCCACTGGATTAGCAGTTCTGGATTAATTGTGAAAGTTTGATGAGGAGGTGTATTCCATTGGGGAACCTTTGACTCTATAGTCTCCATCTTGGAATCATCCTTCCATACTGATTTTCGGGGGGAAACAATATCTACATCTTATATCTGTTTCCCACAGACGACGCCAATGATGGCCAGACAAATAATGCGAGCTACGTGGTTGTTTAACGAGCCAGGTAAGTTCTTCTTGGACACGCTGGAGATCGGGCAGATGATACCCGAGCTAAATAAACTGCACACTTTAGGAGCAAATAACATTAGTAGAGTGCAAGAGGGTTTTTCGGAGTGACCACTCTGATACTCAAGTCAGTCAAGTGTTACGCAAAGGAAAGTGTATTATAGAGAGTATATGTTGAGTGTTTGTGGGAAAATGTTAAGTGAAATTATTTTTTATGATTGAGTAAACGTGAGTATTTATAGGAAAAAAAAGTAATAATGACCTTGTTTTCAGTGTCCGGTTATCCTCATGACCAAGTGGCTGTCCATGCCCTACCCTCCTGATGTTGTCACTATTGACAACCCATACCGGTCACTAGTCTTGTCATACCATCACTATGTGGGCTGAACGACATGCTAATGGTTTTGGAGTATGACCCTCCATATCTATGGGCCCAGGATTTACACATGTTCCGAAGTTCTTGGGTAGTGATCTCTATGTGAGAACACTGACAGGATCCTTGATTCACTATGTCTTCTTATGACGCTCGGGCTAAGCTGAGAACTCGGGCTTGTTCGTGGTAAGCTTCTCGTGTTATTGCAAACCCAAGTATGGTCTACAAAAGAGCACTTCATTTACCTAGGCTGGTTCTTACCTCGTCTTCCATTATCATTCCAATCTATCCTCTTGCCCGAATCCTAGGACGTTCCAAGCTCTTCCCCGGATATTAATTATGTTACACATGTAAAACGATTTAAGATTGAAAAATAAATTATTTGACAACACGTGAACCTTTACTTGTTTTCCTGCATAAAACTTGTAAACCGTATTGAAAGAATTATGTGACCCTAACATTAAAAATATATATCCACTGCACTTAAATTTTAGAAAATGTCGCCTAATTTGAGCTTAATCAAGTTCTAATTTCTCGTAAATAGATGCACCTTTTGGATCGTGGCCGAAAGATATGAAAAACAGGTGTTACATTTGTTGTCCTCGCAATTACATAACGTATACACATTTTAACATTCACCCAATTGATTTGAACACCGATATGGATCCTCTAATGAAACATTAGCCTAACTCCAAAAATTTCAGTACCCATTTCTTATAATTGTAATAAGGAAAATGTTGCTTATATTTTAATCTTCTTTATCAAAAAGATAATCTCAAAGAGAAAAAAGACACGATACAGTGGCATGGAACAGAAAATTGCAAATTCAAGGCATTATTTTTATCAGATAAACCATGTTACACACATACCGAAAAACGTTTGCTATTATTTACTAACAACAAACAGATGTGAACTTGGGTTCCACCATAAAGGATAGATAGTTCAGAGCATTTTTATGCAATCATAGGTAAATAAATGATATGAAAGTAAGGAAGCAAGGATGAAAGCTCTCTCCACCATGAAGGACTTCTTCATTCGCCAACAAAAACAGGAACTAAGATTTCATCTGCAATGCAAAATCGATCCAAGCAGTTATTACTCAATCCAAATATAGGATAATTAAACTGAAACTGAAACTGTCCTGTAAAACCAGGCTAGCATCTTCTATTTTTTGACATTTACCCATGCATTACGACATAAAGCCAGAATTTAGTTAGCTCCACCGTAAAGTAAGTTTTGTTACTGGTAAAATTGCAAGAGATGAATCGGGAGATTTTCTCTGCATCATAGAACAATTAGAGGAAGGAGGAAACAAAAGCTAGACGTACAATCATGCCAAATTTACAAGCATCCCAACTCAAAGGAATGAGTATAAACATACCAACCCGATATTTGAATCCATCAATGTACGTAAACCATATAAGATCACTCACACGAATGAATGATCAAAGTATCATGGGGACACTATTATCCAAAGGCACTTCAATGTAAGCAACTTATTGAGCACCAACAACCAAACAGACTAGATCATTTTTTAAGAGTATCTATCAACTTGAAATAAGTCCTATATGGAAGTTTGAGCAATATAATTTGGTAAAATTTTCTGGCAAATCTGAAAACACAGTTACTACAAGGTTCCTGCCAAATTCTAAAAGATGATTAACACAATCATCAAATAAATATGAATGTAACATTATAACTAAAAAAGTTTAGCCATAAATCTTAATGAAAGCAATCTAGAATCGCTGGAATCTTAATGAAACTCAAATAACAATATATAGACATGGTTAGCACACTAAGGACCTAGGCGATGAGTCCATGATCAAAAAATTAATTCCCCAAAGCACCCTCAACTCTAAAAATATGACATGGCTAATAAGAGAATCAAATTGCAAAGAATTAACTGCACGACAGTTTGTGGGCCCAAGCTTCCCATGAATATTGCTGTGACTCCATTTTTTTTCACACACAATTGTCAGTGCGTTCGGGGCAAAGAATAACCTTGAAAATTGTGAAGAAAAAAAAATCATGGATTGGCATCGAGAGGAAACAAGAAAAACCAATAAGTATCAGAAATTGTTACATAATCTCAAAATCTCTCTCGCTGCTGATGGTATATGCATAAATTCTTATCATTCCATCCACATAAAGAGCCCAATATAACAATTTAAAATTCATTGCCAAAAAAGAAGTAAAAACAACTAATGATGAGCAACTATATATACAAATGAGATGTTCAAGGTAATCGAAACCAGAAAATTGCTGCTTGATTTCACAATGTATGAATGTCCCAAAAATCTTTCGTAATATTAATAACAGTTATCCTGGACCTAAACAAACCTAATATAAAAACAAAAAAAAAATCTATATTAAAACATAAACAGAAATGGACCAAATACATAGAACTTTAACCACGCAACAATGATGTTGAAATCAGATAACCTTTACACGATACCATGGAGAAATTGAAAACAACCCAGTCAATTCTAGAAACACAAACAAGTTAGATATAGATATAAACTTCACACCATCAGTCCCAAGGTTTATAACCAGGAAAAATTATTTACTTCTTCATGTGCCTCTGAGCAAACGGAGAATTCTTCTTGTCCTCCTCTAAAAACAAGCCAAAAAAATCAATAAGATAAGGAAGATACCACGTTTTATGACAAAAAAAAATGAAAAAATTAGGAGAAAATAACGAACCCGTGAGGCTGAGGGAGAACTTCGTGATCATGGTACCCGTAATGGCAAAACCCACCAGAAATGGCCAGTTTCGATTCCATTCCCTCTTGAAGAACACTGGCCATGGATCGAATTTCCTCATTTCAACGTTCTGCTTTCAGCTCAAATGTGAATCGGTGCAGGAAAGGGATTGAGAGAACAAAAAATGTGAATCTCGTTTGTAAAGGGACAGTGGGTTGAAGTTGGGCCTTGTTTAATAATGGGCTTTGATGCTTATGTTGAAGTGGGCTTACTGAAGGTCGGCCCAGTTAAAGTACTGTATTTGTTTGTAGCTTATGATGCAGGAGCAACTCTATATAAGGGATACTTTCAAAAAAAAAACTCTATATAAGGGATATTTATCTTTTCTGAATTTTTTATTAAACAATACTGATGGGTTATAGCCCAACTCGGTTATTTATTTGGATCTAAAACCAATTAGAATGGTCTGGCCCATCTTTATATAATTAAGCTAATGGGCTTTGTATATAATTAATTATTTAAGCCCAATAATTGATGGACACTGAAACGGCCATACTTCTAAATTCATTTAATTTACACTAGTTTTTTTACCATGCATAATTGATTCATCATAAATAAACTAGTATAAATAATCAAATAAATGAACTTCATAATATCCAAAACCCCTCATGCGGAATAAGTAAATAAAGCAATAAAAGTCCAAAATTTAACTCAATAAATTATAGCATCCTAACAATCTATAAAAAAAAGCGATGATGCATAAAATTATCAAAATTCTTTCACATATGCCGAATTTCTAGGCCATCGGATATGCACTGCGTCTTCCGGATAACTCGATAGTTTACTGAAAATATATTTTCCATGCAATCGTGAAACCTTGAAAATATGAAAATTTTGAAATCATGCGTAGATATGAACATTTTCCATTTAAAATTATCATTTTTTATGTGAAGTCCGATCCTCAAAAGTGATAACATTCATTCGATTGATCAATCTATAAACAATAGTACTAGACCGCCGGGTTCAACGTCCACTTTTTCAACGATCACACCGACTGTCATAAAAATAACTTCACCGTTCTCGTTTTTAACGGATCCATTATCATTTAGATTCTCGCCCCGTTTTCGACGGTTCACTCCCTTTTCAGTGCAAGTTCACCGTTCCTGTTTTCAACGGATCTCTTACTACTTTTTCGTCACAATCAATTCACATTCATCAAAAATATTTTCTTTTACTTTATCATTTCATAAAACATTCATAATGTTTCGTATTCTTTAAAATTTCCCAAAATACGTCGAGTCTGCTAAAAATAGCATATACATGCAAAATCTGTTTAAAATTCTAAAAATAGCATATATCAGGCATATACTTTAAAACTTCTAAAAATAAAATTTAATATGATATGGAATTGTTTTAGGAAGTTGCAAACCACCCTAGACTTTTCTCGAACCGAACGCTCACGATTCAACGCTATACCTACCTAGACGACCTTAAACTTTGTCTCAAGGAGACGAAACAATTTTATAACTTTAAAAACACCCAAAAATATTCATTAGCTTGCTGTAAATTCAATTTTAAGACCTACGTTTCAAAAACAACTTAAATTGCTTACCAAATGGCTCGTTTACCACCGTTTTCGCGTTTTTGGTAAACAAATGACCAAACTACCGTTCCAACTCAAACCAACCCAAGACCAGACCTTTCTTAAAATCCAAAGATATCATTTAAGCAGATGTAAGTCCCCAATCCCAAGCCAAAACCGAAACATATAATAACATTTTAACCTAGGCTCACTTTGTCCCTTTTTCGACACGTTCGGGCAATTTACGACCCCGAACGGACCACGGCTCGAAACGACCCTGAACCATGCCCTAGACCCCTTCCTTAGACACTAAATAAGACAATGTTCAGGCCGTTTCCAATACATACCCGACACCTCACGATCTAGACCCCTCGCAACAGCAGTCCTCCGCACGCGTCTCTTGCGCAGCAGCTGTTCTCTCATGTCCTGCAGCTGTCCTAGCCCTTGGCTCGACTTTTGGCTCACAATAGACCCTCACCAGGACCCTAACGCACGTCCCTAGCCCCTGTAACAGCCCTTTCACAGCCCCTTTAGCCCTAGGAACCACACGGCCCAACACGGTGAAACCAATGCATGTTTGTGGACTTTCGGTTCCAGCACTCAACCAAATCATCCAAGCCCTGGCCGAACCTATCCTAGCCATTCCAAGGACCCTAACCCAAACCTCCAGACCGTGGCTAGGGCCCCATGCAGCCCCCTCAGCTGTAGGGACCCCAAAGCTGCACCCTTACCCTCTCGGCCTTCAGGGAATTGGCGTGCAGTTGTGCACAACCCCTTGTGGCTCGTTGATTTATCTTTTTTCCCTTCAATTCTCTTCCTGAACGTCTAGACCAGCCCTTGGAACCCTCATTTTGCAACCTTCCCTCAACAATTTAATAAACTTCAAAAATATTTTATAAAAACATGATATGCACATGCATGAGATTAAAAACAATCCATTTTATAAATTTCACACATCAACATACAAGCAATAATATGGATTGAATGGTGCTTGAAAAAGTGTTTGAAAACATGCCTTGTTCCTTTATTCTTACGATATACGAACGACAACGTGACGAGAGACGAACGGGATGCGAAACTTTCCTCCTTCCCTTGCTTCCTCTAGGTTTCGGCCAACCCCTAGGACTCTAGTGTGTGTTTGTGTGTTCTGGTGGTGTGAGAGACGTGTATTGTGGGTGGGTATAGGTTAAATTTTATTTAATTAAGTTGTTAGATTGCTAATTGGGCTTTAGTTTACTTAATGGACCATAATTATTTAATTAAATATTTGCTAATCTAGGTTCAATTAAAGAATTAATTAAATACATATTTAAATCTACTAAAAATTCCCATCAATATTTCATCGGATCGGTTGGTAGGTGAAAGTGTGTTTAGAAGGGGGTTGAATAAACACTAGACAATTATATCACTTTTTTGAATAATGAGTCAGTTTAGTGATAAACTGGACTCGGGAATCTTGTTATGTCGATATCAATCTGTTAACTAATGAAAATGTGGAAAAAAACTGACTAACAAATAAAATATAATTGAAATTAAGAGACTCAAGATTTATGGATGTTCGGAGATTTCAATCACTCATATGTCACCCCTTCTATCTATAGGATATGATATTCACTAAAAGACTTTGATCAATACAAGACTTGTACAGACCCCCTTCAGTATTGAACTTAATAATGCCAAACGGAAACTCTTTGTTTCAGTACAGTTTTTTCAGTTCTCAACTTATCTGAAAATACTTAGCACAACTGATCTCTTTAAGATCAAAAAATACAACGATATATATTTGTGCTTGTAAACTCAATGTATAGCCCTTGAATGCTATGAATATATACGCTAAGTATGAGCTTTTGAAATCTTTGAATATGAACATAAAGCTTAGTGAAGATTTCAACAGAATAACAACTTGGTCATTTTTATTGCTGTCTATATGTCACTTGTTTTCTCAGCTGATCTTCTTGGGTATTTACAGTTTTTGCTTCCAACGGTAACAATGAGTGCGTTTAAATCTTTCTATCCATTGTTTGCCACGTCAATATCCTTTTGACAGTCGTACACTGTAGCATTGTTGAAATGCGGCGTTCTCACTACATGTTACAGTCTGCTTTTGTACAGTTGTCGGTTGATAGTTACATTCCTTAACTGATGACGTGTCAAACTATTCTATCAATTTGACGCAGCCGATGGAACTAGCTGATAGCTCACAACTGATTGTAGTAAAAATGATCAGTTCAAATTGTTCATCCAGTCGACTACACAGTTCAGTTAGCTTAGTTCAGTTGCCTTGTCTGCGAAATAATCTTCAGTTAGGCAACCTGTGTATATTTTAGATCAGTTCTATTCAGTCTTCCTGATCAGTTAGTTCAACCTTTATTCACTCTGTTTGTCAAACTTTCGAAATTAAGTTTCCAACAATATTTAAAATATTTGGTTCTACTCGTTTTTAATATCACACGCCCGAGACGACTCATTTTCTTCATAAAAGTTTGTTACCGATTAAATTCGTCTCTTACTATAAATAGGTTACTGCTTTCCTAATTTGGACTTACTAAATTTAAAGTTTCTATTTATAACTTTCTAAAAGTAGAAACTTTATAAAAATCGTCCCCGGTTCTCTCGCCTTTGCCGTACATCGCATATTCGACTACAAGAAGTTCACATTCATAACATTCGATTAAATAATCATTAAATCTTGCAAATACTTAAACATACTTCTAGACCACTCATTTAAATATACATTTACATGCATGCATGTGGTTAGTGTGTTCGGTTTTTCGGGCGTTAAAATTTCTCCCCCCTTAAACAAAATTTCGTCCTCGAAATTTATCTAGTCTTTGATTATTGAAAAGTTTAGGCTCCCTCATTCACTTCATGCTTAATTCGCTTGTCTTAAATTTTGCATTCTATCACGCTTTCGCTGCTTACTATGATATTCCATCGTCTATTTTTATATATTTATACAAAATTTCTTGGTTTCAAGGAAATAAAATTTTTAACTAACTCTACATCCTCTATCAATTGTAAATCCTAAACTACCTTAATTTATTTTATCTTTGACAGTCATAAAAGCAAGTATATCTAAACAATTAAATCAATAATAAGATAAATAATAAAAAAAATTAAAGCAATAAACTCACAAACATTGAGGCGTGACTTCTCGAGCTCCTTGAAAACAGCAGCTGGCATAACCCTTTTCAAGAACCATCGCTTTGATACCAACTAAAACAACTCTACTTTTAAATTCATTTAATTTACACTAGTTTTTTTTACCATGCATAATTGATTCATCATAAATAAACTAGCATAAATAATCAAATAAATGAATTCCATAATATCCAAAAGCCTTCATGGGGAATAAGTAAATAAAACAATAAAAGTCTAAAATTCAACTCAATAAATTCTAGCATCCTAACAGTCTATAAATAAAAGCGATAATCAATAAAATCATAAAAAGTATTTCACATATGCGGAATTTCTAGGTATTCGGGTATGCACTGCGTCTTCCGGATAACTCCATAGTCCGCACCTCACGACTCAACATCATCACTACCTGCAAAAATTCAAATCTAGTGAGTCTAACTACTCAGCATATGCTCAAACCTCATATAGCAAGTATGTAAATATACAATCACATGCATAAAAATTACTTTTACTGAAAATGGATTTTTTCATGTAATTATGAAACCTTTAAAATATGCAACTTTTGAAATCATGCGTAGATAGGAACAGTTTCCATTTAAAATTATACTTCTTATGGAAGTTCGATCCTCGAAAGTGACAACATTCATTCGATTGATCATTCTATAAACCATAGTACTAGGCCGTCGGGTTCAACACCCATTTTTTTGACGATCACACCGACTATCATAAAAATAATTTCACCGTTCTCGTTTTCAACAGATCCATTATCATTGAATTCCCGCTCCCGTTTTCGACGGTTCAGTCCTTTTTCATTGCAAGTTCATCGTTCCCATTTTAACGGATCCCTTACAATTTGTTCGTCACAATCAATTCACATTCCTCAAAAATATTTTCTTTTACTATATCATTTCATAAACATTCATAACTTCCCATATTCTTTAAAATTTCCTGTAAAGATGTTTAAATCATTCATATAAGTCGAGATCGCTAAAAATAGCACATACGTGCAAAATCCGTTAAAACTTCTAAAAACAGCATATATCATGCATATAATTTAAAACTTCCTAAAATAATATTTAACATTATATGGAATTGTTTTAGGAAGTTGCAAACCACCCTCGACTTTCCTCAAACCGACCGCTCACGATTCAACGCTATACGTACTCGAACGACCTTAAACTTTGACTCAAGGAGACAACACGATTTTAAAACTTTAAAAACACCCAAAAATATCCAGTAGCTTGCTGGAAATTCAATCTTAGGACCTACGTTCAAAAACAACTCAATTTGCTTATCAGATGGCTCGTTTACCACCGTTTTCGCGTTTTTGGTTAAACAAATGACCAAACTACCCTTTCGGCTTGAACCAACCCAAGATCAGACCTTTATTAACATCCTAAGACACCATTTAAGCTGCTGGAAGTCCCCAATGAAAGGGGATCGATTTTAGGTGTTCAAATACGCAACGGAAGTTCAAAATTTTATTTTCAAGAAGAGAAAATCGAACACCTCTACTAAGATGTGTAGCAAATACAAAAACACAAAATATGACATTTATAGTGTGTTTAGAAGATATACCTATCAATCACAATGGATTGATGTTGGCTCCAACTTAGTTGATATACAACTAAGCTCTTGATGGCAAGACAATCTTCAAGCTCTCTTTGCTCCAAAATTAGGCCTACCATCAACTAGCTAGAACCCCTCTTATTTTGCACTAGAAAAATAAGAGGATTTTTCATTGAGAAGTCTAAGCTTTCCTCAACCAAAAATTGAAGAAAAATGGAGGAGAAAAGATGAAAATTTCGGCCATCCATGTGTGGGAGGGAAGGGGAGAGTTTTCTTGGAGTGTTGAAAAGGTGTTGTGTTGTCCCAAAAGCATGCCATGCCTTGGACATGGAAAAAGTTGTCCCCAAACTCTTCACCTCCCCATGCACATTCTATTTGGGCTTGTAACAATTACAAGGTCCATGGACTTTTATTTAAATGTCTCAAACACATTTGAGACCATTTAAAGTTTACTTGATTTTACTCAAGCCCACTAGTTTAATAATTATTTCTAATTGGGCTCTACAAGGTCCAATGATGTTTAATTAATTCAATATTTGAATTAATTTAATTATTTGGACTCTACTAGGCCCACTAGTGTTTAATTAATTCAACACTTGAATTAATTTAATTTAGTCCATAATAATGTTCATGAAAATCACAATTTTCAAATACATTACTCGTTTGGCCAACTTTTAATTTAGGAACACTTCCTCAAATTAAAAGTTATATTCTCCTTATAGAATTCATACTTCTATTTTTATTAACGCTTATAAACTCCTTTATAAGCCGTTCAACACATTGAACTATTTTAACTTCTCAACGGGATTAAGAAAGCTAGCACTTGTGTGGCCCTCAATGGTTCATTGATACAACTAGCTGTGGGTTCACATCTCCATGTGATTCGGACTAAACATGTCCTTATACGAGCATACCCCAATTGCTCCATTCTTACTTATCAACTCCTTGATAATAAGAACGTCAGAACTCAAGTCTGATAGTACCCGACCAATCATGTTAAACGCCTAGCAGCATCGCTTACATGATTCCCTAGGTATCAAATGATAGTGACTGCAAGAACCATTCAATTATGGATAGCGTACAGTACGATCCCTCCAACTCATATATCCCGACCGATTCGACAACCATTGATATATCGAGAGTTGTCAATGAATCGATACTATGTGTCATGTCGTAGTTGCATCGATGGTGTAATCTATGAAACCCTTTCATAATTACCACCATACTCTGATCAGAGATTTCATACTACACATACATGAGAACACATAGGATATCCATACCCGAAGGTAAGCGGTGAATCCCCGACTACAATGCATCGAATCCTATATGTTTCGACAGAACGCCCAACCTTGCCACCTGATGACCCCATGAGAGTCGGTAAACAAGTCAAAGTGTAATTCTAGCCCAAAGAGTCTCAATGTTGTCCCGGGTCATAAGGACTAATGATGTACAACCATAAACTAGGACGTTTCCACTCGATAAGTGAGAACCACTTGGAAAGTCTTTTATGGAGGGTTGTTCAGTGCACTCTACCAGGAGCAACTATCTGCATGCTCGGACATCACAATGTCCCCTACCAATGAAACATGGTACTCACATCGCAGATACTAGTCTCGAACTCGAGCGGCCTATATCCTTCTTAGCGGCGGCTTAATCGACTAGGAACTGTTTAGAATATACAGTATTCCAAATATGAGTTTCATGATACTCATCATATGAGCATCTCATATTCTTTATACTATTTGTATATTCAAGGGTTTTATCTATGCAACTAGCATGGGTATTCAGATAAAGATGTGCCAAAATAATAGTTTCAAATATTATTAAAATAAAAATTGTTTATACATAGAGTTTCATTGTGAACACTCGGCCAACACTTGGCTCGACGGGCACCTACTTTAACAATCTCTCACTTGCACTAGAGCCAACTACCCATATGCTTCAAACCCATCGATTCGCGATGCTTCTCGAATAATGGTCCAGGTAAAGGCTTAGTTAGTGGATCAGCAACATTATATGCGGAGACGACTTTGTCAATCGAGACTTCTCCTCTTTCCACAATCTCTCGGAGGATGTGGTACTTTCTCAATACATGTTTGGACTTCTGATGAGACCTTGGCTCTTTTGCTTGAGCTATAGCTCCCGTGTTGTCACACACCACCGGGACATGAGCAACTCTATTAAGAATGACGCCCAACTCTTGGACGAAATTCCTTATCCAAACAGCCTCCTTTTTCTGCATCTGATGCAGCATTGTATTCGGCCTCTGTGCTGGAATCCGTAGTACTGTCTTGCTTGGAACCCTTCCAAGAGACAGCAGCACCATTGAGCATGAATACAAACCCAGAGGTTGGCTTCAAGTCATCGATATCGCTTTGGAAGCTAGAGTCGGTATAGCCTTCCAATTTCAGTTCTCCACCCCCATAGACCAAGAATAACTTATTGGTCCTTCTCAAATACTTGAGGATGTCTTTCAGTGGTTTCCAATGTGGAAGACCAGGGTTCGATTGATATCTACTCATTACACTTAGTGCGAAAGCCACGTCAGGATGTGTAGATATCATGCCATACATGATGCTACCAATTGCAGATGCATAAGGAATGCTTGTCATCGCCGCTATCTCTGCATCAGTCTTGGGAGACATAGACTTGGATAGGGACACGCCATGGCACATTGGTAGATGTCCTCTCTTGGACTCATCCATCGAGAACCTCTTCACGATGGTATCAATGTATGTGGACTGGGTGAGACCAAGCAATCTTCTTGATCTATCTCTATAGATCTGTATTTCCGATACAAAAGATGCTTCACCCAAGTCTTGCATCGAGAACTTACTCGCTAAACATATCTTAGTTGATTGCAACATTCCTACATCATTCCCAATGAGTAGAATGTCATCAACATACAGCACCAGGAATGTCACAACACTCCCACTGAACTTCTCATACACACAGGGTTCCTCAGGATTCTTAGTAAAACCAAACTCTTTGATTGTACTATCGAATCTAAGGTTCCAACTCCTAGATGCCTGCTTTAGACCATAAATAGATCTCTGAAGTTTTCATACCATATGCTCACTTCCGACAGATGTAAACCCTTCGGGTTGAGACATGTAAATCTCTTCCTTAATATCCCCATTAAGAAAGACTGTCTTGACATCCATCTGCCATATCTCATAGTCATACCATGCAGCTATGGCTAGCAATATCCTAATGGACTTGAACATTGCAACTGGAGAAAAAGTTTTCTCAAAGTCAACTCCTTGTCTTTGATTATATCCTTTTGCCACCAATCGCGCCTTGAAGGTCAATACCTTCCCATCCGCTCCAAGTTTCCTCTTGTAAATTCATTTACACCCTATGGGAACAATTCCCTCAGGTGGATCCACGAGATTCCACACTTGGTTCGAATGCATGGAATTCATCTTAGATTCCATCGCTTCAAGCCACTTGGATGAATCGGCATCTGATAACGCTTTCTTGAAGGTCCTTGGATCACATCCATGGTTAGGCTCATCATGACCCTCTTCAAGAAGCAGAACATACCTCATAGGTGGTCTCGAGACTCTCTCGGATCTTCTAGGAGCTTGTATCTCCTCTCTTGGCTCTTCGGGTGTGGGTTCTATAATTGTGGGTGTCTCTCGAACCTCTTCGAGTTCTATCATCTCCCCTTTTCTATCTAATAGAAATTTCTTTTCCAAAAAAGGTTGCATTCCTAGAAACAAACACTTTTGTTTCTTGGGGATGATAGAAGTAGTATCCAACCGAATTCTTTGGATATCTCACAAAGTAACATAAAATGGATCGACTATCCAATTTATCTCCCACTACCTGCTTCACATAAACAGGGCACCCCCATATTCTAAGATAAGAATATTTGGGAGGCATACCCATCCATATATCATATGGTGTCTTGTCAACTGCCTTTGAATGGACATTGTTCAACAACAGTGCCGCTGTCTCAAGCGCATATCCCAAAAAGGATGGCGGCAACTCCGTGAACCCCATCATAGACCGAACCATGTCCATCAAAGTCCGGTTACGACGCTCCGAAACATCATTCAACTGTGGTGTAGCGGGCGGAGTCCACTGCGAGAGAATCCCATTCTCCCTAAGATACTCTTGGAACTCGGCACTCAAGTACTCACTACCTGGATCCGATCGAAGTGTCTTGATGCTTCGTCCCAATTGTTTCTCTACTTCACTTCTGAATTCTTTGAACCTTTCAAAGGCTTCAGATTTGTATTTCATCAAATACACATACCCATACCTCGAAAAGTCATCGGTAAAGGTGATGAAGTAGGAATGTCCATGCTTAGTGGTGATGCTAAGCGGACTGCACACATCGGTATGGATCAAATCCAATAACCCTTTGGCTCGCTCCACATGGCCCTTAAAGGGAATTTTGGTCATCTTTACTTTTAGACAGGATTCACAAGTCGTGAGAGCATTAATATCAGAAATATCAAACATGCCCACTCCCACTAGCTTGTTCATCCTTCTTAGGAAAATATGTCCTAATCGAGCATGCCACAATTGTGCCGAATTTAGAGTATCTTGTTTTCGCTTGTTTGTTGTTGTTATAGCTTGGACATTGTTTAGTGGAATATCTTTCAATTTTAAGTTATAGAGATCGTTTTCAAGTTCTCCAGTACCAATTAAACATTCATTCTTGTAAATGTTGCAAACACCTTTGCTAAATAAACAAGAATATCCATCTTTATCTAGCATAGAAATGGAAACAATGTTTTTCATCAAATCAGGTACAAACAAAACATCTCTTAAAATTAACTTAAAATCATTGTCCAAAAGCAAGTAAACATCTCTTATGGCCTTTGCAGCAACTCTTGCTCCATCGCCCACCCTCAAGAAGGTCTCACCTTCCCTAAGCCTTCTACTTCTTCCCATCACTTGTAACTCATTACAGGGATGTGAGTCACAACCGGTATCCAATACCCAAGAAGTAGAGCTAATTGAAATGTTTACTTCAATATAGAACATACCGTTTCCAGAACTCTTCTGGGCAAGATATTCCCTGCAATACGCCTCCAATGTCCAGGCTTCTTGCAGTGATGACAAACATCAACAGTCTTGTCAGCCTTTACTGGTGTGGCTGCCATAGCGGGACTCGGAGATTGCCTCTTCAAGGGAACGTTCTTCTTGGGACGTTGGAAAGAACGTTTCTTTCCCTTCCCACGTGGATCGGTCTTCGTACCAGATGAAGAACCCACATAAAGAACCGACTTCTCATCTTTCATAGAAGCCTGCATATAACACTTGGCTTTTCAAGTCATGGTCACACCATTCCTTGTAAGTCTGCAATTCATCAAGAGTGCAGTCAGTCGGAGCCTCAACAGGGGGCGACTCAGTCAGTGTATATGCTATCCTTTCCGAATTCAAGACAATTTTTAGGTTTCTTAGCCAAGTAAAGTAATTAGGTCTGGTTAATACGTGTTTGTCGAGTATTGTAGATAGCGGATTGCGAATCGAAGACATTGTCAAAAATTGTACTGAAAAGTATAACAGATAAATGTTAATGACTATTTTAAAATATTTAGTAAGATATAAAGTATGGACTTTTACTTTATAAATTTTCGCTCCCACTGTTTTGACATTTTCACTACCCTCTAGTGAAAACGGGAAACTCCTTTCCTCAGTAGGTACGCAAGGTCCAATTAGCGAATTATGATCCCGAATAATATCAGCCAATCACAAATCCTAAAAGGTAGTTTCCAATTGCATCTCCATGCAACCCTCTACGTAAATTTTTGCTTCACGTTTGTTTAGGACCCAATAATATGACATCGTTCATCTTTACGTGTCAAGCCTTACCCACCGATGTTGAACCTTGATGGACGGTCGCCATGAGTTCCCTCAATAATATGAGCCGAAATCATGGGAGTTCCTCGTAGTTCACATCACCATGTCAATGGATGTCACAGCTTTCCGGCACCCAGGGCCCCCCCAATAATAATATGAGCCGAGCTCCGAGTACGGGTAGCGTTCATCATGCACCCATTGTCGATGGAAGACATGGAAATTATAAACAAATTTATAATTCTCCTTTTCGGGCTTGATATTAATTTTGAATCTTATTAGAAATAAGTGTTTTTAATTTTGAAAGGTCTCATCATTAATTTTATTTAAAAGCTCGCCATGTTTGAACGTATGTTTGCCGGATTCATGCAACTTTGTTATTATCATAATAATAACGCACATACTCATTATTTATAACATATCATGCATATATTATAAACAGTAAACAAACAAGGATGATCAATCGCCCCAATACTAATGGCCCGTGTGAGCTAAACACGGGCCTAGGTCCAATCCTAGGAAAATGCATGGGATGCAAATGCAACTATTACATTAGCTTCCAATATTTACATGTCTTCGATCTTCATAATCATCATGGCCACCATCTTCCAATCTTGATCTTCCACTATTCTAATATTTACAAATAAATATCCATGGCAAATAGTGATACATATTATGGGGTTGGGAACAGGCCATAAACCAAGCCCACTTTATAAATTGATAATTATTACAATCATTTAACACAAAATATCCTAGCATATACCTATCAAATTGGGCTTGGGCTTTTGATCATCCTTCATGCATAATATCACATATCATACACCATCAATTAATTATCACAATAATTAATTGATCCAATATTATATATCTTGATCAAATCACTAACCGCCACGATTATAAACTAAATTAACAAAGTATACAAACACCTTTGTCTACTTTCTAATTAATTTATTTATAACCGAATTTCTTGTAAATCACAATTTACTATAAATAATTAAAGTCTAACTTCAATTATTTATTTCATGAGAAAATACTCGCAACTTTTGTAAATTTAAACTTAAGGGCCCAAAAAATCATTTTTCACCAAAAACATTTTGGCCAATTTAAATTTCACAAATATGTTAGACATCTCATGGCCCAACAACTTCAAGGCCCATGACACTTTGATAATCCAAAACACTTTGGGAAACCCTAGTCGTCATCGCCGTCGCCGGATTCCGGCCAACAAAAAAATTTTTTTTATTTGAAAATAGGGGCTGTTCGGGCAGCCCAAATGGGCATCCCCTTGGGCAGCCCGAGGTGCCCGAAATGGTCAGCAACTTGCTGCCCAAAGTCGTCCCCAAAACCAGCCACGATTTGATGCGAAAATTTGTCTCATGCGGTTAGAAATTGACCTCATTATAATATTATGTATATGCTACACAAAATAGTATACATAGCTCTGATACCACTTGAAAGGGGATCGATTTTAGGTGTTCAAATACGCAACGGAAGTTCAAAATTTTATTTTCAAGAAGAGAAAACCGAACACCTCTACTAAGATGTGTAGCAAATACAAAAACATAAAATATGACATTCCTAGTGTGTTTAGAAGATATACCTATCAATTACAATGGATTGATGTTGGCTCCAACTTAGTTGATATACAACTAAGCTCTTGATGGCAAGACAATCTTCAAGCTCTCCTTGCTCCAAAATTAGGCCCACCACGAACTAGCTAGAACCCCTCTTATTTTGTACTAGAAAAATAAGAATATTTTTCATTGAGAAGTCTAAGCTTTCCTCAACCAAAAATTGAAGAAAAATGGAGGAGAAAAGATGAAAATTTCGGCCATCCATGTGTGGGAGGGAAGGGGAGAGTTTTCTTGGAGTGTGAAAAAGGTGTTGTGTTGTCCCAAAAGCATGCCATGCCTTGGACATGGAAAAAGTTGTCCCCAAACTCTTCACCTCCCCATGCACATTCTATTTGGGCTTGTAACAATTACAAGGCCCATGGACTTTTATTTAAATGTCTCAAACACATTTGAGACCATTTAAAGTTTACTTGATTTTACTCAAGCCCACTAGTTTAATAATTATTTCTAATTGAGCTCTACAAGGTCCAATGATGTTTAATTAATTCAACACTTGAATTAATTTAATTATTTGGACTCTAATAGGCCCACTAGTGTTTAATTAATTTAACACTTGAATTAATTTAATTTAGTCCATAATAATGTTCATGAAAATCACAATTTTCAAATACATTACTCGTTTGGCCAACTTTTAATTTGAGGAAGTAAATTTAGGAACACTTCCTCAAATTAAAAGTTATATTCTCCTTATAAAAGTCATACTTCTATTTTTATTAACGCTTATAAACTCCTTTATAAGCCGTTCCACACATTGAACTATTTTAACTTCTCAACGGGATCTAGAAAGCTAGCACTTGTGTGGCCCTCAATGGTTCATTGATACAACTAGCCGTGAGTTCACATCTCCATGTGATTCGGACTAAACATGTCCTTATACGAGCATACCCCAATTGCTTCATTCTTACTTATCAACTCCTTGATAATAATAAACTTCAGAACTCAAGTCTGATAGTACCCAACCAATCATGTTAAACGCCTAGCAGCATCGCTTACATGATTCCCTAGGTATCAAATGATAGTGCCTGCAAGAACCATTCAATTATTGTTAGCGTACAGTACGAACTCTTCAACTCATATATCCCGACCGATTCGACAACCATTGGTATATCGAGAGTTGTCAATGAATCGATACTATGTGTCATGTCGTAGTTGCATCGATGGTGTAATATATGAAATCCTTTCATAATTACCACCATACTCTGATCAGAGATTTCATACTACACATTCATGAGAACACATAGGATATCCATACCCGAAGGTAAGCGGTGAATCCCCTACTACAATGCATCGAATCCTATATATTTCAACAGAACGCCCAACCTTTCCACCTGATGACCCCATGAGAGTCGGTAAACAAGTCAAAGTGTAATTCTAGCCCATAGAGTCTCAATGTTGTCCCGGGTCATAAGGACTAATGTTGTACAACCATAAACTAGAACGTTTCCACTCGAGAAGTGAGAACCACTTGGAAAGTCCTTTATGGAGGGTTGTTCAGTGCACTCTACCAGGAGCACCTATCTGCATGCTCGGACATCACAATGTCCCCTACCAATGAAAAGGAATTTCTATTGGATACTCACATCAGGATTTCATTTAATACTCACATTGTGAACACTCGGCCAACACTTGGCTCGACGGGCGCCTACTCTAACACCCAAGTCCAAGCCAATATAAAAAAATAGAATAACATTTTAACCTAGGCTCACTTTGCTTTTTTTCGACACGTTCGGGCAATTTACGACCCCGAACAGACCACGGCTCAAAACAAACCCGAATCATGCCCTACACCCTTTCCTTATACACTAAATAAGACCATGATTAGGCCCTTTCCAACACAGACCCAATGCCTCACGCCCTAGACCCCTCGCAACAGCAGCCCTCCGCACGCGTCTCTTGCGCAGCAGCTATTCTCTCACGTCCAGCAGCTGTCCTAGCCCTTGGATAGACTTTTGCCTCACATTAGACCCTCACCAGGACCATAAGGAATGTTACTAGCCCCTTAACAGCCCTTGAACTGCCTCTTTCACCCAAGGAACCACACACCCCAAAACAGCCCAACCAACGCATGTTTGTGGACTTTAGGTTCCTAGCCACCCAAACATCTAGACCATGGCTAGGGCCCCATGCAGCCCCCTTAGCCGTAGGGACCCCAAAGCCGCACCCCTACCCTCTCGGCCTTCATGGGATTGGCGTGCAGGTGTGCACAACCCCATGTGGCTCATTGGTTCATCTTTTGTCCCTTCAATTCTCTTCCTAAACGTCTAGACCATCCCTTGGAACCCTCAATTTGCATCCTTCCCTCAAAAATTTAATAAATTTCAAAAATCTTGTATGAAAACATGAAATGCACATGCATGAGATTAAAAACAATCACTTTTATAAATTTGCACACATCAGCTTACATGCAATAATATGGATTGAATGGTGCTTGAAAAAGGGTTTGAAAACATGCCCTGTTCCTTTATTCTTATGATATAGAGCGATGGCGCGAAAAGAGACGAACGGGACACGAAACTTTTCTCCTTCCCTTGCTTCCTCTAGGTTTCGGCCACCCCTAGGACTCTAGTGTGTGTTTTTTTGTGCTGGTGGTGGAGAGACGTGTAGCAGCTGTTCTCTCACGTCCAACAGCTGTCCTAGCCCTTGGATCGACTTTTGCCTCACATTAGACCCTCACCAAGACCATAAGGAATGTTCCTAGCCCTTGTAACAGCCCTTGAACTGCCTCTTTCACCGTAGGAACCACACGCCCCAAAACAGCCCAACCAACGCATGTTTGTGGACTTTCGATTCCTAGCCACCCAAACCTCCAGACCATGGCTAGGGCCCCATGCAGCCCCCTTAGCCGTAGGGACCCTAAAGCCGCACCCCTACCCTCTCGACCTTCATGGATTGGCGTGCAGGTGTGCACAACCCCATGTGGCTCATTGGTTCATCTTTTTTCCCTTCAATTCTCTTCCTAAACGTCTAGACCATCCCTTGGAACCCTCAATTTGCTTCCTTCCCTCAAAAATTTAATAAATTTCAAAAATCTTGTATGAAAACATGAAATGCACATGCATGAGATTAAAAAAAATCACTTTTATAAATTTTGCACACATCAGCATACATGCAATAATATGGATTGAATGGTGCTTGAAAAAGGGTTTGAAAACATGCCCTGTTCCTTTATTCTTATGATATAGAGCGATGGCGCGAAAAGAGACGAACGGGACACGAAACTTTTCTCCTTCCCTTGCTTCCTCTAGGTTTCGGCCACCCCTAGGACTCTAGTGTGTGTTTTTTTGTGCTGGTGGTGTGAGAGACGTGTAGCAGTTGTTCTCTCATGTCCAGCAGCTGTCCTAGCCCTTGGATCGACTTTTGCCTCACATTAGACCCTCGCCAGGACCCTAAGGAATGTTCCTAGCCCCTGTAACAGCCCTTGAACTGCCTCTTTCACACTAGGAACCACACACCCCAAAACAGCCCAACCAACGGATGTTTGTGGACTTTTGGTTCCTAGCCACCCAAACCTCCAGACCATGGCTAGGGCCCCATGCAGCCCCCTTAGCCGAAGGGACCCCAAAGCCGCACCCCTACCCTCTCAGCCTTCATGGCATTGGCGTGCAGGTGTGCACAACCCCATGTGGCTCATTGGTTCATCTTTTTTCCCTTCAATTCTCTTCCTAAACGTCTAGACCATCCCTTGGAACCCTCAATTTGCTTCCTTCCCTCAAAAATTTAATAAATTTCAAAAATCTTGTATGAAAACATGAAATGCACATGCATGAGATTAAAAAAAATCACTTTTATAAATTTTGCACACATCAGCATATATGCAATCATATGGATTGAATGGCGCTTGAAAAAGGGTTTGAAAACATGCCCTGTTCCTTTATTCTTATGATATAGAGCGATGGCGCGAAAAGAGACGAACGGGACACGAAACTTTTCTCCTTCCCTTGCTTCCTCTAGGTTTCGGCCACCCCTAGGACTCTAGTGTGTGTTTTTTTGTGCTGGTGGTGTGAGAGACGTGTAGCAGTTGTTCTCTCATGTCCAGCAGCTGTCCTAGCCCTTGGATCGACTTTTGCCTCACATTAGACCCTCGCCAGGACCCTAAGGAATGTTCCTAGCCCCTGTAACAGCCCTTGAACTGCCTCTTTCACACTAGGAACCACACACCCCAAAACAGCCCAACCAACGGATGTTTGTGGACTTTTGGTTCCTAGCCACCCAAACCTCCAGACCATGGCTAGGGCCCCATGCAGCCCCCTTAGCCGAAGGGACCCCAAAGCCGCACCCCTACCCTCTCAGCCTTCATGGCATTGGCGTGCAGGTGTGCACAACCCCATGTGGCTCATTGGTTCATCTTTGGTCCCTTCAATTCTCTTCATAAACATCTAGACCAGCCTTTGGAACCCTCAATTTGCATCCTTCCCTAAAAAATTTAATAAATTTCAAAAATCTTGTATGAAAACATGAAATGCACATGCATGAGATTAAAAACAATCACTTTTATAAATTTTGCACACATCAGCATACATGCAATAATATAGATTTAATGGTGCTTGAAAAAGAGTTTGAAAACATGCCTTGTTCCTTTATTCTTATGATATAGAGCGATGGCGCGAAAAGAGACGAACGGGACACGAAACTTTTCTCCTTCCCTTGCTTCCTCTAGGTTTCGGCCACCCCTAGGACTCTAGTGTGTGTTTATTTGTGCTGGTGGTGTGAGAGACGTGTATTGTGGGTGGGTGTAGGTTAGATTTTATTTAATTAAGTTGTTAGATTCGGACTTTAGTTTACTAAATGAGCCTTAATTATTTAATTAAATATTTGCTAATCTAGGTCTAATTAAAGAATTAATTAAATACATATTTAATTCTACTAAAAAGTTCCATCAATATTTAAAATATTTGGTTCTACTCGTTTCTAATATCGCACGTTCGAAACTACTCATTTTCTTCCTAAAAGTTCGTTACCGATTAAATTCGCTCCTAACTATAAATATGTGACTGTTTTCCTAATTTGGACTTACTAAATATAGATTTTCTATTTATAACTTTCTAAAAGTAGAAATTTTATCAAAATCGTCTCCGGTTCTCTCGCCTTTGTTGTACATCGCGTATTCGACTACAGAAAGTTCACATTCATAACATTTGATTAAATAATCATTAAATAATGCAAATACTTAAACATGTTTGCCTAATAGGCCCCCTCAAGTTGGTGCTCCAAAGGTGACACCAATCTTAAAAGAAAGATCCTTGAGCCGATGGCGAGAAAGTGGCTTGGTTAGTGCATCGGCCAGCTGATCAACATATGAAACATGAGATACTTTGATATTTCCACCATGCACGTGTTCTCGAACAAAATGATACTCCAAAGCAATGTGCTTCATGTGAGAATGAAATACCGGGTTCGCACATAAGTACGTCGCAGCAATTTTGTCGCTGTAAAGAGTCGGTGGAGAGCGAACAGAGACACTAATTTCATCAAGAAGAGAACGAATCCATTGAAGTTGTGCCACAGCCGTGGCAATGGCCCTATATTCAGCTTCTATGGAAGAGCGAGGAACCGATCGTTGTTTCATAGAACCCAAGAGATTGGATTAGGACCAAGAAAAACAACATAGCCACCTGTAGATGTCCGATCATCTGGATTACCTGCCCAATCAGCATTACAGAAAGCGTGGAGTGATAATGAGGCATGGCATTGCCAGCGAATGCCATAAGTTTGTGTACCATTTAGATAGTGAAGAAGTCGCTTAACCGCACCCAGTGAGTGGCCATGGGAGCATGCATAAATTGGGATAGCTTGTTGACAGCAAATTCAATGTCAGGACGGCTGATGAGCAAATATTGTAAACTACCAACTACTTGATGATAGAGGGTCACATCTGCAGGCGATGATCTGTCATGAAGGCAAAAGGAGGAGGAACTGATCAGAGGCGTTTGAACAGGATTGGAAGTGTCCATTTTGTGCTTGGAAAAATGTCGAGTATATATTTCTGCTGAGTAAGGCGTAGGCCTCCAGGACAAAAAACAACCTCAACACCAAGGAAGTACGATAGGGGCCCAGATCCTTGATTGAAAAGAGAGAACCCAACTGCTGAACAAAATTTTGGATGACCGAAGTATCATTTCCTGTTAGGATCGAATCATCAACATACACAAGGAGATACATAGTGGTGGTCGAGCGTCGATAAGTGAAAAGGGAGATGTCATATTTTGAATTTGTAAACTCAACATCAAGAAGAAAGTGACGAAGTTCATGGTACCAAGCACGAGGTGCTTGTTTAAGACCATATATGGCTTTACGGAGCCTGCACACATGAGAGGACAAATCTGGAGCAACAAAACTCGGAGGCAAAGCCATATAAACCTCCTCATTCAAATGGCCATGTATGTGTACATTATTAATGTCCATCTGACGAAGAGACGAACCACGAGAGACAGCTAAAGAGAGAAGTACACATACTATCGTTGGTTTAGACACCGGGCTGAAGGTTTCATGATATTCAACTCTCGAGCGTCGATAGAAACCCTTTGCAACAAGTCGAGCCTTGTAGCGATCAATTGATACATCAGGATTTCATTTAATACGAGTTGCAACCAACCAGATTTTGAGAAGGATTTGGAGGAACCAAGTCCTAGGTTCCATTGCGAAGAAGAGCATCGAATTCTTCAGACATAGTGGAACGTCACTGAGGGCTTTTAAGGTCTAGGTGTGAGAGGTCGGTTCAGAGTCAGCTGGGAGGGTGGTAATGGTGAGGCTATATGTAAGGTCCAAAAAATAAGATGACGTAATTCAACTGCATGCAAATCTAGGGAAACTGGAAAATGACTAATTAAATGATTATAGTGGCATTAATTAATTATGATATACTTGAGTACATGTTTAAAAATAGGGTTTATTATTAGAATGCATAAAATTGTATTTTTAAAGGTTATTCAAGATGCGATCGAGAAACGTAAACCGATGGCTGAAAATCGGAAAATATTTTTATTGAATAATTGTTTTTAATTATTTAAAAAAAGTCTATGCTATTTGATATTTTTGGAGAATGAGGTGTTTTGAGATGATTTTATACGTCGAGACGTGTTTTTAAACGGTATTCGATTAAAATATGAACTTTTTGAGAACTCGGTTAATAATTTCACAAACTTTCATAAACAAAATATTTTAAATATTCACTAATGGGTTTAATGGGCCTAGAATGCCATGCTAATGGGCCTAAGCATATACTAGGTATTTTAATTAAAATAAAAAAGCCTCAACGCCTCCTTCTTCCTCACAATTCACACGCCCCTCCCCTCTTAAAATTGCAAGAACTCTTCGGCAGCACACCAAGCACACACAACACAAAAATTTGAAGGAAAACTCGTGAGCTTTGAAGAAAAAAAATCAGCCTGGGGTCTACGTCGCCGTTCTTCGCTTCGTCCACTCGGTTTCGTGCGTAATATAAGCAAAGACACGACTTAATGCTCTTTTTCTCATATATCACACCATATTATTGATTTGAATTATGTTTGCATAAAAATAAGTTTGGCTTTGCAATTATTTTCGTTTTTATGCTATGGAATGTCTTGAACTCATGATTTTGTGATTCAAAACTCATTTATATTTTGCATAAAGGGGCTGACATCCTAGGACAATAAAAAGGGATGAATTTCTAAGGGTTTAGAGCTTAGGCAAGGCTGCACAAAGGCTGCACGTAGGCGATCCAAGCAAGAACGAAAAATCAAATTATGGTGCATTAGGGTCTCGGCTAGAAGGAACCATCGCATTCGGCTTGACCAAGGCTTGGGTTGGACGTGGTTAGGTGTGAGGAAGAGTCCTAGCATGGCTAGGACTCATGCACAATGGCTAGGGAAGAGTCCATGCGAGATAGGACTCTTCCCATGCAAGCCGAGAGATGCTGTTGTGTGTGGGGAGTCATGGCTTGGCCAGGGTTGTCAGGGCTTGGCTAGGATAAATCTGAGGGTGGTCCAGTGAGGGTTATGAGGCTTTGGGCTTGAGTGGTGGCACGGGTGAAGAGCCTTCATTGAGTAGAGTCCTAAGGCACGGAGGGAAGGAATTTGTGCGGCTTGTCTCGGGCAGGGGGCTGCAGCGTGGGCTAGGGGCTGGTTATTTTGGTCAAGGATGTTCAAGAGGGTCCCTAAGTGGTCTGGTTAGGGTTTGGCTCGAGGTGGCTCGTGGACGGCTCGATGAAACCGTGAGTTGGCTCGAAGGGTTAAGCTAGGGTTCAGTTTTTTAGTTTAAATGGCTAAAGGGTTGAACCATGGTCCGCGAGTGTCGATTCATGGTTCACGAAGGTAACTTAGGTATAATAAGTCAATGTTTTAAAGTTAGGATTAAAATAATAAAGTTTGAATTAATTTGGGAATTAAACGCTCTATGAATTAATAATTATGAAATTAAATAGAAAACCTCGAATTTAAGCTAAATAAAAAATTAAGAATTTAATTTAAGCTTAAATAATTATTTAGGATGGTCTAGAGTCAATGAAAGTAAGAAAAAGTCAAAATCGAGAAATTTTAATTCTACGGGTAAAACGATCATTTTACACCAAAAATTCTTAGACGTTCTGGCAGTGCCCTGAATGCTGTAATATATGCTAAAATGTATATTTTAAATATTTATGGAAGTTTATGATGAAACATTAAAGCAAAAAGATGTGTTGCATGTGTTGTTTAAAAGAAAAATGATATATATATGCATGAATTTTTATAAGCGATGAAAATACGAAAAGTTGAAGGAGGTGAAGTGATTGTGACTAATACGATGATACGATGACAATGATGATATGATGATATGTAAGGCCGAGGCTCAGTTAACAGGTGAGAGTGTCGTTGTTGTCCCCGCCGCCCTGTACTGTGGTTACACGTAGATCGATCCATCGACCTTCAGCTGATGTGAAAATAACAATTAACGATCCAAATTTAATAAAAGGAAAATGTAAACGTATATGATGAAATGAAATATGATATGATATGTTTAAAAAAAATGTTTAAGTTTATGCATGTCCATAAAAGTTATTTTAAGTAAAAGTATTTTCAATGTTGTATGTGATTGTATACGTATTACTTGCTATCATGGTTAAGTTTTGCTGAGTCAATAGACTAGGTGTGATCGTTACAGGTGAGCATGATGTTGATGTTGTTGAGGGACTTGATGGTTGATGATCGAGCAAAACTTGTACTGTAAATTGTAAGGTCCAGGAATTAATTCACGTAACCTGAGTGCATGCAATCTAGAATTTTATTTAAATTACGGATTTAATTATTTTTATGCATTTTGTGCATAATTCTTGCATGATAGAATTTATTTCATGACATTTTTAAAAGTTCATGCATTAGGATTTCTAGATGCATTTCGCGCTCGAACGAGGAATGAAGACCGGAGAATTATCAGGAAAATTATTTTTATTACACGATTGATTTTTATCATTTAATATAAGATGTTTTAAATATATTTTGCAAGGAATGAGCTTTATTAGGTATTTTTACCCGCCAGAGCATATTTTTTAGCTGTACGTAAATTTTATCGAATCGAAGACTTTTTGATGGTTCGAGTAATATTTTCAAAAGCTTGCCAACACGAAATATTTTGTGGGCGTGTGTTTAGACTTAATGGGCTTACTTTTAAGTTTATCGGGCTTATAACTTTTGTTAAACTTTTAAATGACCACTTCAGGTCCATTTGCACCATAATTAATTATTTAAATAATGCTTAAACTCCACTAAACCTAAAAACTAACCCCCCACCAGCCGACACCCCTCCATTCAGAATTGCTCTCTCGGTTTCTGTAGCCAAACCCCAAGGTAGCATCGGCCATCCCATTTTCTCGCAAAATAAATTCCTCCGACGCTCCCCCGGCAATTTTTTTTCGATGTTCTTGCGTAGAAATCAATAGGCACGCTTTGTAACATTGTTTTTGCATCATTAACGTTCAATATTACTGTTGTTAATGCATTTGTGCATGAAATATCTCGATCCAGCACTTAACGTGTAAAGGCTTCAATTTTTGTCCAAGTTCTTGCATGCTTTTCTTATCCAACTCACGTTTTTTTCTGAAATGTTGGAAGGGGGTTGCTGTACTGTGCGTTGAGGGGCTGTTAGCACCGAGAAAGAAAGGGCTTGTGAGCTGGAAGTGAGGCCTTGTAGCGTTGAGTAAGGATCGGCCGAGTTCTTGAAGTTTTGGGCTCGTAGTGGGTAGATCCGTGGAGTGGCAGGGACCAGCATTGCAGGGGCCAAACCAAGAAATGGACCAGATCCTGAGGGGTCTGAATCACGGCCTAGGAAGGCTCGGCCATTTCTGGGACAAGCCATGAAGCCGATCGAGCTTGGGGTAGGCGGTTGGTCGTGTTGTGCGCTTGGGATGATCATCGATCGTGTGCGCCGTGCTTCTTGCATGGGGGTGTAGCCTTGGTTCCTTTGGGTCTAGAGGAGTTCTAGGGAGGGTCTAGTGAAGATCGAGTCATTGCTGGTCCCTTTGGTTTTGGGCTAGGGATGTAAATATGGAAAGGGTGCACATAGGGTTCGAGTGGGTTTTTTTGGGAAAATGTCCAACAGCCTACAGGTTATGACCAAAATAGGGGCTTAGTATTGATGGTTTTGGGGCCTTTTAAGTGTTTATAAGGTGTGGTAAAAAGTTGGGGAAATTTTGGTTAAGTTTTGAGTCGATTCAGGTTAAAACTGGGATTTCGGTCCAAATTTTAAAACGAATCGGTTAAGTTGTAAAATGGGCTCGAGTTTACATTTAGGAATGCTTAAAAATATGTCTTGGAATGTTTAAAGGAGTTTTCTAAGCTTCGGGTCAAATTTTTGAGGTCTAGGGGTAAAACGGTAATTTTGGGTTTCCAGGGGCAAAATGGTCATTTTGCACCCGGGGGTGAAATTTTGGTCCTGGCAGCGCCCTAAGCATATTTTATCATGTTTTTAAATGTTTAGGCATCATGTATATGATTTTTATGCAAATACGATAAATACGTTGTATCCTTGGTATGAAGGAAAAATTATGTATATGCATGCTTTTATTTAAGTGGTGAATATGATTGACACGTTTTTTGAAGGATGGGAGTTGGTTGTGACTAGCATGATGACTGGAAAGGTTGGGGCTCCGTGGACGGGTAATGCTGTCGCTTATGTCTCCGCCGCCGGGTACCTCGGTTACACGTAGATGGATCCATCGAATTACATGATAATACGAAAGTCACAGCTGACAAACGGAATTCAAATTAAGAAAAATGAACACGTATATGTTTTTATGATGATATGTGCTATGATTATTAACATGCTTTGACGGGCCACGATTATGCATACTTTACTGTAGACATGAAATGTATGTTGATTACGATATTTTTCACTGCTGCTTGTTATGTATATGTATTCGTTATTCCAGTACAGGCGCGTTGAGTCTTTAGACTCACTAAGCATGTGTGATGCAGGTGATCATGATATTGAGGGGACTGGAGGCTCCAAACTCTGAGTACGTAGGCCTAGATGTGCGCACGACCCGAAGACCACACTTTTCCTCACATCATGGTTTTAGGAGAGATGAAAGGACATTGATATTTTTACATTGTTGTTGATTTACTGATTGTTATTAGCATTTTTAATTGTTCTTGTTTCGTTTGAGATCGATCATTTTAAATTGTAGTATGTCTTTTAATTGTCAAATGTTTTCGATTATTTTAAATGACATTTTTCTTTAACAGGGTGGCATGCATGCAAATTATTTAAGTGTTTATTTTCAAAATGTGAGCTTTATATATATATATATATATATATATATATATAAATTCTTAGTAAAAATTTATAATATTCAAGCTCGAAATAATCGCAAGTGCACGATGTCAAGTAATAATATAGTGTACGAGAGTACGAGTATCGTTCCACTAGAAACTGTATTTCGAAATTGTTATTTTCAGTTATTAAATTTTTAGCAACGATAATTTGAATGATTGTTTACTACTATTATGATTAAATAAAAACTCAAAGAAATGATTCACAAATTCAATGATGAAATAAATAAGTGAAATGATTCATTAAATATTCAATAATAAATGAATTTTTTGGGAATATCGGTTCACCTATCTCTTGTTTTAATTCATTCGACAGTGATCTATGTTTTCGAAGGGATTTTTTATCCAATTGAGCACGTCCTCTCAAGTTATGCCAAACTAATTCTACTTAGTGAAGTAATTAAAGCTCTTTAATTATTTATTAAAGGTGAATTGCATGTCGTTCTATGAAATTTCCTAGCTTTCACCCTACCGGACTATGACTATCGACGCGTATCCAACTTCATATTTCTATGTTAATTGTAAATCCACGGACTATGCTACTTGTTCCTATCACGGGCTATTGTCTCGATTTTACTCGCAATATGATATCATTATTAAAGTTAGCTACACTTCAACAACACAATAAAAATAATAGCACAATCAAGAATAAATTAAAAGTCGATAGATTAATCAACTATACTTGGTTTCGGGGTAGGATCCCCTTAAATCCCAACAAATAATGAAACTTAGCTACTCGATGCAATGATTAAAATAAGCAAACAATGTTTAAACAAGAAGAAATTAAACTAGAAATACGAGTCGTGACAAAAATGCGAAGAACGGTGTCTGAAAATCTTCAAATCTTCGCTCCAAGATTTTTTCTCTCCCAAGCTCCTGGGCTGCTGAATAATTTCCAAAAAACGTGTCTATGGTTGTTTTTGTGCAGCCACCTTTGGTAAGCATCTCATGGAAGGCAAGAAATCATCCTCAAGAATTTTTCCAGAATTAGTTCGGCTCGGGCGGTAAGATTCTACCGCCCGAGCGTCGAGTCCTCTGTGTCTTCGATCTCAATGTGTGGCACTCGCGCTCGAGCTGTAAGATTCTACAGCCCGAGCGCCGTGTCTTTTGTAATCTTGCACCACTCGCGCCAGAGCGGTAAGATCTTACCGCTCAGGCGCCAACTCTTCTGTCAGCACTTCCAGAAATCCATCCTGGCGCTCGAGAGGTAAGATTTTACCGCTCGTGCGCCAGTTTTTTTGCAAATTTCTTGTAGCTTGCATCTTTCTCTCGCGATTTCAGTTCTCCAGTCATTTAATCTGCAAATTCTTCACAACAGGATCATATGCATATGTTAATTGTAAAATGAACAAACTGTATATGAAATTCATGCACACACAATGCAAATACACACAAACTAATTCAATAAAACGCGTAAAAATAACAACTATCGACCCTCTCATACTGACCTTTTGCTTGTCCTCAAGAAAAATAGGTCACAGACCATAACTACGACACAAATTAAAACACAAAGTAAAGGTACTAAAACAACTAAATCGATGGCGAAACAACAAACTGACATCCCATGCTTCAGCGTGTTTTTGAACTACATCCAATTAGTTAAATCACAGCATCCATTAACACCCCTTTCAAAGCACCACATATAATTTTTATTTGGACAAAAAATGTGTGCGTGTGCGTGTGTGTGCTATGGGTTCTACTAGCTTGTGCTTCAGATAGTTTTATTCGCAAATCATGTGAGTCACTAAATCAGCCATGCAATGCAAGTTTCTCTCTCCTAAGTTCTGTTTCTGTTATGGACCAACTAGTATACACGAACTGGCAGACTTTCATTGTTGTACAACGATATTTACGGAGTCAATGTCCATAAGTGCTCAAGTGGTTCAAAAATATGGGGATTACACCGATCATTTTCATTATGCACTTGTCAAAATTTTCATCTGACATTCCTCAACACCTTACATCTCCATCTTTTTAGCATAGGGATATGATTTCATCCCTTTTTAGCTCCCCCACACCTTACGTCTCATTTTGTTTTTCACCTTTTTTTTTTTGTGTAAGTGCATAATTTTCTTAAGTATACTTCCTAGGCTCTGATTACAAGGTATGTTCATTTATTTGGCCTAAGGACGAATTTTCAGGTTCTATGCACGATTGGGAACATGGTTATTCCAGGTTTACTAAGTTTTTGTACTCAAGTTCATGCTACTGGTCAGTCACTTCTTTTAACAAACATTCATTCAAGTTCTACTCGCTTATCATGTCTCTCCAGTTTCCCCCACAACTTTTCAAACTCAACTATTATTCACACAACTATCAAAACCCACTATATGTGCATATAAAAATTAATAGTTCATGCTAAAGGGGTATTAATAAAGAGTGACAAGACTAAGAAACATGTAATTCATCAAGCCTGAAATCATCATCGACTACCAAATTACTTATTTTACCATCAATTGACAACACAATACACAAACGACAAACCCTATCATACTAAGTGTGTGCAATGTCCCCATTACACAAAAGACTTAAACACATAAACGAAACACAGGTGCAGAACACAAAAACAAATGCAATGTAAATGACAGAATGCAACAATGATGATAACAAGCCACACAATGCAGCATAAAATAAAAACGTAAAAAAGGGGAAATAGTGAACTCCCTTGATCGATGCTCGTTCTCATCGTGCTTCGGCGGTGGTATTCCATGTGCATCCCCCTGTGACAAGAAAAAATCTCAGATGCAGAACAACCAACATCTAATTAAAAAACTCAGCTAAATAAAAGAAAAAAATTAAAAACGAGTAGGAAGGAAAAGAAATTAGTTCTCAATTTATAGTCAAGAGCTAGACTATAGGTTCTTCTCACTTCTGACTGTTTTGGAATCAAGCGACTCCAATTTGTGGCTCCATTGTGCCACCCAAATAATGCTTCAGTCGTTCAGCATTGACTTTGAATGATTCATTTTTCCCATCTCGCAAAGTTATTGCTCATGAGGGGAATACTTTGGTGATCATGTAAGGGCCCGTCCATATTGACTTGAGCTTGCCCGGAAATAAGCGCAACTTGGAGTTGTGCAAGAGCACCGCTTCGCCTCCTTTAAATTTCCTCGGTGTAATGCGCTTGTAGGGTTCTAGCTTTTTACGCTCTACATACACGTACGTAATTAAGGTGTGGAGGTAGTGGCTTGAGCTCACGTGTCAGCGTTTCCTCAACGCTTGACTTCTGAGGGGTCAGGTCTCTTCGATCCCCCAAATCATCAAATTTCATCATTACTGGCTTCTTCCATTGATGGTTGGCATTAAAGTATGCCACTCTTTCAGATATTTCTTCATCAAGTTCATCCTCCTTCAATTCATTGGTGAGAGTGGCTTCCAATGGATCATTCATAGCATCCTGCACAAAATGACACACAAGTGAATCCAAAGAATTAACTATAAAACAATCATTAGTGTGCAGTGTGTGCTTGAGAGCGTTAAAAACATTAAAATTGATTTCTTCCTCTCCCACTCTCAATCTCAACTTACTTCTTGCACATCAATTACGGCCTTGCCACTTGCAAGGAACGGTCTCCCTAAAATAAAAGGCATCTCCCTATCCTCTTCGATGTCAAGTACCACAAAATCTATTTGAAATATAAACTTCCCCAGTTTCACTAATACATCCTCTATGACCCCTCGTGGATACTTGACAGATCTGTCTGCTAATTGCAAGGACATCTTTGTTAGCTTTGGCTCTCCCAGTCCATGTTTCCCGCATACAGACAAAGGCATAAGGTTAATACTTGCGCCAACATCACACAAAGCTTAATAAAAAACCACATCAAAAATCATGCAAGGAATATAAAAACTCCCTGGATCCTTGAGTTTTGGTGGGATTCTGTTTTGCACCATTGAAGAGCAGTTCTCAGTCAAGTTTATCGTCATGTGATCTTCCAACTTCCTCTTATTAGCTAAGATGTCTTTCAAAAATTTAGCATAGCTCGGAATTTGCATCAAAGCATCAGCAAAGGGAATATTAATGTGGAATTTATTGAATACTTCTAAGAACTTACCGAATTGCGCATCCAATTTTGATTTTTTCAATGCTGCAGAGAAAGGTGGAGTGATAAAAATTTTAGATTGTGCAGTGGGTGTAGGTGTAGAGTTAGAAGACTTATCCTTGGGTGTTTTGACATGTTCCTCTTGCGAGTGGCTTTTTGCGCCAACCTCTGACTCTAAAGTTTTTCCATTCCTTAACTTAATGGCATTCACTTGCTCTTTAGGATTAGTCTCAGTGTTGCTTGGCAAGGTTCTCGGATCTCTACTCGAATTTATCTTCGCCATCTGTCCTATCTTAGTTTCCAAGCCTTTGAGAGTTGCATCTTGATTTTTTAGTCTAGTTTCCGTTGCAAACATAAATTGAGTCATCATCTACTCTAAATTAGATTTCTCCTCTCGAGGCTCAGATCTATACATCTGTCGTTCCCCTTATTGTTCGCCTCTTTGTGGGCGACCCTGATTGTTTTGACCACCCCATGAGAAATTTAGGTTATGTCTCCATCCAGGATTGTATGTGTTCAAATATGGACATTCCCAGGACGGTTTTGAGTCCCCACATGGTTCACTAGTGCCTCATTTTTCATATTATTAGGATTCCTTGTCTGACAATCCTTCGTGAAGTGCTCACCGCCACAACCTTCATAGAAGATCTCTTGCAGTCTTATGGACATACAACCAACATTCATATTATCTATTTTCCTACTCAAAGTCTCTAATTGTGCAGAAACCGCAGAAAAATCACTTACCTGGTTAACTCCAACACTCCTCCTTGGATTGTTCCTCTCAGATTGAGGGTGATAACTGCTAGCAGCCATCTCGTCCAGTAACTCATACCCTTCTTCGGTCGTTTTCCTCAGCAGATTCTCACAGGCCGTAGCATCTATCATGGTACGGTTAGACGAAATTAAACCATAGTAAAAAGTTTGGACAACTAACCCAAGAGGCAACTCATGATGTAGGCATCTCCGCAATAAGTCTTTGTAGTGCTCCCAAGCCTTGTAAAGTGACTCCTGCACAAATTGAGAGAAGGTGATTATGTCCGCTCGCAGCTTCATGATTTTTGATGGAGGAAAGTATTTCAAGAGGAATTCCTTGGCCATATCTTTCCAAGTTGTGATTGAACCAACATGCAAACAATTCAACCAAGATTTAGCTTTGTAACCCGAAGAGAAAGGAAATAAACGCAATCTAATAGCATCATCAAACACTCCATTAAATTTAAAAGTGTCGCAAATTTCTAAGAAGTCGACGTTGTGATTGTTTGGATCATCTAGCGCATTTCCCCCAAATTGGACAGTGTTCTGGATCATCTGAATTATGGCTGGTTTGATCTCAAACTGGTTCGCCTTGATGGTTGGTCGCACTATGCTTGGATGCGCTCAATCAAGAGAAGGTTGTGCGTACTCCAGCATGGTTATACGCCTTGGCTCCTCGACACGTATGTCTTCATGATGCTCTTCTTCACGCTCGCTCATGTTCATCATGTCTTTAAGCCTCTGTTGTTATCTTCGTCTGCCTAGGGTTCTTTCAATCTCGAGATCGAATATCTCTAGTTCAGACTCTAGAGATCTTGGCATGCACCGAGAGAGATACCTGAAACTAAATCGAAGGTGTCAAACAAAATAAGATAAAGAATGCTAAAGTAAATTACTGAAAATAAAATTGTGGATTAACAGTTCCCGGCAACGCCGCCAAAAACTTGATCGAGCAAAAATTGCACGGTAAAATCTTTAGTAAAAATTTATAATATTCAAGCTCGAAATAACCGCAAGTGCACGATATCAAGTAATAATATAGTGTACGAGAGTGCGAGTATCATTCCACTAGAGACTGTATTCCGCAATTGTTATTTCCAGTTATTAGATCTTTAGCAATGATAATTTGAATGATTGTTTACTACTATTATGATTAAATAAAAACTCAAAGAAATGATTCACAACTTCAATGATAAAATAAATAAGCGAAATGATTGATTAAATATTCAATGATAAATGAATTTGTTGGGAATCTCGGTTCACATATCCCTCGTAATTTACTCAATTCGTTCGACAGTGGTCTATGCTTTCGACGGGATTTCCTATCCAATTGAACACGCCCTCTCGAGCTATGCAAAACTAATTCTACTCAGTGAAGTAATTAAATCTCTTTAGTTATTTATCAAAGGTAAATTCCATGTCGTTCTATGAAATCCCCTAGCTTTTGTCCTACCGGACTATAACTGTCGACGCGTATCTGACTTCACATTTATATGTAAATTGTAAATCAACGAACTATACTACTCTTTCGTATCACGGGCTACTCTCGAACCCACTCGCAATATGATATCATTATTAAATTTAGCTACGCTTCAGCAACTCAATGAAAATACTAGCACAATCAAGAATAAATCAAAAGTCGATAGTTGAATTAACTAAACTCGGTTTCGGGGTAGGATCCCCTTAAATCCCAACAAATAATGAAACTTAGCTACTCGATGTCATGATTAAAATAAGCAAACAATGTTTAAAAAAGAAGAAATTAAATTAGAAATACGAGTCTTGACGAAAATGTGAAGAACGGTGTCCGGAAATCTTAAAATCTTCGCTCCAAGCCTTGCTCCAAGCTTTGTTTTTTCTCCCAAGCTCCTGGGCTGCTGAATAGTGTCCAAAAAATGTGCCTAGGATTTGTGCAGCCACCTTTGGTAAGCATCTCACGGAAGGCAAGAAATCATCCTCAATATTTTTTTCCAGAATTAATTACGCTCGGACGGGAAGATTCTACCGCCCGAGCGCCGAGTTCTCTGTAGCTTCGATCTCAACGTGTGCCGATCGAGCGGCAAGATTCTACCGCCCGAGCGCCATGACTTCTGTAATCTTGCACCACTCGCGCTCGAGTGGAGCGGTAAGATCCTACCGCTCGAGCGCAAACTCTTACGTCACCACTTCCAGAAATCCATCCTCGCGCTCGAGCGCCAGCTTTTCTGTCAATTTCTTATGGCTTGCATATTTCTGTCCCGATTTTAGTTCTCCGGTCATTTCACCTGCAAATTCATCACAACACGATCATATGCATATGTTAATTGTAAAATGAACAAACTGTATATGCAATGCACGCTCACACAATGCAAACACACACAAACTAATGCAATAAAACACGTAAAAATAACACATATGAGTTGATCTTGTTGGACTGAAGGTACACATAACTCGAGGACCAGCGCTTATTTTCCGCAATTTAAGTTAAATGTATGATTTAAGTTTACGTTAAAGATTTTATGACTTTTATGATGATTTTGAGTGGTTTTTGAGAGGACGTTAGAGTTACTTTTATTTTGAAATATTGCTAAGATATGTTTGGTAAATGATTGACAATTTTATATTTTGAATTCTTCCCTTTGAATTTTCAAAAATAGTTGGTTGGCCCATTATATATATATATATATATATATATATGTATATAAATGTGTGTGTGTGTGTATATATATATATAAATATTCGGTCAAAGTTTTTAGAAAGAAAAAAATTATTTTTTGTTCTTTTTAGAGAAAAACGAGTAGTGGAATTTTCAATTGGTATCAGAGCAATGATCATGCAAAGGGTTGTGCCACCGTCAGTGCCAAGAAACTCAATTATCAAGCCTCAATCTGTAATTTTAATTGCTTTATATGATTTTTTATGGTGATACCTGCATGATTACATGGATTATATGTTTATGTTACATGTTTAATAGTTTTTTTGAGATAAAATATTATTTATGCTTAAAGTTGCTCAAAATGAGATTAGTATATGCTGCATGATTAGAAAACTTAGATTTAAATGCATGTTGGTTAGGTTTAGAATTTGGAAAACGTTCAGATATAATGCCTCATAGACGTGCACCTAGTACCGATAGGCAAGCCGACAATATTGAGGATCGTCCAGGGAATGCACCCCAACCTCCTAATGGGGATGCTGCTATTTGTGCACTAGAGGGTATGGCACGTTTCTTTGAGCAGTAGTTTTAGTAGGCTCCAAGGGCATGGCACGACGATCAGTTCCGGAAGCTAGGCCCGAAGGAATTTTTTGGCACCACTGACCCATTTGCTGCTGAGGGTTAGATTTGATCTCTTGAGGTTCACTTCCGCTATCTAAATATTGGAGACACTGATCGAGTTAGGTGTGCTACTTATATGTTAAGAGACGATGCTTCCCTTTGGTGGGAAGGGGCGGAGCATGGGATTGATTTGGCCACGCTTACTTGGGTTCGATTCAAGGAAATATTCTACGAGAAATACTTCACCACTGACGTCCGAGGACGCTTGAAGAAGGAGTTCATGGGTCTCCGACTGTGCCCGAGTTTGTAAAGAAGTTTGATAGGGGTTGTCACTTTGTGCCCCTCATTTCTAGGGATGCTGCTGAGAAACTTAAGCACTTTTTAGATGGCCTACGACCTACTATACGCCATGATGTGATGATGGTGCGACCAACGGACTATGCAGATGCCACTGTCTATGCATTCCAAGCTTAGCAAGCCTTGAAAGATATTGATTATGAGATGCAGCACAAGAGGTAGCAGCACCAACAGAATTCCAAGCCAAATAATAAGTCATATATGGGACCTCCTATACATCAAGGGCAGCAAAAGCCCCAAGGGCAAGTGAAGAAGCCAGGACCGCCAAAGCCACCACAACATGGAGAACCAAAGCCTGTTGAGAGGACACTGTGCAAGGAGTACAATCGCTTACATTTTGGCAAGTGCATGTGGGGGACATATAAGTGCTTCATATGCAAAGAAGAAGGACTTAAAGCTGCGGATTGCCCGATGAAGAAAGCACCAACTGTGGGAAGAGCTTATGTTATGCATGCTGAGGAAGCTGAGGAGGATCCAGACACGACTTTAATCATTGGTAACCTAGTTATTTAATGTTTTTATATTGCTTTTATTGCATTAATTGTTAAATTGGTTATGAGAATTTATTTGGGGGTCAAGGAGAACCTAATGGAAATAGGGTTGCATGCTCTACCTTAGTTGGTACTAAGATATGACAATGGAAATCATAGAAATTGAACTTGAATTATGAGCCTTAATTATGTAAGGGAGATATTTAATTCCAAATAAAATTTTTAAGGCTTAAAATTGAGAAAAATCAAAACTTTGGGCATGATTGGATATTTTCAAAACTATGAGAACCAAATTGCCATATCCGAAAACTTAAGGGACTTAATTGTAAATAACCGAAATTCAGGGATTAAAGCGTAATTTCCAAAACTATTGGGGAAAAATGGAATCATTCGAAACTTCTAAGGATGAAAGTGCAACTTAAAAAATTTAAGGGGTTAAACTACAATTATTTTCGAGAAGTATTAGGGCCCAATCTCATAACTTTCAAAATTTTGGGGAAATAATCATAGAAATTCCTTAAGCCTCAACACGAAGAGATTTGACGGTGTATTCATCGCAGGAAGGATATTCATTTTAGGGATAGCTACCTACGCATTGTTGGATTCGGGGGCTACACACTCATTCATATATAAGAAATTCGTCAAGAGACTAAATATTATACCCAGGGATATGAGATTAGGCTTCAAAGTTTCTATTCTTTCTGGTGATCAATTGATCACTTCGAGTATTATAAAGAATCTGGAGCTTCGTTTGCAAAAAGATGTGGTTCGGACAGATCTCACTGTACTCCCTATGCCTGAATTTGACATCATACTTGGCATAGATTGGCTATCATTTAATGGAGCTTCGATAGATTTTCGGCAGAAGTCAGCGTCTATTTGACCACCCAGCGGGAAATCTTTTGTCTTTGAGACAGTGAGGAACAAGCAAATGCCGCACATGATCTCTTTTATGTGCGCGAGAAAGCTTATGAGACGAGGATGCCAAGATTTTCTAGCATGTGTTACTACAGCACATGCCCCTATCAGTCAGAAGCTAGAGGATGTTGAGATCGTCAGAGACTTTCCTAGCGTCTTTCTCGAGGACGTTTCAGTCATTCCACCTGATCACGAGGTGGAATTTTCTATTGATTAGATGTCGGGCAATGTACCCCTTTCTAAAGCACCCTATAGTCTAGTACCTGCCGAAATGAAGGAGTTAAAAGATCAAATTCAAGAATTGCTGGACAAGGGTTTTATTCGCCTTAGTTGTTCTCCTTGGGGCGCACCGGTATTGTTTGTGAAGAAGAAGGACGGTAGTATGCGACTCTACATTGATTATCAAAAGCTGAATAGAGTCACCATCGAGAGTAAATATCATCTGCCTAGAATTGAAGACTTATTTGATCAATTACAAGGAGCATCGATATACTCGAAGATAGATCTTCGTTTGGGATACCACCAGTTGAAAGTGAAAGAGTCCGATGTTCATAAGACAACATTTAGAACTCGATATGGGCATTATGAGTTCATGGTCATGCCATTTGGGTTGACCAATGCGCGCGATCTTCATGGAACTCATGAATCGCGTATTTCAGCCGTATCTTGATTAATTTGTTATAGACTTTATCGATGACATTTTGATCTATTCGAAGAGTAAAGAGGAGCATAGTCAGCACTTGAGGACGGCACTGCAAATACTTCAAGATACGAAGTTATATGTTAAGTTCAGAAAGTGCGAGTTTTGTCTTAACTGAGTGGCGTTCTTAGGCCACATTATTTATAGAGAAGGGGTTGAGGTTGATCCGAGTAAAGTCGAGGCAGTGAAGAATGGCCCGTACCTAAGAGCGTAACCAAGATCCATAGTTTCTTGGGTCTAGCTGGCTATTACCGGAAGTTCATTCGAGGATTCTCATCTATTGCGGTACCCATGACCGCCTTGACAAAGAAGAATGCAAAATTTATATGGGGATCTGAATGTCAAGAAAGTTTTGACAAGTTGAAGCAAGCTTTGATCTCAACGCCAGTATTATCAATGTCATCGGGGTAAAGAGTTTGTTCTTTATACAGACGCTCCGAAACTTGTATTGGGCGCAGTTTGATGCTAAATGATCGAGTAATAG
This sequence comes from Primulina tabacum, assembly GCF_025594145.1. NCBI lineage: Eukaryota > Viridiplantae > Streptophyta > Magnoliopsida > Lamiales > Gesneriaceae > Primulina > Primulina tabacum. The sequence goes on from NC_134566.1 coordinate 7,336,065, forward strand.
CCTATGCATCTAGACAATTGAAGGTTCATGAGAAAAATTACCCTACACATGATCTTGAGCTCGCCTCAGTTGTATTTGCACTAAAGATTTGGAGACATTACTTGTATGGGGAGAAGTGCAAGATTTTCACCGACCATAAAAGTTTGAAATAATTCTTTACACAAAAAAAGTTGAATATGAGTCAACGAAGATCGCTAGAGTTGGTAAAAGACTATTACTGTGACATTAGCTACCATCCGGGAAAAAAGCTAATGTAGTGGCGGACGCATTGAGTAGGAATATAGCAGTCATTACTCAATTATCACTTCAGAGACCATTATATTCCGAGATACATCGGTTTGAGCTGACAGTATATGCTGGGACGAGGCCCCTAATCTTGCCACCATGACGGTACAGTCGAATTTGAGGGATAGAATACGTGAGGGACAGTCTACTAATAAGCAATTGCAAAAGTGGAGGTCGAGAGATTAAGCTAAGGTCTGGAATCTATATTCTGAGGTGGATGGTATTGTTCGATATCTAGATCAACTTTGGGTTTCTAGTGCCAATTCTTTGAGAGAAGTCATTATGAAGGAAGCTCATGACATGCCCTATTCCATACATCCTGGAAGCACGAAGATGTACAAGGATCTTCAATTATTGTTTTGGTGGCCGGGTATGAAGCGAGATATCTTGTGATTTGTATCCGAATGTGTGACATTTCAGCAAGTTAAAGCCGAGCATCAGAGGCCAGCGGGACAACTTAAGCCACTTCCTATTCCCAAATGCAAATGAAAAAATATTACCATGGATTTTGTTGTGGGATTACCGAAAACTATCAAGGGGTTTAATGCTATATGGGTGATAGTGGATCGTTTTACGAAATCACCGCATTTTATACCTATCAAGACGACCTTCACCATGACACAATATGTCGAGTTTTATATTCGAGAGATAGTTTGACTACATGGGATTACCGTGTCTATCGTTTCTGACAGAGATCCGAAGTTCACATCGCCTTTTTGGAAATATCTGCATGCAGCAATGGGGAATAAATTATTATTTAGTACAACATTCCATCCTCAAACCGATGGTGAGTCTGAAATAGTGATTCAAATTTTGGAGGACCTACTTCGAGCTTGTGTGACTGATTTTCAAGGAAGTTGGGAATCGAAGTTGCCTCTAGTGGAGTTCACCTATAATAATATCTATCAATTATCAATAGGAATGGCTCCTTATGGGGCACTATCTGGGAGAAAGTGTAAATCACCTATACATTGGGACGAGACTGGTGAAAGAGGAGAATTTGGTCCGGACTTGAACAAGAAAACAGCGGAACTAGTAGTCAAAATCCGAGATAGGATGAAAACTGCACAAAGTCGAAAAAGAGTTATGCCGACAAGTGTCAAAGAGAGTTGGAGTTTGCAGCGGGTGACCACGTATTTGTGAAAGTAGCACCCTTGAAGGGTGTTATGAGATTTGATAAAAAGGGTAAGCTCAGTCCGAGGTCCATAGGACCGTTTGAGATTTTGGAGAGGATTGGAACACTAGTCTATAGAGTGGCGTGGCTACCGATGCTAGTCGGAGTGCATAATGTGTTCCACATCTCAATGCTGAAGAAATACATGTCGAACCCTTCACATGTAATAAATTATGAGCCCCTACAATTAACTCCAAATATGTTCTACGAGGAAAGACTTGCACAAATCCTAGGAAGACAAGAAAGAAGACTCCAAAACAAACTCATTCCAATAGTTAAAGCCAAGTGGCTAAATCACTCAGAGGAAGAAGCTACTTGGAAAACCGAGAGGGACATGAGGAGTCACTACCCATAGTCATTCAGTAAGTTATAATTTCGAGGACGAAATTTTATTTAAGGGATGGAGGAATTGTAAGGTTCAAAAAATAAGATGACGTAATTCAACTGCATGTAAATCTAGGGAAAATGGAAAATGACTAATTAAATGGTTTTAATGGTAAGAATTAATTATGATATGCTTGAGTACATGTTTAAAAATAGGGTTTACTGTTAGAATGCATAAAACTATATTTTTAAAAGTTATTCAAGATGTGATCGAGAAACGAAGACCGAAGGCTGAAAAAAGAAAAATATTTTTATTAACTAATTGTTTTAATTATTTAAAATAAAGTTTATGTTATATGATATTTTTGGAGAATGAGGTGTTTTGAGGTGATTTTATAATTAGAGACGTGTTTTTAAACGGTATTAGATTTTTGATGAAAATATAAACTTTTTGAGAACTCGGCTAATAATTTCACAAACTTTCCTAAACAAAATATTGTAAATATTCACTAATGTGCTTAATGGGCCTAGAATGCCATGCTAATGAGCCTAAGCATATACTAGGTGTTTTAATTAAATTAAAAATGCCCCAAACCCTCCCTCTTTCCTCACAATTCACACGCCCATCCCCTCTTAAAATTGCAAGGAGTCTTTGGCAGCACACCAAAAACACACAACACGAAAATTTGAAGGAAAATGCATGAGCTTTGAAGAAAAAAAATCAGCCTAGGGTCTAGGTCGCCGTTCTTCACATCGCCAACTTATTTTCTTTCGTAATATACGCAAAGGCACGCCTTAATCTTCTTTTTTTCATCTATTACACAATGTTATTGATTTGAATTATGTTTTCATGAAAAATATGTTATGGCATGTCTAGAACTCATGATTTTGTGATTCAAAACTCATGTATATGTTGCATAAAGAGGCTTCCATCCTCAGACAATAAAAAAGGATGAATTTCTAAGGTTTTAAAAGCTTAGGCGAGGCTACACAAAGCCTGAACGTAGGCGAGCCAATCAAGAACGAAAAATCGCATGATGGTGCATTAGGGTCTCGGTTAGAAGGAACCATAGCGTGCGGCTCGACCAAGGCTTAACCAAGGCTCGGGTTGGACGTGGTTAGGTGTGAGGAAGAGTCCTAGCATAGCTAGGACTCATGCACAACGGCTATGGAAGAGTCCATGCAAGATATGACTCTTCCCATGCAAGCCGAGAGATGCTGCTATGCGTGGGGAGTCACGGCTTGGCCAGGGTGGTCAGGGCTGGGCTAGAATAGGTCTGAGGGTGGTCCAGAAAGGGTCATGAGGGTTCGGGATTGGGTGGTGGCTCGAGTGAAGAGCCTTCGTCGAGTAGAGTCCTAGGGCACGGAGGGAAGGAACTCGCGCGGCTTGTCTCAGGCAGGGGGCTGCAGCGTGGGCTAGGGGCTGGTTATTTGGGTCAAGGGTGGTCAGGAGGGTCCCTAATGTTAGAGTAGATGCCCTGCAAGCCAACAGTTGGCTAGATAATTTATTGACTCAAGTGTAATAAACAAACTTTATTTTAATATAATTTTACTTTTTATGGTCTTGTTTTACATTATCTGTATACCCATGCAATCAGCATAAATAAAGTCTTTGATTATACTTTAATACAAATGAATCGTAATTCGATGTTGAAACTCATTTGTAAACACTGTATATTCTAAATTCGTTCCTAGTCGATTCGGTCGCCTAAAACATGGATAAAGTTCGCTTGAGCTCGAGACTAGCATCTGTGATGTTGTGTACCGCGTTTCTTGGTAAGGTCATAGAGATGTCCAAACATGCAGACAGGTAGTCATATGATGATTATATCGAACAACCCTCCCTCGGACTTTCCAAGTGGTTATCATTCATCGAGAGGATAAGTCCGTGGTTATGATTGTACACCATTAGTCCTTACGACCCGGGACAACACTGAGGCTCTATATGCTAGGGCTGTGCTTTGACTCGTTTACTTGCTCCAGGAGAGTCATCAGGTGGCGAGGTTGGGTACCGTTGCGACACATAGAGGATGGATAACGTTGGAATCACCTACGAGTGTGGATATCCAATGTGATCTGATGAAGAATTTCTCCAATGGTACATGCGATGTCATTATTTATTCTCAAAGATGTGTCACATAGTTATCGAATTTTATGCAACCCTCGATGAACCAATGGTTGCAGATTCGATCGAGATATATGAGACGAAGGGATCGTACTGTACGTTAATCATAATCGACTGGTTCTTGCAGGCACTATCAGTGATACCTAGGGAATCATGGGCGATGCTACTAGACGCTCTTACCATGATTCGATGGGTTTAATCAGAAATATGATTTCTGACATTCTCATAATCAATTTTTGATACATAGAATGGGGAGAATTAGGGTAAGCCCGAATAAATGATTATGTCTTAAATCACAAAGAGTTGTGAACCCAAGGCTAGCTGTATTCCTGAGCTATTGAGGGTCACACAAGCACTGGTTTCCTTGTTCCCGTTGAGATAATAAATTCAATGGGTTGAATTTATGAGAAATAAGTTTGATATGATCAATCGATAAGCTTATAAATAAAGTTTATAAAAGCTTATAGAAATTTTGAGATCATAACTGCTAAAACAGTCAAGGGAGTGCACCTGTCTTATATGGACATTGGTGATCTCGAAATTAAAGTGTGCATCATAATAACAATAAGTTGAAATTTTCACATCGATGATGTTGAATCGTCGATCGTGATTATGATGATATTAACGTAATGAGAGCATGGATCATGGTCTTGTAAGAGTATAAGTCTATCATGATAAGTTATTAAAGTTCAAATGAGCTTTAATAATTAAATTATATTTTAATGAATTAAAATAACCCATTAAGTTTTTATTAAATATGATATTGATTTATGTAATATGGAGATATTCATTTTACCCTAATTTTAAAAATATGCACACGAAGTAAAATAATATTTTGCATGGTTAGTGGGTGCAATTGTCGTGACTCAAAGATTTTTGAGATTCATTGACTTAATTAATATGATTAATTAAGGAAATTACAATTAGTTAATATAATAAAAGATTTTATTATTCTTCTTGTATTTTTTTTTGAGGCATTCGGTGGCAATAAAATCAAAGAAGAGCACCGAAGCTTTAAAAAGTGAATATGAAACGAGAAAGTCCCTATTATTTTAATCAACAATTCTTGCTCTCAAAAGGTTTTGAACTAATTTTGTTTTCTTGATCTCAAACGCAAAATATCTTCTACATTTTTTAGTGCAATTTAGAAGAGGAATAAATATTCCAGTCGTGGACCGGATTATGTGATCGAAGAACGTTCGTAGATATTTACAACAAGAGCTACGTCCGCTAATACCGGAGTAGTTGGAGCCAAGTGAATTAATTCACCAAAGGTAAAAGTTTTAAACATCCTATGTATGTTTAATTTATAAAACCATACGAGTGCTCAAACAAATATTTTGATTGCCAAAATAAAATTAAAATTTTAAACTTCCGCTGCGTTTTGGGAACGAGAAAATCGAGATCCAACAGTGGTATCAGAGCTAAGGTTTTTTTCTAAATCGTATGGTTTTGATATTAAATAATTTTTTTCTAACCACACAAGAAAATTTTTCAGAAAATCGATGCACCATCAAAATTATTTTTTCCAGAAAACAAAAAAAAAATATTTTTGGATCTGCCCGGAACTGTTCCGAGCAGACTGCGCGCGCAGTGTCCGCGCAGCGTGCGCGCGGTCTGCGCGCCTCATGCGCACTACTGTGCGCGCAGGGCACGCACAACATTCCTGCGACTGCCTGAAACGTTCAGGCAGTGCGCGGGCGGCTGCCCGAGAATGTCTCGGGCATTGTTCTAGATAATGGGCTTGAATTGTTTGGGCCTAGGGTGCGATTTTTTGATTTTTCAAATTTTTGGGCAAAATTGATAATTTTGAAAATTGTTTCAATTTTTCTTTTTGAAAAATTAATTATTTTCTTGTAAAATAAATAATTAGAATATGATTTTAGTTCTTTATTGTAAAAATGAGTTTTACAAGAAATCAATTATTATTGATTTAATTGGGAATTAAATAAATGTGTTTATTTAATTTATTTAATTCTTTAATAATTGTGGTGTTTAGCAATAAAATTATTAGATATATGATTTAACAATTAATTAAATTGTTTAATTAAATTGATGTTAATATTTTATATTAAATGCATGAAGGATGATCGAGAGCCTTGACCAATGTGTTATGTGTATGTTAGGATATTTTACTGTTTTATTCATTTTGTTAATATTTGATATTAATAAAGTGGGCCTAGTTTATGGCCCGTTCTTACCCCATGAGATGTATCCTTTATGTGTCATGACTATTTAAATGTAATTATTAGAAATAGTGGGAGATCAGGACTGGAAGATGGTGGGTCCGATGCACAAGATGAAGACATGTAAAATATTGGAAGCTCTTGTAATAGTTGCATTATCATCCCTGCATTCACCTAGGTTTTGGACCTGGATCCATGTATGGCTCACATGGATCTAATAGTGATGGCAATCGTTCATCCTTATTTATTGTTGAATGTCATATTATGATATATGCGATATATAGTAGGATGCATGTATGTATATTATTAGATAATATAGATGCATGAACCCGGCAAAAATACAAACTCGTGACACGTAATTTTAAAAATTAAAATGATGAGACAATTTTAAAATTAAAATCCCTCATTTTGAATATAATTCAAAATTCATATCAAACCGTAAAAGTAAAAATTAAAAGAGTTTAATTTTTTCTCACCTTCCAACAACCGTGGTTGCATGTTAATCGCTACCCGCGGACAGTGTCTGGCTCATATTATTGAGGAGGCCTCGACGCCGGAAAGCTGTGACTTTCACCGGACATAAGATGTGAATTGGGTGAAACTCCCATGACTTCGGCTCATATTATTGGGGAAACTCATGGCGACCGTCTACTACAATTCAACATTGATGGGTCGGTTTGACACGCGAAAATAAACGGCGTCATATTATTGGGTCCTTATTAAACGTGAGGCAAAACACGCGGAGTTTGCATAGGGATGCAATTGGATTCTACCTTTTAGAAATTATAATTGGCTGATATTATTCAGGATTATAATTGGCTAATTGGACTCTACGTGCCCACTAAGGAAATACGATTTTCTTTTTTCATCAGAGGGTGGTGAAAATGTCAAAATTGTGGGAGAGAATTTATAAAATAAAAATCCATATTTTATATCTTAAAATTATTTTAAAATTATCAGCAACAATTATTCTGTTTCATTATCAGTATATTTTTCGATTTTGTCACGTAATCTATTTTTATTATTAACAAGCTAATTGAATCTAAATTTCAAGACTGGTTGGGAAAATTGTTCTGAATTCGGAGAAAATGACATACACACTATTGTCACTCCTGCTGAACTGACAAAGCATGCAAGATGGTAGGACCATAATGTGCAAGATAAAGTGTAACATGCTCGCATCTATGTCAAATGAACTGTAGGGATAGTTTGAGAAAATGTTAAATGCTGCTGACATTCGAATGCAAGTGCAAGAGTTGCATGGTGCATGAAACTCGTATAGTGATGCACACCATTTTTAAAGCTCTTGACTGCATGCATGCAAGATGGAGCTCTGCCCCATGAGCGTGGTGTACATATGATTGGGTTTATTGAGAATGTGGTGGGCCTGGAATGTGTTATTCCTAACGAGCTAATTGATGACATCAATTTGTTGTCTTTATCTTCCTCATTTGACGAGGTTATACTGAACTTCAATTTGAATAAGATAGATGATAGCCTTGGAGAGCTAGTCAATTTGCTTATGAATTTTGAAATCACCATAAAATAGGAAATTGTTGTTTTTCTAATGAGTCTCTCGTCAGACGAAAAATGGCCAACAAGGTAAGGGAAAGAAATGTTCTGCTCCTCACAAGAAAAACAAACCCAATAAGAGGCAAACTCTGAAGGACACTTAAAAGGCCGACAAAGCCCAATAAGTTAGAACATTTTTATTTCAATGCAAGAAGTCCGGACATAAGAAATTATATGTGTCAGAAATGTTCTGGAAATGATAAGTGAATGTCCAAGTAAACATGATTTCAACAACAAACAAAAAAAGTTAGATGATCCAAATCTCACACAAATATGGCACGCTATACTATGTCGCATTTCCCAAAGAAGGATGCACATACTAGCGGAAGAAGGCATGTTTGATTTGTCAGACATAAATTCTCTACCTACTTGCAAATCCTGTCTAAAAGGAAAAATGACCAAGACTCCATTCAATGGAAACGTGGAACGTGCACATGGTCTACTGGATTTGATCCACATAGACGTTTGTGGCCCGCTAAGTGTTAGCACAAAATATGGGCAATCCTACTTCATTACCTTTATTGATGACCATTCGAGGTATAGGTATGTTTATTTGATGAAACACAAATCTGAAGCATTTGAAAAGTTCAAAGAATTCAGATCTGAAGTCGAAAAACAGCTAGAAATGAGTATTAAGACACTTCGATCTAATCGAGGTGGAGAATACTTGAGTGCTGAATTTTTGGGTTATCTAAAAGAATGAGATTCTCTCACAGTGGACTCTACCAACAACACCACAATTGAATGGTGTTTCTGAACGTCGTAATCGAACCTTGATGGACATGGTTCGATCCAAGATGGGATTCATTGAATTGGTTACATCGTTTCGGGGCTTTGCGCTTGAAACTGTAGCAATGTTGTTGAATAATGTTCATACTAAAGCAGTGGATAAAACACCATATAAGATACGGAGGGGAAAAACTCTCAAATATTCTTACATGAGAATATGGGGATGTCGTGCTTACGTAAAGCAAAAAATGAGAGACAAATTAGATAGTAGATCCATTTTCTTCTACTTTGTAGGATATACAAAGAATTATGTTGGATATTATTTCTATCATCTCAATGAAGCAAAAGTGTTTGTTTCAAGAAATGCCACCTTTTTGAAAAACAATTTCTATTAGATAAAAAAGACAAGATGATAGAACTTGAAGAAATTCAAGATACTCCATCAACTGTAGAAGTTGAATCGAATCCTCAACAACTAGTAGTTGAAATGCAAACTCCTAGAAGGTCTGATAGGGTTATTAGACCACCTGCAAGATATATGCTTCTTCATGAACAAGGCCATGATGAGCCTTGTGTTGGATGTGATCCAATGAATTTCAAAGAAGCAATATCTGACACTGATTCAACCAAATGGCTTGAAGCCATGCAGTCAGAAATGGAATCTATGTTTTCAAACCAAGTCTGAACATTAGTGGATCCACCTGAGGAAATCGTTCCCATAGGATGCAAATGGATCTACAAAAGAAAGCTTGCGGCGGATGGGAAGATAGTGACCTTCAATGCAAGACTGGTTGCAAAAGGTTATACTCGAAGATAAGGAATTGACTATGAGGAAATTTTTTCACCAGTTGCTATGTTTGAGTCCGTTAGAATAATATTAGACATAGCAGCATGGTATGACTATGAAATATGTCAAATGAATGTAAAGACTGCTTCCTCAATGGAGACATCAAAAAGAAATTTATATGTCTCAACCTGATAGATACACATCAGTAGGAAATGAGCATAAGGTATGCAAACTTCAGAGATCAATATATGGTCTCAAGCAGGAGTCAAGGAGTTGGAACCTCAAATTAGATAGCACTATCAAAGAGTTTGGTTTTGCTAAGAATCCTGAAGAACCATGCGTGTACAAGAAAGTTAGTGGGATTGCAGTGACATTCCTAGTACTTTATGTTGATGACGTCCTACTCATTGGGAATGATGTAGGATTAGTGCAATAATGTAACGCCCCGAAAATTTAAAGGTCCACGTAAACCACATGCATGCAATTATTAAATTCTTTGTATTTTAATTAATTGTTTTAATTGCATTAATTAATTATGTTGTGCATATTTGCATGTTTAAAAATATATTTTTCTACATAGTTGCATTAAAATATATTTTTAAAGGGTATTCGAGTTGCGATCGAGGAACGGAGACCAAGAGCTGAAAAAAATAGAAAATGTTTTTATTGGTTAATTGTTTTTAATTATTTAAATTATGGGTGATGTTTTTCTTATTTTTGAAAATATAGGGTTTTGGGGTGATTTTATATGACGGGACGTAATTTTTATCGGTGTTAGATTTTTAACAAAAATACGAACGTTTTGGCAATTCGACTAATAAATTCACAAACTTTATTAAACAAAATTATTTTTAATATTTTAATTGTGCACTAATGGGCCTAAATTACCTACTTAGTGGGCTTAAGCCTTATTAGCAACCTAATTAAATATTTAAAGTTCTAAACCCCACCTCAAAACTACGCATCACACGCCCCACACTTTCAATTCACATCAAACACTTTTCTTTCAAGTTACACGGCACACACAACATATCTTGAAGAGAAACTTTTGTAAATTCAAGGGAAAAGCATCAAAAGTTGCAAGGTTTTCAAGCCGTTGTTCCTCATTGTCGTTCTTCGCAATCGTCAACGGTTTTTCGTGCGTAAAATACGCAAAAGCACGCCATATTTCTATCTTTCAAACATCTGTCACACCATAATATTTATTTGATCATGATTTGAAAGAAAACATGACACACAATTTTATTTTCGTAACTATGTGCATATAGGTGTTAAACTTGTGTTATTTGATTCCAAAATCATGTTTTATGTTGTTCAAGGGGCTGCCATGGTTAGGGTATGGATTGAGCATGTTTTTACACAAGTTAGGGTCCAAATAACACAACTAAAACGTTGCAAAACCGAACAACAGAAGCTGGAAACTATAAGTGGTTTTTTGGTGTCATAGGGCTCGGGTAAGGGGGAGACTTGGTGCAAGGCTTGGCTTGGCCGGACCAGGGCTCGTCTAGGGTAGTGCCTGGGTCAAGGTAAGAGTCCTAGACACGCTAGGACTTGAGTCAAGAGGGCTAGGGAGGAGTCCAAGCAAGCTAGGACTCCAACCCATGAGTTCAAGGAAGAGTAGCGCAGGTGGGCAGCAGCTTGTGCAGGGCTTGTTGGCTCGGTCAGGGGCTTTGGGCTGGGCTAGGTTAGGTCCTTAGGGTCCTAAGAAGGTGCACAAGGGGCTGGTTAAAGGTCTGGTTCGGTCAAGTGGCTAAGCAAGAAAACATGGAGTCCTAGTCTAGGTGGGTTTTCTCGGCCATGCTTGTGCTGAAGTGAGGGGCTTCGGTTTTCAAGCTTTGGGCTCGAGTCCTATGGGTTCTAAGGGTCTAGGAGGGTGCCTAGAGGGGCTGGTCATAAGTTGGTGCAGGGTGGCTCGACATGGCTCGAGACAAACACAAAAACGTGGGGGAGAAGCTCATGACAGCAAGTTAGGCGAAAGGTTGCTGTCAAGCTTCAGTGTTTTGCTGCTCATGTCCACGAGCTTGGGTTGGTCTAGGTATGGTCTGGACGTGGTCCAGAGAGGGTTAGGGTGCGCTGGTTTTGGTGGTGGCTCAGCTGGTAGAGTCCTGGGCTAACTAGGGGTCCTAGAGCAACTATGAAACTCACGCTCACACAGCACATGCAATAGGGTCAGTTTCCAGGAGTGATTGTGCAGCTTAGGGGCTGGTTCTTTGGCTTGGGACTGGTTAGTAGGGTTCATAGATGGGTTGGCTTGAGGTGGCTTGGGTGTGGCTCGAGTAAATTAGAAGATGGCTCGGTGTGTTCGATAAAGGGTCAAAAACAAAAACTAAAGAAGAAAAATTGAATCCATGGGTCAACGGGTGTGGCTCATGACTTGGAAGAGTAGAATAAATAATAAAAATGCTATATTTAAAATTTACGATCAAAATAATGAGTTTTGAATTTATCCGGGATTTAATCGCCGCACGAAACGCTAATTAACGAATTAATTGAAACGCCTAGTTTTAAGTTTTATAAAATTATGAAAAATTATATTTAAGCTTAAATAATTATTAAAAGTCTAATTTTTTAATTTGGAAATTTTATATTAAGGTTTGGTTTAATTCGGGATTAAAACGCATCAATACGTCATATTTAAAGATTAATTTATAAGTATTCGATTTAAGCCAAATAAAAATGTGGAAAAATTAATGTAATATTAAATAATTATTTGGGAGATATTAGAGTCAATGAAATTAATAAAAAGTAAAAAATATGAAATTTTACGTCTAGGGGTAAAACGGTCAATTTACACCTAGAAATTAGTAAACATCATGGCAATGTCCTGAATGCTGTTTTATATTCTAATACGATTATTTCAAATGTTTATGAATTTTTGTATGTCAAATTATAATTATTTTAAATGTTCATGGATATGTATATGTTAAAATGTTATTTTTAAAACGTTTATGGATTTTAGGATTTAACGTGGACATTTAAAAGAAATGTTGCATGCTTGATTTAAAAGAAAAACGTTATACGCATGTTTAAATTTTATTTGGTGATGGAAATACGAAATGTTGAAGGACGTGAAGGGATTGTGAATAATACGATGACATGTTGGAAATATCGTGAGGGTTATAGTCCCAGTGGGAGCCCAACGATCGTGTTTCCATTGATACGAATACGAATACGTTGATATGTTGGCCATGGACTCAATTGACCGGTGAGAATGTTGTTGATGTCTCCGCCGCCCAGTACTTTGGTTTTATGTAGATGGATCCATCGCCCAATACGATTAAGAATACGAGTCACAATCACGATCTGAATTCAACAAACACGAATATGAATATGAATATGAATATGAATATGTTGATACGAATATGGATATGGATACGAATATGAATATGGATATGAATATGAATATTTTTATGATGATACAAAAATGTTTATTAAAATGTTTTTTATTTAAAGTTCATGCATCATGAAAAGATTTACGAAAATGTTATATTTAAGGTTTATGCATCTTCATGAAAATGACATTTTAAGTACAAGTATTTTTCACTGTTGTACGTGATTTGTATACGTATTATTTGTTATCAAGATTATGGTGTGTTGAGTCTTTAGACTCACTATGTGTGAATTGATGCAGGTGATTATGATAAAAATATTATGGAGGTCTTAATGGTTGGTTTTGCTGGACTGAAGGTGCATATAACCCGAGGACCGACGCTAGTTTTCCGCACTAGTTATGATTTATGATTTTAAGTAATGTTAAAGATATTTTTACGACGATTTATTTATGAGTGGTTTTGAGAGGTTATCGTATGTGCTATATTTTTCAAATGTTATTTTTAGGTTTAGTAAAATGTTGGATAATTTTATGATAAATTATTTCCTTTGATTTTCAAATAGTAGTTGGATGTTTTATTTTAAAATGGTGTAAAAGTATTTTAGGTATATGTATATGTAGTGGGCCGAATTTATAAGAGTAAAAAAAAAATTCTAGTACTTTTTAAGCAAAACGAATAAGCAGACGTTTCAATTAAACTAAAGTATGGTTAGCAAGTAAATTCTCCATGAAAGACATGGGTGAAGCATCCTGTGTATTGGGAATACAAATCTATAGAGATAGATCAAAGAGGATGCTGGGGCTCACCCAGGCCACTTATATCGATACCATTTTGAAGTGATTCTCTATGGAAGAGTCCAAGAGAGGATACTTACCAATGTGTCAAGGTGTTCCTCTATCTAAAGCTATGTGTCCCAAAACTGATAAAGAGATAGGGATGATGACACGTATTCCATATGCGTCAGCCATTGGTAGTATCATGTATGGTATGATATCAACACGTCCAGATGTTGCTTACGCTCTGAGTGTTACAAGCAGATATCAGGCGAACCCTGATCCAATGCATTGGAAGGCCGTGAAAGATATTCTTAAATACTTAAGAAGGACTAAGAACTTGTTTATGGTCTATGGGGGTGGAAAACTAAAATTGAAAGGCTACGCTGATTCTAGATTCCAATGTGACGTACATGATTCGAAATCGACCTCTGGTGTTGTATTCGTGCTAAATTGTGCGGCTGTCTCTTGGAAAAGTTCCAAGAAAGACACCGTTGCGGATTCCACCACTGAAGCTGAGTACATTGTTGCATCTGCTGCAGCAAAAGAGAAAGTTTGGATTAGGAATTTTGTCCAAGAGTTGGGCGTTATTCCTAATGGAGTTGATCCAGTCCCGGTGTATTGCAAAACACTGGTGCCATTGCGCAAGCAAAGGAACCAATGTCTCATCAGCGATTCAAACATATACTGAGGAAGTTCCACATCATACGGGAGATTGTGGGAAGGGGAGACATATCAGTCGAAAGAGTCCCCTCTGCAGATAATGTTGCTGATCCACTTACAAAGCCCTTGCCAGGACCATTGTTTGAGAAGCATAGCAAAGCAATGGTATTAAAGTTATGGGTAGTTGGCTCTAGGGCAAGTAGGAGATTGTTAGAGTAGATGCCCTGCAAGCCAACAGTTGGCTAGGGAATTTATTGACTCAAGTGTAATAAAAAATCTTTATTTTAATATAATTTAACTTTTTATGGTCTTGTTTTACTTTATTTGTATACCCATGCAATCAGCATAGATAAAGTCCTTGATTATACTTTAATACAAATGAATCGTAATTCGATGTTGAAACTCATTTGTAAACACTGTATAATCTAAATTCGTTCCTAGTCGATTTGGCCGCCTAAAACATGGATAAAGGTCGCTTGAGCTCAAGACTAGCATCTGTGATATTGTGTACCGCGTTTCTTGGTAAGGGCGTAGAGATGTCCAAATATGCAGACGGGTAGTCATATGATGATTATATCGAACAACCCTCCCTCGGACTTTCCAAGTGGTTATCATTAATCGAGAGGATAAGTCCGTGGTTGAGATTGTACACCATTAGTTCTTACGACCCGGGACAACACTGAGGCTCTATATGCCAGGGCTGTGCTTTGACTTGTTTACCGGCTCCAGGAGAATTATCAGGTGGCGAGGTTGGATACAATTGCGACACATATAAGAACCAGTGCATTGTAGTCGGGGATTCATCGCTCACCTACGGGTGTGGATATCCTATGAGATCTGATGAAATAATAGTGCGTAGAATCTCTGGCCAAAGTATGAGATGTACACTGGAGAAGGAGTTCTCCAATGGTACATACGATGCACTATTTATTCTCAAAGATGTGTCACATAGTTATCGAATTTTATGCAACCCTCGATGAACCAATGGTTGCAGATTCAATCGGGATATATGAGATGAAGGGACCGTACTGTATGTTAATCATAATCGATTGCTTCTTGCAGGCACTATCAGTGATACCTAGGGAAACATGGGGCGATGCTACTAGACGCTCTAACCATGATTCCATGGTTTTAATCAAAAATATGAATTCTGACATTCTCATGATCAATTGTTGATGTATAGAATGGGGCGAATTAGGGTAAGCCCGAATAAAATATTATGTTCTGAATCACAAAGAGTTGTGAACCCACGGCTAGCTGTATCTCTGAAGCATTGAGCGTCACACAAGCACTGATTTACTTGTTCCCGTTGAGATAATAAATTCAATGGGTTGAATTTATGAGAAATAAGTTTGATATGATCAATCGATAAGCTTGTAAAAGCTTATAGAAATTTTGAGAGCATGAGTGCTAAAACAGTCAAGGGAGTGCACCTGTCTTATATGGACATTAGTGATCTTGAAATTAAAGTGTGCATCATAATACAAATAAGTTGAAATTGTCACATCGATGATGTTGGATCGTTGATCGGGATTATGATGATATTAACGTAATGAGAGCATGGATCATGGGCTTGTAAGAGTATAAGTCCATCATGCTAAGTTATTAAAGTTCAAATGAGCTTTAATAATTAAATTATATTTTAATGAATTAAATATAACTCATTAAGTTTTTATTAAATATGGTATTGATTAATGTAATATGAAGATATTCATGATACCATAATTTTAAAAACATGCACACGAAGTAAAACAATATTTTGCATGGTTAGTGGGGGCAATTCTTGTGACTCGAAGATTTTTTAGATTCATTGAATTAATTAATATGATTAATTAAGGAAATTACAATTAGTTAATATAATAAAAGATTTTATTATTCTTGTTGTATTTTTTTTAAGGCATTCGGTGGGAATAAAATCAAAGAAGATCACCGAAGCTTTAAAAAGTGAATAAGAAACGAGAAAGTCCCTATTATTTTAATCAACAATTCTTGCTCTCAAAAGGTTTTGAACCAATTTTGTTTTCTTGATCTCAAACGCAAAATATCTTCTACACTTTCTAGTACAATTTAGAAGACGAATAAATATTCCAGTCGTGGACCGGACGGATTAGGAGATCGAAGAACGTTCGTATGGATTTAGAACAAGAGCTACGTCCGCTAATACCGAAGTAGTTGGAGCCAAGTGAATTAATTCACCCAAGGTAAAAGTTTTAAACATCCTATGTATGTTTAATTTATCAAACCATACGAGTGCTCAAACAAATATTTTGATTGTCAAAATAAAATTAAAATTTTAAACTTCCGCTGCATTTTGGGTACGAGAAAACCGAGGTGGCTCATGAACTTCCAACACCTAAGTGGTCTAGTTAGGGTTTGGCTCGAGGTGGCTCGTGGACGGCTCGATGAAACCGCGAGTTGGCTCGAAGGGTTAAGCTAGGTTTGGTTTTTGAGTTTAAATGGCTAAAGGGTTTAACCATGGTCCATGGGGGCCGATTCATGGTTCACGAGAGTAATTTAGGTATAAGAAGTCAATGTTTAAAGTTTGGGATTAAAAAAATAAAATTTGAATTAATTCGAGAATTAAACGCTCTACGAATTAATAATTATGAAATTAAATAGAAAAACTCGAATTTAAGCTAAATAAAAATATTAGGAATTTATTTTAAGCTTAAATAATTATTTGGGATGGTCTAGAGTCAATGAAAGTAAGAAAAAGTCAAAATTGAGAAATTCTAAGTCTAGGAGTAAAACGGTCATTTTACACCAAAAATTGTTAGACGTCCTGGCAGTACCGTGAATGCTGTAATATATGATAAAATGTTTATTTTAAATGTTTATGAAATTTTGATAAAACTTTAAAGCTAAAAGATGTGTTGCATGTTTGGTTTAAAAGAAAAATGTTATATATGCAAAGGCTCAGTTGACGGGTGAGAGTGTCGCTGATGTGCCCGCCGCCCAGTATTGTGGTTACACGTAGATGTAATCGACCTTCAGCTGATACGAAAGTCTCAATTATTGATCCAAATTGAATAAGAGAAAAACATATACGTATATGATGAAATTAAATATGATAGGATATGATGAAAGAGAAATGTTTAAGTTTATGCATGTTCATGAAAAGTTATTTTAAGTAAAAGCATTTTCACCGTTTTATGTGATTGTATACGTATTACTTGCTATCATGGTTAAGATTTGTGATGAAACTTAAAATTAATAATTTATTATATGATAAAACATGTATTTTAAAATTTAAGTTTCATAAAAATTATAAAATTATGTTATTTTAGTATTGTTTGTTTTAGGTTTTTTACGTTTTGGTAAAATAATGATAACTCAAGCTAAAAAATTCAAATGGAGGTGATTCAAACATGTTTGAAATCCTTGAGAAATTATCTACAACTTTGCAAAAGACATGAATGCCTAAAAAGTTCTTTAAGATGATCAAATTGTGCAAATATCAAAAGAATGACATATTTACTTTTACTATGACTAGCTTATAGTAAAAAAATTATAAATAATTCAATATTTAACCAAATGGCCAAATTCATCTACAAACAATGCCCTACATGTTTGTTGTTTTGAGCAGAGTCAAATTCGGAGATTAAAGTCGTGGAACATAGCATTGAAAGAAGGGCCATGAAATTGAAGTTGGAGAAGACAAAAACTACTATTACAACAACATGGCATTAATAAAATTTTTGACATTTTCTCTCATTTGGCCTATAAATAGATGCTTTGTGCTAGCTTGAGGATCATTCTATCTCATTGTAAAATATAGTGTGTTTGTATAAAAGTTCTAAGTTCCAGTATATTTTTCATTTTCACAAATATGAGTGTTGATCAAAAGTAAACTCATGGGAAGCTAAATCTATTATGTCAAGGTAAAGATGATGAATTCTTGGTGAAGTAAGATTGTTTATATTTTGTATATTATTTCTTTATTTCATTTCATTTAGCTAACTTCTTTTTATTGTAGGTATAAAAATGAATTATTTGTTGTTATCAATTTACATCAAATGTTTGATACTATTAAAGTGGTTATCTTTCTTTGTTTTACTTTTAGTTAAACAATATTACATAAACCAAGAATAAATCTTTGAGCCTTGACAAATTTATAATTTGTAAACTTCATTCTTGAATTTTTTAATTTAAAAATTAACAAATTTTAACTTAAAATAACCTCTCTGTGGATCGATCGTACTCACGAAATATATTACTTGCAGACAACCTATACTTGGGTGAATTATAATTTAAGTAGTAACAAATTTTTTGCGCCGTTGCCGGGGAGGTATAAATTAAGTTTATATTTGTTTTTTATGTTTTATTTATAAGTATTGTGTTGTTTTTACTTGTATGAGTATTTGGAGTCGTAAAAAAAGTGGTAGATTTATTCGAGTATCTGAAAATAATTTAAACATGGATGATAATTCAAATAATCAAGATAATAATAATAATAATAATAATAATAATAATAATAATAATAATAATAATAATAATCAAGAACATGATCAATTAAGAACACTTAGGCACCATATGAACCCTATTAGAACTAGTGCCCCATCTTGTTTAGTTTTTCCTCTTGATGCATCTAATTTCGACTTTAAACCTCAAATTATTCAACTTTTACCAAATTTTCATGTCTTAGATTCTGAAAATCCATATTTACATCTAAGAGAATTTGAAGAAGTTTGTAACACTTATAAGGATTAAAATTGTAGCATGGATATAGTTCGATTAAAGCTTTTCCCTTTTACTTTAAAAGATAAAGCTAAAACATGGCTACAAAATTTAAGATCAAGTTCAATAAGATCATGGGAAGAAATGCAACAACAATTTCTAAAATAGTTTTTCCTTACCATAGAACAAACTCTTTTAAAAGACAAATTACAACTTTTTCTCAAAACCAAGGAAAAACATTTTATCAATGTTGGGATAGATATAAAGAATTACTTAATACACGTCCACATCATGGTTTTGAAACATGGAGAATAGTTTCTCACTTTTATGAAGGTCTTATACCTAAAGATAGGCAAATGATAGAATTCATGTGTAATGGAACTTTTAAAGATAAAAACCCAAATGAAGCTGTGGAGTATTTGGATTCATTAGCAGAAAATGCTCAAAATTGATATAATATAGGCACAATTGAACCATCAACAAATAAAATCAATAATCCAACAAATGAGGGTGGTATATATAATCTTAAAGATGATATAGATATTCAAGCTAAACTTGCATCTTTAGCAAGAAAAATTGAGTCATTAGAAATGAAAAAGAGTGGTCAATTAAAAAGTATTCAAGAAATTGTTTGTCATATATGTGATATACATGATCATTCTACAAAAGATTGTCCAACATTACCTTCATTTAAATAATTTCTCCATGAACAAGCAAATTATGTTAACAATTATAAAAAAACAATATTAGATCTTTTTTCAAAATCAGATAATCTTGGATGAAAAAATCATCCTAATTTTAGTTGGAGGAATGATAATAATGCACAACCTTCACAACAACATTTTCAAAATAACCAAAATCATCAAGGTTATATTCCATATGTTACACCTCAAAAAAAAAAACTTTGAAGATATAATTCATGTATTTATCCAAAATCAAGAGTCTATCAATATTCAAAACAGTCAATCTATTGGTGATTTGGAAGAAACTCATGCAAAATTTGCATATGCACTTAATATTCATGAAAAAGGAAAATTTTCATCTCAACCTCAACCTAATCCTAAAACTAAAAATCAAGAATTAAATAATGATAAAATTGATCAAATAAAATCTGTTATTACCCTTAGAAGTTGTATAATAGTTAATGATCCATATAGTAATGAAAACAAAGATCATTTAAATTGAAAGAGTAAGGATGATAATCCTGATACTTTTGAGAATGATGATACCTTAAATTCTAAGAATAATATGGTGAATGTTAAATCATCTAAAATAGTAAATGAGTCAAATAAACCTCCACCATTTTTTCATGCATTAACAAATCATAAAAAAAAAATGATTCTGAAATCTATGAAGCTTTTAAACAAATAAAGATAAATATTCAATTATTAGATGCTATTAAACAAGTACCTTCCTATGCAAAATTTTTAAAAGACTTATGTACTGTGAAGAAAAAATTGCATGTGAAGAAGAAAGCATTCTTGGCTGAACAAGTAAGTTATATTCTTCAAAACAATTCTAGTTTAAATTATAAAGATCCTGGTTGTCCAACAATTTCATGTATTAATGAAGAAAATAAAATTAAAAAATCTTTGTTAGATTTGGGAGCAACTGTGCATTTACTTCTTTATTCAGTTTATGAAAAACATAATTTAGGAGAATTAAAACCCACTTCTGTTACTCTCTTACTGGCGGATAGGTCAATCAAAATACCAAGAGGTATTGTAGAAGATGTGTTGGTTCAAGTTGATAAATTCATATATCATGTAGATTTTATTGTCTTGGATACACAAGCAATAGAAGTACATAATGAAATTCCAGTAATATTGGGACGACAATTTCTAGCAACTTCAAATGCTTTAATTAATTGTCGAAATGGAATAATGAAATTGTCTTTTGGAAATATGACTCTAGAACTTAATGTGTTCAATTTATGTATACAACCAAGTATAAATGAAAATGAATATGATAATGAAATAGAAACAATTGGGGAAGAAAATATACAAGAAGAAAATCAACAATCTGAAATTTTTTCAATGGAAAGTTTTGAGTCTGAAAATAATGATAATAAAAAACTTGAATTAAAAGTTTTACCATTATAATTGAAATATGTATTTCTTGGTGAAAATGAAAATAAAACATTTCCTGTTGTAATTTCTTTCACTCTTCTACCAAATCAAGAAGAAGACTTAATTAAATTACTTAAAAAATATAAAAGTGCAATTGGATGGACTTTGAAAGATATAAAAGGTATAAATTCTTTAATTTGCACACATAGAATTCACTTGGAAGAAAATGATAAAACATATAAACAACCACAAAGAAGGTTAAATTCACATATGAAGGAAGTTGTTAAGAATGAAGTATTAAAATTATTAGATGCTAGAATTATTTATCCAATCTCAGATAGTAAATGGGTAAGTCCAACACAAGTAGTACCTAAAAAGTCAGGCATCACTGTTATAAAAAATGAAAAAGGAGAATTATTACAAGCTAGAATTCCATCTATTTGGCGTATGTGTATTGATCATAGAAAATTAAATGATGCAACTAAAAAAGATAATTTCCCACTACCATTTTTAGATCAAATTCTAGAAAAAGTAGCAGGTAATTCTTATTACTGTTTTCTTGATGGATATTCGGGGTATTATCAAATACATATATCATTAGAAGATCAAGAAAAAACTACTTTCACTTGCCCTTTTCGTACTTTTGCATTTAAAAGAATGCCATTTGGTTTATGTAATGCTCCGGCTACTTTTCAAAGATGCATGTTAAGTATTTTCAGTGATATGATTGAATAATTTGTAGAAGTTTTTTTGGATGATATAACTGTTTTTGGTAACTCATTTGAAAATTGTCTAAAAACCTAGAAGAAGTATTAAAAAGATGTGAAGAAAAAAATCTTGTTTTAAATTGGGAAAAATGTCATTATATGGTTAAATCTGGAATTGTTTTAGGACATGTGATATCTGAAAAAGGAATTGAAGTTGATAAAACCAAAGTTGGTGTTATTGCTAATTTAAAATCACCAAAAACGGTCAAAGAAGTTCGATCATTCTTGGGTCATGCAGGATTTTATCGAATATTTATAAAAAAATTTAGCATATTATCTAAACCAATTTAAAATCTTTTAACAAAAGATACACAATTTGAATGGATCATAAATGTAAAAATGCTTTTAAAAAAATAATTAATCTTTTAATTACATCACCTATTTTACAACCTCCAGATTGGTGTTTACCATTTGAATTAATGTGTGATGCAAGTGATTATGCTATAGGAGCTGTGTTAGGACAAAGAAAAGAAGGAAAATCTTATGCAATCTATTATGCTAGTAGAACCTTAAATAGTACCCAAATAAATTATTCAACTGCTAAAAAAGAATACTTTCAATAATATTTGCATTAGATAATTTTCGATCTTATTTAATTGATTCTACTACTATTGTTTACACTGATCATTCTGCCGTAAAATATTTATCAAATAAACAAGATGCGAAGCCAAGATTAATACGGTGGATCTTATTATTACAAGAATTTGATATTATAATTAAAGATAAAAAAGAAAAAAAAATGTTGTAGCCAATCATTTATCTAGAATAATGACTGCATCATCTCATAATGAAAAACCAAAAAATGACCTTCCCACCAGCACTATATGCTAGCATAACCATGTCAATTTATAAATTTCATATAAAATCTTCTCTTGGGGTCTTTGAAAGGATATGCTCCACAACGATGATTTTTCCGTTATTTGGAAGTGCTTCATGGCATTTCTTCATTATTTTGAAGCATTGTGTATCACTCCAGTCGTGCAGAACCCCCTGTATATATGATTAAAAAAAGGTTTTATATCGGTCTAATAAGAAAATAATCATAAAAATATTATTACAAAGTTGTAAGAAACAAATGAGAATAAAAAATTATGAAAAAGATATTTTTTTAGTAAAATGGGTGGAAAATTAATGTGAACAATTGGGAATAAACTCGAGTTTTTATATGGATATTCGGAGATTAAAAACTCTTACGTCACCCCTTAGTCCACTTAGGAATCATCTACTTGATGACTTTGATTTATACATGATAAGTGCAAGAATTGCACATAATTTATATGAGAATCCATTTGAATTATATTAGTTTCGGATAAAATTATGCTTGGTATTTATTTTTTTTTGTGTCGTGCAGGAGATTAACAACTATTGGATGATTGATGACAATTAGAGGTGTTTTTGATATTGAAATATTGGTGGACAAGTGTGATGCATAGGTTTGGGTGACACCTGCGAGGGTGCTTCAAACACAATATTCTCAATGAGCTGCAATAGCTCATGTTCTAAAATGTAAACACCGATTAATTAAATCGAGTTTGGTTTTAAACCAAGCGAAAAATAATCGAAGTAATCCTTAGTTAAGAAAGTTAATCAGTTTAAACCTTTTAACTTGTATAAATTGATTAACTGATATAAGGGTGATCCGTTCTTCCATATATAAGTTCAATTATGGTGAGAACTGAACTGATAACAGCTTGAAATGATCAAATCAGTTTGAAAACTATAGTTAAACAGTTAAGTAATAAGATATGTTTATGGATGTACAAAGACTTCAACTACTCCTACGTCACCCTTCTACCATCTCGGGTAGGATCCACTAGAAGAATTTGATTTATACAAAGCTTTGTACAAACCCACTCAACTTAGGACTTACCCTACTGTTTAACTGAACTCCTAACCTAGACTGGAGGCAAAACCTTCCAGCCAACACTTGTTTAATGTCTATGTGTCAAAGACTACATACACAAGTTGTGAGACCCCATGATATGATTATGTAGATTATGAGTAGTAAATCAACTCATAATATAATTGTATTTGGAAATGGAGTTGACATAGTCTATGCAAATGGAAATAAACTATACAAGTTGAAAATACTCCATAAGTATTTGAAACATTTTGTATTTGAATGACAATTTCGTAATTAAGTGAAAAAATACTTGATTAAATTTGATGGCAATTTCGTAATTACGTGAAAAAATATTTGATTTAAATTTGATGGCAATTTCGTAATTACTTGATGGCAATTTCGTAAATAGTATATAATATATTATTTTATTAATATAATATAATATAATAATATAATATTAAAATTTAAAAAAAACAAACAAACAAACCTTAAATTGAGACCGTGGAAATTACCTCATTTTCATTAGAAATGAGAGAGAAGTGAGAAAAAAGAGATTTTGATTTTTCTTTTCGATCTTGCGAGTTATCGGTTTATACAATCGACGAACCGACTTCAGTTCTGGGATCATTGACACGAGGTCTTCGATTTGAGGTATAAATTTTATAGTTTTACTGATATTTGAAATTCGTCAATTTTTGGAATAAATCCGATAAATTGTGAAATCATACAGAAACTGGAGATTGTTGAATAATATATGATTTTAAAGAAGAAGAGATGATTATAGTGATGTTATTTTGAATTATTCCTAATTTATTATAATTAGGAAATTTTAATCGTTGTATTGAGATTGAATAATTGTTTGTCAGTTGTTATTAATTCTGATTATATATGCGGTAGAACAACCGACAAGAAATTAAGTTTTGAAGTCGGAATTGGATTATGTTATGATTTTGATTTGTTATGAAATTTCAAAGTTTCAAAAGATATTTGAAACTTATATTGTTGATATTGAATGTGTTATTGATGTAGATAGAATTTTTTACCGCAATCTAAAGCAACATCAACTGGAAACTAAGAATTGATGTATGTTGCGACCGAGTAACATACGACAGGTATCTGTATCATATGATATATGTTTGATTGATTAGATTGAGAATACATGTCTATATTCTTTATTTGTTGAGTTTATGCGGCATACATGACATGCACGTTGAGCTATGATCCTTGGATACCCTGATATGATTTGATTTGATTCTGGGGTTTGTGAACACGATGCTATGTTTTGTATTACATGACCCTTAAAGCAAAGTCATTTGTGGCCCCGATGATTGATTGAGATTTGGGATTTGATGACGCTTTGTAACCGTTATCATATGAGTATCTCTGATTGAGGCCGGTGTGCCAGCTCGAGCATTGATTTGATAGCGATTCGTTTCATTTTGATGTGTGCTCAGTGGATGGGCATTTGACCTGATACCTCCACGACATACATGCATTGTATATCATATATCATTGTTTAGATATCTGTGGTATATATTGTGGTTGCTTCAGACTGAGCTTTGCTCACCCAGATGGGGCTGTTGTTGTCTTTGTATGTGGACAATGATAGATACACCATGATATCATGAGACCCGAGATGGTGCTTCTGGAGGAAGTCACAGTTTGAGCTGAGGTTTTATGTTTTGTTTTCCAGTTTATATATGTATATATATACCGGGGCATGTCCCGAGGATATGATTGTTTCTCTATATTTGGGTTTGATTATGTGTGGGCATATTTTATGATGTGAGATGAAATACTATTTTAAGTATTCAAATAAGATGTTTTGGGCTCATTGTAAAGAAAGTTTAAACTCGTTTTTCGCTGTAATTAATTAACACTAATCAGATTGTATTGTAATAACGATTAAGAGTTAAGGGCCCCACACAGAGTGGTATCAGAGCATAGCTGGGAATGCTCGATTAAGTCTTGTGTACACGTGAATAGGCACAAATGAATTGTGTGTATGTGTTTGATTTATTTGTATTTCTTGCTCCTACTTGATTTAGTTTGAGTAGGTTATCGATGAGATTGATGATATGAGATGATGATGATGTGAAATTGATATTGATTTGTGATATTCATCCTCTGATTTGTAGATGGACCCCACAAATGAAACTGCGAGTAGTAGTATTGAGATGATGGTTGGACAATTTGAAGGATTGTCCATGGATCTGGTGATGGCTCGATTCCAGGATTTGAAACCACCTAGGTTCTTCGCCACTGATAGTGCAGAAAGAGCAGAGGCCTGGTTGAAAGATATCGAGCACTTGTTTAATATCGTTGAATATTCCAAGGCTCGGCGAATGAAACTTGCTCTTTATCAATTGAAAGACCGAGCAAAATCTTGGTGGGAAGCTGCTGAGATTGGACTGAAAGAGGCAGGGATTGAAGTCACCTGGGATGTCTTCAAGGCCCAGTTTTTGGAGCAGTATTCCTCTCCATCTTATTATACTGCCCAAGAGAATGAATTCAATAGTCTGCAGCAGGGAACAATGACTGTTGCAGAATATGCTTCGAAGTTTTCTACTCTATTGAAGTATGTACCTCACGTAGCTGCGAATGAAAAGCAAAATAGAACAGGTTCGTGAATGGTTTTCATCCTGCTATATATACTTTTGTCATTTCTGATTTGCCTACCAGTTACGCTGAGGCAGTTGAACGAGCAAAGGCAGCCGAAGCTAGACTAAGTCGAGGAGGTCCTCAGTATACTCCTCCACCTCCAGTGTCAGCTCATCAGCCTGCCTTACGTCCGAGAGGTAGGAAGTTTAAGAAGACTTGTTCCACTGTTTCTTCATCTTCTTCGAGTTCGAGTGGATCCCAGCGAGGGAGTCATGTGATTGCTCCTTACTGTAGCCATTGTGGGGTAAACATACTATCGAGCAGTGTCGAGGTATATTTTGTATTTGTTATCAATGTGGACAGGAAGGCCATTTCTCTCGAGTATGTCCGAACAGGGGTATGACTTCTACCCAACCCCAGCCAGGATTTAGAGGTAGTCCCAGTATGATGAGACCTGCTATTCATGTTCCTTCTTTTCAGCAGTCGAATGTTCCACGATATCGAGGACCGGGTGGTCAGACTACTCAAGCCCCTCCATAAGTAAGAGTATATGCTATGACTGAGGATCAGGCGAAAGAAGCTCCTGGTGGTGTGATTGCAGGTATTTGCATACTTTTCTATTATCCTGCACATGTTTTATTTGATACAGGAGCATCCCACTCATTTATATCTAATGCATTTGTTGCAACGCATGATATTATGTGTACCCCGTTGTATGATACATTGTCGATAGCCACGTCAACAGGGAAGATTATTTTGTCTGAGCAAGTTGTGCATAATTGTATATTGATATATGAAGACAATGTGATATTTCTTAATTTGATTGTCCTTCCAATGCACGACTTTGATTGTATTGTTGGCATGGATATCTTTAAGACAAATCGAGCTACCGTCAATTGTTTTCATGGAGTGGTTCGATTTCGACCTGTTGTTGGACCCAAGTGTAATTTTTATGGCAAGGGTTTCCAAGCTAAAATTCCATTGGTATCCTCTTCGGAAATGTCTCGACTTTTGATTAGCGGAGATGAGGGTTATCTTATCTACGCTGTTGATGTCTCGAAGAAGAAGCCTTCTTTATCTGAGATTCCTGTTGCGAAAGAGTTCCCGGATGTATTTCCCGATGAGATTCCTGATTTTCCTCCTCATCGAGAAGTTGAGTTTAGTATTGATCTTATGCTGGGAACTGCACCTATTTCGAAAGCTCTTTATTGCATGGCACCATTGGAATTGAAGGAATTGAAATATCAATTACAGGATCTTCTCGATAAGGGATATATTCGACCGAGTGTATCACCTTGGGGAGCTCTAGTTTTATTTGTTTGAAAGAAAGATGGTACTATGCGAATGTGTATCGACTATAGACAATTGAATCGGGCTACTGTGAAAAACAAGTACCCACTTCCTCGTATTGATGATTTACTTGATTAGCTTAAGCGTATTTCTGTTTATTCTATGATTGATCTTCGTTCTGGGTATCATCAAGTAAGAGTTCGAGACGAAGATGTGTCTAAAACTGCTTTTCGTACGAGGTATGACCACTATGAGTTCTTGGTTATGAATTTTGGTCTTACGAATGCTCCTGCTGTATTTATGCATCTAATGAATCGTGTCTTTCGAGATTTTCTAGACCGATTCGTTAATGTGTTTATTGATGATATTCTTGTCTATTCGAAATCGAAAAAGGAGCATACTGAACATTTGAGACTAATACTTCAAACTCTTCTCAATGGACATTTATATGCTAAATTGTCCAAATGTGAATTCTGGATGGACAAAGTGGTATTTTTATGCCACGTCATTTCGAGACATGGCATATCTGTTGATCCTGCGAAGGTTAAAGCTGTATTGAGTTGGCCAAGACCTACGAATGTTCCTGAGATACGTAGCTTCATGGGTTTGGCTGGTTATTATCGTCGCTTTATTGAAGGGTTTTAGAAGATAGCTAAACCTATTACTCAACTGACACAGAAGAATCAGAGATTCATTTGGTCAAATGAATGTGAAGCTAGTTTTCTTGAATTGAAGACGAGATTTACCACAGCACCTGTGCTTACTATTCCTTCAGGTACCGGAGGATTTGTGGTGTGTACAGATGCGTCTGGTAAAGGTTTGGGCTGTGTTCTGATGCAACATGGCAAGGTGGTTGCTTATGTGTCTCGTCAATTGAAAAATCATGAAACACGTTATCCTGTTCATGATCTTGATTTGGCTGCCATTGTGTTTGCACTGAAGATTTGGCACCATTACTTGTATGGAGAGAAGTTTGTTATCTATTCAGACCACAAGAGTCTGAAATATCTCTTTTCTCAATCTGATTTGAATATGAGGCAACGCAGGTGGATGGATCTCCTGAAGGATTTTGATTGTGAGATTCAGTATCACCCTGAATCTGTGAATGTTACTGCGTATGCCCTTAGCCGTAAAGTTCATGATTCTGTGTTAGCATCTATTTGTGTCGCCAAAGTACACGAGGATATATGTACTTCTGGCTGGACTTTTCACTCGAATTGGAATTCTGTCACTGTCTCAGCATTGCAAATTGAGCCGAACTTGATATCAAAAATACTAAAGGCCCAACGAAGTGATGCTCAGATCCAAAAGTCGAAAGAACTTGTATCTGCAGGACTTCAGTCTGGATTCCAGATTTCTTCTGATGGTTCTTTACGACTCAACGATCGACTGGTAGTTCCTGATGATTCTGATTTGAAATCTGCCCTTCTTCAAGAAGCACATTGTAGCAAATACAGTATTCACCCCGAAGGTCGAAAAATGTATTTGACATTGAGACCCCAATTCTGGTGGAGACTTATGAAGAAGGACATTGATGAATTTATTTCGAAATGCCTTGTATGCCAGAAAGTGAAAGCCGAGAGAATGAAACCTGGAGGATTACTCCATAGTCTTGAAATCCCGAAATGGAATTGGGAACATGTTGCTATGGATTTTGTGACTCATTTACCACGTTCGCCCAAGGGCTGTGATGCTATTTTGGTTATTATTGATCGGATTTCAAAAATCTGCGCATTTCATTCCGTATGAACAGACTTATCCTTATACGAGAATGACCCGTTTATACATCGAGAATATTGTGAGACTGCACGGTGTGCCCTTAGCCGTAAAGTTCATGATTCTGTGTTAGCATCTATTTGTGTCGCCAAAGTACACGAGGATATATGTACTTCTGGCTGGATTTTTCACTCGAATTGGAATTCTGTCACTGTCTCAGCATTGCAAATTGAGCCGAACTTGATATCAAAAATACGAAAGGCCCAACGAAGTGATGCTCAGATCCAAAAGTCGAAAGAACTTGTATCTGCAGGACTTCAGTCTGGATTCCAGATTTCTTCTGATGGTTCTTTACGACTCAACGATCGACTGGTAGTTCCTGATGATTCTGATTTGAAATCTGCCCTTCTTCGAGAAGCACATTGTAGCAAATACAGTATTCACCCCGGAGGTCGAAAAATGTATTTGACATTGAGACCCCAATTCTGGTGGAGACGTATGAAGAAGGACATTGATTAATTTATTTCGAAATGCCTTGTATGCCAGCAAGTGAAAGCCGAGAGAATGAAACCTGGAGGATTACTCCATAGTCTTGAAATCCCGAAATGGAATTGGGAACATGTTGCTATGGATTTTGTGACTCATTTACCACGTTCGCCCATAGGCTGTGATGCTATTTTGGTTATTATTGATCGGATTTCAAAAATCTGCGCATTTCATTCCGTATGAACAGACTTATCCTTATACGAGAATGACCCGTTTATACATCGAGAATATTGTGAGACTGCACGGTGTGCCAGTCTCAATTGTATCTGATCGTGATCCTAGATTTGCTTCTAAATTCTGGGGTAGTTTTCAAGAAGCGATGGGTACGCGTTTGGCCATTAGTACTGCTTATCATTCTCAAACTGATGGCCAAACTGAGCGTACAATTCAAACGTTAGAGGATATGTTACGTTCGATTGTGATGGCCCTTAGAATGGGATGGCAAGATGCCTTACCATTAGTAGAATTCTGTTATAATAATAGCTTTCAAACGAGTATTGTTATGGCACCGTTTGAAGCCTTATATGGGAGACGATGTAGATCACCGTTATTCTGGGATGAAATTTGTGAGAGACAGATGACTGGACCTGAAATGATACATGAAATGAATGATAAGGTTCAGTTGATTCGACAGCGGATGAAAGCTGCTCAAGATCGTCAAACGAGTTATGCGAATAAACAAAGACGACCCTTAGAATTCCAGAAAGGTGATAAATTGTTTTTGAAAATATCGCCCTTTAGAGGCACTGTTCGATTTGGCATGCTAGGGAAGTTATCACCTCGATATGTTGGTCCATACGAGATCCTTGATCGAGTTGGGGATCTTGTGTATCGGTTGGCATTGACACCAGCTTTATCTGCCATTCATGATGTATTTCATGTTTCTATGTTGAGAAAGTATAAACCAGATCCATCACATGTACTTGCACATGATGAAGTTGAACTTGATCCTTCTCTTTCCTATGTTGAACAACCTATTCGCATTATGAATCAAAAGGAGAAGATATAGCGTAACAAATCGATTCCCTTAGTTCGAATGCAATGGACACGACATGGTGTGGAGGAGTCAACTTGGGAATTGGAAAGCAAGATGCGAGAATCATATCCGCACTTGTTTGATTCTATTCCACCTGTTCCATTGTATTCAATGTATAGTGATCCATTACTGATTTTAGTTTTGATATGTACTATAACTGGTGACATATTATATGTTTGCGAATGTTATGTATATAGAGATGTTTGAGATTTCGAGGACAAAATCTTTTAAGTGCGGGAGAAATGTGAGACCCCATGATCTGATTATGTAGATTATGAGTAGTGAACTCATAATATAATTGTATTTGGAAATGGAGTTGACATAGTCTATGCAAATGAAAATAAACTATACAAGTTGAAAATACTCCATAAGTATTTGAAACATTTTGTATTTGAATGGCAATTTCGTAATTTAGTGGAAAAAATACTTGATTAAATTTGATGGCAATTTCGTAGTTACGTGAAAAAATATTTGATTAAAATTTGATGGCAATTTCGTAATTACTTGAAGGCAATTTCGTAATTACGTGGAAAAATATTTGATTTAAATTTGATGACAATTTCGTAATTACTAGATGGCAATTTCGTAAATAGTATGTATTATATTATTTTATTAATATAATATCATAATATAATATTAAAATTTTAAAAAAACAAACAAACAAACCTTAAATTGAGGCGGTGGAATTCATTTCAATTCCATCGTACCTCATTTTCATTAGAAATAAGAGAGAAGTGAGAAAAAAGGGATTTTGATTTTTCTTTTCGATCTTGCGAGTTATCAGTTTATACAATCGACGAACCGACTTCAGTTCTGGGATCGTTGACACGAGGTCTTCGATTTGAGGTATAAATTTTATAGTTTTGGTGATGTTTGAAATTCGTCAATTTTTGGAATAAATCCGATAAATTGTGAAATCATAGAGAAACTGAAGATTGTTGAATAGTGTATGATTTTAACGAAGAAGAGATATTTATAGTGATGTTATTTTGAATTATTCCTAATTTATTATAATTAGAGAATTTTAATCGTTGGATTGAGATTGAAGAATTGTTTGTCATTTGTTATTAATTCTGATAATATATGCGGTAGAATAACCGACAAGAAATTAAGTTTTGAAGTCGGAATTGGATTATGTTATGATTTGTTATGAAATTTCAAAGTTTCAAAAGATATTTGAAACTTATATTGTTAATATTGAATGTGTTATTGATGTAGATAGAATTTTATACTGCAATCTAAAGCTACATCAACTGGAAACGAAAAATTGAGGTATGTTGCGACCGAGTAACATATGACAGGTATCTATATCATATGATATATGTTTGATTGATTAGATTGAGAATACATGTCTATATGCTTTATTTGTTGAGTTTATGTGGCATACATGACATGCACGTTGAGCTATGATCCTTGGATACCCTGATATGATTTGATTTGATTCTGAGGTTTGTGAACACGATGCTATGTTTGGTATTACATGACCCTTAAAGCAAAGTCATTTGTGGCCCCGATGATTGATTGAGATTTGGGATTTGATGACGCTTTGTCGACGTTATCATATGAGTATCTCTGATTGTGGTCGGTGTGCCAGCTCGATCATTGATTTGATAGCGATTCGTTTAATTCTGACATGTGCTCAGTTGATGGGCATTTGACCTGATACCTCCATGACATACATGCATTGCATATCATATATCATTGTTTAGATATCTGTGGTATATATTGTGGTTGCTTCAGACTGAGCTTTGCTCACCCTAGATGGGGCTGTTGTTGTCTTTGTATGTGGATAATGATAGATACTCCAGGATATCAGGAGACCCGAGATGGTGCTTCTGGAGGGAGTCATAGTTTGAGCTGAGGTTTTATGTTTTGTTTCCCAGTTTATATATGTATATATATACCGGGGCATGTCCCGATGATATGATTGTTTGTCTTTATTTGGGTTTGATTATGTGTGGGCATATTTTATGATGTGAGATAAAATACTATTTTTAGTATTCAAATAAGATGTTTTGGGCTCATTTTAAAGAAAATTTAAACTCGTTTTTCGCTGTAATTAATTAACCATAATCAGATTGTATTGTAATAACGATTAGGAGTTAAGGGCGCCACACAAGTTTAACGTCTCTGTGCAAGACTCACTCAGCTATTCAATAAGTTCAACTATCTGTATATGTGAGTGCTTGTGTGTGTGTGTGTGTGAGAACTGATCTATGAATACTACATGACATTGTTCTCACACACTGAAGGAATTGTGCTTCTAATCTAATCTGATAATACTTTGAAGTGTTCCCTCAAATCTGTGTTGATTGCTTCTTGTAAGCTGATGTGCTGTATGCATGCCCTTCTTCTTGTTATCTTCACACACTCTTATTTTTCCACACCCTCTTTTATATTGATGATCTTGGTCTGATATTTATGGAGGCAATGAGACCGTACACCAAGACTCATCAAACATGTTCGTTGCAATTTGAATCTGTTCCTCGAAATATGTTTGTACTTTCCGACAGCCATTTTGGAATGTTTTGGCTTTAAGCACTGCTGCAACGTCTATTATTGTCTTTTGACAGGAAAAAAAGCTTTTCCTCAATGTTGCACAGCTGGATTCCATTTGAATAAGCATCTCGTGTTCTACAAACAGATTGATTCTTAACTGATGTTCTGAACTGATCAGTTGAACTGATCTTGAACTGTTTTGGTGAAATCAGTTGGCTCGTGTTGGAACATTTCATGTTCGCAATTTTACTTGATTTTGATGTTAAGAAAACTTGTTATTTTGTTACTAATGAACTTACCTAAGTGTCACGCCCTGAGACTGGGGTTGGTCGACACCGGCGTTGTTCATCAATCACACAATCGAAAAACAACCAGCCTCGTAGCACAGTATAAACCGAAACCAGTTTATTTCATAAATTCGCAAAATTCGAACATTGTCTTTACAACTGAATAAATTGAATAAATGCGGAAACGTTTTACATGAAAATTAAACTGCTAAAATTCGAAAATAATGAGAACATGGCTAAGACTAAATCTCGAAATCACCATCCCCAGAATTGTTCCGACTCTTCTTCCTCAACCTGTTCTTCTGATTTATCTGGGGAGGGGAGAGTAAGGGGTGAGTATTTTGGGAAATACTCAGCAAGTGGGGGCCGTTCGAGTACACAACAACATGCATATAAAATTCGAAATACGTACACACACACACCATGCATAAATTGACTCATACCACATTCGTATCCTTGACCTAACACTGAGATTCCTCTACTTTCAATGGTTTACTGAATTCAGTCCCTAATTTTTATTCCTCTAAGGGGGCGAGACCGAATCGGTTATATCCCCACCGTATGAGGGTCATATCATAGTGGGATTCCCTCCCATATCAAGTTGAATCCTCACAGTGTCAACATAAAACTCATGCACAAATCGTAGCTAGAAGGGGTAGAAGAAGAATTGTACTCGACAGAAATTTCGAAAATAGGAAAATGCATACACCGAAATTACATATTTAAAACAAGCCCACTTACCTTAGATATCGTAGAAAAACGTGAATAGAGGGGAATCCTGCACTGGAATTTCGAACCCTAGCTTCGGGGTTGGACTGTAGCACCGCTTCGCTTCTTCGCACACTGAGAGAGCAAGCTCTCGAAAATCCTAAGAAAACTAGGAGAGGAGCTTGAAAATTTGGAGTAGAAATGGTGTGATTTATTTTTGAGTTATGGGCCCTCCTATTTATAGGGGTTGGCTGCTATCTTGATAGATGTCATCCGCGCGTTTAAACTTGAATCAAATCTCCATCTAAAATCGTGATCAAATCTAAATTTTATTCTTTATCCTAGACCTAAATTTCGAAATTCATGTATGTATCCCAAGGATAAATTTCGAAATTTATGCTTTGCCCAGCCTGCAAAAATTTCGACTTTTGTGTCTAATTCCCAATATTCGGTAGACTTTTTATTTCCTAAAATAATAAAAATTATATTTCTTAAATCCCACAAATTTGCTGACTTAAACCCGAAATTTAGTAGTATTTTTCCACAAATAAGATTTTGATTATTTTCCTAAAATCCTGATAGTTAAATCTTTCCCAAGCTACATTTATCGTGTAGATTTTCCCTTTAACTATGATTTTCGAAAATTCCCTAATATTCTTTCAATATTATTTTCGAAAACCCCATGATAAAATCCTCAAGATTTTTAGTTCCAAGATTGGGTTATCTTCTTGCTTAAATCTTTATCCAGGTATATCAAATCTTAGATCTATATCCGGTAAAATTCTGCATATCTCAAATTTCGAAAAAATATACACGATATTATTTAAATTCTTGAGTTCCAAAAAAAATGCTACATCACAAATTCCGAAAATCTCGCAAATCTTGGTACAAAATATTATCATGATAAAATCTAACATCCTGGATTTTACATCCCTCCCTCCTTATGGGAAGTTTCGTTCTCGAAACTTGGGTTGGTTTGGTCTATGAAGAGATACGGGTATTGGTTCCTCATCCTTTCTTCTAACTCCCACGTGGCTTCTCTTTCAGTGTGGTTAGACCATTGCACCTGGACGTAGGGAATGGTTCGTCGTCTCAGTACTTGGTTCTTGGTGTCCACGACTCTAATGGGAACCTCTTCGTACTTCAGCTCTTCTCCCAAGTTACTCTCGACTATGAGTGGTTCTACTTCCAACACGTGGCTTGGATCCGAGATGTATTTCCGTAGCTGGGATACGTGGAAAACATTATGAATTCTTGACATGTTTGGCGGCAGTGCCAATCTGTATGCCAGTGTGCCCACTTTTTCCAAAATTTCAAAGGGTCCTACATAACGGGGGTTTAGCTTCCCGATTTTACTGAAACGGACAACTCCTTTCATAGGCGACACTTTCACGTAGGCCTTCTCGCCAACGTTGAATTCCACTGGCCTTCTTTTCAGATCTGCCCAACTCTTTTGTCGGTCTTGAGCTGCCTTGAGTTTTTCTCGGACAACTGTAACCTTGTCTACTGTTATCTGTACGAGCTCGGGTCCTACTACTGCTTTTTCTCCCACTTCATCCCAATAAAGTGGTGATCGACATTTCCTTCCATAAAGAGCTTCGTATGGAGCCATCCCAATACTGCTGTGATAGCTGTTGTTATAAGCAAACTCGATCAATGGTAGATGATTGCTCCAATTGCTACTGAATTTTAGGGCGCATGCTCGCAGCATATCTTCCAAAGTTTGGATGGTTCTCTCCATTTGTCCATCGGTTTGAGTATGATTGGCCGTACTTAGGGTTACTTTCGTTCCCATGGCCTCTTGAAAGCTCTTCAAAAAGCGCGAGACGAACCTGGGGTCTCTGTCAGACAGGATGCTCACTGGTACTCCATGATGTCTTACAATATTGTACATGTACAGTGTAGCAAATTTGTCCAGATTGTAGTTTATACGGACCGGTAGGAAGTGTATAGATTTTGTAAGTCTATCTACAATTACCCATATTCCGACCTGACCTTGCCTTGACTTTGGTAATCCTACCACAAAGTCCATGGAGATATGGTCCCACTTCCACTCAGGTATCTCCAACGGTTGCAATAATCCTCCGGGTCGCTGGTGCTCTACTTTGACCTGTTGACAAACCTGACACTTAGAGATGAATACTGCCACATCTCTTTTCATTCCGTTCCACCAAAAATTCCTCTTAAGGTCTCTGTACATTTTTGTACTGCCTAGATAGACTGAAAACTTGGACTTGTGTGCTTCTGATAGTATTTCTTGGCGAATGTTATCGTTTTTCGGTACGCACAGTCGTCCATTCATCCATAGGACTCCCTTGTCATCAATTTGTAGATCTTGAGATTTCCCGCTTTCGACTTGCTCCTTAAGTTTCTTTAGCTCGGGGTCTCGGTCCCGATTTAACTTGACGGTGTCCTGCAGACATGGCCGAGCGGAGAGTGAAGCCAGAGTGATCTTGTTTCCACTTTTCCGACTCAAAGCATCGGCCACTTTGTTCGCTTTACCTGGATGGTAACTTATAGTCAAGTCGTAATCCTTCAGTAGTTCGATCCATCGCCTTTGCCTCATGTTTAGTTCTTTTTGGGTGAACAAGTACTTGAGGCTTTGGTGATCTGTGAAAATTTCACACTTGGCGCCATAGAGGTAGTGCCTCCAAATTTTTAAGGCAAAGACAACTGCTGCTAACTCAAGATCATGCGTAGGGTAGTTCTTTTCGTGCGGTTTCAACTACCTTGATGCATAGGCGATCACTCTTCTCTCTTGCATGAGTACGCATCCCAGACCTTCCTTAGATGCGTCACTGTAGATGGTGAATTCCTTATCTTCAGTAGGTAAGATTAGCATTGGCGTGGATGCAAGTTTTTCTTTCAATGTCTGAAAAGTTTTCTCGCAACCTTCGTCCCAGATGAACTTGGAATTCTTCTGAGTGAGCTTAGTCAGTGGTATAGCTATGGAAGAAAAACCTTCGACGAACTTCCTGTAATAACCTGCCAGTCCAAGAAAGCTCCTGATGTCTGTGGCGTTCTTAGGTTTTGGCCACTCTGTAATTGCCTCAACTTTCTTGGGATCCACTGATACTCCTGCTTCCGAGATCACATGTCCTAGAAAGGATACACTCTTAAGCCAGAACTCACATTTCTTAAACTTAGCATATAGCTCTTTCTCCCTCAGTGTCTGTAGTGCAAGGCGGAGGTGTTCTTCATGTTCTTCCTCGTTGGGAGAATAAATGAGGATGTCATCTATAAATACCACTACGAACCGGTCCAGAAATGGTTTGAACACTCTGTTCATTAGGTCCATAAAGGCTGTAGGCGCATTGGTCAACCCAAAAGGCATCACTGTGAACTCATAATGCCCATATCTTGTCCGAAAAGCTGTTTTGGAGATATCTACAGCCCTGACCTTCAGTTGGTGGTATCCAGTCCTCAGATCCAATTTAGAAAATACTGCGGCTCCCTTGAGCTGGTCAAATAGATCGTCTATTCTCGGAAGATGGTACTTGTTCTTGATAGTGATCTTGTTCAGTTCCCTATAGTCGATGCACAATCTCATACTCCCATCTTTCTTCTTCACAAAGAGTATTGGTGCTCCCCATGGGGACACACTAGGTCGAATTTGCTTTTTGTCCAGCAATTCTTGGAGTTGCTCTTTTAGCTCCTTGAGTTCAGCTGGCGCCATCCTGTAAGGTGCTTTAGAGATTGGTGCTACACCAGGAACCAGATTAATTTCGAACTCAACTTCGCGGTCCGGAACTGTCCCTGGGAGTTCTTCTGGGAAAACAACCGGGAACTCACATACTATTGGGATGTCTTCTATCCTCATTTCGACTTCTCCTTGCACTTCGTTGATCATTGCTAGGTAGATGTCTTCTCCGGATTTCATGGCCTTCCATGCCTGGGAAGCGGAAAGGAGTGATTTTCGTTCCTTGGATTGACCATGATACACGATATCTGCCTGATTTGGGGTTCGGAGCTTAACTCTTTTCCCTTTACAGTCCACTATGGCATTATTACTGGCTAACCAATCCATCCCTAGAATGATGTCGAAATCGACCATAACCAATTGTATCAAGTCGGCACTGAAAGTCTGATTAGCGATACCGATCTTACAATCCTTGTGAATTTCATGAGTTTCTATGGTCTTACTCGTAGGTGTGGCTATCCGAAAAGGTTCAGTTAGAGATTCGGGCTTAAGTCCTAATTTCTTAGCAAACCTTTTAGACACAAAAGAGTGTGTAGCACCACAGTCAAACAATGCATAAGCAGGTACTTTTTGAAGTAAGATGGTACCTGATACGACTTCATTGGCGTCGTCCGCCTCTTCTTGGTTCATAGCGAACACCCTGGCATTAGGCTTATTCTCCTTTGGTTTGTTGGGGTTAGCTCCCACATTCGGCCCAGTTCCCTTGTTGGGCCCAGCTGCTTGGTTGGCGGCCGTAGGACAATCTGCGATCCTGTGCCCTGCTTTCCCACATCCGAAGCACGCACCACTGGCTCTTCGACATTCCCCGGGGTGTCTGAAACCGCACTTCGGGCATGGCTTGGGTCCTTGATGGTTGGCCGCTGAGGTTTGCCCTGAGGAAGGTCCGCCTGATTGGTTTGGCTTTCTGAACTTCTGACCGCCCTGAGAAGACTGACCGGCATGGGGTCGCTTGTTCTTATTCTCTCCCTCCCTGCGGCGGATGTCGGTTTCAGCTCGGATAGCTGCGCCCATAAGATCTGCAAAATTGGCGGGCTGATAAACTGCTAAGGCTGACTGGATTCTACTGTTTAATCCTCTCTTGAAGCGGTGCAGCTTCAAAACTTCGTCCGCCATGATGGCCGGAGCATAAGATCCAAGGCATTAAACTGAGACGTGTACTCCACTACTGACATGTCTGGAGCTTGAGTGAGATTTTCAAAGTCACTTAACTTCTGCAATCTGAGTTGTGCCGGGTAGTACTGTTTTAGAAATGTTTCTCGAAAGTTTCGCCATGTGATTGGTCCAGCAGCGATCATGGCTGGCGAGACTGCTTCCCACCATTTAGCTGCTCTGTCTTCCAGGAAAGGCACAATCACCTCCACTTTGAGTGCCTCGGGAACTTCCAAAAGCCTTAACTGAGTCTCGACACTCTTTAGCCAACTCTGGCCAACTTCGGGATCAGCGTCCCCTCTGAATATCGTACATCTGTTCTTTCGGAGGGATTCATAATGAAATTTGATTCCATTCGGTGGTGGTGATGCAGGTGGTTGATTGGCATTTGGGTTTCCCAACCCTTGCAGTGTTGTCGCCACTATGGTGGCTATGGCCATAAGATCAGCTCGACTTAGACTAACTGCAGGCGGTGGTCCATTCTCCTGTCGATTCTCCTGTCGTTCTTCGCGATCGGCATTAGCGTAACGAGGGTTGCGGTTTTGCCTTGGGGGTCTGCCGGCCATTTCAACGGAAATACTACAAAAAGAAATGGTCCACTAAACGTTCTAATCTGCTATCTCGCCATTTCCCACTGCCACATCAGGTGGGGCTTCTTCCTCCTCGGGGTCATCAGGCATCTCTGGGTCTATGAAATCTACAAGCTGCATCTGAAGACTCTGATTTTCAGATTCCGACTCAGCAATCCGGTGGGTCAGAATTTTTCCTATCGCGTCATTCAATTCATTTCTTGCGTGTGCGCAGTTTGTTTCATTCTTCTGGATGAGCTCCTTCTCCTTTGCTTTCCTTTCGTCTACCTCCTTGGATAGCCTTTGGTTATTCTCAGATAATTGCATGATCACATTCCAGGATTCTTCAATTTTTTTCTTATCCCTCAGCCGGGCTTGACGGGCTTCAGACAGTTCTATGGTGCGTCTATCCACTTCCTCCTTAGCTTGCTTGGCTTGACTCATCGTTATTTGTAATGACTCTCGCAGTTCGCAGTTATGTTCTTTAACGAGCTCGAACATTTGGAAGACCTCGTCAATTCTTTTCTCTGCTGTCTCCAGTTTGGTAGTCAGATTTTCCACTTGTTGCCTCCTCTCACGATTACTAGCTCTCAGCCTCCTGATAGTCCTATCCTGGTGTCCTATGGCCAATTCCTTTAAATGTATAGCATCCTGAGCGCGTGTGCGATGCTGGTGGTAATCCAACTGAATAGTCTTCCTATGGGTAATCGGGGTTACTTTCTTACGAGCAGTGACACGAAAACGAGCCATTTCCTGAAACAATAAAGAAAGGAAACGCTCAGAATATCAAAAATAAGATAAAATAAATATCAAGAACTAATAGAGCAAGGTATCGAAATTTAAATGTATTTTTCGAAAATTTCCGAAAATAGGAGGTTAAAGCTGGCGGGTTGACTCGATGATTCGGCCGAGTTGACTCGCCGGGTTGACTCGCAGGAGTACGGTCGGAGTAAAGGCGCGCGTTAGCGAAGAGGTTAGGGTCTCGGAACTGGCGATGTCACGGCCAGAATCGGTCGGAAGTTACCTAATTTGGCCGGAAAAATTCGCGCAACTCGCTAACTATCTCGAATTTGGGTGTTTACGATTGGTTGATCCGATCCAAAAATTGATTGTTGAGAAACGTTACCCATGGATTGTGTATTGTTTGCGTAAAATTAATTTAAAATCGGAGTAGGATTGGCAGGGTAATTGGACAAAACAAAATTCGGCGTTTAGGGTTTACACGCCCTAGTTCTTAGATATGAAATTACGGCTTCACCCGAACACTAAATCTGAAATTGGTTGAGGGCTATTGTTCGTTTCGTCTAGACGATTTCGGAACTGGTCTCTGATCGAACACACATTACCGGAAGCGGCCGGAATCAGCGGAAAAGCTCGGCGGAGCACGTAAGGTGCAGTTTGGCCGAAATCCGAATTTTTTTTTTTTTGAAACTCGATTCTTCCACTCGGATTTTGAACCTGGTGGCTCTGATAACACTTAAATGTCACGCCCCGAGACCAGGGTTGGTCGACACCGGCGTTGTTCATCAATCACACAATCGAAAAACAACCAGCCTCGTAGCACAGTATAAACCGAAACCAGTTTATTTCATAAATTCGCAAAATTCGAACATTGTCTTTACAACTGAATAAATTGAATAAATGCGGAAACGTTTTACATGAAAATTAAACTGCTAAAATTCGAAAATAATGAGAACATGGCTAAGACTAAATCTCGAAATCACCATCCCCAGAATTGTTCCGACTCTTCTTCCTCAACCTGTTCTTTTGATTTATCTGGGGAGGGAAGAGTAAGGGGTGAGTATTTTGGGAAATACTCAGCAAGTGGGGGCCGTTCGAGTACACAACAACATGCATATAAAATTCGAAATACGTACACACACACACCATGCATAAATTGACTCATACCACATTCGTATCCTTGACCTGACACTGAGATTCCTCTACTTTCAATGATTTACTGAATTCAGTCCCTAATTTTTATTCCTCTAAGGGGGCGAGGCCGAATCGGTTATATCCCCACCGTATGAGGGTCATATCATAGTGGGATTCCCTCCCATATCAAGTTGAATCCTCACAGTGTCAACATAAAACTCATGCACAAATCGTAGCCAGAAGGGGTAGAAGAAGAATTGTACTCGACCCAAATTTCGAAAATACGAAAATGCATACACCGAAATTACACATTTAAAACAAGCCCACTTACCTTAGATATCGTAGAAAAACGTGAATAGAGGAGAATCCTGCACTGGAATTTCGAACCCTAGCTTCGGGGTTGGACTGCAGCAGCGCTTCGCTTCTTCGCACACTGAGAGAGCAAGCTCTCGAAAATCCTAAGAAAACTAGGAGAGGAGCTCGAAAATTTGGAGTAGAAATGGTGTGATTTTTTTTTTGAGTTATAGGCCCTCCTATTTATAGGGGTTGGCTGCTATCTCGATAGATGTCATCCGCGCGTTTAAACTTGAATCAAATTTCCATCTAAAATAGTGATGAAATCTAAATTTTATTCTTTATCCTAGACCTAAATTTCGAAATTCATGTATGTATCCCAAGGTTAAATTTCGAAATTTATGCTTTGCCCAGCCTGCAAAAATTTCGACTTTTGTGTCTAATTCCCAATATTCGGTAGACTTTTTATTTCCTAAAATAATAAAAATTATATTTCTTAAATCCCACAAATTTGCTGACTTAAACCCGAAATTTAGTAGTATTTTTCCACAAATAAGATTTTGATTATTTTCCTAAAATCCTGGTAGTTAAATCTTTCCCAAGCTGCATTTATCGTGTAGACTTTTCACTTTATCTATGATTTTCAAAAATTCCCTAATATTCTTTCAA
This sequence comes from Primulina tabacum, assembly GCF_025594145.1. NCBI lineage: Eukaryota > Viridiplantae > Streptophyta > Magnoliopsida > Lamiales > Gesneriaceae > Primulina > Primulina tabacum. The sequence continues at coordinate 7,378,310 of NC_134566.1, forward strand.
TATTATTTTCGAAAATCCCATGATAAAATCATCAAGATTTTTAGTTCCAAGATTGGGTTATCTTCTTGCTTAAATCTTTATCCAAGTATATCAAATCTTAGATCTATATCCGGTAAAATTCTGCATATCTCAAATTCCGAAAAAAATATACACGATATTATTTAAATTCTTGAGTTCCAAAAAAAATGCTACATCACAAATTCCGAAAATCTCGCAAATCTTGGTACAAAATTTTATCATGATAAAATCTAACATCCTGGATTTTACACTAAGTGTCCAGTTAGCTGAACATAACTGAAGCTGTCGAAGAATGCAAACTGAAAGTACAAACTGATTAATTGAACTGAACTAGTTCAAGTGATTGTCCAGCTGATAGGTGGTTCAACAGAAGAACCTTCATAAGCATGGCCAGCTGATGAAGAGTTCAACTGATGAAGAGCTCAAATGACCAGTTCAACAGAAAGAGTGAAATCAGTTCAACTGACGAGTCAACTGATTTCACCAGCCCAACTGAAGATCAGTTCAGATAATCAGTTCGGAGCATCAGTTAGATCCAATAATTTGCAGAACACGACAAGCTTATTCAATGGAATCCAGCTGTGTACAAAGGTACTAAAGTTATTGTCCAACAAAAGGACAATAATAGACGTTGCATCAATGTTTAAAACTAAAACGTCCCAGAATGGCTTTTGGAAAGTACAGACATATTTCGAGGAACATATTCAAAATGTAACGGATACAATAATTGAGTCTCACTGTACGATCAAACTTCCCGCCTATAAATAGAAGATGAAGATAAGTGAGAAAAGAAAAGGGCATGAACAAGAGAGAAAAGAAGGGCACGCATATTGCACATCATATTACAAGGAAGCAATCAGTCTAAAAATTTAGCCCAGTCGAGGAAGCACTCCAAAGTTGTATCAGCTTAGTTTAGAAGCTTTTTTCCCATAGTGTGTGAGAACACCTTCCCGTTTTATTAATTGTTCAGTTCTCACAGACTCACACACTATCACTCACATATATCAGAGAGGAAAGCTTAAAAGATCAGTTGAGTGAGTTTTTCACAAAGACATTAAACTTGTGTATGTAGTCTTTGACACTCAGACGTTAAAAAAGTGTTGGTTGGAAGGTGTTGCCTTCAGTCTTGGCTAGGAGTTCAGTTAGGCTGTGGGTAAGTCCTAATCTGTGTGGGTTTATACACGGTGTTGTATAAATCAAAGTCCTCTAATGTATCCTACCCGAGGAGGTAGAAGCGGTGACGTAGGAGCAGTTGAAGTCTCCGAACATCCATAAACATATCTTGTGTTATTTCTGTTTAACTGATTTGATCAGTTCAGCTGATATCAGTTCAGTTCTGTCCATAACTGAACTGATATAAGCCAGAACTGATCTCATGTAATTTTTAGTTATTCGGTTGCACAAGTTATAAAATTGATAAGCTTTCTTAAAGAAGGATCATTTCGAGTATTTTCCGCTTGGTTTAAAACCAAACTCGATCTAATTTATCGGTGTTTACATTCTTAGAACACGAGATATTGCAGCTCATTGAGAATATTGTGTTTGAAGCACCCTCAAAGGTTCCTGAACCATTCTGTCAGCTCGTCAGCTGAACTGATTTCACTGCTTCAGTTGAACTGATCAGCTGGGTCTTCATCAGTTGAGCTCTTAATCAGCTGGCTGGGCTTCTGAAAGTCTTATGCTGAACCACCTATTAGGTGAACAATCAGTTGAACTAGTCTTTGATATATCAGTTGAACATATTCAGTTTGGGCAATCAGTTGGTGCATTCATTTTTGCGTCTCGATAGCATAAGTTTTGGCTCGATAACTAATCAGTTCGAATCTTGATTAATTTCAGCTTCTGTGCACATAGGTAAATTCATTAGAAACAAAATAACAAGTTTTGTTAACATAAAAATCAAGATTGCGAGCATGAAATGTTCCAACAAAGCGCCGCAGCGCCAATGAAGAAGGGCCACAGAGCTAAGGCTTGAAGGGGGAAAACAAGCGCCTAGGCGCCATATATGCAGCGCCGCAGCGTCAAGATTGTCGAAGGGAAAGTGCCTAGGTGCTACAACCCAGCGCCGAAACGCCATGATCACTGAACCACAAGCGCCTAGGCGCTACACCTCAAGCGTTGCGGCTCTACCCCTACATTTCAAAAACGGGCAACACCGCGGCGCTAACATACACGAAAATTGGAGAATTGGGAATTATTTTACGGGCTCGAGAGAAGGATAAAAAGTAGAATAGGGTTTCAGAGAGAGGGCAACCCTTCTTTGAGAGAGAAAGGACATGAGAGAGGAGAGCACATGTTGGAGACGAATTGGAACGCGAGGATTGATCTCAACGATGAATCTGGGGACAAAGACACCACTTCTGATTTGTTATCTAATTTTTCGCCCTTTTTAATTCTTGTGTTGAGATGTCTAAATCTTTAAACATGCTTTGTTTTTTTGAGATTTCATTATGCACTAACTTTTCAATTTTAGAGGACGATGTTGCTTTGTTGACACGATAATTTTGACTTAGTTGTTTATATGATTGAATTCCTTTTGGTATAATTGTGTTTCCTAGTTCTTATCGATTTCAATTTACTAGTCGTAAATTGTTTGTTTTCTTATAAATTTTACAACTCGGGAGAGGGACTAGAATTATGAATCATTAGGGACACATCGTTAAATGTTTATATTGTTCGGAATGCGTATAACATTAGCGAGTCTTAGGTAAGATCATCGTTTGCATATATCATTTAAACTTATATATTTTTAGGAATGTTTGAGTCTAAGTTTGAATGATACAATTTATTCGTCAATTGGAAAAGGGGAATAAAATAATTAAATGTTCTTGGCAATATAAAGTCAACCGGGAATAAATATCGTGGAAACTAAGTGAAATCGCTCCTCTAGATATTTTCTATAAATGATATTTTCTCATTTTGGTTATTCGATTACTATTTATTTATAATTAATTCGTTTTCAGTAAACCAAACCTTTAATTTATTTTTCTAGATAAAGTCGTGACTATTTTACCTACAAGCACTGATATATTTTTATATATACACTCCTCATGGGAATGGTACTTTACTCTCTTGTATTAAAACTTGAAAACCGTGCGGTTGTCAGCGGAAAATACGCGACAATACAACTCTTTGTACAAACTCATTTCAACTTAAGACTTATCTATTGTTTAATTAAAACTCCTAGCACACTCGATTGCAGGTCGTAAACTAACAATCCGCATAATATTTAACGTTTTTTGTGTCAAGACTACAAATACAATCTTTAATGTCTTTTTGTTAATATTCATTCATCTAAACTTTGATGTTCCACTCTCATGTGTATGTGTTAGTGATTGTGTGTGAGGAATTTTACATTGTATCTATATATCAAATGTTTAGTCACACTTGTGTTTGCTCTCATTTTAACTAATTTTTTCATGTAGTACGCCCATGATTTGAATCTCATTCCAAAACTTGTATTTGATCTCCAATATGTTGTATTCACGGCCTCCAATAGTGATATAGATTTTATATAAAAGAATATGACCGTTTGGAAATGATGTGTACAGATTTAGATATTGCAACAGTCAAATTCGTATTTCTGGCCATTTTGCGAAACTAGGTTGCTGATGGTCCGATCTGATATGCCATCAGATCAGCTTGGTTTGACCTGGTCCGATCTCTTTGCTCTGACTTGAGCTGAACCAAGTCAAGTTGATTAAGTCGAGATGTTCTGTTCTTTTGAATAAAACTCTTGATTCATCGATTTTTGGGCAAAGTGATAAACATAAAAGTTGTAGCATTTCTCTTAGCTTTCCATAGAATCAAGAATCACACAATTTCAAGTTCTTACGAGATAGATATTCACAACATATCAGACAGTTAGTAATCTAGAACATGTTCTTTATTCAGTGCAAAATCATCAAATTCACTATGGTTTATCATCTTTTTTTATTTGATTTATACTTTGACTTGTTAAGATGATTTTTATTCATTTTCTTATCTTCATAACTTATACTGAATAGTTCAATTTGAATAACTGAGCTTAGAGATATTACCAATGTACCATAACTGGTCAGACTGAGCTGATTGTTGTTTCTATTTCTGTCAGCTCGATCTTACAACTAATATTTCGCCTTGATAATATCTGAACTTACTTAGATTTTGTGAAGTATGACTTGTGGAAATTGAGTTGGCGTACTTCACAACAAAAAAATATATGTTCCTCAAACAAGAGGAAGGGTTCACAACACAACGAAAGAAGAGATGAGATGCCTGGTAAGAGGAATCAATCAATGTGCTAGGGAACGACAAATGAAAAGCAATCAAGGAACCATATGCATGTTGTTACTAATCGTCTTTATCATCCTGGATTATACAAAAATGTGACTAATAGTGGCTTTCATAGAGTAAATACTGAAACATATGTCATGGGGTACAAACATCAAAAGAGGAGTCGAAAAGAAAAATATAATATAAGCATTATGATTCATTTAATCACGTCACTCTAGTTTATTGTACTTTTAATAATATTTTTCAAGAGAAAATCAACAAGATGATTCTCACATGCCAAAAAAAAAAATCATGGTCATTGGTAAAGATTTGTTTCCCCATATGGACTTTATGAATGCGAATTTCTCAGATTTAAAACCATTATTGGATCAGCAAAGAAACTGAGGAAGCATATAATCAAAAGATAAATTAAAGAGATGCTAGATCCATAAGAAAATGATATTTGAAGTGAGAAAATGTCTGATTATGCTATTGTTATGAAGTAGAATCTGTATAAAAGGAAAATTGGTCAGGGGAGTCATACCATAAAGGCGAGAGAGTCCATGACCTTTCGGTCTAGGAACAAATACATTATCCTAATATGTGTAAGTAAGGAAGAGACGCCTATTTACCGTGGACGCTTTTATGCAATTGCAATAATATAAATCCGATTTTAAGTTATATATGCAGTTGAAACTAGTCATAATTTTTGTTTACATTATTTTTGTTATTAGGAAAATAAAAAGATATTGTTTTTAAAATAAACAATTGGCGGGCATTAGGTGAAGCTAAATATAATTTATTCTACAAGTTGAACTTATCGTCGATATGCATATGATTCAAAATACATAATGAATTTAAGGGGAGAGCATTAAGCTTGATCATTATTTAACACCAACATAGTGTACACGTCGTCCATTATTTATCCATTAGTTTTTGCATGTTAACAAGAGTAAAAGAGAAAAGGGTCATAGCAGCCTAAAGTTTTTTTTATAAAACGGTAACTATCTTTAGGAGAAAAGTCATAGCAAGCCTATAGTTGTTATAAAACGGTAATTATCTTTAGCTACTCAATATTTCTTTACATATTTATTTATAAAACTCCACGACCCAGAGTGGGAGAACACAACAACTTGTTCGAGATTCTTTGAATCCTGCTTGCTTTGCCAATGCATGAAATTCATTTTCTGTCCTCTCCTTCCCACCAGGACTATATGCTAACATAATCATGTCAATTTGTAAATTACATAATAAATCTTCTACTGGGGTCTTTGAAAGGATAAGCTCCACAACGATGATTTTTCCGTTATTTGGAAGTGCTTCATGGCATTTCTTCAGTATTTTGAAGAATTGTGTATCACTCCAGTCGTGAAGAACCCCTTGTATATATGATTAAAAAAAAATTTATATCATTCTAATAAAAAATAATCACAAAAATATTATTACGAAGTTGTAAGAAACAATTGGGAATAAAAAATTATGAAAAAGATCTTTTTTTAGAAAAACGGGTGGAAAATTAATGTGAACAACTGTGTAATTATATGTATTGAATAAAATATACATTTCTTTTGATCTCCCAATATTCCCACATTGAAAAGAAAAAAAAATTAAAAGAGCTTGCGATGTTTACAATGGACTTCTGTAGTAACATTAGTTAAGTATTTCGTAAGAAAATTGTTTATTTTGCGGTCAAGCTTCCACATATGTAATGCCCGAGATTTTATTAGGGTAATCTAAAATGATTAATTTATAATTAATGTGATTATAGACGGAAAGGATCAGACCGGGGAAGACAAGAGAAAACATGAAATATGTTCGAGGACAGAACCCCTCGCGCATATGCGCGACCACGAGGTGCGCATATGCGCGAACATGGCAGAGAACCTCGCGCATATGCGCGAGAAGAGGACGCGCATATGCGCGAGTGTGTGCAAAGAAGAAGTGCCGAGACAGTAGGTCTCGCGCATATGCGCGGAGTCAGGGCGCTCATATGCGCAAGTAGAAGAAATGTTATGCGCAGAGACCAGTAGGTCTCGCGCAAATGCGTCGAGGAAGGTCGTGCATATGTGCGAGACGTGCAGCACAAAGAATGAGCCACCTATCCTTGCCATGCAATAAAAAGGAGACTTATCCTTCATTTCCTCACTTGCAACAAGAAGGAAGAACGAGAGTCCCTGGAGGAATTTTCAAATTCTTGATCTTAGAATTTCATTTGTGCAAGATCCGTCCTTTCGAATTTTAATCCGAGTTTGATTCCGTGCTCCTCTAGATAAAGGCTTCAAAAGGACGTAAGTTTTCTTATGTTTCATTTTGATTTGAAAATATGATATTGAAGGAATCAGAGGTTGATCTACATTATTTGTTCCTGAGATTATTGTAATCGTATAATCGAAACCGGATCGAAGAACGGATATCGTATGAAATTGTTATCATTTTCAGATGAAATTTGCTTGAGAATATACAGATTTGGTATCAGATTGTGTTTATTATTGATTATGAGTTGTTGAAATTGGTATCTGCTTGTAGGGCCCAAAATCAGTACACGTAAAATTCAGGCATTTATTTAATTTTTAAATCATTTATTTAAATTTAAAATGATTTTTTTTAGTGATGCATGATTTATTTAATTTGCATTATTTTAATGTTTATGTGATGCACGTTAAAATATTTTCTTGAGTTTCATGTTTCAGGCGACGATCCGATGCGGGATCGAGGAGAAAAGACCGGGGACGATTTTTAGTAATTTTAAACGTTGTAATTTATTTTAAGTTAGGATTGGGGAATTTTTTAAATGATTTATAAGATTTTAGCATTTTAAAATCTAATTGAATTATTTAGTAATTTTAAGATTTTAAAACTTTTAAAGATTTAGTACATGTGTATTTTTATTTTTAATAAATATCTTTTTAGTCAAGTTAGTGGTTGATTAACATTTAATTAGTTGTTAAACTTTAATCTAAGCAATTTTCTAATCCCTTAATATAGTTAATCACATACACACACACACCGAGTACATACACACACACAAACACTCTATTTTCAGATTTACTTATTTTTGAGAGAGCAAACCTTAGGGTTCTTGAGAGAAAACAGCAGCCGCCCCATTCCCTTAAGATTTCCCGCAAGGTTTTGTTGTGTTTTCTTCAAAGAAAATCGTTCCACGTTCGTCCCGGATCAACCTCGCATCTTACTCCGCATCGGTATCGTTGTTTTGGTACTTTTAATTATCAAAAGGCATGTATAATCTGTCATTTCTGCATTGATCTCGTTATAATACGTTTTGTGATGTTGATTATGTATAAAAACATGTGTATGTTATGTGGAGGTTTGAGTATAAAATTGACGAATCGATTTTTGAACGTTTTTAGATCTGAAATTTCGTTTCTCACTGTATTTTGAATTTCTGCGATTTTTCGATCGCGATTTTGAGAAAACTTTCAACACAAAAATCGTAGAACTTTCGATATCTTCGATTTGATATAAAACTCGAATTATTTGGATAAATATTGAGTGAGTTATGGTGTTTTTCGTGGGACTGCTCAAATTGCGTTTTCTGGAAAAATTTTGTATTGATGTATTCTTGAAGTTTTTGAGTTGCAGGCTTCGTTGGGAACCGTTGGTGGATCGCTGCTGCGTTTAGGTATTGTGAGTATGACATTGGGTTGAATTATGGTGCTTAGCCTTGAGTCGGTAGGCACTTGGTTGCATTAAAAGTCGTAGGAAGTATTTTGGTGTCAAAATTCATGTTTACGAATTATCTTGCGTAGTTGTTGTGCGTCGTTGTCTTGGGGACATTTGTTTGAGTTGAATTATTATCATAGCGTCCTAAGATGAGTCTCGTTGCATCGGTTGAGTCGTTGGAGCATGACTTTTAAAATTGCATCAAAATGTGTTATTTTGGGTTGGTTGTGCGCAGGATTAGCGCTGCAGCGCTCGCTAGGGAGCGCCGCAGCGCCCGATCTGCGCAAGCCAGGCGCCGCAGCGCTGGCCTTCGGCATTGCTAGCGCCTAGGCGCTCGTCCATGATTTTTTTAAACACTATTTAGGGCTCATGTCTTCTATGTTTTGGGAAATGTTCACGCATCATTTTAGGAGTTGTTTCGGGGGTTGATGTCATGGTTTAGCACGACGAGTAAACGAGGTCAAGTCCCGAGAGATTTAGAATGTCTTAAGGAAATTTGTCATTTTTGGGTGAGAGCATGACAGTAAGTCTAAGTTATGCAAGTTAAGTTTTCGAACTCATGTTAGTATGTTGCAGCAGTGGCCCCAAGCGAGATCCAACGAATCCCTCAACGCCAAGTAAGTATGTTCGACGTGCAAAGGAAAATATTTTCATGTTTTTGAGGTATGCTAATTGTCTTGTGACCAAATTATGAATTGGTTTGGAAGTCGGTGAACGTGACCGAGGACCTCTCCACCCCGTTAAAGCATGAACGGGTTTAGATCAGGATTGGAAAGCGTTAAAGCATGAACGGGGACCTCATGTATGTGGCAGTGGATTCGTCCCTGTCAGCCCAGTACTGTGGTTTAGTCTGATTAGGCAATTTATGTAATGGGTCATTTGCTTTGAAGCATGCCTCTACGCAAAATGATGAAGTTATGTATGTTCAAGTATGTTCAAGTATGCAAGCATGTTTAAGATAAGTTTTTTGACAAAGGCACGTCTATGTATGTATGTACGTATGTTCAAGATTTTGATATGCAAGTTTAAGTTTCAGTATGTACTTCCTATTTTAAAGTTGCTTGTGATTTTATTACGTTTTACTAGTTACTTCCAGTTTATACGTGTTGAGTTTTTAGACTCACTAGACTTGATCGATGCAGGTGAGGATGATTTTGAGGAGACTAGGGGTGGGGACCAAGGAGCTGGCTTGGACTGAGCTGGGGACTAGACCCGAGGACTGCCCAAGTTTTTATGTTTTTATGAAATGTCGAATACTCTGATTTCACGCTACTAGAATTCAAACAAATACTTTTGTCAAACTTTTTTTTTTGGTTTTTTGTTGCAACCACTATTGGGACGTACTGTTACGTTATCGAATTTGAAATTTGATTATTCTTTTAAGAAAATTTTAAATTTTTCCGTAAATTTTAAGTAGTAAAAGTACGGTATGTTACAGTTGGTATCAGAGCGGTGTTCTTGTAAAGGGTTATGTCTACTGCCAATCGTAAGAAGCTCACGAAGTCACATCTCAAGTCTGTAAGTTTTAAGGTTTTAAATTTATGTTATGTAGTAAGCATGAAGTTCTAATTCCAGCATGTCCATGTTTTAAATTCAATTTACGTGCATCTTATATTATTGGTATCATATTCATGCATGTGGGGCTTATGTGTTGGGTAAGTTCTGGAACAGTATGCCTCCTAGACGTTTGATTAACCGGGAGGCAAGGGATGGGGATGAAGAGACTCGAGAGGAGGGGATAGACGTTCATCCTCCTCCACCGCCAGATATGCAGGCACAGATGCTTGCAGGTATGACTCAGTTCTTTGCACAGTTTGCAGGGAACCAGGCTGCGGCAAATACAGAAACGAGGCCCAGACCAGAGGCAGTATACGAGAGGTTCAGACGGATGAGCACAAAGGAGTTCTCGGGGACCACTGACCCGATGATAGCTGAAGTATGGATTAAGTCCATCGAAGTAATTTTCGATTTCATGGAGCTGACAGACGCAGACAGGGTCAGGTGTGCCACGTTCCTTCTGACAGGGAACGCCAGACTTTGGTGGGATAGTGCGTTGGTGTCAATGAACTTGCAGACACTGACGTGGAACAATTTCAAGGAGGTCTTCTGCTCCAAGTACTTCACTGAGGAAGTACGATCCAGATTGACACGGGAGTTTATGACGCTGCGACAGGGAGATAGTAGCGTGGAAGACTTTGTCAGGAAGTTCGAAAGGGGGTGTCATTTTGTGCCCCTGATAGCTAATGATGCCCAAGGGAAGCTAAGGCATTTTATGGATGGGTTGCGGCCGATATTACGCCGTGATGTTTGAGTTGCTGGTCCTACGACTTATGCAATCACCGTATCTAGAGCTTTGGTGGCAGAGAAGGATCAGAGAGATATTGAGGCAGACAGGCAGGGCAAGAGGCCCTATCAGGCTCCACAGCAGCAGCAGCAACAACGACCTAAGTTTAAGAGGCCGTTCCAGGGGTAGCCAAGGAAGAAGCCAAATCAAGGACCGCCAAAGGGCAAGGGTCCTATTAAACAGCAGAAGGCGCCTCAGAGGCCTGGTAATATCCCAGTGTGTCCTAAATGCAACCGCCAGCACCCGGGACAGTGCCTATGGGGATCAGGAAAATGTTTTAAGTGTGGAGCCAGTGACCACATGTTAAAGGACTGCCCTCAGTGGACGCAGCCGACACAAGGGAGGGTATTCGCCATGCACGCTCAGGAGGCGAACCCAGACACGACACTGTTGATTGGAAACATTTTGATAAAGAGATTAACGACGAAGGCCCTGATAGATTCAGGAGCCACTCACTCTTTTATCTCGGAGACATTAGCTAATCACTTGAACATCAATTCCCTCGGCCCAAACGTGAACTACTCGATGACAGTCCCATCAGGGGAAGAACTGTTAGCTACCAGCGTGGTCAGAGACATTGATCTAGAACTGCACGGACACCTATTGTATGCCGACCTGATAGTGTTGCCGATGCCAGAATTTGATATCATTTTGGGCATGGATTGTCTGACGAAGAACTGAGTCCTGATAGATTTTCAGAAAAGGTCAGTATTGATTAGACCGTTGGGTATGGAGCAATTTCTTCTTGAACCAGCCAGATGGAGAAATTTCCCTCGCATGATCTCTTGCATGCAGGCACGGAAACTTATTTCAAAGGGGTGTCAGGCTTTCTTGGCCAGCGTCATTTCAACACCTGACATACCCACTCCGTCATTATCAGAATGCCAGTAGTCAGAGACTTTCCTGGCGTCTTTCCTGACGACGTCACAGGTCTTCCACCAGAGAGAGAGGTTGAGTTTGCAATCGATCTTATGCCAGGCACTGTGCCAATCTCCAAGGCACCATACCGTTTAGTTCCAGCTGAGATGCTATAACTCAAGCAGCAGATTCAGGAGCTTCTCGACAAGGGGTTCATCCACCCCAGTTCCTCACTGTGGGGTGCACCAGTGCTCTTTGTGAAAAAGAAAGACGAGAGCATGAGGCTGTGTATCGATTACCGAGAATTGAACAAGGTAACGATCAAGAACAAATACCCACTTCCTAGAATCGAAGACTTATTTGATCAGTTGCAGGGAGCAACAATGTTCTCTAAGATAGATCTTCGATCAGGGTATCACCAGCTAAAGGTAAAAGACGCAGATGTGCACAAGACAGCCTTCAGGACAAGGTATGGGCATTACGAGTTCTTAGTGATGTTGTTTGGACTGACGAATGCTCCAACTATTTTTATGGACTTGATGAATCGAGTATTTCAGCCTTACCTTGATCAGTTCGTCATAGTATTTATTGACGACATTCTCATTTACTCGAAGAGCCATGAGTAGCATAGTCAGCATTTGAGGACAATTTTGCAGGTTTTGCAGAGTCCCAAATTATTTGCGAAGTTCAGTAAGTGTGAATTTTTGTTGGAGAAACTTGCGTTTTTGGGTCACATAATATCTAGCAGTGGTATTGAGGTGGATCCAGCTAAGGTAGCGGCTGTTAAGGAATGGGTTGAACCGAAGAATTCTTCAGAGATCCGCAGTTTTCTGGGTTTGCTGGTTACTACCGTAAGTTTATTCAGGGATTTTCTTCAATAGCAGTGCCACTCACTTCGCTGACCATGAAGAATACTAAGTTTGCGTGGAGTGATGAATGTCAGAAGAGCTTCGATACATTAAAGCAAGCTCTTATTTCAGCGCCAGTGTTTGCCATGTCATCAGGGCAAGGAGATTTTGTGTTATACAGCGATGCATCTAAGCTCTGGTTAGGCGTAGTGTTGATGCAACATGGTCGGGTGATAGCTTATGCATATAGATAGTTGAAGGTGCATGAGAAGAATTATCCGACCCATGATTTAGAATTAGCCTCCGTTGTCTTTGCATTGAAGATTTGGAGACACTACTTGTACGGTGAGAAATGTCAAATTTTCACTGACCACAAGAGTCTCAAGTATTTCTTCACGCAGAAAGAATTGAATATGAGACAGAGACGGTGGTTAGAGCTGGTGAAAGACTATGATCGCAAAATTAGCTACCATCCGGGGAAAGCTAATGTTGTGGCAGATGCCTTGAGCCATAAAGTTGAGTCATAGCACAGTTGACAGTACAGAGAACCCTTCAGTCTGAGTTTCAGAGGTTCGGTCTAGAGGTTTATCGTAAGGGCAGAGCTCCTAGACTGTCTAATCTGATAGTCAAATCTGATTTACTAGACCGAATCCGTAGAGGACAGCCTTCAGATGAGCAGTTGCAAAAATGGAGACTGAAAGATGAAGCCAAGGGCATGGTACTCTACACAGTGTCCGATGGTATTGTGAGATACAGAGGTAAAATGTGGGTGCCTAGTGTTGATTCGATCAGAGAGGATATTATAACAGAGGCACATGCATCTCCGTATTCCATTCATCCAGAAGGTACCAAGATGTACAAAGACTTGCAGATCTTGTATTGGTGGCAAGGTATGAAGAGAGAAATCCGTCGATTTGTGTCCGAATGTCTAACTTCTCAGCAGGTGAAGGCAGAGCATCAGAGGCCATCAGGAATGCTTAAGCCACTTCCTATCCCCGCGTGTAAATTGGAGAATATCACCATGGACTTCGTCATTGGGTTGCCAAAGTCAGTCAGAGGATCCAATGCCATTTGGGTTATAGTAGATCGACTCAATAAGTCGGCGCACTTCTTGCCAGTGAAGACGACTTTCTCCATGACGCAGTATGCGGAGCTTTATATCAGGGAGATCATTCGGTTGCATTGGATCCCAGTTTCCATTGTGTCCAACAGGGACCCGAGGTTTACATCGTCCTTCTGGAAGAGCCTACATACAGCCATGGGGACGAAGTTGCTATTCAGTACAGCTTTTCACCCGCAGACAGATGGCCAGTCTGAGCGAGTGATCTAAATTTTGGAGGATTTATTGCGAGCCTGTATGATCGATTTCCATGGGACTTGGGAATCCAAGCTACCTCTAGTAGAGTTTACCTACAACAACAGTTTTCAATCATCTATAGGTATGGCTCCCTACGAGGCATTGTATGAACGGAAGTGCACATCACCGATTCATTGAAACGAAGTCGGTGAAAGAGCAAAACTTTGTCCAGAGATTGTTCAGCAGACTGCAGATGTGGTGGTCAAGATTCGAGATAGGATGAAGACCGCCCAGAGTCACCAAAAGAGTTATGCTGACAAGAGGAGAAGAGATCTAGAGTTTGCAGTGGGAGATCACGTTTTCGTAAAGATAGCTCCTATGAAGGGTGTTATGCAATTTGGGAAAAAAGGCAAGCTGAGTCCGAGGTTTATTGGACCATTTGAAATTTTTGACAGAGTTGGGACACTAGCTTATCGTGTTGCCCTTCCGCCGAATATGGCCGGTGTACAAAATGTGTTCCATGTCTCAATGCTGAGGAAGTACCTAGCTAGTCCTTCGCATGTTTTGAGCTACGAGCCATTGCAGCTTGCTCTAGACCTGTCATATGAGGAAAGACCCGTCCAAATCCTAGACAGACAGGAGCGCATACTTCGAAACAAGGTGACCAAGTTGGTCAAAGTCCGGTTGCGAACCAATCAGTGGAGGAAGCTACTTGGGAGACCGAGGCAGATATGAGGAACCGCTATCCAGAATTGTTTGGTAAGATTTAATTTCGAGGACGAAATTTATATAAGTGGAGGAGGAACTGTAGGGCCCAAAATCAGTACAAGTAAAACCCATGCATTTATTTAATTGTTAAATCATTTATTTAAATTTAAAATGAATTTTTTTATTGATGCATGATTTATTTAATTTGCATTATTTTAATGTTTATGTGATGCATGTTAAAATGTTTTCTTGAGTTTCATGTTTCAAGCAATGATCCGATGCGGGATCGAGGAGAAAAGACCGGGGACGATTTTTGGTAATTTTAAAACGTGGTAATTTATTTTAAGTTAGGATTGGGGCATTTTTTAAATGATTTATAAGTTTTTAGCATTTTTAAAATCTAATTGAATTATTTAGTAATTTTAAGATTTTAAAACTTTTAAAGATTTAGTACATGTGCATTTTTATTTTTAATTAATAGACTTTTAGTCAAGTTAGTGGTTGATTAACATTTAATTAGTTGTTAAACCTTAATCTAAGCAATATTCTAATCCCTTAATCTAGTTAATCACACACACACACACACCGAGTACACACACACACACGTTTTATCAGACACACAAACACTCTATTTTCATATTTACTTATTTTTGAGAGAGCAAACCTTAGGGTTCTTGAGAGAAAACAGCAGCCGCCCCATTCCCTTAAGATTTCCCGCAAGGTTTTGTTGTGTTTTCTTCAAAGAAAATCGTTCCACGTTCGTCCTGGATCAACCTCGCATCTTTCTCCGCGTCGGTATCGTTGTTTTGGTACTTTTAATTATCAAAAAGAATTTATAATCTATCGTTTCTGCATCGATCTCGTTATATTACGTTTTGTGATGTTGATTATGTATGAAAACATGTGTATGTTATGTGGAGGTTTGAGTATAAAATTGTCGAATCAATTTTTGAACGTTTTTAGATCTGAAATTTCGTTTTTCACTTTATTTTGAATTTCTGCGATTTTTCGGTCGTGATTTTGAGAAAACTTTAAACACAAAAATTTTAGAACTTTTTGATACCTTCGATTTGATATATAATTCGAATTATTTAGATAAATATTGAGTGAGTTATGGTGTTTTTCGTGGGACTTCTCAAACAGCGTTTTCTGGAAAAATTTTGTATTGATGTATTCTTGAAGTTTTTGAGTTGCAGGCTTCGTTGGGAACCGTTGGTGGATCGCTGCTGCGTTTGGGTATTGTGAGTATGACATTGGGTTGAATTATGGTGCTTAGCCTTGAGTCGGTAGGCACTTGGTTGCATTAGAAGTCGTAGGAAGTATCTTGGTGTCAAAATTCATGTTTACGAATTATCTTGCGTAGTTGTTGTGCATCGTTGTCTTGGGGACATTTGTTTGAGTTGAATTCTTGTTATAGCGTCCTAAGAGGAGTCTCGATGCATCGGTTGAGTCGTTGGAGCATGACTTTTAAAATTGCATCAAAATGTGTTATTTTGGGTTGGTTGTGCGCAGGATTAGTGCCGCAGCGCTCGCCAGGGAGCACCGAGTGCCTAGGCGCGAGGCAGCGCCGCAGCGCAGCACTGTCCAGCGCCTAGGCGCTCGTCCATGATTTTTTAAAACACTATTTAGGGCTCATGTCTTCTATGTTTTGGTAAATGTTCACACATCATTTTAGGAGTTGTTTCGGGGGTTGATGTCATGGTTTAGCACGATGATTAAACGAGGTCAAGTCCCGAGAGATTTAGAATGTCTTAAGGAAATTTGTCATTTTTGGGTGAGAGCATGACAGTAAGTCTAAGTTTTGCAAGTTAAGTATTCGAACTCATGTTAGTATGTTGCAGCAGTGGCCCAAGCGAGATCCAACGAATCCCTCAACGTCAAGTACGTATGTTCGATGTGCAAAGGAAAATATTTTCATTTTTTGAGGTATGCTAAGTGTCTTGTGACCAAATTATGAATGAGTTTGGAAGTCGGTAAACGTGGTCGAGGACCTCTCCACCTCGTTAAAGCATGAACGGGTTTAGATCAGGATTGGAAAGCGTTAACGCATGAACGGGGACCAATCCACCCGTTAAAGCATGAACAGGGATCTCATGTATGTCGCAGTGGATTCGTGCCTGTCAGCCCAGTACTTTGGTTTAGTCTGATCAGGCAATTTATGTTATGGGTCACTTGCTTTGAAACATGCCTCTACGCAAAATGATGAATTTATGTATGTTCAAGTATGTTCAAGTATGAAAGCATGTTTAAGATAAGTTTTATGACAAAGGCACGTCTATGTATGTATGTACGTATGTTCAAGCTTTTGATATGCAAGTTTAAGTTTCAGTATGTACTTCCTATTTTAAAGTTGCTTGTGATTTTATTACGTATTACTTGTTACTTCCAGTTTATACGTGTTGAGTCTTTAGACTCACTAGACTTGATCGATGCAGGTGAGGATGATTTCGAGGAGACTAGGGGTGCGGACCAAGGAGCTAACTTGGACTGAGCAGGGGACTAGACCCGAGGACCGCCCAAGTTTTTATGTTTTTATGAAATGTCGAATACTCTGATTTCACGCTACTAGAATTCAAACAAATAATTTTGTCAAACTTTGTTTTTTAGATCTTTTGTTGCAACCACTTTTGGGACGTACGGTTACGTTATCGAATTTGAAATATGATTACTCTTTTAAGAAAATTTTAAATTTTTTCGCAAATTTTAATTAGTAAAAATACGGTATGTTACATTGCTTATATTGTATTGCTGGGTATATTCACATTGTGCTGTTATGCCGTCAAAACAGAATTAGATAGAGTTCTGATTATATCAAGTATTGGTTGGGTTGTATATTGATATTGTACTTCTCAATAATGTCATTGCCAGATTGAGTATTGACAGCTTCGAATTCAAGACTTCGACTGGATCAGACATATCTATGAAAAGAAAGGTATAAATCAATGTGATACCGGGAAGATACGACTTGAGTTAGATCCGACTTGAGTTTCCAAAAACTGCATACTTTATTTTAGTGCATTGATGTTTGCAATTCATGAGATTGATATGCTGAGTCTATTGATTTATAGCAGAGCATGTAATGAGTCATTGGCTGATGTGCCTAGTCATTGGCTGAGGTGCCAAGTCTTTGGCAGAACCGCCAAGACACTGGATGTTTGGTGGTATTGATGTGCTTAGGAGTAGATCGACTCCTATAGCAGAGATTCGATACAGAATGCCAACGTCCTGAAACCAGGATCCTTAGATTATAGAAGAGTCGAGTCAGAGATTATGAGTCAAGAGTTTGATTTACAGTTTTATATCGATTCATGTCTTTCAGATTATGATACATGTTATTGATAATTGTTCCATGCTTTTATATTTTTGTATATGATTGCATGTATACGTTGTTTATACTGGGAATATATTCCTCACCGGAGTTATCCGGCTATTGTTGCAAAATTTGCTACCATCAGGTGGTACCTACACATACAATTATTAATGATTCATTACACACGCACACATAGAGTATGTGTAGAGGTTGATATGTAGTTGAAACTTGCCAAGTCTCCAACTGAACCCTGTCTTGGTTCATGATCAACAAAGGGGCTAGAGAAACTCCATCATCATTCTTGGTATAGAACTTGCAGACCGAAGCCAAGGAATACATCCGCTCAACACCGCCATCAGGCAGGGTTTTCACTCGGCAATTTAAAATAGAATATAGCTCGCGAGCAGGCAGAGGATTCTGTCCACCATGTTATGCGCCTCTGGATTGTTGGTGGGAATTTCTGCGGCGAGTTCTCTTGGTGAAATGAAGGCGTCAGGCCCCTTATTTTTCATGAGTTCAAGGAGGTCGAGCTCCAGCGCCACTTTGAGGACATTAGGTAGCACTGAAGCAGAGGCTAGTTGCATGGCAAATAAGAAAGAAGCCTCGTCCCCTTGTGCAACCTCCATTTTTGTATTCATTTTTCCGGAAAAGATTGAGAACAAGAAGCAATACTTTGGGTAGGAGTGTGCATATGCAGAGACAAGCATATTTATAGTAGCTTAGCTCGTAATAATTGTTATAAATTGATTTTTTTGATATAATTTGAATGAAATTAATCCATATTGCTTTAATCAAAATTAATTTATTTTTGCATTAATATACATAATTGTTGCATCATGGAAATTAAAATATATGTATGAATGATGTATATATTTGTTTAGTTTTTATAGAATAGGCCGTATATCATTAATGGATGGTCTAATTACGTATTAGTTAGGACACATTCCTTGAAATCCACGCCACCAAGGAGAGCTGCATGCATTTTGCTGTATCTATATTATATATAATAACACATCATATAAATTTGATATGTTGATGCAGTGCAAAAGTTTTTTTTTTACATTTTTTTTCGTAATATTTATTAGTTAACTTTGTTGATATAAGTTTATTAGTAATTTTTATATGTATTTTTCTCCATTTTTCACCAATTTATCTATTATTTATCTAAAAATTCAAACTATCTCAGTAAATTTTATCTAATAAGTAATCTATAAATATCATATTCTAATAAAATAATATATTTATTTTACACCAAAATTATCAAAGCAAAAAAATTTGATTTGAATCTATAAAGCATACATATATTTTCCCTATATAGCATACATTAATTCTCACTAATACTTGATGTTAATTAATTAAATACAATAACATAAACACACAACTCCATTACTTCAAATGTATTTTCTGATCTTGTCAATTGCATTATTTATATATCCATGATTACGTTTTCTCATTTATTGCATCAATTTAGAAAAACATTTATATATACTTATTTCTGAGATTTATTACGCATGCAATTGCTAGCTTTGATCCTAGAATGTAAATTAATCCAATACGTATATGCTGAGGAAATAAAAGTTGACAATAGGTATAGATGCACAAATGAGAACAAATTGAAACAAAGAAAATAATTCCCAACTTTAATAATGAAACACCGAGAAATTAATAGTACTCTCAAGATATTTATAACTTCCCAAACGTGCATCTTTCTAAGTTTTTTTATAAATAATTTTTTTTTAAAAAATAAAAGTTCAAGATATTTGCAATGTTCTGTATCATGAACGCTCTTGTAATCAATTTCAAATCAATTAATTATTCTATGGAAAATGTTGTTGTCTCTCAAGTCTTTAAAGTTGTTGAGTCATCTGGACTTAGGGCTTTTCCCTGTTCATCTTTGGACATCTACATGGATGAGCTGAAAAGTTTCTACACTAGAGAGATAATAACTGAACACGTAAAGATATTGTTTCCTTTGGGAGAAGACAGTCTGTTAATCGAGAAAGATTATTTCTGTAGAACCCGTAACTTAGACTACGTATAAGCCATGCATAATTCTAGTATTTAAATTAAAATGATTTTATTGCATGAGTATTTAAATTTAATTATTTTCCGTAGCAGTTTAAATTTTTAGCATTTCAGTTAATTCAGTGAGGCCGGACTGGAGTTGGAGTTTTGAGATAAAATTTAAGATTCAGAAAACATTTTCAGAATTTATTTTAGCTAGCAAGTAAGTTAATTTAAGTTAAAATGAGGTTTAAGGAATCATTTAAACAACTTGAGGTGAGTAGGAAATAAGTTCATTTAAGTTCCATAATTAAGGGGTTAATGCACTAAATTATTTAAAGGATAGGTAAGGCTTTAAAGGTTTAAAAATTTACCAAATAAAAAACATTTTCCCCTTCATTTTATTGCTAATTTTTGGCCCTTAGATGATTAAGCAACATTTCTATGTCAACTCACTCTTTGACCCATTCCTTGTCACTCCTTAACATGATAATCTTATCAACCTTAATTAATTTATTAATAACCAACATCCTATCCTTGTATACATGTAGTAATCGGCCATCTTCACCCAACAAATACCCCAACAAATCATATTTGATATCAAACTAAAATTCAAATTTCAAATAGTAGACTTGGTCTTGCATGTTTCCCCTTATATTGCAATCTTTCCCTCACTCCCCTAACCACCATTTCTCCCCCCTCTCCACCGAAATCTGAGAGCCATTTCAGAGTAGGAAATCGTGAGTTTCATAGCTAGAAACAAGAGGGAAAAATCGAGTAGAAGCAAGGTAGCAAAAGCGCTCCATCTCCTCCGCGCCGAGTCGTCTTATTCATTCGTTTTTCTTTCAAAACGAACCAGGCAAGCATATGTTCTTCCTTGACTCTTCAATAAAGTCCTATTATCATTATTTTTGAATTACATGATCATCATTTCCATGCAAAAACCGAATCATACCAAGGAAATTTCAGAAAATAAAAGATACAGATTTCGGCCTTCATGATGCTCTTCACGGGTTCACTTGTTTTGATGGTTTCAGGTATTGGTTGGATTCCAGGCTCCCCAAGGCTGCTCCTAGGCATGTACTAGGACATGTTAGGGACATATTTGTCCATTGGTTCAAGTCCCATGCTAGCCGAAATCAAGGAATGACAGCAACACCCCATTTTGGCCACTTGAGTTTTCGAAAGTTTCTGTTTTGCTGTCAACAAGGGAATGGATCTGATCTTGGCTGCCATGAGGAAACGCAAGCATGCTGCTGTATTTTGTGGACAACAAGTGATGCGTTGGTTCAGTGGCTCGTTCATGTTCTAGTTTGGATTTTAGCCTATGGACTTGGACTGGACAGTGCCTCATCTAATTAGAAGGTCATATTTTTGGCCGTTTGTTATTCGGATCATTTTTAAGGTCGTACGAGAATTTACGGTGCGATGTGCCAAATTGACTCTCGAAAGAGCGTTTCATGTTTTGGCCTCCATTCACCTAGATTTCGGCCCTCACTATTTTAGGAGCATTATTTCATCATTTTAGGCGTATTTTAATCATGACTACCTGTTGGTTCGGGTTGGCACGGAGTCATGACTAAATACGAAGTCGTTAGGCGCAATTGTCTCAGTTTTCGGATTTAATTGCATAGTTGGTCAAGTAAAAGCTATTGCATATTTTTCATGGCATATTTAGGTTGCAGCGAGCCTGGGAGCGATCCAATCCAATCAATAAAATTATTACAGGATATTTAATTATGTTAATTAATTATATTACGTGCAAAAATATTCATTTTGAGATTTATGCGATATTGCTTGTGGTCACTTTACTATCAGTACTTCACCCGATCACCAGTTACCGGTTCCGGTCGCCAGTTAAAGGTCAATTCAGTTGTACCACCCAGTATACTGTGGCATTAGTCTGATCAGACAAACATTATTAAACCCGATCGCCTGTTACCGGTCAGCTCAGTTCAGTTCAGTTCAGGGACCACTTGCGTAGACCATAATCTCACCAGAAAATTATTACAAGTTATTTCATGACAGGGCTCGAAGGAGCAACCATTTTCATTTATGATTTCCCAGTTCAATGATGCACGTATTATAATTAATCATGACACGACATTTTTACGATATGCCTCATGACATGATATTTTCACTTGCATGCAATTTTACTATTTATTTACTTGTTATTTACGATATATGCATGTTGAGTCTTTAGACTCACTAGACTTGATTGTTTTAGGTGCTGATGTTGTCGGGATCGAGGGCGGGGACCAGTGAGCCAGCTCAAGTCGGCAGTAGTAGGACCCGAGGACCTCAGTTCAGCATTTATTATTATTTGATTGCTCAAACATTTTAATTATCGTTGGATAAACTTTTACTGTTATTTCGAAAATGTTAATTTCTTCCGCTGCCATTTGGAACATCAAACTTTATTTATCAGTTCATTTATGAATGAGGCAATTTTAATTATTTTAAAGAGAAAATTTTAAATTTTCCGCAAATTTTCAAACACGGATTTCTTAGGCCTCTACAATTTCTCTGCATTGTTTCGGTTGCCCATTGAAAGGCTAACTGACTTCTCTCTATTACCTCAACAAGCAGTTGAAAAGATAAAGGTGAAGTTTTCTGCATCTAGTGATATTATCAAGACTTTTGGAAAGAAGAAAGAGATGAAGTTGCATTATTAACTTATGGCTGATGTTGTGGCTGAGCCAATTCTAACGAAGATAGACTCTTTTGATGCCTACAATTCATAAATTTTTTTGGTGATAACAACCATTGCCACATCACTCAAAGTTAACTAGTCAATCATCATGTTCCAAATTCTAAAGGAGATTATTCAAACAAAGAAGTGATCAATTGGATTCGTCATCCTCTTGATCAGTTTGTTTGAAGGCTCAGGAGCTTTACTGAGAAACTCTATAACTTTGCAAAAGTTCAAGGCTCTCACTACACCAAATATCCTTTCTCTCAAGCCTAAAGGACATGCACTGAGTGTCTCGCCTGCTAGGATATTGTTCATCAGGAAGGAAATTGGAGCAGAACTGGCTACTGAAAGGAAACTGGTTGAAAAGAAGGGAAGCAAGTTAAATGCACCAAGGCCAATGGGAAAACTGATTCTGTAATCCAGTGACTCTGAGGTATTAACTCATTCACCTCTTCCAGAATTTGCCAGAACTACAAAAACCAAACAAATCTACACCAATCAATGTAGTATCTATATCTCAAATACACGTGGTCAAGTATACTGAAAACAAGGCTACTGACCATCCGGCAGAAAATTTTAAACTGATAGTGGTGGCAGCTCCACCTAGAAAAATCAATAAGACAATGGATCTCCCGCCGCCAAAACCAACAAAAAGAGAAAGTATCTGAGATCCCATCCAATCCACCAGGTCGGGACTGGTCTCTGCCTTCTCCATAGCCACGGGGAAAGGAAAAGCTAAGGTGGATGAAGCTCAAGTGTCGGAACCAATATCAGCAATCCAAACTCAAATATACCTGCTGATGATTGAAGTTAATGATTTTTTTGCAGAAAATATAATGTTCTTTAATGAATGGGTGCAATTGAGAACAATCATCTTTGCCATGAAACTGAAGAAAAATTATATCTTGAAAAGGTAGGTAGCACTAGAAATGGTGCTCTACATCAAGTCAAAAATGTTGTAATAGTTGGAGCTCTTTAACGACGAGATTATCTTCTAGATCTTCTAAAAATTCCAAATTTGACCACAGTTTGTGCCGAACAAAGATCAAATTATGATCTTTAATGCCTAACCGCATTTGATGATATAGCTGTGATAAATCAACTAGATATGGAGATGGTCTCCCTGTATATGAAGGTCAAATTCAAGGAGAATGATCATAAATTGTTTGAGCTAGTGGATTCCAAGGAGCAGAGAGTGGATGGTTCTTCATTTCAGTATGTCTCTGAGAAACTGACTGACGATGACTCCAAGGAAGCCAAACTGTCCAATCAGTCAGATCCTATAACCTTTCCACCTTTGAGGCCGATTACTCTAGCCACTATTGAGGAAGTTATGCAATCCATTGCAAAAACAACAAGAAGATGATATTGAAGATGAATTTTTACTAAGCAAACTACTTTCCACATCTCCCTTGACCAAGCTAATCTCTAATGCAGAAGTCATCCTATCTGAGGACGTACTTACAATAGAATCTGACGAAGATTCTTTTGTTCGAGAAATTATACAAGATGTAGTTGAGATAGCTATGAATGAACAACATAATCCGAAACCAGAAGAACGAATCAGTCAGACTATAAAGGAATAGGTTGAGGTACCTATCAGCCAAACTGAGTCAAGGGTCCTAATGATCAAACAAGCAGGGCCTTCTAAAATTCAAGCTCTTGGACGGACAGTTATTGCATCCAAATAAATACCAAGAATAGAGCCATGATCTACCAATTTGTACTTAAATAATGAAACAACTCTGGATCAGATACGTTCAAGTCTCGTTGTCATCTCCTCCTCTACAACAGTTCTAAAAATAAGCAATCTCAATACTAAAGAAGTCTTAGAATCTTTCAAAGAAAAATGCTCAAAGAAGTGTCAGATCTATCAAGAGGCATGATCGACAAATTCTTTCGGCTGGAGCAGCTCAAAAAGGCCCAGGCAACCATTTCACTTATCTTGGTTGGAAAATTAAAGCCAATTTTTTTCAATCTACACCAAGATAGAGGAAGCTCATGCAAATTTTAATGATAAAATTGACGACGTCAGTTCTTAGTTAGCTTCTGTAATTGCCTACCTAAATCCACCATCCGGTGTTGACAAAAAAAGGGGAAGAGAATAAGTCAACTAGTTCCAGTCAGCCTAAATCTACTGATGCGCAAAAGAAACTTACTGATAAATACTCTAGTTAGTTTAGATGATGATACATGAAAAACAGTGCCTATATAATCAGTTAGATAATTTAGTTGTTAGCACTGTTGGAAATAAATGAATTTGGTACTTTTTGGCATAATTTTGTCAAACACCAAAAAAGAGAAAATTGTTGGAATATTTTAAGTTTTGGTGATTGAACAAGGTTGTTGATCCAAAGGATAATTAATATCCTAATTGAACTGAATTCAAGGAGGAAAATTGAACTTTCATAGAATGAAGTTTTCTAAGGACCCTAACTGATTACAAAAACGGACTGATAAAACATAAGAAAGATACTAATATCCAAAACGATTTATGGTCGACTGATGAAGTCAAACTGACAGTTTATCTAATTGATTAAGTCCATATATTCCATAAAGAATCAGTATAATAAGTGATTAAGGAACAGAGCCCAGCTGAAATAGCAGTTAAATCTTTCCATACTAATAGTCACTGAACCTTAACAGAATGTCAGGTTTCGGCGCATTACCAAAACATGTCAGAAAGGACGATGATATGGCAACAACAACATCAACATTTGAAAACTGATATATTTTGAAAAGATTACCGTTGTAGATTAATCTATAAATACATCAGTTGAACAAGCTCTAAAAGTTAGAAAGTTAAATCTATCTTTGGATTATTAAAAACAAAAAACTGATCTTCTCTGTAGTAGGTTTCCGAGAACCAATCTATGATAGACAACACACACTGATAAATCATTAACTGATTATTTTGATGATCAAATTTTTGCTTAGAATTTCTATGTGTAAACTGTGCTGATAGCAAGAATTCTTGCTGCTCAAAGTATTTAGATTGAAGTTTTAACAACTCTTTCAGTTAGGCAGTGTTATGTCCTAAAGAAGTGGGTGATTTCAAATTACTTGTAATTACGAAAGTATTTTAGTCCAAACCTTCCGCGGGGAAAAAGAGTGACGTAGGAGTTTTGAAATCTCCGAACATCTAGAAACAACCTTGTGTTTAATTACTCTCAGTCTACCTACCTTACTACTCTTCAGAAAACTCCAACTGATTTTCTTGATAAGTCATTTGTTCAACCAATTTCAGTAAGTCAACTTCCGCATAGTTCACACTTTGACTTATTGATAACCTAATTGAAAAGAACAAAATTTCAGTGTTTCCAATCTATTCGAAATATTTTGACATAAATTTATTCACCCCCTTCAGAATTTATTTTTGATCCTAACAACATTTGATTGTCGGCCGCAACCTCACAATCCGCATAATGTTTAACTTCTCTTATGTCAAAACTACGTATATGTGTAAGTGATTATGTGTGAGGAATTTTACAATGTATGTATATATTAGATGAATCCTCTTACTTGGGCTTGCTCTAATTCTAGCTAATTTTTCATGTTTGTTGTTCATGCTTTGAATCCCCTACCAAAGATTGTATTTGATCTTCAATATTTTGTATTTATGGCATCTAATAGTGATGTAGATATTAGATACAAGAATAAGACCGTTTAGAAATGTTGTATACGAATTCTGACATTGCAATGGTCAACTCCGTATTTCTATCCATTTCGCGAAACTGAGCTTTTGATGGTGTGATCTAATCTGCCATCAGAATAGCTTGGTTTGATCTCGTCTGATCTATTTTGTTTGATTTGAGCCGAAGCAAGTCAAGTTGATCAAGTCGAGTTGTTCTATTCTTTTGAATATAACTCTTTATTTGTTTCATTTCACTTAGCTTTTCATGGAATCGAGAATCACTCAATTCCATGTTTGCTTGAGAGAGATATGCTTGACAGATCAGACAGTTAGCAATATGGAACATGTTCTTCATTCAGTGCAGAATTAGCAACTTCATTATGTTTTATCAGCTTCTTGTGAACTGATTTATACTTTGACTTGTGAAGTTGATTTCTAGATCATTCTCTTATTTATGTAATTCATATTGAATTGTTCCATTTTCATAATCAAGCTGAGAGATATGATCAATAAATTAGAACTGGTAAGACTGAGCTTATTGATGTTTCTGTTTTCGTCAGTCGATCTTGCGACTATTATTTTGACTAAATAACATCCGAACTAACTAAGCTATTGTGAAATATTACTTGTGAAAACTTAAGTTTTATATTCAATCGTTTTGGCGTCTTGTCACGAGTTCTAAGATATCATCATAACACCGAAGCTCGCCAGATTTTCAACTTTGTTGATTTCGAGTTTCAGCTTTGAAATTAAGCTAGCAACTTCAGATTTGAGTAAATTATGTTTGAAACACAATAAAAAATTTTGTTATCATCAAAATCAAGATTGCTTGTATTTCTCAACCCAAAAATCTCTCGCAAAATTTATCTCCCCCTCAATAATTAAAATCCATCTCCCCTTTAAAATTATAATTACCAACCCTGTTATATTTTTTGTAGTTTGAAGTTACTGAAGTATAGTAATAACTAACCAAATTTCTTCGCAGCCTATTTTTCATTTCAGCACACATAGTTTGACTTTAATTAATAATCTGATTTTCCTTGAGCCTGATCAAGCTGAAAATTTGTACCAATAAAATTCTCTACAAGTTTAGTTCACAATGAAAAAAGCGGTTTGTCATTTCGACACTCGAGCAAGGAGTTATGCCATTTTTTCCACGGCTGAAAATTCAACTTGGCATATATATGTTAGAAAAATATGAAATTTCAAATTTCAAAGATCAGGATCGATTTAAAATGTTCTTTCAAGAACAACCCTCTCTTATACCATTTGATAAAATCAATTGTGGGATAATCGTTGAGCTACGACAACTCAGTTCTTAAAATATCGAACACTGATAAATCGAGTGTGGTTTACAAACCAAAGGGAAGACACTCAAAATAATATCTCGTATTAAAAATTTTGAAAGGCGTTTAAAAGATATGTAAGTTGAATGTGTAAAAATATTTTTGGTTGAATCATTTTATAAAACACTTGATATGCAAAATTTTAGATATTTGAATAATACAAAAAATGCTTCAACAACACATCTTAAAGTCAGCATAAATAATTAAATGTAACAAATAAATAAACTCGAGTTTTTATATGGATATTCGGAGATTAAAAACTCTTACGTCACCCCTTAGTCTACTTAGGAATCATCTACTTGATGACTTTGATTTATACGTGATAAGTGCAAGAATTGCACATAATTTGTATGATAATCCTTTTGAACTATATTAGTTTCAGACAAAATTTTTCTAGGTATTTGTTTTTTTTTTTTTGTGTCGTGCAGGAGATGAACATTTATTGGATGGTTGATGGCAATTAGAGGTGTTTTTGATAGTGAAATATTGGTGGACAAGCGTGATGCATAGGTTTTGGTGACACCTGTGAGGGTGCTTCAAACACAATATTCTTAATAAACTGCAATAGCTCGTGTAATAAAAAATGTAAACACCGATAAAATATATCTATTTTGGTTTTAAAACAAGCGAAAAATACTCGAACTAATCCTTCTTTAAGAAAGCTAATTAATTTAAAATTTTTAACTTGTGTAAACTGATTAACTGATATAAGGGAGATCCATTTTTGCACATATCAGTTCAATTATGGTGAGAACTGGATTGATAACAGCTCGAAGTGATCAAATCAGTTTGAAAACAATAGTTAAACAGTTAAGCACACAAGATATGTTTATGGATGTTCGGAGACTTCAACTGCTCCTACGTCACCCCTTCTACCACCTCGGGTAGGATCCACTAAAAGACTTTGATTTATACAAAGCTTTGTACAAACCCACTCAGCTTAGGACTTATTGTGACGTACCGTATTTTTAAACTAGTTGAAATTTGCGAAAAATAAAAATTTTCTTAAATACCAAATGAACTTTCAATTTTCGTTCATAATTCAATTGTTCATCCAAAAATATTTGCGTTAAAAGAGATCACCAATAAAGTTTGCTAAAGAAAAATAATTGTTCCAAACAATTTAAACAAAACGTGAAATCAAATTATTTGAACGTTTCATAAGAACTAAAAATATGGGAGTCCTCGGGTTTAGCCTCCCGCTCAGTTCAAGCCAGCTCACTGGTTCCACCTCTCGTCTTTTCAAACTCATCCTCACTTGCATCGATCAAGTCTAGTAAGTCTAAAGACTCAACATTTATAAACTTGAAATAACGAGTACTACGTAATAAGATCACATGCAGCTTTAAAATAGAATGTACATACTGGAACTTGAACTTGCATAAATAAGATTGAGCATACGTACATACATACATAGACGTGCCTTCAACATAAAACTTTTCTTAAACATGCTTACATGGTACATACTTGAATATACATAAACTTCATCATTTTGCGTAGAAGCATGTTTCAAAGCAAGTGACCCATACATAAATACGCCTGATCAGACTAAACCACAGTACAGGGCTGACAGGGAAGATCCACTGCCACATACATGAGATCCCCTTTCATAATTTAACGGTTGGATTGGTCTCTGATCATACTTAACCACTTTCCAATCCTGATCTAAACCCGTTCATAATTTAACGGGGTGGATTGGTCCCTGGTAATACTTTACTGCTTTTCAATCACATACATAATTTGGTCACAAGACATTTAGCATACCTCAAAAACTTAAAAGTATTTTCTATTGCACGTCGAACATACTTACTTGGCATTGAGGGATTCGTTGGATCTCGCTTGGGGCCACTGCTGCACATACTATCATGAGTTCAAACACTTATTTTGCATAACTTAGACGTAGGTAGCTCGCTCTCACCACCAAATTAAATAAATAGCTTATGATATTCTAAATCACTCGGAACTTGACCTCATTTAATTATCGTATTCAACCATGGCATAGAACCCCAAAAAAAATCTCAAAGGGAAGCCTAAAATAATCCCAAACAGGAGGTACACGGACCCCATGCCCAGGTCTGGCTCTGGGTCCGTGTAGGCTCTGGAAAGACCCACCGAACAGACGGAAGGACACGGACCCCGTGCTAGGGTCCGTCTAGGGCTCCGTGTAGGCATTGGAAAATGACACTTCAAAGGAAACAAAGGCACGGACCCCGTGCCAGGATCCGTGTACGGGTCTGTGTACCTGCGGGAAAAATAAATTAACGAAAATTTCTGTGCTTGTGACTTAATCTCCCTAACTTGATCTTCCCCGCCATGAATCGACACCTCGAGACACATCCTAGGATACTATAACATTGACTCATGCCTATACAATTGCCCCAAAACAAACACTCATCACAAGTAACACAATAAACCCGTGAACACGTCTTTTGACAACAAAACGATTTTCACGACTACTAATTACCCCAAGTGCCAAACGACACTAAACGAAACGTCAATAACCATACCAAAATCATTAAAAATATACCTATACGCAGCCGTGATCACCCGTCGACCCCCAACGAAGTCTGCAACAATAAAACTTCAAGAACAACATAATTTTCGGAAAAACGCAGTTTCAGCAGTCCCACGAAAACAATCATAACTCATTCATTTCTTATCCAAATATTTCAAATTTTATATCAAATCGAAGGTATCAAAAAGTTCTACGTTTCATATGTTGAAAGTTTTTCCAAAAAAACGACCACAAAATCGCAGTATTTAAATGAACAGTAAAAAACGAGATTTGAGATCCCAAAAATGGTTACAAAAGTGATCCAAACATGATTGCTCAAACTTATACACATCACACATGTACTTTCACGAATAAAAACAACACAACACATAATATGACGAGATCAACGTAGGAAAAATAGAGTATACATGCCTTTGAATCTTTAACGTTACCGAAACGACGATACCGAAGCGAGAAGGAAGCGAGGGTTGATCCGGGACGCTTGTGGAACGGTTTTCTTGCAATAAAATCAAACAAATTTTGCTGGAATGATAGAGGAAGGGGCTGCTGTTGTTCTAGACCAAGAACCCTAGGTTTTGCTCTCAAATTCTGAAAATAAAATGTGTAGATGTGTGTTGTGTGTTTTAGTGTGTGTAAAAACGAGTAAGTGTGTGTAACGTGTGTGTGTGTTTTAATTAGGAGAAATTATTGCTAAATTAACTAATTAAAATGCTAACAAAACAAAATTTAACTCACGCTAATTTTAAACAACTCCTCAATTAAAATAAATACACACTAATTTTATAAAATTCTCATTTTTAACAACATAAAATGCATAAAGACAACTTTAAAAGTTTCAAAATTCTAAACTCACGAAATACATAATTTAGGCTTTAAAATGATGAAACTTATTATATTAATTAATATGCCCCAACATTAACTTAAAAATAAAATACCATATTAAAAATGCCAAAATCGTCACCGGTCTCTTTTCCTCGCTCTCGCATCGAATAATCGCCTGAAACATGAAACTCGTGAAAAATTTTAACGTTCATCACATAAACATAAATAATTTAAAATAATGCAATTTAATAAATCATGCATCACTAAAAATCATTTTAAATTTAAATAAATAATTTAACTATTTAAATTAATGCATAGGTTATACATGTACTGATTTTGGGCTCTACAGTTCCACCCCCACTTATATAAATTTTGTCCTCGAAATTAAATCTTACCAAACAGTTCTTGGTAGCGGTTCCTCATATCTGTCTCGGTCTCCCAAGTGGCTTCCTCCACTGATTGATTCAGCCACCGGACTTTGACCAATTTGGTCAGCTTATTCTGAAGTCTCCGCTCCTGTCTGTCTAGGATTTGGACAGGTCTTTTCTCATACGACAGATCTGGAGCAAGCTGAAACGGCTCATAGCTCAAAACATGTGAAAGATTGGCTAGGTAGTTCCTCAACATCTAGACGTGGAACACATTGTGTCCCAACTCTGTCAAGAATTTTAAATGGTCCAATAAACCTCGGACTAAGCTTGCCTCTCTTCCCAAATCTCATAACACCCTTCATGGGTGCTATCTTCACGAAAACATGATCACCTACGGCAAACTCTAGATCCCTTCTCCTCTTGTCAGCATAACTCTTTTGACGACTCTGGGCGGTCTTCATCCTGTCTCGGATCTTGACCACCACATCTGCAGTCTGCTAGACAATCTCTAGACCAAGTTCTGATCTCTCACCGACTTCATCCCAATGAATCGGCGATCGGCACTTCCTTCCATACAATGCCTCGTAGGGAGCCATACCAATATATGCTTGGAAACTGTTGTTGTACGTAAACTCCACTAGAGGTAGCTTAGATTCCCAAGTCGCATGGAAACCGATCATACAGGCTCGCAATAGATCCTCCAAAAGGACGATGTAAATCTCGGGTCCCTGTCGAACACAATAGAAACTGGGATTCCATGCAATCGGACTATCTCCCGGATATAGAGCTCTGCATACTGCGTCATGGATAAAGTCATCTTTATTGCAAGAAATGTGCTGACTTAGTTAGTCGGTCCATTATAACCCATATAGCATTGGATCCCCTAACTGACCTAGGAAATCCAACAAAGAAGTCCATGGTGATATTCTCCCATTTCCACTCGGGGATAGGGAGTGGCTTGAGCATTCATGCTGACCTCTGATGCTCTGCCTTCACCTGGTGACAAGTGAGACATTCAGATACAAATCGACGGATGTCTCTCTTCATACCTGGCCACCAATATAGAATCTGTAAATCCTTGTACATCTTGGTACCTCCTGGATGAATGGAGTACAGAGATGCATGTGCCTCTGTCAGAATATCCTCTCTGATCGAATCAACACTAGGCACACACATTCTACCTCTGTATCTCACAATACCATCAGACACTGAGTAGAGTACACTGCCCTTGGCCTTATCCTTAAGTCTCCATTTCTGCAACTGCTCATCGAAAGGCTGACCTTTACGGATTCGATCAATCAGAGAAGACTGGACTGTCAGATTAGACAGTTTAGGAGCTCTGCCCTTAGGATAAACCTCTAATCCAAATTTCTGAACCTCTGACTGAAGAGGTCTCTGCATTGAAAACTGTGCCATGACTGCAAATTTTCTGCTCAAAGCATCTGCCAAAACATTAGCTTTTCCCAGATGGTAGCTAATTTCGCAATCATAGTTTTTTACCAACTCTAACCACCGTCTTTGTCTCATGTTCAGCTCTTTCTGCGTGAATAAATATTTGAGACTCTTGTGATCAGTGAATATCTGGCATTTCTCGCTGTACAAGTAATGTCTCCATATCTTCAACGCAAAGACAACGGCAGATAACTCAAGATCATGAGTCGGATATTTCTTCTCATGCACTTTCAGCTGCCTGGAAGCATAAGCTATAACCCGACCATGCTGCATCAACACTGCGCCTAACCCGAGCTTAGATGCATCAATGTACTACACAAAATCTCCTTGCCCTGATGGCATGGCTAACATTGGTGCTGAAATAAGAGCTTGCTTCAAAGTATCAAATCTCTTCTGACATTCATCACTCCACACGAATTTAGCATTCTTCTTCGTCAGTGAAGTGAGTGGCACTGCTATCGAAGACAACCCTTGAATAAATTTCTTGTAGTAGCCTGCTAGGACTATGAAACTGCAAATCTCTGATGCATTCTTCGGCTCAACCCATTCCTTGACTGCTGCTACCTTAGCTGGATCCACTTTGATACCACTGCTAGATATTATATGACCCAAAAACGCTACCTTCTCCAACCAAAATTCGCACTTACTGAATTTCTCAAACAACTTGCGACTCTGCAAAACCTGCAAAACTGTACCCAAGTGCTGATTGTGCTCCTGATGGCTCTTAGAGTAGATAAGAATATTGTCAATGAACACTATGACGAACTGGTCTAGGTAGGGCTGAAATACTCGATTCATGAGGTCCATGAAGATCGCTGGAGCATTCGTCAGTCCAAACGGCATTACTAAAAACTCGTAATGCCCATATCTGGTTCTGAAAGCTGTCTTATGAACATCTGCATCTTTCACCTTCAGCTGGTGATACCCCGATCGAAAATATATCTTAGAGAACACTGTGGCTCCCTGTAACTGATCGAACAAGTCCTCAATCCTTAGAAGTGGGTATTTATTCTTGATCGTTACCTTGTTCAGTTCTCGGTAATCGATGCACAACCTCATGCTCCCGTCTTTCTTCTTCACAAAGAGCACTGGTGTGCCCCATGGTGAGAAACTAGGGCGGACGAATTCATTGTCTAGAAGCTCCTGAATCTGCTGTTTTAATTCTACCATCTCGGCTGGAGCTAACCGGTACGGTGAAAAGATCAATTGAAAACTCCACCTCTCTCTCTGGTGGAAGACCTGTGACGTCATCTGGAAAGACGTCAGGAAAATCTCTGACTATTGGCACATCAGTTACTGATGGAGTGGGGGCATCAGTTGCAGACACAATGCTAGCCAAGAAAGCCTGACAACCCTTGTGCATAAGTCTCCTCGCCTGCATGCAAGAGATCATGCGAGGAAACTCCTCCATCTTGCAGGCTCAAATAGAAATTCTGCAAGCCCAAAGGTCTTACCAACACTGACCTTTTCTGGAAATCGATAAGAACTCTGTTCTTCGTCAGCCAGTCCATTCCCAAAATTATATCAAACTCTAGCATCGGCAACACGATCAGATCGGCGTACACTAGGTGGCCCTGCAGCTTGAGGTCGATGTCTCTGACCATGCTAGTAGCTGATAATTCTTCCCTTGACGGGATTGTCACTGAATAGCTCACGTCGAGTCCAATAGACTTGACATCCAGGTGACTAGCGAACGTCTCCAAAATAAAAGAGTGGGTGACCTCTGAATCTATCAAGGCCTTCGTGGCTACTCTTTTTATGAAAATATTCCCTGAGAGACGTTGGTATAACACAAAAACTTATATCCCAAAATTCTAACCTTAACATCAAGCATAGCAGAAAATTTCTATCCCAAGTTACCAAAATATTAACTAGCATACTAATAATCCCAAATAAAATTCAAAACATGCATAGCAAGAATAATGCGGTGCTTAATTAAATAATTTTACCGGTCAATAGTGTCGTGTCTGTTCGCCTCCTGAGCATGCATGGCGAACACTTTCCCCCGGGTTGGCTGCCTCCACTGCGGGCACTCCTTTAACATGTGATCTCTAACTCCACATTTGAAGCACTTGCCCGACCCATATAGACACTGTCCTGGGTGCTGGCGGTTGCAATTCGGGCACACTGGGTATTCCGGCCTCTGAGGGACCTGCTGCCGTGGGACAAGACCCTTGACTTTCAGCGGTCCTTGAAGTGGCTTCTTCCCTGGCTGTTCCTGGAATGGCCTCTTGAACTAAGGTCAATGTTGCTGCTGCTGCTGCGGTGTCTGATAGGGCCTCTTGCCTTGCTTAGCACTCTCAATATCCCTTTGGTCCTGCTCTGCCACCAAGGCTCTAGATACGGCAATGGCATAGGTAGTAGGGCCAGCAACTCTCACATCGCAGCGCAAGATCGGCCGCAAACCGTCCATAAAATGCCTTAGCTTTCCCTGGGCATCATTAGCTATCAAGGGCATAAAGTGACACTCCCTTTCGAACTTCCTTACAAAGTCCGCTACACTACTGTCTCCCTGTCGCAGCGTCATAAACTCCCTTGTCAATCTGGATCATACTTCCTCAGTAAGTACTTGGAGTAGAAGACCTCCTTGAAACCGTTCCACGTCAGTGTCTAAAGGTTCACTGACAACAATGCACTATCCCACCAAAGTCTGGCGTCCCCTGTCAGAAGAAACGTGGCACATCTGACCCTATTTGCGTCTTGCAGCTCCATAAATGCGAAAATCACCTCGATGGACTTAATCCATCCTTCAGCTATCATCGGGTCAGTAGTCCCCGAGAACTCCTTAGGATTCATCCTCCTAAACCTCTCATACACCGCCTCTAGTCTGGGCCTAGCCTCTGCATGCACTGTCGCCTGGTTCCCCGCAAACTGTGCAAAGAATTGAATCATTCCTGCAAGCATCTGTGCCTGTAGATCTAGCGGTGGAGGAGGTGGAGAATCTCTCCCCTCCTCTCGAGCCTCTCTATCCTCATCCCTAGCTTCTCGGTTAATAATGCGTCTAGGAGGCATACTGTTCCAACAATTTACCCAACACGTAAACCCAATATGCATGCATGAACATAATATCAATAGCATAAGATGCACGCAATTCGAAATCGAAACATGACATGCTGAAATCATGACTTAATGCTTAATACATAACATAATTCAAATCTTTACAACTTACAAACTTGAGGTGTGGCTTCGTGAGCTTCTCGCAACTGGCAGTAGGCATAACCCTTTACAAGAACAGCGCTCTGATACCAACTGTGACGTACCGTATTTTTAAACTACTTGAAATTTGCGGAAAATAAGAATTTTCTTTAATACCAAATGAACTTTCAATTTTCGTTCATAATTCAATTGTTCATCCAAAAATATTTGCGTTAAAAGAGATCACCAATAAAGTTTGCTAAAGAAAAATAATTGTTCCAAACAATTTAAACAAAACGTGAAATCAAATTATTTTGAACGTTTCATAAGAACTAAAAATATGGGAGTCCTCGGGTTTAGCCTCCCGCTCAGTTCAAGCCAGCTCAGTAGTCCCCACTTCTTATCTCTTCAAACTCATCCTCACCTGCATCGTTCAAGTCTAGTGAGTCTAAAGACTCAACATGTATAAACTGAAAATAACGAGTACTACGTAATAAGATCACATGGAGCTTTAAAATAGAACGTACATACTGGAACTTGAACTTGCATAAATAAGATTGAGCATACGTACATACATACATAGACGTGCATTCAACATAAACTTTTCTTAAACATGCTTACATCGTACATACTTGAACATACATAAACTTCATCATTTTGCGTAGAGGCATGTTTCAAAGCAAGTGACCCATACATAAATACGCCTGATCAGACTAAACCACAGTACTGGGCTGACAGGGAAGATCCACTGCCACATACATGAGATCCCCGTTCATAATTTAACGGGTGGATTGGTCCCTGGTCATACTTTACCGCTTTTCAATCCTGATCTAAACCCGTACATAATTTAACGGGGTGGATTGGTCTCTGTTCATACTTTACCGCTTTCCAATCACATACATAATTTGGTCACAAGACATTTAGCATACCTCAAAAACTTAAAAGTATTTTCTTTTGCACGTCGAGCATACTTACTTGGCGTTGAGGGATTCTTTGGATCTCACTTGGGGCCACTGCTGCACATACTATCATGAGTTCAAACACTTATTTTGCCTAACTTAGACGTAGGTAGCTCGCTCTCACCACAAAATTAAATAAATAGCTTATGACATTCTAAATCACTCAGAACTTGACCTCGTTTAATCATCGTATTAAACCATGGCATAGAATCCCAAAACAAATCTCAAAGGGAAGCCTAAATTATTCCCAAACAGGAGGTACACGGACCCCGTATCAGGTCCGGCTCTGGGTCCGTGTAGGCTCTGGAAAGACCCACCGAAAAGAAAGAAGGACACGGACCCCGTGCTAGGGAACGTGTACTGGTCCGTGTAGGCTTTGGAAAATGACACTTCGAAAGAAACAAAGGCACGGACCCCGGGCCAGTGTCCGTGTACGGGTCAGTGCACCTGCGGGAGAAATAAATTAACGAAAATTTATGTGCTTGTGACTTAATCTCCCTAACTCGATCTTCTCGGCCATGAATCGACACCTCGAGACACATCCTAGGATACTATAACACTGACTCAAGCCTATACAATTGCCCCAAAACAACCATTCATCACAAGTAACACAATAAACCCGTGAACACGACTTTTGACAACAAAACGATTTTCACGACTACTAATTATCCCAAGTGCCTAACGACACAAAACGAAACGTCAATAACCATCCCAACATCATTAAAAATATACCTATACGCATCAGCGTTCACCCATCGATCCCCAACGAAGCCTGCAACAATAAAACTTTAAGAACACGTCAAGAACATAATTTTCGAAAAAACGCAGTTCCGCAGTCCCACAAAAACGATCATAACTCACTCATTTCTTATCCAAATATTTCAAATTTTTTATGAAATCAAAGGTATCAAAAAGTTCTACGTTTCATATGTTGAAAGTTTTCCAGAAAAGCGACCGAAATTCGCATTATTTAAAAGAACAGTAAAAAACGAGATTTGAGATCCCAAAAATGGTTTCAAAAGTGATCCAAACATGATTGCTCAAACTTCTACACATCACACATGTACTTTCACGCATAAAAACAACACAACACATAATATGACAAGATCGACGTAGGAAAAATAGAGTATACATGCCTTTGAATCTTTAACGTTACCGAAACGACGATACCGAAGCGGGAAGGAAGCGAGGGTTGATCCGGGACACTTGTGGAACGGTTTTCTTGCAATAAAATCAACAAAATTTTGGTGGAATGAAAGAGGAAGGGGCGGCTGCTGTTCTAGACCAAGAACCCTAGGTTTTGCTCTCAAATTCTGAAAATAAAATGTGTAGATGTGTGGTGTGTGTTTTGGTGTGTGTAAAAACATGTGAGTGTGTGTAACGTGTGTGTGTTTTAATTAGGAGAAATTATTGCGAAATTAACTAATTAAAATGCTAACAAAAAAAAAGTTAACTCACACTAATTTTAAACAACTCCTCAATTAAAATAAATACACACTAATTTTATAAAATTATCCTTTTTAACAACATAAAATGCACAAAGCCAACTTTAAAAGTTTCAAAATTCTAAACTCACGAAATACATAATTTAGGCTTTAAAATACTGAAACTTATTAGATTAATTAATATTCCCCAACCTTAACTTAAAAATAAAATACCATATTAAAAATTCCAAAATCGTCACCGATCTCTTTTCCTCGATACCACATCGAACAATCGCCAGAAACATGAAACTCGTGAAATATTTTAACGTGGATCACATAAGCATAAATAATTTAAAATAATGCAATTTAATAAATCATGCATCACTAAAAATCATTTAAATTTAAATAAATAATTTAACTATTTAAATAAATGCATGAGTTATACGTGTACTGATTTTGGGTTCTACACTTACCCTACTGTCTAACTGAACTCCTAGTCTAGACTGAAGGAAAAACCTTCCAGCTAACACTTGTTTAGTGTCTATGTGTCAAAGTCTACATACACAAGTTTAACGTCTATGTGCAAGACTCACTCAGGTAATGAATAAGCTCAACTCTCTGTATGTGTGAGTGATTGTGTGTGTTAGTGTGTGAGAACTGATATATGAATACAACATGATAGTTTTCTCACACACTGAGGGAATTGTGCTTCTAATCTAAGTTTGTATTACTTTGAAGTGTTCCTTCAAATCTGTGTTGAATGCTTCTTGTAAGCTGATGTGCAGTATGCATGCCCTTCTTCTTGTGATCTCCACACCCTCTTATATATTAATCATCTTGGTCTGGTATTTATGGAGGAAATGAGACCGTACACCAAGACTCATCAAATATGTTCGTTGCAATTTGAATATGTTCCTCGAAATATGTTTGTACTTTCCGACAGCCATTCTGGAATGTTTTGGCTTTAAGCACTACTGAATGTCTATTATTGTCCTTTGACTGGACAAAAGCTTTTCCTCAATGCGCACAGCTGGATTCCATTTTAATAAGCTTGTCGAGTTCTACAAACTGATCGATTCTTAACTGATCTTCTGAACTGGTCAGCTGAACTGATCTTGAACTGGTTTGGTGAAATCAGTTGGCTCGTGTTGGAACATTTCATGTTCGCAATTTTACTTGATCTTGATGTTAACAGAACTTGTTATTTTGTTACTAATGAACTTACCTAAGTGTGCAGTTAGCTGAACATGACTGAAGCTATCGAAGAATTCAAACTGAAAGTACAAACTGATTAATCGAATTGAACTAGTTCAACTGATGAATTGTAAACCAGTTCAACTGATTGTCCAGCTGATAGGTGGTTCAACAGAAGATCTTCAGAAGCCTGGCCAGTTGATGAAGAGCTCAGATGACCAGTTCAACTGAAAGAGTGAAATCAGTTCAACTGACGAGTCAACTGAGTTAACCAGCCCAACTGAAGATCAGTTCAGATGACCAGTTTAGAGCATCAGTTAGATCCAATAAGTTGCAGAACACGACAAACTTATTAAATGGAATCCAGTTGTGCACAAAGGTATTAAACTTATTGTCCAGTAAAAGGACAATAATAGACATTGCATCAATGTTTAAAACCAAAAATTTCCAGAAAGGCTTTCGGAAAGTACACACACATTTCGAGGAACAGATTCAAAATATAATGGATACAATAATTGAGTCTCACTGTACGATCAAACTTCTCGTCTATAAATAGAAGATGAAGATAAGTGAGAAAAGAAAAGGGCATGAAAAAGAGAGAAAAGAAGGGCATGCATATTGCACATCATATTACAAGGAAGCAATCAGCCTCGAAAATCAGCCCAGTCGAGGGAACACTCCAAAGTTATATCAGCTTAGTTTAGAAGCTTTTTTCCTCGGTGTGTGAGAACACCTTCCCGTTGTATTCATTGTTCAGTTCTCACATACTCACACACTATCCGTAACATATATCAGAGAAAAGAGCTTAAAAGTTCAGTTGACTAAGCATATCTACCTTGTTTAAGAGAATGGAGCTAATGAGCAAGGAATCAGTAAAGAAAGAGTTCCTGAGCTAGGAGCTAAAGCGAACTAGCCTAGTAGCTGGGCCTTCTTTAAAGAGTTGAGCTGAGTTAAATGAATAAGGGAGGGCTGCTTGAGTGAGTCTTTCACAAAGACATTTGTGAGGCCCGGGGCCGAAGAGGGCGGGGGGTGATCGCCGGTGCCATCAGTTGCACGGACAATGAGCGGCTCCTGGCAGGCTTCTAGGTGAAGGGAACATGAATGAACCGAACCCACACGAGAATGAGAGGGATTCCGAGACTGTTCAATGTAATGGACTGTACAGTTGAAGAGAGCTTAAAAGATTTGATTTGTACTACTCATATCATGAAGGTGCATTTTCTTTTCGGTAGCTCATCACATAAGAACTCCAAAGTTAAGCGTGCTTGACTTGGGGCAATTTTGGGATGGGTGACCTCCTGGGAAGTTATCCAGGGTGCGTGTGAGTGAGGACATAAGCACGCTGGAAATACTCGTCTTGATACAGTGAGGGCAGTCGTCGAATCTGGGGCACATTACAAGTGGTATCAGAGCCGACCTCTCTTAGTACGGTGTGGTTCGGGGACGAACCAAGCGGAAGCTGTGGGCATGTGAGGCCCGGGGCCGAAGAGGGCGGGGGGTGATCGCCGGTGTCATCAGTTGCACGGACAATGAGCGGCTCCTGGCATGCTTCTAGGTGAAGGGAACATGAATGAACCGAACCCACACGGGAATGAGAGGGGTTCCGAGACTGTTCAATGTAATGGACTGTACAGTTGAAGAGGGCTTAAAAGATTTGATTTGTACTACTCATATCACGAAGGTGCATCTTCTTTTCGGTAGCTCATCACATAAGAACTCCCAAGTTAAGCGTGCTTGACTTGGGGCAATTTTGGGATGGGTGACCTCCTGGGAAGTTTCCCAGGGTGCGTGTGAGTGAGGACATAAGCACGCTGGAAAGACTCGTCTTGATACAGTGAGGACAGTCGTCGAATCTGGGGCATTACAACATTAAACTTGTGTATGTAGTCTTTGACACACAGACGTTAAACAAGTGTTTGCTGGAAGGTGTTGCCTTCTGTCTAGGCTAGGAGTTCAGTTAGGCAGTAGAGTATGTCCTAATCTGAGTGGGTTTATACACGGTATTGTATAAATCAAAGTCTTCTAGTGTATCCTACCCGAGGAGGTAGAAGGACTGACGTAGGAGCAGTTGAAGTTTCCGAACATCCATAAACTTATCTTTTGTTATTTCTGTTTAATTTCTTGATGTTGAAAACTAAGTTTTGGCATTTGACAAATTGCGAACCAACTGCTTATGCAAATAACTGAATACGAGAAAACTGAACTACACAACTGAATGCTTACCAGCTAAATATTATACACGTCATCAGTTGAAGCAGAAGTTTAACTGATTGATCAGTTGGGAACTGATCAATTGAAAAAATCAGTTATAAGTCTTTCAGCAAAGTATCTTTCAGCTGATTCCTCAGCTGTGCATATCATTAATTAAGAACGACAACCGACAAGGAGTACACAACATACTGCAACAAATAGTGGAACGCCGCATTTCAGAGATTGCAGTATAACGAATGTCAGAGAATATCGACGTGGAAATCAACGGATATACAGATTCAAAACATTATTTAAATATTACCGTTGAGAAGGAAGCCTATAAATAGGTTAAGAGAGCAGCTGAGAAAAATACACGAACTATCATATTATTCAAGCTTGCTATTACTCTGCTTAAATCACAACTTACATTCAGATATAAAAGCTCACTCTTATCAGATTTATCAGTAGCAATTAAGGCTACCTTTATGAGCTTATTAGCACTTTGAAATTTTCTGTTAGATTCATTCAGTTGCGTTATATTCAGTCACGCACTGTAAAAGTCATTGTATACTAAGAGTTTCAGTTTTGGCAAGTAATAATTCCAAACTGAAGTGGGTCAGTACAAAGTTTGTATTCGATCAAAGTCTTTTAGTGGAAATCCTATCTTCGAGATAGAAGGGGTGACGTAGAAGTTATTCTATTCTCCGAACATCCAGAAACAAATCGTGTGCATTTAATTTTAGTTACTGTCAGTTATTCTATCTTTCAGTTAGTTTACTTCCGCATATGTTTTTCAGTTAAACTGATTGTTATTGACCGACGAGATACCAAGGGTCAGTTTTTCACTAAACTGAACTCAATATTCGAAAAGAATACAAAACTCGATAGTGTTTATTTAACCCCTCCTTCTAAACACTTTCCACCTATTAACCGATCCCTTAAAGTGGTATCAGAGCAGTTGTATCTTGTCAGAAGAATATCTCTACTCGAACTATTTATCATGTCTTTCTTCAACAAGATCCCAATGTTTTCTAGAGAGGACTTCGATGATTGGAAAATCAGGATGCAGGCTCACTTAGCTGCACAAGATGATGATATGTGGTATGTCATCACTAACGGAACAATGAAGATTCTGAAAGCCAACATAGCAGTTGCAATCACCGATGGGGCACCTCACAGAATTGAAAAGCTCAGAGATGAATGGACTGTTGAAGACAAAAGAAAAGCAAATCTGGAAAATGTAGCAAAGGACATACTCTACAAAATGCTGGACAAAGTAACGTTCAGTAAAATCAAAATGTGCAAGACAGCTAAAGAGATTTGGGAAAAGCTGATCCAGCTTTGTGAGGGAATTGAACAAACCAAGGAGAATAAACTTTCTGTTGCTGTTCAGAAGTTTGACAACATAAAGATGAGAGCTGGAGAATCAATTCATGAATATGATGAAAAAGTCAGCTGTATCATAAATGAACTCAATACACTTGGAAAAGTGTATACCAACAAAGAAGTTGCTCTAAAAGTGATCAGAGGTCTTCCCAAGAAGTGGGACGTAAAGACCATGGCAATGAGGGAATCCAAGGATCTAAACAAAGTTGAGCTTCATGATCTATTTGTTGATCTAAAGGCCTATGAGTTTGAGCTGCAAACTCGTGAAGGAGAACCATCCACTCCAGCAGCAACTACTGCCTTAACTGCTGTTAGAACAGAATCAACCGGTTCAGTCGAGAAGGTTGCTGATCAACTAAGCAATGACGCTATGTCATTGTTCATCAAAAAATTTGGAAGATTTATGAGGAAAAACCAAGGGAACTTCCAGAAGAATTATTAGAGAAACAACTCTAAAGAAGATTCAAATGCTTGCTACAACTGTGGCAAACCTGATCACTTCATTGCTGACTTTACCAAACCCAAGAAGGAAAGTCAAGGATCAACTGAAAGAAAGAAGAAATCATATGAGCAAAAGAGGAGACCCAGGGATGATAAGAAGTCTTTCAGGAAGAAGCATGAGGTACTCTTAGCTGAAAAGAGGAAATCAAAATGGGCAGAAACTGACAGCGAAGAGTCAGAGCCAGAAACCTCATGCAGTTCCAGTGATAGTGAGGAGGAAGTTAAGTGTCTAATGGCTGATGACACAGAAGTAGAGTCAAGCAGTCAACAGGTATTTGACTTCGCCTCAACTGATTTCACTAGAGAAGAACTTATTTCAACTCTTC
Source organism: Primulina tabacum (assembly GCF_025594145.1). Classification (NCBI taxonomy): domain Eukaryota; kingdom Viridiplantae; phylum Streptophyta; class Magnoliopsida; order Lamiales; family Gesneriaceae; genus Primulina; species Primulina tabacum. The sequence continues at coordinate 7,421,582 of NC_134566.1, forward strand.
ATGACCTGGTTAATGAGTATCAAAAGCTTGCCTTATCTTTTGAAAAGGCCAAAGCAAAGCAAACTGATCCCATAGACAATAAAACTAAAACTGATGAATCAGTTGATGAGTTGAGTCTGAAAATGGAGATTGCTGAGCTTAATGCTGAAAGAAGCAGGAACCAATCAATGATTCAGAAGTTACTTCTTGAAAATTCAAAGCAAACTGAGCTTATTCAGGCTTGGAACAAATCATCTGCTGCATTAACTGATATACAGAACTCTCAGAAATCAGTTACTGATAAAACTGGTTTAGGGTTCAGTAACCAAGTTGAAATGACTTCCAATGATACTCAACCAAAACTGAATATGGTCAAAGGGAAATACATTCACTTTGTCAAATCAGTTATGGTACAAGAACAATCTGAGCCAACTGATTGAACAGCCTACTGAAAGTACGAACAAGGCTAAAAGATATGGTATTGGTTATAGCCCAAAAATTTTAACTGACTCACGCAGTCATTCGACAAAAAGATTCAGCAGGAATTATTCAAATGGCTACTCCAACTACTATAACAACAAGCCGGTTCAGAAAAGGTATTTGCCGAACAATCAGTTGAACAGAGGCAAATTACTTGTTGTATCGTCTGCACACTACACACCGAGCACACACAAGTCGAGAAAGACCATCTGGAATACAGCAACTGGACAGTCAGTTAGACTGATCCAAGTCTGGATTCCTAAGGGACTAATCAATCTTGGACCCAAATAGAAAAGGGTACCAATATTATATTTTGTGTGTGATTGCAGGTAATAGGTACAAGAAAGGAATCAATCTGGCACTTGGATAGTGGATGTTCACGACACATGACAGGAAATGCAAATTTGTTATCTCAACTGATCAATTACACTGGACCAAACATCAGTTTTGGAGATAATTCCAAAGGTAAAACTGTGGGTAATGATAAGCTTATCCATGGTAACTTTATCATTAATAATGTTTTATTAGTTGAGAATCTCAAATATAATCTGATTAGCATTAGTCAGTTATGCGATAATGGATTCTCAGTTCAGTTTTACAAACATTCTTGTTCAGTCAAAGATGCAACTGATGAGGTCATACTAACTGGTAAAAGGTGTGGAAACACTTACAAAGTCAGTTGGAATGATCAACCTTATGCACCAGTATGTTTTATTGCTTCAAAATCTTCTAAAAACTGGTTGTGGCATAAGAGACTAAACCACCTGAACTTTAAATCCATTGCTTATCTAAGTAATAACGATCTTGTCACTGGTTTGCCCAAAATGGATTTTATCAAAGATAAAATTTGCTCAGCATGTCAGTTTGGTAAACAAGTTAAATCTTCTTTTAAAAACAAAGGCTGTAAATCTTCTTCCCGATGCTTAGAGCTGTTACATATGGATCTATTTGGTCCAATACCAGTAATGAGCTTAGGGGGAATGAAATACACCTTGGTGGTTGTAGATGATTTTTCAAGATTTACTTGGGTTATATTTCTCAAATCCAAAGACCAAACTGTTGCTCAACTGATCAAGCTTTTCAAAAGCCGATCGAGGGACTTAATTCAACAATCAAATTCTTTCAAAATTTTTAGAAAATGTTGGTATTAAGCATGAGCTCTCAGCAGCTAGAATTCCTCAGCAAAATGGTGTAGCTGAAAGGAGAAATCGGACCATAAAAGAAGCTGCTAGAACAATGCTTGCTGATTCTGGCATTTCTCAAAGGTTTTGGGCAGAGGCAGTAAATACTGCGTGTTACACTCAGAACAGATCAATGATTAATAAAAATCATTTGAAAATAGCTTATGAGATCTGGCACGGACGTAAAAGTGTGGTTTCCTACTTCAAAATATTCGGCTGCAGATGTTTTATTCTTAACAATGGCAAAAATCTTTTAAAAGCCTTTGATGCTAAATCTGCAGAGGGAATATTTTTAGGATATTCATCAGTCAGCAAAGCTTATAGAGTGTTTAACAAGAACACACTAAATGTTGAAGAATCTATACATGTCGTTTTGATGAAACTGTACTAACAAATAAGCCAACTGATCCAGTTGAGCTAGTTGACAGATTTACAGATATCAGTTTGGAGGATGATCATGAAGAAGAAAGCCATATCAATCGAAACATCCTTCAAACACCAGAACCTGAAATTGTGGATCAATCAGTTGAACAGGAAATAGTTCCTGAAAATCAGTTGGTGGAGCCTATTGAAGATACTCAATTACCAACTGATGCAACAACAACTGAAAATGAAGAAAACACCCAGTTGCAAACTGAAGCAGTTGCTGACTTGGATACAACAATTGCTGAATACAGATGGAAGAAATCACACCCTCCAAAATTGGTATATGTAACCCATCTGATCCGGTGAGAACTAGAAATCAGATGCTCAACTTATTTATTCATTCAGCTTTTGTATCACAATTGGAATCGAAGAAAACTGATGAAGCACTTGCTGATCCAATTTGGAGAATTGCTATGCAAGAGGAGCTGAATCAGTTCACACATAACAATGTCTGAAACCTAGTTCCAAGACCAATTTCAAAAACTGTTATAGGTACAAAGTGGGTGTACAAGAATAAACTGAACGAAGATGGTTCAGTTACGCGCAACAAGTTAAGATTGGTAGCACAAGGATGTAGACAAGAAGAAGGAATCGACTACGATGAAACATATGCACCAATTGCAAGACTGGAAGCCATAAGAATATTCTTTGCCTATGCTTCATTCAAGGATTTCAAAGTCTACCAGATGGTTGTAAAGAGTGCTTTCCTAAATGGCCAGTTGCAAGAGGAAGTCTACGTAGAACAACCTCCAGGTTTTATCAATCACCTTCTTCCTGATCATGTTTACCATTTGAACAAAGCCTTATATGGTCTTAAACAAGCTCCAAGAGTCTGGTATGAAACTCTTTCAAAATTTCTAACTGATCACGATTTCTCTGTTGGATCAGTTGATAATACATTTTTCAAATTTTCAAAAAATGATCACATTTTACTTGTTCAAATTTATGTTGATGATATCATATTTGGGTCAACTAACCCCAAATTATGCGAGAAATTTGCTAAGTTGATGCAGGATAAATTCGAAATGAGCATGATGGGTGAGCTGACATTTTTTCTTGGACTGCAAGTGAAGCAAATGGAAACAGGAACGTTTATCAGTCAAATTAAATACACAAAGGAGTTGCTGAAGAAATTTGGCATGGAATCATGTTCAGCTGCAAGTACTCCCATTAGCACATCAGTTAAACTAGACACTGATCAAGGGAAAATATCAGTCGAGGCGACCCTTTACAGAGGTTTAATAGGTTCTTTATTATACCTAACTACTTGTCGCCCTGATATTGTATTTGTTGTCTGTATGTGTGCCAGATTTCAAGCAAACCCAAAGCAATCACATTTTTCAGCTGCCAAACGCATTTTGAAATATTTGAAAGGCACTCAGAATGTTGGGTTATGGTATTCTAAAGACTCCTCTGTCAATCTAGTTGGCTATTCAGATGCAGACTATGCAGGATGTAATCTTGATCGAAAAAGTACAAGTGGATCATGTCAATTTCTAGGAGATAGACTGATCTCTTGGTTCAGCAAGAAGCAGACATCCATTGCTACTTCCACAACTGAAGCAGAATATCTTGCTGCTGGAAGTTGCTGTGCTCAACTGCTCTGGATTCAGCAGCAACTGAGAGACTATGGAGTCATCGCCAAAGAATCGCCCATATTCTATGACAACACAAGCACAATTGCTATTACCTACAATCCAGTTCTTTACTCCAGAACCAAGCACATAGATGTCAGACATCACTTCATCAGAGATCATGCCTTGAAGAAGGACATCCGACTGAAATATGTCTCAACCAAATAACAAGCAGCTGACATTTTCACCAAACCATTGCCTGAGACTAGGTTTTCTCACTTTCGCAATATACTTGGATTAATTGATTTATCTTAATCAGTTTTATTGCTAATATGTCAGTTGTCTTTTAACGTGTGTTACATATCAGTTCTTACTTTCTAACTAATGTCAATTTGCTATTTGTCATTTATTATGTTCAGTTCATGATTTATTCATCAAATGCTGAGATTAATCTTTGTAGGAAAATAAAAGACAAAGATAAACTGATAAACATTTTATTTATCGAAAGAAATTGTTACGGATTACATCAAAATATTCTTCCTCAATGAAAGACCTCCACTTGGCCATCCAGCGGTTTATATCACTGGTGGTAGTCTTTAGGAAGCTATCAGAATCTTCTATACGCTCTAAGATCTTCCGTTCCTTATAAAGCATTAGCTGGTAGACATATCCATCTTCAAAGAGGTCAGTCGTATCATAGACGTGCAAGCGTGTTGGAAACTAGATTCTGGAGTTTGACAAAACATGAATCAATCGATTAACAAAATATGAATCAACTGATACGCGCAAGAAAATTCGGCAACTGAGCTTATCAACTGAAATCAGCTAATACAATGATACAGAGTAAACTGATCAGTTGGAACATTCAGCCGAATGCCTCAAAGTCTCTCAACTGAAGATGTCTCGGGAAAGAACAAAGAAGACATAACAGATTACAAGAGCACCGCACAACAACCAAGACTACTTAAAACAACGCATTCCGGACAAAGCAATTAAGACGCCGAATTACAATAAATGAAGCAAACAATATCGAAGGAATAATCAAGTGGAAACCAACGGATACAAAGATTCAAATTTATTTCAAGATTACCGTTGGAAAAGAAGAGTATAAATATGACAGAAGAAAAAGAAGAAGTGACGATACATCATTCAAAACTTGTTATTACTCTGTCAAAATCTCAGCTCACTCTTACTTGATTTATTCGTAGCAATGAAGGCTACAAGTTGAGCAAACTAGCACTCTGTAATATTTGTTAATTCAATAGTGCTAAGATCAGTTACGCACAGAGATCATTTTGTAATACTAAGAGTTTCAGTTTAGGCAGTGGGTAAGTCCTAACTGAAGTGGGTATGTACAAGTGTTGTATTGGATCAAAGTCTTTTAGTGGAAATCCTATCCTTGTGATAGAAGGGAAGACGTAGGAGTAATTGAATTCTCCGAACATCCAGAAACAATCCTTGTGTATTTTATTTCAGTTCTGTATTCTATCTGTCAGTCAGTTACCTTCCGCAACTACCTCAGTTTAACTGATTGTGATATTGACCAACAAGATTCCGAGAATCAGTTTGTCACCAAACTGAACTCAAAAATTCGATAAGACCAATATTAATTGAGAGTGTTTATTCAACCCCCCCTTCTAAACACTCTTGACACGTCAATCGATCCTATCAAATGGTATCAGAGCGGTTGAATCTTGTTCTTGAATACTTCTGATCTATAAATCTGCTAGCATGACTTCATTCAATAAAATTCCTATGTTCTCAAGAGAAGATTTCGATGACTGGAAAATCAGAATGCAGGCTCACTTAGCTGCACAAGATGATGACATGTGGTATGTCATAACAGACGGACCCATGAAGATTCTAAAAGCAAATACAGCAATTGCCATAACTGAAGGGGCACCACAGAGAATTCAAAAGCCCAGAGAAGAGTGGACAACTGAGGACAAAAGAAAAGCCAATCTTGACAATGTGGCCAAAGATACTCTATACAAAACACTGGACAAAGCAACATTCAACAAAATAAAGATGTGCAAAACAGCAAAAGAAATTTGAGAAAATTTGATTCAGTTATATGAATGAAATGACCAAACAAAAGAAAATAAACTCTCTGTTGCTGTTCAGAAATTTGACAATATCAAAATGAAGGTTGGAGAATCAATGAATGAGTATGATGAAAGGGTGAGCAGTATTGTAAATGAATTAAATGCACTCGGAAAGGTGTATACTAACAAAGAGATTGCACTAAAAGTGATGAGAGGTCTTGCAAAGGAATGGGATGTCAAAACTATGGCTATGAGAGAATCTAAAGACTTGAAGCAGATCGAACTTCATGAACTATTTGCTGATTTAAAGGCTTATGAATTTGAATTGCAGAGCAGAGAAGGAGAACCATTTACTCCTACAGCTACAACTGCTCTAGCAGCTGTAAGAACTGAATCAACCAGTTCAGTCGAGAAATCTGCCGATCAGTTAAGCAATGATGCTATGTCATTATTCATCAAAAAGTTTGGGAGGTTCATGAGAAAGAACCAAGGAAACTTTCAGAAGCAATACCAGAGAAACAATTCCAAAGAAGAAATAAATGCTTGCTACAATTGTGGCAAAATAGGTCATTATATTGCTGACTGTCCTAAACCTAAAAAGGACAGTCAAGGATCAACTGACAGAAAAAAAAAATCATATGAGCATAAGAGAAGATCCAGAAATGATAAGAAAACCTACAAAAAGAAACATGAGGTTCTATTAGCTGAAGAGAACAAATCCAAATGGGCAGAAACTGATAGTGACAAATCAGAACCAGAAAGCTCATATAGCTCAAGTGATGAAGAGGAAGTCAAATGTCTAATGGCCAATGATACAGAAGCATAATCTACAAGTCAACAGGTATTTGATTTTATTTCAACTGATTTTACACGAGAAGAACTCATTTTAACATTGCATGAAATGGTAAATGAGTACCAGAAACTTGCATCATCATTTGAGGAAATAAAGTCAAAGCAAAATGATCCCATGGACAATAAAACCAAAACTGATGAATCAGTTGATGGGTTGAGTCTAAAAAGGGAAATTGCTGAGATAAAAGCAGATAGAAATAAAGATCAGTCATTGATCCAGAAATTGATCCTTGAAAATTCAAAACAGACTGAACTCATTCAATCTTGGAATAAGTCGTCTACTGCACTGAATGAGATGCAGAATTCACAAAAATCAGTTTCTGATAAAACTGGTTTAGAGTTCAGTAATCAAGGAGAAACGTTTTCAAATGATACTCAACCAAAGCTGACAATGAACAAAGGGAAGTACATTCACTTTGTCAAATCAGCAGTGGTACAAGAACAAATTGAGCCCAGTAAACTGATTGAACAACCTACTGAGAAGTTGAACAAGGCTAGAAGATATGGGATTGGCTATAGCCAAAAGCTTTCAACTGATTCACAAAGCTGGTCATCAAAAAGATTTCACAAAAACTATTCGAATGGCTATGTCAATTACTATAACTGCAAGCCAGTTCAGAAGAGATACATATTGAACAATCAGTTGAATAAGACTAAAACACATACTGTATCAACTGTACACTACTCACCAAGCACACAAAAGCCGAGAAAAACCATTTGGAATACAGCTACTGGAAAGTCAGTTAGACTAATCCAAGTATGGGTTCCAAAGGGACTAATAAGTTTTGGACCCAAATAGATATGGGTACCAAATCATATTATGTGTGTGCTTGCAGGTAACAGGTACAGATAAAAATTCAATATGGTATTTGGACAGCGGTTGCTCATGACATATGACAGGAGATGCAAGTATGCTATCTCAACTGACCAAATATAGTGGTCCAAACATCAGTTTCGGAGATAATTCCAAAGGTAAAACCGTGTGTAAGGGTAAGCTTATCCATGGTAACTTTACTATTAAAGATGTTTTATTAGTAGAGAATCTGAAGTATAACTTGATTAGCATCAGTCAGTTATGCGACAATGGATTCTCGGTACAATTCGATAAAAACTCATGCTCAGTTAAAACATCAACTGATGAAATCATACTAACTGGCAAACGATGTGGAAACACATATAAAGTCAGTTGGAATGAACAGCCTCATGCACCAGTCTGCTTTATTGCTTCAAAATCATCTCAAAACTGGTTGTGGCATAAAAGGTTAAATCATTTAAACTTTAAATCCATTGCCTATCTGAGTAAACATGAACTTGTAACTGGTTTGCCCAAAATAAATTTTTCAAAAGAAAAACTTTGCTTAGCATGTCAGTATGGAAAACAAGTACGATCTTCTTTCAAAAACAAGGGCTGTAAGTCTTCATCCCGATGCTTAGAACTATTGCACATGGATCTCTTCGGTCCAATACCAGTCATGAGCTTAGGGGGAATGAAATACACCTTGGTGGTCGTAGATGATTTTTCAAGATTTACTTGGGTTATCTTTCATAAATCCAAAGACCATACGGCTGCACAACTGATTAAACTCTTTAAAAGACTTTTAAATGAAAAATCAGTTGGGATTGATCGAATCAGATCTGATCAAGGAACTGAATTCATCAATCAAACACTTTCAAGCTTTCTAGAAAATGCTGGAATCAAGCATGAGCTCTCAGCAGCAAGAACTCCTCAGCAAAACGGTGTAGCTGAGAGAAGAAATCGAACCCTTAAAGAAGCTGCTAGAACAATGCTTGCTGATTCTGGTATTTCTCAAAGATTTTGGGCAGAGGCAGTAAACAGTGCATGTTATACTCAGAACAGATCAATGATTAATAAGAATCATATGAAAACACCATATGAGATCTGGCATGGAAGAAAAAGTATAATCACTTATTTCAAAATATTCGGCTGTAGATGTTTTATTCATGATAATAGTAAAAATTACTTAAAAGAATTCGATGTCAAATCTGCAGAAGGAATATTCCTTGGATATTCATCAGTTAGTATAGCTTATAGTCTTTAATAAGAAAACTTTAAATGTTGAAAAATCTGCGCATGTTGATTTTGATGAAACTGCACTAACTGATAAGCCAACTGATCAAGTTGAGCTAGCTGATCGATTTTCAGATATCAGTTTGGAAGATGATGACAAAGATGAAAATCATAATAATCAAAACATCCTTCAAACACCAGAACAAGAGATATTGGAACAATCAAATGAGCAGGAAGTCAATGCTGACAATCAGTTATTAAAGGAAAATGATAATATTCAAATATCAGCTGACGAGGCATCAACTGAAGCTGAAAACTGCATTCAGTTACCAACTAAAGAAGTTGCAGATGCAACGAATGCTGAGTACAGATGGAGAAAATCACATTCACCAGAATTGGTAATAGGAAATCCATCTGATCCAGTAAGAACTCGCAATCAAATGTTAAATTTATTTATTCATTCAGCCTTTGTCTCACAAATGGAACCAAAGAAAACTGATGAAGCTCTTGCTGATCCTAACTGGGTAAATGCTATGCAAGAAGAGCTGAATCAGTTCACTCCCAATAACGTCTGGAACTTAGTTCCAAGACCAACTTCAAAAACCATTATAGGTACAAAATGGGTGTACAGGAATAAACTAAACGAGGACGGTTCAGTTATATGCAACAAAGCAAGACTAGTAGCACAAGGATATAGGCAAGAAGAAGGAATTGACTACGATGAGACGTATGCTCCAGTTGCAAGATTGGAAGCAATCAGAATATTTCTTGCTTATGCATCTCACAAAAACTTCAAAGTTTACCAGATGGATGTGAAGAGTGCTTTCCTAAACGGTCAGTTACAAGAAGAAGTATATGTTGAACAACCTCCAGGTTTTGTAAATCACAAACTTCCTAATCATGTATACTATTTGAACAAAGCATTATATGGTCTTAAACAAGCTCCCAGGGCTTGGTACGAAACTCTTTCAAAATTCCTAACTGATCATGACTTTACAGTCGGATCAGCTGATAAGACCTTGTTCAAATTTACTAAAAATAATCATATTCTATTAGTTCAAATTTATGTTGATGATATAATATTTGGGTCAACTAACTCCAAATTGTGCGAAAAGTTTGCTAAGTTAATGCAGGAAAAGTTTGAAATGAGCATGATGGGTGAACTGACATTTTTTCTTGGACTGCAAGTGAAGCAACTGGAAACTGGTATATTCATTAGTCAAACAAAATATACAAAGGAGTTGCTAAAGAAATTTGGTATGGAATCATGCTCAGCTGCAACTACTCCCATAAGCTCATCAGTTAAACTAGATACTGACGAAGGGGGAATATCAGTAGAGGCGACATTATATAGAGGATTAATAGGTTCATTGTTGTACCTAACAGCCAGTCGACCTGATATTGTTTTTGATGTCTGTATGTGTGCCAGATTTCAAGCAAATCCTAAGCAATCACATTTCTCAGCTGCTAAAAGAATTCTGAGATATCTTAAGGACACGCAAAATGTTGGGCTATGGTATTCCAAAGACTCCACCTTCAATTTAGTTGGATATTCAGACGCAGATTATGCAGGATGTAAGCTTGATCGCAAAAGTACAAGTGGATCTTCTCAGTTCTTAGGAGACAGACTGATCTCTTGGTTCAGCAAGAAGAAGACATCCATAGCCACCTCAACAACAGAAGCAGAATATCTTGCTGCTGGTAGCTGTTGGGCACAAATGATCTGGATTCAGCAACAACTGAAGGATTATGGAGTAACGTCAACTGAATCGCCCATATTTTGTGATAATACCAGCACAATTGCCATCACTTATAATCCAGTTCTTCACTCAAGGACCAAGCATATAGATGTCAGGCATCACTTCATTAGGGATCATGCGTTAAAGAAGGATATTCGACTAGAATATATTTCAACTAAAGCAGCTGACATCTTCACAAAACCATTACCCGAGGCTAAGTTTTCTTACTTTCGAAATATTCTTGGTTTAATTGATTTATCTTAGAAATTATTAGTAATATTGCTTCACTAACAGAATTATATGCAGAAAATAAGAACACAACAAATTGAAAATAACACTTCATTAAGAATACCAACGTTCCCATTTTACAGAAGATATCATGGAATCAAATGAATCTAGTCACGCCCTAACCCAATCATTTAACTCATAAATTCGAACTCTAGCAAATGCCCTAGATTTCGAAATCTTATCAACAACATGCCACTCCTTCCATAGCATCGCCTCCAAAAGACATTTGTCTTCAACAAAATCTCTAGCATGCCTCACTTCAAAACATTCAAGGTATTTCAGTGCTCTTGCCTCCTGAGCACGAGTAGGAATAGCACCACTTTCACTCACCCTCTTCAACTCATGCATCTTTTCCCATGTTAACATCACCTTCTGAAAAACATATATCTCCATCTTTCTCTTGATATCTTTTAAACGAGGGGTTGACTGCTCAGTAACATGAACATGAGTGCTGCTGCATGCATCAGAATCAGACATATTGAAATATTTTTGAACTGATATTGCATCACATTTTTATCACTATCATCTTATTTATAGGAAAATGACGTTGGAGAAGCTGAAGAGCCTCAAGTTAATCAATGCATCTTTCACATTTACCAAGGACTTTAAGTTATCAGTTGTTCATTGTCAACTGACACCAGTTTGAATTCTATTAATAGTTGTTTAAATAGTCTCAGTTCATGATCAACTTATGACAGTTAGTCTCTCATCAGTTCATTTGTTTACATATCACAGCTGATGAAATATATCATTTGCAGAAAAACAGAGTTAAAATCGGATAAATATTTCATTACTTATAAATGTTGGTCTGGAATATATCATCATACTTCTCCTCCACAACAATTATCCAAAATTTCAGCCAAACAGATAGAGAAGAAGGAGCAGTCATGAGAAAGCTGTGAGAATGAGCTATGCGCCTCAGGATCTTCAATTCCTTGCGGAGCATCAGCTGATACATGTGACCGTCCTTGAAGACGTCCACCCACACAGCAATATTCAAGTGCTTTCGCACTTGATTCAGTTCTGCCACCAATTCAGGAGTGGTGGCCTCCCCAGAGTTGTATAAGAGCTCAAGCTCCTGCAATCGCTCCCAGTAATGCAGGCTTTCATAGAAGACTTCGTCTTCTATCTCAGCCTTCCTGGCCTCCACAGAAAAGGGAGAAAGACTTGAGTCACCCGTATCAGACATTTTTTATCTTGAATATTTTGGATGATATGTCTAAAACTAATTGAGCCATTTCTATTTATAGCAGAATATCAAGAAAGCTGAAGAGTCGTCAACGTTTCAGCAAAACCAATAACCTCTCTGACTATTAAAATTATTTTGTAGCACTACTTTAATTATTATATGCACCAATTTAGGGGGAATGTCAGTTTTTAAAACGTTAACTGAGAAGACAATCGTTTGTGAATTCTCAACTGACTTGAATCAGTTTCCCAACTGATCGTTCAGCTTGAAAATTTTACAAATCTTCTCACATAAGTTAACCAATTAAAAACTTATTATATTCCAAATCAAATGAGGTGACTAAATTTTTATGACGTGGCATATTTTAAAACCGCTCATTATTATATACACACGATTACAGCACACGTGCACACATTTTTATTCAAAATTTTTCCCGGGCTGACACGTGTCCAGAATTTGAACAGTCACGAACAAAAGCATTTTGCCCGCTTCACTTCAGTTCTATTCTTCACAATTACAATCAGTTTCTAAGAGTATACAAATTTCAGAACTTATTCTCTTCAATTTGCAGATCACTACACTTTCCGAAATGGCAAACCAGAACCCAGCCCATATCTTGAATGCGATGGTCATCGATTTTAACTCGGTTCTATCGATTCAAGAAGCAGACGTTAAGAATGTATTTCTAAAGCTTGAGTCGGCAGGTCTCAGGATGTTCTTGGGACAATCATCTCAGAAGATATACCTGAAGGAGGTCAATGAATTCTATCGGAAGGGATTTATCACTGCTAATAACACTATCTCTGTGACTATCAATGATCAGTTGCTAATCCTTTCTGAAGAAGCTTTCGGAGAAATCTTCTCTTTGCCAACTGATGGTTATGTCAGATTTTCTGAAGTAAAAACTCATGACATTGAAGAAATGGAGTCTCGACTATCTGCTGATGGAGGGAAAATCAAGGTTTCCGATCCAAAGAAGGAACTGAAACTAGAAATTCAGTTGTTAGCTGATATCGTGGCAAAGGGAATATTAGCAAAAGCCGGTTCTTATGCTGCTCTTACACTTGAAAACTTCCAGGTAATGACCATAATCATGGGCGAAAAGAAAGCAAATTGGAGATATATTCTTTTTAACATCTTGAAGAATATGCTCAAGTCATCCTAACAGTCATGTGGCTTCGCCATCCAAATCAGTTATCTGTTAAAACTGAAGAGTTTGGTAGCTGAAAATGCTGAAACATCATCAAAATTCAAAGTATTTACTGCCAAAAACACCTTGCCATCAAAAACCAAAATAGAGGTTGAGCCATCACCAGTCAAGAAGGTCAAAACAGCAAAAAGGAAACTGATTCTCAGTGAATCAGATTCAGAGAAAACTCCTTCCCCTAAGCTTGTCAAGAGACCAAGGACTCAAAGAACCAAACCAATAACCACAGTGGAAGTCATTCCACCTGAGAAAATTATTCAATCAGCTGCTCAACAGCCTATTCAAGCTATCCCTTTGCAAGTAGTCTCACCTGATGATTCAGTTACCAAAGCAAAGACACCAGCTAAGGTAAGAGCTCCCTTGACTCTTGTAAATCTCCCTACCATCCTGCCTAGAGCCAGATCTAAAGGTGTAATATTAAGGGAACCAGTGCACTCCACACATTCTGGTATGGATCTTCCTCACATTCTCTCAACTGACAAAGGAAAAGGCAAGCTGGTTGAAGAACCCCGGCCATCCAATGTCATTCAAACACACATTGACCTAGTTTGGGAACAGGTCAATGCATTTGCCACATCACAATTAAAATCTTTTGATTGTTGGAAAAGTTTCAGAACAGAAATCTTTGCCAAAAAACTGAAGCATAGATCTCAACTGAAAAAGTTCATCAAGCTAGAAGCAATTGTGATGAAAGTAGTCAAAGCTGCTACAATTCCACAGGCATTAGAAAGGCAGAAATATTTCATTAATCAGATTCGCGTCAAAAAGCTAACAAGAATGGTAGCAAAGCTGAAGTCCAACTACAATCCCACAAGTCCAACTGCATACAATGATAGAGCTGTGTTCACTCAACTGGACACAGATCTTAGTAGTCTGCAGAGTGAAATCAGATTTTGGAAAGAAGATCAGGAACTAGTTCTTCATGACAAACCCCCCAACTCAAATATTGAAAAAGATTTATCCTCCTCTCCACAAAAAGAACCATCTCCACAACAGGCAACTGAAAAGCCAATTCAGGGAATACCTCAATCCTCTCAGACAGAACATCAGCTATATTCTGAAGCAAAACTATCCTTGGCAAACATTGATGAAATCATTCAAGCTGTTACCTTGGAAGCTCAGCTAGAGGAAATACAATATGACTCAATTACCCATTCAGCTGAACAACCAGAGCAAGACATTAAGATATCATCTGAAGCACCAGCTGAGTCACTTATTGCTGAAAAATTTATATCTGCTCAAACTGAAGATCAAACTGAAGTGCCAAACCAAACTTCAGAAAAAGAAATAACTGAATCGGAAAAAGCTCAAACTGAAGCACCAGTTCAGCCAGAAACTTCTGCTGAACAAGATATTCAAACTGATGAACAAGCAAAACCCTCAGAACAAGAAACTGCTGAACATGTAGAAGGTCAGTTGCTCACTGAATCAAAGGAGCAAGAACAAATTTCAGTTAATTCTCCACAGGAGGCCCCGATGTATGAACCATCCATCTCCATCATTCAGCCAGACAGTCCATTTCTTGATCAAAACCAACGTTCATCATCTCAAATTCAAGAAAACATTCCAGCTCAGCCTATGGTTGGAACAATGGAAACTAATCAAGCATTAATTCTTTTTGGACAAACATCGAAGCATTCAGAAACGCCCAGCCAGCGACCTCCAATTCAATCCACAGAAATGGATGTTGTTCTTGAAGAAATTCAGAACAAACAGTACAATATGCAGCAGATGCTCGCTGAAATCAAGAAAATTCAATTCGAACAACTGTCTCATACTGTCAAATTAGATTCTTCGACTGAATTTGACTCGGCGAAACTAAACGCTCTTCAAGCCAACATGGACTCTCTTAGCAGAACTGTGCATGAAATAAAAAAGGGGCTAGTTAACTCACTCTTTACAACTCAGGATGTAATCAGTCATAGAGTTGAGCGACTGGAGACCTCTGTTTCAAATAAAATAGAATTGCTACAGACCTCCCTCACAACTGTTGCCACAAGTATCTCATCAGATGTAAAAATTCTTTCCATTGACGTTCGAAAGTTATCAGACAAAATGGAGTTGTTTGACAAAAAGGGGGAAGAACAGCAGCTAAAGAAGAATTAATCAGATTATTAGAATCAACTGATATAATATTCTCAGATTTTATGTTATCTACAAGGAATCCAGTTATTTTATGATTCAGTTGTGTAATCTATTATCTACAAAGAGCTCAGTTATTCGATCTTAAATCACTTGGTTTTGTCAAACAAGATAAAGGGGGAAATTGTTGGAAACTAGATTCTGGAGTTTGACAAAACATGAATCAATCGAATAACAAAATATGAATCAACTGATACGCGCAAGCAAATTCGGCAACTGAACTTATCAACTGAAATCAGCTGATACAATGATACAGAGTAAACTGATCAGTTGGAACTGATCAGTTAAAACATTCAGCCGAATGCCTCAAAGTCTCTCAACTGAAGATGTCTCGGGAAAGAACAAAGAAGACATAACAGATTACAAGAGCACCGCACAACAACCAAGACTACTTAAAACAACGCATTCCGGACAAAGCAATTAAGACGCCGAATTACAATAAATGAAGCAAACAATATCGAAGGAATAATCAAGTGGAAACCAACGGATACAAAGATTCAAATTTCTCTCAAGATTACCGTTGGAAAAGAAGAGTATAAATATGACAGAAGAAAAAGAAGAAGTGACCGATACATCATTCAAAACTTGCTATTACTGTGTCAAAATCTCAGCTCACTCTTACTTGATTTATTCGTAGCAATCAAGGCTACAAGTTGAGCAAACTAGCACTCTGTAATATTTGTTAATTCAATAGTGCTAAGATCAGTTACGCACAGAGATCATTTTGTAATACTAAGAGTTTCAGTTTAGGCAGTGGGTAAGTCCTAACTGAAGTGGGTATGTACAAGTGTTGTATTGGATCAAAGTCTTTTAGTGGAAATCCGATCCTTGTGATAGAAGGGAAGACGTAGGAGTAATTGAATTCTCCGAACATCCAGAAACAATCCTTGTGTATTTTATTTCAGTTCTGTATTCTATCTGTCAGTCAGTTACCTTCCGCAACTACCTCAGTTTAACTGATTGATATTGACCAACAAGATTCCGAGAATCAGTTTGTCACCAAACTGAACTCAAAAGTTCGATAAGACCAATATTAATTGAGAGTGTTTATTCAACCCTCCCTTCTAAACACTCTTGACACGTCAATCGATCCTATCAAAGCGTTTCCAATATTTGCTTATTTTTGCCAGCAGGTTGGGAGTGGTAGCTTCTCCACATTCATAGAGAAACTGGAGTCCTTGAAGCTCCTCCCAATATTGAAGGATCTTTTGGAAGACTTCATCTTCCATTGCAGCTTTTTTGTTCTCCACCGCCGAGCTCATGAAAGCTTCAGCCATATCTGGACTCTTTGAACTGCTTGCACCTGCCATTATAACCTTTGATTATTATTTGTTGATATGTTTAAGACTAACCGAGTTATTCATATTTATAGCAAGGGTCAAAGGAGATGAAAGGACAACGTTATTACAGCAGACGATTAACCTTCTAAGCATAAGAGTTTATTTAATTCGTTTTGCTTAATTTTCCTTAATCTTTATATGCATTTATTAAGGGGGAATATTGGCTTAAAAAGTTAACTGAGAAGACAACAGTTAGTAAATTTTCAACTGAAAAGACACGGTTTTACAACTGATCGTTCAGCTGATAATTTCACTAATCTTCTCTCATAAGTTAACACTTTAACCATTTTTTTATTCCATATTTAGTGACGTGACTGGCATTAAATGCTATATCTCATCAAGTGACAGACTGTAACATGGACCCTTTTAATCCACATATTTTCAACACGCTTTTACCACACGTACACACGTCTTTTATTCAGTACTTCCTGGACTAACACGTGTCTAAAAAATTCGAACAGTCACGTATATTAGTACTTTACCTGCTCTATTTCAGTTCTTCTTCCTTACGTTTACACCAAAATTTTCAGAGAAAAAGCAATTTCAAGTTTTTGTTTTTGCAGGAAATCATTCACTTCAAATGGCCAACAAAATTCCCGCACACATGTTGAACGCAATGGCTATTATCTTTGGATCAGTTCTATCAGTTAGAGAAACTGATGTCAAAAACGTATTTCTGGAGCTCGAATCAGCAGATCTACGGACATTTTTGGGACATTCTTCGCAGGAGATTTACCCCAACGAACTTCAAGACTTCTACTCCAATGGAAAGAAAAATTCTGATGGAAACATCATTTCTACTATCAATGGTCAGTTGTTGACCATCTCTGAAGATTCTTTTGGAGAACTATTTTTGTTGCCTTCTGATGGATTGGCGCATCTTGCTGAGGTCAAAGCATCTGATATTGAAGAGATGCAAACCCTCCTCTCCGCTGATGGACGGAAAATCAAAGTTTTCGATTCAAAGAAATAATTAAAACATGAAGTTCAGTTACTGGCTGATATAGTAGCCAAGGGGCTTTTGGCAAAAGCAGGGTCTTTTGCTGCTCTTACTTTGGAAAAATTTCAAGCCATCACTGCTATCATGGCAGGACGAAGACTCAACTGGAAGCGCATTATCTTCAAAATTTTGAAAAATATGCTCCAATCCACCAAGCAGTCCAAGGGATTTGCTGTTCAACTGAGTTATTTGATAAAAGTCAAAGGATTGATAACTGATGATTCAGAGAGATCATCAAAGTTCAAAGTATTCAATGCCAAAAACATTCAGCCACCAGTGACTAAACTGGACATGTCTCCTGATCAATTTGTTAAGATCAAGCAGGAGATTGGAACTCAACAGCCTGCTCCCAAGTCAGTTAAAAAGGCCAAGACTTTGGCACAACTGAAGACTATCAAGAGAAAACTGATCGTCAGTGGATCAGATTCTGAGAAAACACCTTATCAGTTGATTACTAAAAAGCAACGCACTCAGAAGATAAAGCCAGTCGCTACGTTGGCATCTATTCCAACTGAGAAACTAAAATCTTCAGATGCTCAACAGCCTATTCAGGCTATTCCTTTGATAGCTATTCCAACTGATAAGAATAAGAAATCAGCAAAGGTTTCAGCTCCGTTGATCCAAATCAATCAACCTTCGATCCTTGCCCCTGCTCGACCCAAGGGAATCGTCATTCAGGAACGAGTGGACACTACTCACTCTGGACTGAACTTTACACATATTCTTACTGATGAGAAAGGAAAAGGCAAGTGGATTGAAGAGCCAAGGCCATCCAACGCAATTCAGACTCACATTGACATCATCTGGCAACAGGTCAATGTTTTTGCTGAATCAAAACTGAAGATTTATGATCCGTGGACTAAGTTCAGAATGCACACATTTGCCAAACAGGTGAAAAAGAAGTCAAAGATGAATACATTCATCAAGCTGGAGGCAACTGTTATCAGAATGGTCAAGGCTGCTACAATAATTCAAGCTTTGGGGAGAAAGAACTATTTCTTTGATCAAATCAGAGCCAAGAAGTTGGGCCAACTGATTGCGGGATTGAAAAGCAACTATATTCCCAATAGTCCAACTGCATATAATGATCGAGCTGTGCTCACGCAGCTAGAAACTGATCTTATGGCTCTGCAATCACAGATAAAATTTTGGGAGATGGATCAAGAACTAACCATTCATGAAGGTACTTCAGATAATGAAG
Organism: Primulina tabacum; assembly: GCF_025594145.1. Taxonomy (NCBI): domain Eukaryota; kingdom Viridiplantae; phylum Streptophyta; class Magnoliopsida; order Lamiales; family Gesneriaceae; genus Primulina; species Primulina tabacum. Next base: position 7,440,254 of record NC_134566.1, read on the forward strand.
AAGATAAATCTCCTTCTCAACACAAAGAGCCATCCCCTTTACATGCTGCTTCTACAACTGAAGAGCCAGTACAGGATGTACCTCAATCTTCTGCTGCTGATCATCAAATCTATTTAGAGGCTGACTTGACACTCGCAAATATTGATGAAATTATTCAGTCAGTGGTACAAGAATCTCAAACCGATGCACCCATTTCTGAATCAGTTGATCATTCAACTGATCAAGCAGCTCAAGAGACTCCTATTAAAGAACCCGCTGAGCTTGTTGTCTCTGCTAAACCTGCTGATCAAACTGATCAAGCGATTGCTGACACTATGGAGGCTCAGTTGCTCAATATTGTAAATTTACCAACTGACGAGCCAGCACAAGTCTCAGCTGATTATCATACAGTAGCATCAGTCGATGATCCTCCAGCTGAAAACCCAATAGACTCTCATATTCACCAAGGTGGCTCATCTGCTTCTCAGAATCAATCATCACCTCCTCTAGTTCAAGAAGCAATAACTGAAACAACTGTTCCAGAACAGACCATTGATGAACCGATCGTATCTGACAGGACCTTGGTGGTCTTTGATCAAGTTTCAAGGGAACAAGAACCTGAAGCGTCTGGACAGTCACCTCCGCATTCTTCCACAGATTTTGACTTAGTTCTTGAAGAAATTCAGGATCTTCAGAATAACATGAATCAGATGATTACTTCCATCAACAAAATTCAGCACACTCAACTGGCTCACACTCTGAAGCTATAACATTTTGAAGTATTCAATTCAGAGAAATTGAAGGCCATTCAAGCTGCTGTAACCTCTCTCTCTCTTGTAGTAGATGACATTCAAAAGAACAGGGGTTTAACAAAAAGTCTCACTGCAACTCAAGAGTCTATTAATAAATGAGTTGAAGGTCTTGAGACTTCTATTTAAATAAAAATAGACATGTAGCAAACCACAATGCTTACTGCTATCTCAAGTATCTCCACTACTGTCAACATCCTATCAACTGATGTTCGAAGATTATCTATTAAATGGATACGTTTGACAAAAATGGGGAAGAGATTAAAGAAATTCTAGAACAACAGAAGAAGTCTTCTAGTTGAAGAGCAGTCAGTTTGAAGTAGTGGTTCTTGTATTTTTGAAGATCATCAGTTCTTTAAGCTAAATTGATCAAATCCTTATATTATCTATAATGAGTTCAGTTGTTCAGTTTTTATTGACTTAGTTTTGTCAAACACCATAAAGGGGGAAATTGTTGAAAACTAAGTTTCGGCATTTGACAAATTGCGAACCAACTGTTTATGCAAATAACTGAATACGAGAAAACTGAACTACTCAACTGAATGCGTACCAGCTAAATATTATACACGTCATCAGTTGAAGCAGAAGTTTAACTAATTGATAAGTTGGGAACTGATCAATTGAAACAATCAGTTCTAAGTCTTTCAGCAAAGTATCTTTCAGCTGATCCCTCAGCTGTGCATATCATTAATTAAGAACGACAACCGACAAGGAGTACACAACATACTGCAACAAATAGTGGAACGCCGCATTTCAGAGATTGCAGTATAACGAATGTCAGAGAATATCGACGTGGCAATCAACGGATATAAAGATTCAAAACGTTATTTAAATATTACCGTTGAGAAAGAAGCCTATAAATAGGTTAAGAGAGCAGCTGAGAAAAACACACGAACTATCATATTATTCAAGCTTGCTATTACTCTGCTGAAATCACAACTTACATTCAGATATAAAAGCTCACTCTTATCAGATTTATCAGTAGCAATTAAGGCTACCTTTATAAGCCTGTTAGCACTTTGAAATCTTCTGTTAGATTCATTCAGTTGCGTTATATTCAGTCACGCATTGTAAAAGTCATTGTATACTAAGAGTTTCAGTTTTGGCAAGTGATAAGTCCAAACTGAAGTGGGTCAGTACAAAGTTTTTATTCGATCAAAGTCTTTTAGTGGAAATCCTATCTTTGTGATTGAAGGGGTGACGTAGTAGTTATTCTATTCTCCGAACATCCAGAAACAAATCGTGTGCATTTAATTTTAGTTACTGTCAGTTATTTTATCTTTCAGTCAGTTTACTTCCGCAACTGTTTTTCAGTTAAACTGATTGTTATTGACCGACGAGATACCAAGGGTCAGTTTGTCACTAAACTGAACTCAATATTCGAAAAGAATACAAAACTCGATAGTGTTTATTCAACCCCCCCCCCCCCCCCCCCCCCCCCTTTCTAAACACTTTCCACCTATTAACCGATCCCTTCACTTGTTTTTGTTCTTAACTGATTTGATCAGTTCAGTTCTGTCCATAACTGACCTGATATAAGCCAAGACTGATCTCATGTAATTTTCAGTTATTCAGTTGCACAAATTATAAAACTGATTAGCTTTCTTAACGAATTATCATTTCGAGTATTTTTCACTTGGTTTAAAACCAAACTCGATCTAATTCATCAGTGTTTACATTCTTAGAACATGAGATATTGCAACTCATTGAGAATATTGTGTTTGAAGAACCCTCAAAGGTTACTGAACCATTCTATTAGCTCGTCATCTGAACTGATTTCACTGCTTCAGTTGAACTGGTCAGTTGGGATCTTCATCAGTTGAGCTCTTAATCAGCTGGTCGGGCTTCTGCTGAACCACCTATCAGCTGGACAATCAGTTGAACTGGTCTTTGATATATTAGTTGAATTGATTCAGTTTGGGCAATCAGTTGGTGATTTCAATTTTGCATCTCGATAGCATCAGTTTTGGCTCGATAACTGATACGTTTGAATCTTGATCGGTTTCAGCTTCTGCGCACTTAGGTAAATTCATTAGAAACAAAATAACAAGTTTTTTTAACATCAAAAACAAGATTTTGAACATTAAATGTTCCAACAAAGCGTCACAGCGACAAGGAAGAAGCGCCACAGAGCTAAGGCTTGAAGGGGGAAAACAAGCGCCTAGGCGCCATATATGCAGCGCCACAGTGCCAGGAGTGTCGAAGGGAAAGTGCCGAGGGTGCTACAACCCAGTGCCGCAACGCCAGGATCACTGAACCACAAGCGCCTAGGCGCTACACCTCAAGTGTTGCGGCTCTACCCCTAGACTTCACAAACGGGTAGCACCGCGGCTCTAGCATACGCGAAAAATGGAGAATTGGGCTTTATTTGACGGGCTCGAGAGAAGAATAAAAAGAAGAATAGGGTTTCAGAGAGAGGGCAACCCTTTTTTGGGAGAGAAAGGACATGAGAGACGAGAGCATACGTTGGAGACGAATTGGAACGCGAGGATTGATCTCAACGACGAATCTGGGGACAAAGACGCCACTTCTGATTTGTTATCTAATCTTTCACCCTTTTTGATTCTTGTGTTGAGATGTCTAAATCTTCAAACATGCTTTGTTTTTTTAGATTTCATTATGCACTAACTTTTCAATTCTAGAGGACGATTTAGCTTTGTTGACACGATAATTTTGACTTAGTTGTTTATATGATTGAATTTCTTTTAGTTTAATTGTGTTTCCTAGTTCTTATCAATTTCAATTTACTAGCCGTAAATTGTTTGTTATCTTATTAATTCTAAAACTCGGTAGAGGGACTAGAATTATGGATCATTACAGACACATTGTTAAATGTTTATATTGTTCGGAAGGAGTATAACTTTAGCGAGGCCTAGGTAAGATCTTCGTTTGCTTATATCATCTAAACTTATATTTTTTTAGGAATGTTTGAGTCTAAGTTTGAATGATACAATTTATTTGTCACTTGGGAAAGGGGAATAAAATAATTAAATGTTCTTGGCTATTGAACGAATGGAATTCATGAATATAAAGTCAACCGGGAAATAGTTATCGTGGAAACTAAGTGAAATCGCTCCTCTTGATATTTTCTATCATTGATATTTTCTCAATTCGGTTATTCGATTACTATTTATTTACAATTAATTCATTTTCAGTAAACCAAACCATTAATTTATTCTTCTAGATAAAGTCGTGATTATTTTAACTACAAGCACTGATATATTTTTATATATACACTCCTCGTGGGAACGATACTTTACTCTCTTGTATTAAAACTTGACAACCGTGCGGTTGTCAGCGGAAAATACGCGACAATACAACTCTTTGTACAAACTCATTTCAACTTAAGACTTATCTATTGTTTACTTAAAACTCCTAGCACACTCGATTGCAGGTCGTAAACTCACAATCCGCATAATATTTAACGTTTTTTTGTGTCAAGACTACAAATACAATCTTTAATGTCTTTTTGTTAATATTCATTCATCTAAACTTTGATGCTCCACTCTCATGTGTATGTGTTAGTGATTGTGTGTGAAGAATTTTTCATTGTATGTATATATCAAATGTATAGTCACACTTGTGTTTGCTCTCATTTTAGCTAATGTAGTATGCCCATGATTTGAATCTCATTCCAAAATTTGTATTTGATCTCCAACATGTTGTATTCAGGGCCTCCAATAGTGATATAGATTTTAGATAAAAGAATATGACCGTTTAGAAATGTTGTGTACAGATTCAGATATTGCAACAGTCAAATTCGTATTTCTGGTCATTTTGCGAAACTAGGTTGTTGATGGTCTGATCTGATATGCCATCAGATCAGCTTGGTTTGACCTGGCCCGATCTCTTTGCTTTGACTTGAGCTGAACCAAGTCAAGCTGATTAAGTCGAGATGTTATGTTCTTTTGAATAAAACTCTTGATTCATCGATTTTTGGGTAAAGTGATAAACATAAAAGTTGTAGCATTTCTCTTAGCTTTCCATGGAATCAAGAATCACACAATTAAAGTTCTTATGAGATAGATATTTACAACAGATCAGACAGTTAGTAATATAGAACATGTTCTTTATTCAGTGCAAAATCATCAAATTCATTATGGTTTATCATTTTTTTAATTGATTTATACTTTGACTTGTCAAGATGATTTTTATTCATTTTCTTATCTTCATAACTCATACTGAATAGTTCCATTTGAATAACTGAGTTTAGAGATATTACCAATGTACCATAACTGGTCAGACTGAGCTGATTGTTGTTTCTATTTCTGTCAGCTCGATCTTACGACTAATATTTCGCCTTGATAATATCTGAACTTACTTAGATTTTGTGAAGTATGACTTGTGGAAAATTGAGTTTTCTATTCGGTCATTTTAGTGGTTTGTCATTTTCATCACTGAGCTGTGAGATATCATCAAAACACTGCAGCTCGCCAAATTTTAATATTTTTTTATTTCAAATTTCACCTTCCCACTTGAACTAACAACTTCACACTTGAGTAATATATTAAAAAGTCAAATATCAAATTTTGTTATCATCGAAATCAGGATTGCCTGTGTTTCTCAACACAACAGATACATTTAGGTTTTTCATTTTGTTTGATACTTTTTCAGATTTTTTATTTTATACTTGTTCATATATTTTTGAATTTTTAAAGATCGATAAATTTTATTTTATTTTTAGAAAAACTTTTGGTTGGTATGAAACGTCTGCTTAATCGTTTTCTTAAAACGTGCTAAAATTTTTTTTTTCTTTTTAAAACCTCACATAGCATTCGGCTGAATCATAAAATATTTTTGACATCATTTTAAAATAAATCAACTAACTAACATTTGAAAAGTATAGCTCATACTATAACCTCTCAAAAACCACTAATAACATAAATAAAAGTAAAAATATCTTTAACAACACTTAAAATCATGAATCGTAAACTAGTGCGGAAAACTAACGTCGGTCCTCGGGTTATGTGCACCTTCAGTTCAGTCAGATCAACCATCAAGACCTCCATTAACATTATCATAATCACCTGCATCAATCACACCTAGTGAGTCTAAAGACTCAACACGTCATATCCTTGGTAACAAGTAATACGTAATACAGTTAAAGTATAACAGTGAAAAATATTTATACTTAAAATATCATTTTCATGAAGATGCATAAACTTAAATTTAAACATTTTCGAAAACATTTCCATGATGCATAAAAAAATTTTCATAAAACATAAACATATTCATATTCATATTCATATTCGTATTCATATTCATATGCATATCCATATTCGTATCCATATTCGTATTCGTATTCATATTCATGTTCGTGTTTGTTGAATTCAGATCGTGATTGTGACTCGTATTCTTGATCGTATTGGGCGATGGATCCATCTAAAGAAAACCACAGTACTGGGCGGCGGGGACACCAGCGACACTCTCACCCGTCAGCCGGGCCTTGGCCAACGTATTAACATATTCGTATTCGTATCACGTATTCGTATTCGTATCCGTATCCAAGAAAACACTCCCACTGGGACCATAACCCTCACGATATTTCCAACATGTAGTAGTCACAATCCCTTCACATCCTTCAACATGTTATCATCACTTTATAAAAATATGCATAATATCATTTTTATTTTGAAACCAAGCATGCAACATGTCTTTTAAATGCCCATATTTAAATCATAAAAATCATAGACATTTAAAAATCATAACTTAACATATTAAAAGTCATAAACATCTATGAACAGTTTTCAAACAAACATTTTAATTTCATAAACGTTTAAAATAAACATTTAGATCATAAACATTTAAAATAAACTATTTAGCATATTAAATCATAAAACATTAAACATATTAACGTCTTAAAAATTCATAAACATTTAAAATTGACATATTAACATATAAACATCCATAATCATTGAAAATAATCATATTAACGTATAAAACAGCATTCAGGACATTGCCAGACGTTTACTAATTTTTAGGTGTAGAAAGACCGTTTTACCCCTAGACGTAAAATTTCACGTTTTTGAAATTTTCTTAATTTCATTGACTGTAACATGTCCCAAATAATTATTTAAGCTTACATGAATTTTCTCATATTTTTATTTAGCTTTATTCGATGACTTTTAAATAAATCTTTAAATGTGACGCATTAATGCGTTTTAATCCCGAATTAAACCAAACCTTAATATAACATTCCCAAATTGAAAACTTAGACTTTAAATAATTATTTAAGCTTAAACCTAATTTTTCATAATTTTATAAAGCTTAAAACTAGGCTTTTCAATTAACTCGTTAATTAGTAATTCGTGCGGCGATTAAATCCCGATTAAATCCAAAACTCGTTATTTTGATCCAAAATTTTAAACTTAACATTTCTAATATTTATTCTACCCTTTCAAGTCATGAGCCACCCCCGTGGACTCATGGGTCAATTTTTCCTTCTTAAATTTTCGTTTTTGACACCCTAACGAACCTATCGAGCCATCTCCCAATTTACTCGAGCCACGCCCAAGCCAACTTGAGCCAAAACCTACCCAACCAATCTAGGAACCCTCCTAAGCAAGCCCAGCCCATAAAACCATTCCTGGACCGCTCAAAAACTTGCTGGAAGTCGTGTGTGTGTTTGCTTCCTTGTATGTCCAGGACTCCTAACCCAACTAGGACTCTCCCAGCCGAGCCACCACATAGCCAACCTGTCCCTAACCTTCCCTGGACCACGCCCAGACCAAACCCAGGCCAGCCCAGACTTTAGAACCCAGCAGCGAAGCCACCAGAATTCTGAAGCGCAACCTGCGCGGTCATGCTTATCCATGCTTCCTCATGTTCCTACTCGACCAGAAACCAACCAGGCCGCACCAGCCCCTGGCCAGACCCTTGTGCACCCTCTTAGGACCCTAAAGAGTCGACCTTGCCCAGCCCAGAACCCCCAGGCCAAGCCCCTTCTTCCCTGCACCAGCTGCTGTACCTGCGCAGCTTTCATGGAGCTTCACGGGTTGGAGTCCTAGCTTGCTAGGACTCCTTCCCAGCCTCTTGTCTCGAGCCCTAGCGTGGCTAGGACTCTTCACTCGTCTCACACGTGACCCTATCTCGGCCCTGGTCCAGCCAAAGCCAAGCCATGCATCAAACTTCCCCTTAACCGAACACCTATGACACAACAATCCAATTTCTGTTCCAGCATGTTTCTAAATCGTGTGCAGCTTTTTTCGTGCATGCCCTTGGACTCTAACTCGTGTAACACAACCCTTAATCCATACCCTAGTCATGGCAGCCCCTTAACACATATTAAACATGATTTTTGAACAAAAACCCAAGAGTTTAACACATGCTCATGCATAGTTACGAAAATATAAGAAGTGTGGCTTGTTTTTCCATGCAATTCATTATCATACAAATACTATGGTGTGATGATGAGTAAAAGAAGAATATGGCGTGCCTTTGCGTATTAAACGCACGATTTTACGTTGACAAATCGAAGAACGACGACGTGGAACGACGGCTTGAAAACTTTAGCAAACTTGATGCTCTTCCCTTTGAAATTTCGAAACCTTTACTATCAAATTGGGAGGTATTGTGCCGTGTGAGAATTGTAAGGGAGAGTTTGATTTGTTGAGGTAAAGTGGGGCGTGTGAATCCAAGGGTTTGGGTGGAGTTTACCATATTTTATAGTTAATTAATCATTAATTAAGCTTAGGCCAATTAAGTAGGTAATTTAGGCTCATTAGTGCTTAATTAGAATTAATTAAAAATATTTTAATAGTTTTGTTTAAATAAGTTTGTGAATTTAATAGCCAGGTTGCCAAAAAGTTCGTATTTTTGTTGAAAAACCAACACCGATAAAATATACGTTCCGGCGTATAAAATCACCTCAAAACCCCATATTTTTTTAAAAAAAAATAAGACAAAGCATCACTCATATTTTAAATAATTAAAAACAACTATTTAATAGAAACATTTTCTATTTTCAGCCATCGGTCTCCGTTCCTCGATCGCAACTCGAATAAAATTTAAAAATACATTTTTAATGCAACAATGTAGAAAAGTATATTTTAAACATGTCAATATGCACAACATAATTAATTAATGCAATTAAAACATATAATTAAAATACAAAGGAGTTTAATAATTTGTGCATATGGTTCACGTGGACCTTTAAATTTTCTGGGCGTTACAATCTTCCCCCCTTAAATTGAATTTCGTCTTCGAAATTCGCTTATCCTTAATAACCCAAATTTTAGACTTAGTTCTAGCATCCCAAAAATCTACGTTTCTGCTGCACTACTCTGATAAAACTTAAATTCTAGAATGTCCTTACGTCTACAAAATCCCAATTAATTTTACCTTCTAAATCCTTATTTTCGAATTGCAACTTAAAAAGACCCATAATGACTTATGTTGTTACTAATATAACCTCGAATCACAACTTTTCTTACAATTCCCAATATTAAAAGATGGACAACCAAACTTATCGTATATTACTTTCCTTAATTTATACCCAAAATGTTCGTCAACTTATCATCTTTCAATCTTAAAATCCCAAACGCATCCGCTAATGCTTAGATTTTCAAGCTTAATATCGATTCATCCTTAAAAATCTTTGATTAACATTCCTTATAACATTATAACTAAAATATCCCAAAGTTCCAAATATTCTTAAAAGTCTAAATCATCAAAAATTCTTATCATTTAACCCATTCAGTTATCGCTTATTGCTAAACTAGTCCCCAAATTCCTTAGCAATTGCAAAATAAATTCTTAATTTCCTAAAAAATTATCTTAATTGGTCCTTAATTTCAAAAATCATACGAATAACCCATAAGTTTTTGGCATTCTTATTCCCTTCTACGGGTTTCCCATAACATAAATTTCGAAATTTTTAACTTATTTACCCAAACAATCATTTTCTATAACCAATCTTACCTTTCATGAAACTTAAAATCCTAATTTATACATTTTCTTACTTCCCAAGATAATCGCAGTCCTTGAATAATTATTACTTATGTCTAATTCCCAAAAATTAATTCGACTAGTAACCATGAATCATAAATATTTTCTTAGAAAATCTACGTGTCCCAAAGCATTCGTAATATTAACGATTAACTTATAGCCCAAAAATAGAACGTCAATGCTAAAACTCAAAAATCAACATAGTCCAATTCCACCACAAAGCCAACATGCGTTAAAATAAAATAATGTGTTGTTTGGTTTGAGTGTTGAGGTAAAGATGTTAATATAATGATTGATGATATTATTATTGTATGTATTGATATTTTGAAAAGAAATGGAATTGAAGGTAATGGCAAAGTAAAGGAGCTAACTCTTTAGCACGCATGTCATGTGTTTGATAAAATGATTCAATAAATGTTTTTATGGCATATTACGGTTAGAAATTTACGGATCTTGATTCGAAGCAGTATTAAATTAATTATGAATTTTGAACAGAAACTACTTTGTTTTGATAGATGATCAAAGTTCTTGAGTTATAGTAGAATTCAATGGTTCAAGACTTCTCACCTACACATTTCAATCTTCTTTTGGTAATATTTGAAAGGTATGTTACGGTCGGTAACATACGAGGTAAAAGTATCATTTTTATTTTAAATTGAAAACAATATGGCTCGATGAACTATTGGTGATTTGATGATGATTGTTGTATTGAGATGAGTTGATTATGATATCGAAATGATGATATTGATTTGCATCATTACATTGCATATTGAGCCACTTTTTGATTCAGATTTGATATGGCGGAGGTCGCCTTGATTTATTGATTTGTTGGACGTATGGCCTATAATTGAGTTTGCATAGTGTATGCGGAGGTCGCTGCTATGGCCTGAACACTCTCTATAGGCTCACCATAGTCCTGGGATTGTAGAACACAGCACCCCACCCCGAGCGGATGAGTCGGTGGATGTTGCTGGGTGATTCTATTCCCTTGGGTATCCTATGACCAGATGATTCACTTGATCTTGAGATTTATTGATATCCCACAGCTTCTGATCATGCATTGCATTATATTGCATCTTTATGAATTTTAAATGAGATATTTGAAATGTTAATTCTCATATGTTATTGATTGTATCATACTGGGTTTATACTCACCGGCACGTCGGCTACCTCTTGTTTTCATGTGCTTGACGGTAGGTGAGGCGAGGTTTAGGATGCCAGAGTCCAGCTCCAGGCGAGGAGATACGAGTTAGAGTGGGATTCTCGGGTCTTAGGAGCTATGTGATGATGTTTGGATTTCTTTGGTTCACTACTTTTTCTTGGCATGTTGAAAATTATATTTCAAACATTTGAGACCATTAAATTATTTTGACGATGTTTATGTAAATTTAGGAACCACAAATTATGTATTTACTAAAATATTTGGTTTGTTACAATTATAATTATTAGTATTACATATCGGACCCGGGGCCCCACATTAGGTGGCATCAGAGCGTAAGATATTTGGAACAGGGTAGATCGAGTCAGTTTGAATTGCTTGATCATGTGATATATTTGTTAGCATTTTCATTGTGCTATGATGTGAAATACATGATTTAAATTGAGATATTATATTATTGAGTTGTATTCGAGATTTTTGAGATTGTTGAGTCTCAAGAGCCAAAGATGATTGATACAAGATTGAGATGATTATGATATTGTGATTTTATATGTGTTTGATCTATTTTATATAAGACATGGCTACTCAATGTAGAGGTCGGGGTAGACCTAGACAGGACATACTAGTGGCACAAGATCAGGGCAGTGCTACTCATACTCAGATGGATATAACTCCGACTCCGATGGAGATACTGTTAGCCAGATTTCAGTCTTTGCACCCACCGATGTTGAAGGGTACCGAGAATGCATCAGAGCGTGAGAACTGGTTGGAGAATATAGATCAATTATTTGAATCTCTTGAGTATCCAGATGATCGTAGAATCAAATTAGTTGTTCATCAGTTATTGGATGTTGCTAAGAGTTGGTGGATAATGACCAAGAAAGCTTTATAGGGTCGAGGTACGATTGTTACCTGGGATATTTTTAAATCTGAATTATATCAGCGTTTCTTTCCTACCTCTTACAGGAAAGATAGGGGAGCCGAGTTTGCAAATTTAAAGCAGGGAAATCTGAATATTGAGGACTATGTTGCCAAGTTCTCGAATTTACTGAGATTTTCTCCTCATGTAGCATCCGATGAAGAAGCTAAGGCCGATCATTTCATAAATGGTCTTAATCCTGATATATTTACCCTGGTTAATACTGGAAGGCCTAACACTTTTGCTGAGGCTCTTGATCGAGCGAAGGAAGCAAAACTGGAATCATTAGGCAGAGAGGTTCTCAGTATTCGCAACGACCCCAACAGCCACAGTTCTGACAGCAGTTCAGACAGGATAATAGTGGTAACATAAGAAAGCAGTTTAGGGCTAGAGGGAAGCAATTTAAGAGGCATAGCAATAATTTTTCAAATTCTAGTGGATTGAGACAGTCTGGTTCAGTTCAGAGCATTGGTTATTCAGGCACAACTTGTGGTCAGTGTGGTGGTAGACATTATACCGATCAGTGTAAAGGAATCTCGGGAGCTTGTCACTTGTATCAGTGTAGAGGAATCTCGGGAGCTTGTCACTTGTGTAACCAGGTGGGACACTATGCTCGAGTGTGTCCTAATCGTGGCAGTGAAATATCTCAGAGTGGGAGATCATCGAGACAGACACCTCACCAGAATCTTCAGACCCCTACAGTTCATTCTTATCAGCAATCAAACCGGTCAGATCAGAACAAACATAGTGGTGGCCACAGTGTAGGACAGCCACCTAGACAGCAGGCTCGAGTTTTTGCACTCACTGAGGATGAGGCACATAATGCTCCAGATAATGTTATTGCAGGTAATTGTTTTCTTTCAAGTTATCTTGCTTATGTTTTGATGGATACTGGTGCATCACATACTTTCATAGCTGAGCACTTTGTCTCATTGCATTCATTGCATTCTATGCCATTATCATCTACATTATCTATTTCTACTCCACTGGGCAAAGTGATGAGGTCAGCAGAAATGATATGTGGTTGTGAATTTCGTTATGAGGATAATGTCATTGAGATTGATTGTATTGTGTTGGAGATGTTTGATTTTGACTACATAGTTGGTATTGACATGTTGACAAGATACAGGGCTACTGTAGATTGTTTTCAGAAGATTGTTAAGTTTAGGCCTGATATGACAGATCACTGGACATTCTATGGTAAAGGTTCTCGAGCTAAGATTCCTTTTATATCTGTTTTGTCCATGACTCGTTTGTTGCAGAAAGGAGCCGAATGTTTCTTGGTTTATGCATTTGATATTTCAAGGTCAGTACCTAAATTGGCAGATATTCCAATTGTTAGTAAATTTTCAGATGTATTTCCAGATGAAATTCCAGGATTTCCTCCAGTCCGAGAGATTGAGTTCAACATTGAGTTGATGCCAGGTACACAGCCTATTTCTAGAGCTCCTTATAGGATGGCACCAATTGAACTAAAGGAACTAAAGGAACAACTTGAGAATCTATTGGCTAAAGGATATATAAGACCAAGTGTTTCACCTTGGGGTGCTCCAGTTTTATTTGTGAAGAAGAAAGACGGGTCTATGAGGCTTTGTGTCGATTATAGACAGTTGAATAAAACCACCGTGAAGAATAAGTATCCTTTGCCAAGGATTGATGATCTCTTTGACCAGTTGCAGGGTTCTTCAGTATATTCTAAGATTGATTTAAGACCCGAATATCATCAGTTAAGAGTTAGAGAGAGAGATGTGCCTAAGACTGCTTTTCGTACCAGGTATGGGCATTTTGAATTTTTGATTATGCCTTTTGGGTTGACCAATGCACCTGCGGTATTTATGGATTGGATGAACCGTGTGTTTCAAAGGTATATAGATCAATTTGTTGTGATTTTCATTGATTATATTCTTATTTATTCAAAATCTGAAATTGAGCATGCCGAGCACTTGAGAGCTGTTTTGCAAATTTTGAGAACTGAAAAGTTATATGCTAAATTATCGAAATGCGAGTTTTGGTTGGATAGAGTGGTTTTCCTTGGACATGTGATTTCAAGTGCTGGTATATCAGTTGATCCGAGTAAAGTTGAGGCAGTCATCAATTGGTCTAGACCGACATCAGTTTCTGAGGTACGTAGTTTTATGGGTTTGGCAGGCTATTATCGCAGATTTATCGAAGGATTCTCACAGATTGCGAGGCCAATTACCCAGCTGACACAAAAGAATGTACCATTTATTTGGTCGCAAGCATGTGAGGCTAGTTTTGTTGAACTTAAGCAGAGATTGACTAGTGCTCCAGTTCTGACTATTCCATCAGGTGTAGGAGGATTTACAGTGCACACTGATGCTTCACATCAAGGACTGAGTTATGTATTAATGCAGCATGGCCGTGTGGTGTCCTATGCTTCACGACAGTTGAAGCCACATGAGTCTAGATACCCAGTGCATGACTTGGAACTAGAAGCAGTGGTTTTTTTCTTAAAGATTTGGCGTCACTACTTGTATGGGGAGAAATTCGAGATATTCACTGATCATAAGAGTTTGAAATATCTCTTTTCACAAGCGGAGCTGAACATGAGACAAAGACGTTGGTTAGACTTGTTGAAAGACTATGATTGCGAAATAAAATATTATCCAGGCAAGTCAAACGCAGCAGCTGATGCTTTGAGCAGAAAAGTATGTAATATGTCTTTGATCACTTGCAGTGTATCTCATCTAGTGGAAGAATGTTGTATTTCTGGTTTGGATTTTGTGGTAGATACTCAACCTGTAAGAGTATTTATGAGTCAGGCAGAGCCAGAGTTGTTTGTAAAGATTAAAGAGGCTCAAAAGTTAGATCAAAGCATTCAGAAATCAGTTGAACTCGTCAGATCAGGACATCGATCAGAATTTCAGGTCAATAATGAGGGTATTTTGTTTGTGAATGATCGTATTGTAGTTCCTAATATTTCAGATTTGAGGATACAGATTTTGCGTGATGCTCATTGCAGTAAGTTCAGTGTACACCCTGGAAGTAAAAATATGTACAATGATTTGAAGAAACAATTTTGGTGGAAAAGAATGAAATCTGACATAGCAGAATTTGTATCTCGTTGTTTGAATTGTCAACAAGTGAAAGCAGAAAGAAAGCGACCAGAAGGTCTTTTGCATAGCCTTAATGTTCCAGAATAGAAGTGGGACCATATCACCATGGACTTTGTCACGAAATCGCCGAGGTCGTCGAGGGGTTGCGATTCAATTTGGGTGATATATCGTTGATAGATTAACCAAGTCTTCATGTTTTATTCCTTATCAAATGACATATAGGCATGATCAGATGGCCAGATTGTATATCAGAGAAGTTTTGAGATTGCATGGTGTGCCTAAATCCATTGTATCAGATCGTGATCCCAGATTTTCTTCTCATTTTTGGCAGAGTTTACAAGAGGCCCTTGGTACTCGTTTGTATTTGAGTACAGCCTATTATCCTCAGACAGACGGACAGTTAGAACGTACTATTCAGACATTAGAGGATATGCTGAGAGCTGTAGTTATGGATTTTGGCATTGGTTGGCATGATTCGTTACCACTTGTCGAATTTTCTTAAAACAATAGTTATCAAATGAGCATTGGAATGTCACCATTTGAAGCACTATATGGCAGGAAGTGTCGATCTCTTTTGTATTGGGATTATTTATCTGAAGCACCAATTGTAGGGACCTGATATGATAAGAGATAAGACAGAGAAGGTGAAATTGATTCAGAGTCGTATGAGAGCTGCTCAGGATAGACAGGCTAAGTATGCGAACATCAGGAGACGGCCGTTGATTTTTGAGAAAGGTGACAGAGTTTTTTTGAAAATATCTCCTTTCCGTGGTACAGTTAGATTTGGAAAGAAGGGTAAATTATCACCGAGATTCATAGGTCCGTTTGAGATTTTGGAACGTGTTGGTGATTTGGCTTATAGATTAACTCTTCCTCCTGCGTTATCAGGTGTTCATGATGTTTTTCATGTGTCCATGTTGAGGAAATATCATCCAGATCCTTCTCATGTACTTCCACTCGATGCGGTTGAGTTAGATCATAATTTGAGCTACATTGAGAGACCGATTCAGATTGTAGACAGAAAAGATAAACAACTCAAAAATAAATTGATACCATTGGTTAAAGTACAGTGGAGCAGAGATGGTGTCGAGGAGGCAACTTGGGAATTAGAAGATAAAATGAGACAAAAATATCCAGAGTTATTCAAATGAAGTATGCTTCTATTCTCGGTTTTATTTTCATTATTGATTATTACATGTTAGACTTGAAAGAGATGATTGGTTTTGAGGACGAAATTTATTTTAGAGGGGTGGAATTGTAATGCCCGAATTTTGAAAAAATTGTGGCAGTAGTTGTGATGATTCTTGGCTTTACCTTATGGTATGAATGGTAATGAATGTTATAGAATGGAATAGATAATGGAGGGGTAGAATCAAAGGTGGAATTTGAGCTAAATAGGTAATGGAAGTGCAAAAACGGTATGAAAAATGTGGCAGTAGTTGTGGTTTTTAGCATAATGTTTTGTATATTGATCCAATTGATGTTAGGCCTCTTTCATTAGAAAGATAAGACATAAGGCTATAACTTTCATGTTTTGAGTTTTGTTCAAATCATTAGGGAAAACCAGCCAAAAGCGCCCTGAAGTGTGTCGTGCATATCGTCGTTCCTACAATGACACATGTTGAGAGATTGAGCATAACTTTTTACTCATACCTTCAAATGACATGAGGATAATTGGAGATGAAAGCCAAGACATAGAGCTAAAACTTTCATGTTTACCACTTTTTCTAATTTGGAATGTAAGAGGAGTTTCAGAAGCGATCTTTACTGTAGCTATGCGCAGAGCGGCGCCCGAGCGGTAAGAAACGGCCGCCTGAGCGCCCACCAATTTAAAAAAGCGTGCTTTGAGGTTTGGGAAGGCATAAAATCGAATGAGATCATCTTTTTACTCATTTTCCTCCTCCTTCTTTTCTCTCCATTGGTTTAGAGCTAGGGTTCTTCATTCTCCTTCAATCCAATTTCTTCCAAGACATTAATATTTGATTGAAGCCTTAATATTTGCTTGGAGATTAGAAGTTCTTCTCCTCAAAAGTTTATAAGCAAGGTAAGAAATCTTATTTACTTGGTTTAGTGATTGAAGGGAAAACAATGTGTTGTTTGGTTTGAGTGTTAAGGTAAAGTTGTTAATATAATGTTGATGGTATTATTATTGTATGTATTGATATTTTGAAAAGAAATGAAATTGAAGGTAAGGGAAAAGTAAAGGAGCTAACTCTTTAGCACGCATGTCATGTGTTTGATAAAATGATTCAATAAATGTTTTTATGGCATATTACGGTTAAGAAATTTACGGATTTTGATTCGAAGTAGTATTGAATTAGTTATGAATTTTGAACAAAAACTACTTTGTTTTAATAGATGATCAAAGTTCTTGAGTTATAGTAGAATTCAAAGGTTCAAGACTTCTCACCTACACATTTCGATCTTCTTTTGGTAATATTTGAAAGGTAGGTAAAAGTATTATTTTTATTTTAAATTGAACACTCTATGGCTCGATGAACTATTGGTGATTTGATTATGATTGTTGTATTGAGATGAGTTGGTTATGATATCGAAATGATGATATTGATTTGCATCATTACATTGCATATTGAGCCACTTTTTGATTCAGATTTGATATGGCAGAGGTCGCCTTGATTTATTGATTTGTTGGACGTATGGGGCTATTGTTGAGTTGGCATAGTGTATGCGGAGGTCGCTGCTATGGCCTGAACACTCTCTATAGGCGCACCATAGTCCTGGGATTGTAGAACACAGCACCCCACCCCGAGCGGATGAGTCGGTGGATGTTGCTGGGTGATTCTATTCCCTTGGGTATCCTATGACCAGGTGATTCACTTGATCTTGAGATTTATTGATATCCCACAGCTTCTGATCATGCATTGCATTATATTGCATCTTTATGAATTTTAAATGAGATATTTGAAATGTTAATTCTCATATGTTATTGATTGTATCATACTGGGTTTATACTCACCGGCACGTCGGCTACCTCTTGTTTTCATGTGCTTGACGGTAGGTGAGGCGAGGTTTAGGATGCCAGAGTCCAGCTCCAGGCGAGGAGATACGAGTTAGAGTGGGATTCTCGGGTCTTAGGAGCTATGTGATGATGTTTGGATTTCTTTGGTTCACTACTTTTTGTTGGCATGTTGAAAATTATGTTTCAAACATTTGAGACTATTAAATTATTTTGACGATGTTTATGTGAATTTGTTAACCACAAATTATGTATTTACTAAATCATTTGGTTTGTTACAATTATAATTATTAGTATTAGATCTCGGCCCCGGGGCCCCACAAGAAGTCCGATGAGTAAGTGCAAGCTGGTCTGAGTCCAGGAACTGTGATTGCAGGGTCTGAGGACAGGGCCAGGGCCTTACAAGTACAATGGTCCAATCACACCGAAAAAGAAGCTACTTGGGAATTGGAAGAAAAGATGCGAGAACAATACCCTTATCTCTTTGAGGATCGAGCATAGCAAAGTTTCGAGGACGAAACTCCTCATAAGGTGGGAAGGATGTGAAGACCCAAAGAATTAACACACAAAGCCATGGATTAAAAACACATTCAAGTCATGAATTCAAAGAGGAATTTGAAGAGTCATAACAACATGTTAATGGTGTTTAAGGCCATTAAGAAGGCCATAAACATGGTTGTAATGGTAGCAATTTCACCTCCCTTCCACGAGCCTATAAATAGTGACCAAAGGATAGGAGAAATCACACCTTTCAGCAGCATTTCAGCAACTCATTCTTGTCCATTTTCGAAGCACCCCAGCAACCGAATTCTTGTCCGGTTCGACGCAGTCCAGCAGCTTTCGTGTTCAAATTTTAGTTGGCTTTCCCTCAATCTTTGAAAATTATCATCATGTAAGTGGGCTTTTGCTATACTTTTACGTACACTTGCATTTCATAAGTGTACTACTCGATATATATATATCAACATACTTGTTCTTCGTAAGTACGTCCACATTTGCTTAAAAATACATTATGTATGTTTCTTGAAATTCGATCGGCGTGATATATATTCGTTCCTATTTGTTATGAAAGTCCTTGAAATTTTTTTGTTGATATTAGTATAATATTTGAAAGCATGTTTGAAATATTTGAAATGCACTGTAATGATTCGAATTAGAAATGGCAAGGAAATTCTGATATTTGATATGTTTTGTTAAGGCCCTGATGCGGTGGGATATAATAATCATTCTTTTGGCCTCGCCCCTTAGAAGAGTAACATATAGGGGACTGATAAGTAAACCATTGAAATGAGATGATTTTCAGTGCTATTTTTGTATCTTGTTCGTATTCGATTCAACATCCTTATGATTGAAATTATGATAATATATTCGTATAATTATAACCTTGATATTTGTTATGCCCGATCGACCCCCATTTACTAAGTATTTCCCAAATACTCATCCCTTACATTCCCACCCCAGATACGAACGAGGAACAAATCGAAGATAAAGAACAAGAATATTTTTGGGGATGTTGATGAAGCCAAACCAATTCAAGACCAGTCCTGTCATTCTATCTTTTAGTTATTTTACGCTTCCGCATTTTGTTGTAATCGCATTGTAAAGACAATTTTTGATTTATGTAATAGACTCGTTTTTGGCTATTTGATGTACTACGTGGCTTGTTGTTACACGATTTTAAATTGTTAAACAACGTCGATGGCACGTCTCGGTTCCGGGACGTGACATATATGGTCTGCCTCATATTGATCTGATATCTAAGGGAAATTTTTTTGACTGAACCAACTAAACCCCTCTCATCAGCCCAGACGACTATCTATCTGACTATGAAAAAAGAGTTCAGATCAAGTTGAAAAATTTCGATAAATTGGTGGACCATATAATAGTATTTTACTTGTCTAAAATAAGTATCAGATATTAGAATGGATTTAAACTAATATGATATCAGAATCCCTGGAAAGAAAATATTTCATCGTGATGATGCTAAGAACAAGCACATTGCGGATCATGCTAAACATGAAGAGAGAGAATTCCAATCCACATGGACCAACATCATGCGACGATGATGTCGTGATTAGTCAATTGGAAATGGATTCTCTCGGGCTGTTCATGAATGTTTGTCATGAGTTGGGATCTTAAACTGCCTCTCCCTTTGGTAGCAGATATTATAAAAATCAGTACAGTTGGATTTAGAATAACAGATCAATCAGCTCGATCAGTCAGACAAACTAGTCTCTCTTATTCTGTCCTATTCAGTAATCAAAAACTGATATTTATCTATCTCAAACAAAAGCTAGATTCTCGAGAAGAATCCACCAGATCGAATTCAGATTGCTACTCAAACAAAGAAAATTCAGGAATCATAACACGTTTCTGTTCCAACCACAATGGTTATGCTCTCTGAAGTTCTTCTAACTTCTATTGTTGATATGTTGAAATCACTGGACAGATCTGTGGCTCCTGAGATTGTTCAAACTTCAGTTATTGAACCAACTTAATCTCTAATCACTGCTTCTATTCCTCTGTTTCAACCAATTGAAGGAGAATCTGCTCCAAATCCATCCTCTCTAGATCATCCACCGAATCAGGAATCAAACCATCATATCACTTCCTCTCTGCCACATGTACCCTCCATTGATGATCTGATATACAATCTATTTCAAGCAAATCCCCCGACTACTCCACGAGCTTCAAGCTAAAGGTGATGAATAAATTGCTCTGCAGATCACTTCCGAACAACATTTTGAGGATATACAAGTTGACACTGAGGGGGTGTTGGTTCTAGACTTTTAATAACTTTTATGGAGTTTAAAAGTCTAGAGATATTCAATCTAAACTTTTATATACTCTATAAAAGTTTAATGGTATTCTATGTAAACTTTTATATAATTTTAGAAAGTCGTGTGGTATTCAAACTTGACTTTTAAAAATTTTACAAAAGTCTATAGTATTCAAAATGTCAGTAGACCTTTAATGACTTCATGGAATTCTATTAATTACAATAACTAAAGCCTAAGATACAACAATAAAATATCAACAATGTATTTTTTACAACCTAAAGATTTAGATTTACATTTAATTGAGAAATCTCTCAAACTCACATACAATACAAATACTAAAATTTTCATAATTTTCTCATCCATTTATTTTTCCTTTATTTGTACTATTTAAAAACATATTTTTTATTGCTAACAATAGTTAAAAATCAAAATTATTAATATTGTTCATTTTATTTTTGGAGTTTCAGTTACGAAAACTCATAAAATTTTAAATTATATTTATTAAAAAATTATTACACTGCATAATAAAAAAATTATAATATTTTATTGATCTATAAATTGAAAATAATATACTATTTTATTCATTAAATTGAAAATAATAATTACTTTTAATAAATAAAATTAAATTTTTTATTAATTATTATATAACATTTGATAGTTAATTATTCATGATATTTTTCATTAATTTGAATGATATATATGTGTGTGTGATTGATACATAATTTTTGAATTTTATCAACACACATATATAAGAATAACTATAATAAATTAAATATATTAAAATTTTATAAAGTTAACCTAATTACAAATATTTTAACATACTTATTATTTATTTTCAGGTATAAATAATTGTCTTGTTGTTTTTTTATTTGACATATTGTCAAAAACAAAATTGATATATTTTTATACGAATATTTATTTAAAATGAATGAAATTATTTTAAGTTTGATTATTTATTAATATCGAAAATTATTGTTATGCATTTTTAAAAAATATTAATTATTTAAATAAACACGTTGAATTGAATAGTTGAAGTTTAATTGCAATAAATTTAGTACTGAGTTATTTATTGTCTTTTGTAAAATAAATATGTAAAAAATATTATATTGAGATAGATAAATATTTGAAATAAATAAAAAGTTATTCACGTTCAATTGTTAGTTCAAATAAATTTTAAAAAAATCATAATAATAAATTAAAAAATCCATAGGGTTCTATGAAAAAATATACAAATGTCAATAAAAGTCATGCAAAATAAATCTACAAGATTTTGTGAAAATCATTAAAAATATGTGAGATTATGCAATATTAAGTAGAAATCTATCAACTCCACAGAAGTCTGTTATTTAAAAAAGTCAGTTATTTAAAAAAGTCAACAATTCTCTGCAACGAATACACCCATGAGAGTAGACTAATACGCATGCAAGTTCATAACAGAATATACTGGAAAGCTTCAGAATAATCAGTCTTTGTTTTATACCAAAACTAGTAAGGTGTGTTAAATGAATTCGTACAACATTAAATTGTATAATTAATACTAGTACTAGGTAAAGTAATGGTAACATTTAAGACTTGTATCGTTCAAACGAAAGACGTTAAGTTCTGCTTCTGCTTAAGCTATGTTCTGCTTCTGCTTTTACAAGCCGTTCAGTACTCGATAAGTACTGCTTCTGTTTTAGCGATACGAGTGCATCTGCTATTTATGTTGTCTTCTGTTTTTACTATCACGTCCTACTGGTTTTGACACTCATCATAATAATTAAATTAAGTCTAACAAATTATTTAAAGATACATTTTTTTAAAAGGTAAATTACATCAGATTTTATAAATAAAGAATTTTTTCGAAAAGATGTTTGGTCCACCATTTTAAGGATATCTTTTAAATTATTGAAATCTTCAACTCATTTTTTGGTTATTGTAATAAGTTCATTTTTTCTAAACAAGAGATGTTTTAAAGTTTTATATAAAATAATAATGATTAAAAAATTAAAAGGCTAGCGTCCTCTGTCCATTTTGACAAACGCTGCAAATTATTTTGCAATATCCGTCAATAGTGGTGGAGTTTTGCAAAACTCCATCACATACATAACATTTTTCTATCTATATCTATTTAAATGTATATATAGGGGTGGGCGCGGGTCGGGTTTTCGGGTTCGGGTATCTGAAATTTCGGGTACCCGACAAGTCGGGTAGTAAATTTTACTACCCGAGACCAACCCGATCATTTCGGGTACCCGATATTCGGATAACCGACTATCGGGTACCCGAAATGATCGGATATTCTGTCGGGTACCCGGAAATTTTTGTTTTTGTTTTTTTGAAAAAATATATATATTTTTCACATTTCACAAAAAGTCACGTCATTATATCGAGTTATGGCTAGTCATTATATCATATTATGACTAGTAAATTAAAAAAACACATGTATTTTTCACATTTCACAAAATATCATGTCATTATATCATTCTATGATTAGTCATTTGTCATTATATCGGGTTATGACTAGACACAAAAAAACAAACTAATCCTTATATTTAGCTTATTTTTTATACTGAAAACAGATTTAAAAAGTAGAACTGATTATAGATAAATATTTATAAGGATCAAAACGATTAACAAATGTATAACATGTTAAAAAATCATTATTGTTATTCGTACAAACCGCATCCTTTTTAGAAATTATACTTGGTAAGGTAACAACTTTGAAACAAAAAATGGGTAAAAGAATAACATTAATTCCAACAATAGGCATGGTTCCAAAAATGTCATGAAATAAAGAAAAACTTGGATAATATCAGATGGAATGAAGGTTTTTTAACTTGAAATTTTAGTGCCCACCCACAGAATTTGATTGCTTCCTTCGCTTTGGTTCTGGTTTCATGTAACTTCAGAGAAACAAAAATTTTACCTTCATTCTTGTTTTTTAAGACAGAAAGGTTCCTCAGTCCAACCACGTTTAGATGGATAGACCCATAAATATATTTTTTTAAAAAAAATTTCGGGTACCCGATATTTGACCAAGTATCGATAAAATACCCGAATTCGAACCCGAAAATTAGTTTCGGGTATCGGGTACCCGAAGAACCCGTTTTTTTTTAAAAATACCCGACCCGATTGGGCCGGATCGGGTATCTGATACCTGAAAAAATCGCCCAATCCTATGTATACGGATGGATAATGGGAATTTTTTCACAATTGTGAAATTATCTATAAATTATCACCTCGCCAGTATAAATCAAAAGATATTACATATGTAAAATTTTACCATGAGGAGAACATGTACGGATATTTCAAATCTAGATTAATTTTTCTCTCTCTTGAAGTATATTCAAAATTAATTAATTGTGTAATAATTACAACTATGGCTCCAAGTTTCCATAACTTCAAATTGTGTAAATTAATTTTACATCGATTCAAAATTAATAAATTGTGCAATATTTACAAGTATGGCTCCCAGTTTCCATAACTTAAAACTTTATTGAGTCTATTTCATCTCCATGACTTCCGGTTTTTCTTCTCTCCCACGATTAACCGAGCATTGTGCCTCCGTTTGAGATATGCCATTTAGTTGATTCTTGGGGATGGCAATAAGCTTCACTTGTACGTGGGCCAGTAAAATTCTGCTATTGGTTTCACATTCTTCTTTGGTATCTTCATGCAAGGAAAATAATGGAAACACACCACCTGAGTTGTAGGTTTAGCCACAATAGTTGTATAAATTAACTTTATGGGAAAATAATTTTGGTTTTGGTACAATAATTTTGTTTTTTTTTTTTAAATCTTATTTCGTCGGATTGCTGATATGATAAAGGAAAATATTAATATGACATGAGAAAATGCTGACATGACATTGAAATTTTCTGTATTTGATGTCAGAAAATGCTGATATGTCTTGTATCATGTCAGAAATTTGACCAGAATAGTCATAAATACTCAAGTTTGGTAAAAATTTATATTTTTTTACCAAGTATTCGGAAATATATGGTCAAAATAATCAAGTTTGGTAAAATTGTAATTATATTGGTACTATTTTCACTTGTTGCTCAATTTGACCATAATTGTGATAAGAATTTTATCTCAAGCTTTTCATCAATATTGTGAACATTGAAATCAACTTTATACAAGTTTAAGTATCATCTCATTCTCATTTTTCTATCCAAAGTTGTTCTTGTTTTTCCAAACATGTAAAAATAACAAGAATAATGCAATTATACAACCAATATTTTTTTATACAATTTATTATAAAACTTAAATATTTAATACACTTTGTCACGCCCCGAGACCAGGGTTAGTCGACACCGACGTTGCTCAACAATCACATAATCGTCAACCAACAAGCCTCGTAGTACAGTATATACCAAAACCAGTTTATTTCTCATAATCAACAAAAATCGTCTTTACAACTTAAATACCCAAAATAAACTGATTAAAATGTTTTAATAGTGCGGAAGCGATAAACATAAACTAAGCTTTAAAACTTATGAGATAACTCGAGATCTTCTACCATCCCCAAAATTGCTCTTGCTCATCTTCATCCATTTGCTCTTCATTCTTATCTGGGTGGGGAGGAAGTAAGGGGTGAGTATTTTGAGAAATACTCAGCAAGTGGGGGCCGTTCGAGACATGAAGCAACATATACATATACTTGAATTCAAATTTTACATAGCATATCATAACTTGAATAATAACAAATATTCATACTTCATAATCATAACATGTCATCACATATCATACTCGTATAGCATATTTTTATAGCACTGAAATTCATCTCATTTCCATGGTTTCCTGATATCAGTCTCCTATATGTTAATCCTCTAAGGAGTGAGGCCATGCCGTACAACGGTTTCCATCCCACCATATAAGGATCAGAATTCGGAAATCCTTTCCCATATCCAATCGAATTCTGCTTTGAACATATAATTTGACAAATCTTGAAGAAAACATATAATGAACAAAGAATTATGCTCGAACGAACTTTCAAAAACGAAATAATTCATACGCAATATATTTTAAAACAAGTCCACTTACGAAGAACAAGTGTGGCAAACAAAAACTCACTTACGAAATAATATACATAACAAAAGCGCACTTAAAAAGGACAAGTGTGCAAATTGTAATATAGCAAAAACACACTTACGAAGACAAGTGTGCAAATTATAATATAGCAAAAAACTCAATTACCTTAGATCTTGCTTGAAGATAAATTTGAAGGAACAAGCTGAAATTTGTCTCTCAAAAAATCAGCCAACTTTCATGCACGTTTGTGATTTAATGAACCGTTAGATCAAGCTCGAACTTGTACAGCACGTTCTCAAGTATTGTATTTTAAATATGAACGGTGGAGATTGTGTTTGGTCATCTTTTGTACCCGGCTATAGACAAGAACCGTAGATATGCTGTTCCGGCGTAGAATCTGAGCAGTATTTTTGAAATGACTGTATCTAAAAAACTAACTGTTGGATTTGACTGAAATTTTGATATGTTGTTCAAAACATATGAAAGTATGTTTGGAACGGTGGAGATTGGATTCTTATAGCTGGAGTGATTGGACGAAATTCCAGAATGTGGGCAGATTTTCGTTCTATTGGCAGCACCTCGGGGGACGAAATTCTCGAAAATTGGAGAGAGATGAGCTCGAAATTTTGAGCTTGGAAGGTGTAAATTTTGAATGCATATGCCCTCTTATTTATAGGCGAGTGAATAAAAATCTTACCATAATCGGGTTGATACTTCTTCCATAATTCCAAGCATATTTCTTCCATTATTAATAAAATATCTTATTAATAAAATCCATGCATATATGCATGTATACTTTTACTTTTGAAAATATCATTTACTCCTATATTAAAAGAATCAAAATTATATATATTTATATACTCAATTCGAGAATCATGCATACATATATTTTCCAAAATTATATTATCTCCTATTCATATATCAATATTTATTCATCTAATACATATATCTATATTAATTATCCTTTTAACTAAATCTAAATCCCAAGATACTTATACATATACATAGGTATATATATTTATTTATATTAACTAGTTCTTAATTAAATTATTGAAGAGTTTAAAATAACTAAATCCTTGATAAATTAATATCATCTTGAGTACAAATAAATAAATGATTTAGAATTTGCGGGATTTTACAATATTTATCTAGTTTATTAAATTAATAAATATGTATCACATATATAAATTATCTCATTATTTAAATTCTTGATATACTTATCTCCGGAAAAAAAAAATCGGGGTTTCACATCCCTCCCACCTTATTGGAAGTTTCGTCCTCGAAACTTGGGTCGACTTGATATTTGAATAGATAAGAATATTTTTCTCGCATTCTTTCTCTCAAATCCCACGTGGCTTCCTTTTTCTACTCGATTATACCGTTGTACCGTGACGTAGGGGTGGAGTGTCGTCTTAGTTCTACAATCTCTATGAATATCAAATAGTCTTACTTGTAGGTGTTGTTATTCTAAAAGGCTCAACTGCTTTCTCCGGCTCATGTCCTAATTTATTAGCAATTGCTTAGATATGAAAGAGTGTGTAGCACCACATTCAAATAATACATAGGCAGGAACTTGTAAATTAGGACGGTACCTGACACGACGTCGTTTGCGTCGTCTGCCTCTTCTTGCGTCATTGCAAACACATGGGCGTTTGGTTTGTTTTCTTTTGGCTTGTTGAGATTTGCTCCCGCTTTTGGCCCGGTTCCTTTGTTGGGTACAGCTGTCTTGTTGGCGGCTTCAGGACAATCTGCGATGCAGTGTCCCGGCTTCCCAAAACCGAAGCAAGTTCCACTTACTCGACGGCACTCTCCACTGTGTCGGAGATGACAGGTGAGGCACTGCCTAATTTTTGAGTGGTTTGTGGTGTACGAAGGTCCATCGAATTGTCTATTCGACTGGTTTTGCCTTTTAAATATCTGTTCGTTCTTATAAGGTTGCCCATTAAAGGTCCTCTTGTTCCTGTTTTCCCCTTCCCTTCGTCGAATGTCTGTTTCGGCTCGGATGGCCGCGCCCATCAAGTTTGAAAAATTGGATGGCTGATAGACCGCTAAAGCTGATTGGATTCGGCTGTTCAATCCTTTCTTGAAGCGATGTAATTTCAAGACTTCGTCTGCCATGATTGACGGAGCATAGGATCCAAGGGCATTGAACTGGGAGTTGTATTCCACAACTGACATATCCGAAGCTTGAGTGAAATTTTCAAACTCACTCAATTTCTGTAGTCTGACATCCGCTGGATAATATTGCTTCAGAAAGGCATCTCGAAAGTGATGCCACGTGATTGGTCCAGCAGCAGTCATGGCTAGCGAGATTGCTTCCCACCACTTGCCTGCTTTGTCCTCAGGAAAGGAACGATCACATCCACCTTAAGTGCCTCGGGAACTTCCAACAGCCGCAGCTGAGTCTCTATACTCTTTAGCCAACTCGGGCCGACTTCAGGATCAGCGTCCCCTTTAAATGTTGGGCATCGGTTCTTACAAAGGGATTCATATTGAAACTTGATCCCATTCGGCGGAGGTGGCTGATTGACGTTCGGGTTCACTAACCCTTGCAGTGTCGTTGCCACAATTGTGGCTATGGCCATCAGGTCTGCCTTGTTAAGACTGAATCCTGGCGGTGGTCCATTATCTTCTTCGTTGTCGTGGTTGTTGCTTGCATAACGGGGGTTACGGTTCTGTCTTGGGGGTCTGCCGACCATTTCCTACAACTAAAAGGTTTCTAAAAGTTCGTATCGGTAGAAATAATCGAATAGATTGTGCTGGAAATAGATTGAAACCAATGGATCAAAAAAACATTCTTTATTGATTTCTTAAAAGCAGGTAAACATAGGCAGTCTGAATGGAATAACAAATGTAGTACTTAAAATGAAACGCACAAATGACAATGAAAGAAACGACAAAATGTGAAAGAAAATCCTAGTAATCATAGTGCAAACAAATAAGACACTCTACTCCACTATCTCTCCATTCCCCACGGCTTATATGGGTTTCGGTTTTATCTCTTCTGGTTCTTCCTCTTCAGGCTTTTCTTCTTGCATCTGCTCCATCAACTGCATCAGCTGGGTATTTTCTCCCGTCAGCTGTGCCACCTAATTTTTGAGAGTTTTAAGCTAGCGGGTTTGGTAGTCGAGGGCGAGCTGCTTCATACGAATGGCAGCCTGAGCACGGGTGCGGGGTTGCAGGGGAGTTGATGGAGCCATTTCCGAAAATAAAACGAATGGAAAGGCTCGGAATAGACTTAATCATATATAGAACATAAAATGAAAAGTATCAAGACCATATAAAGTCAAATATATGGAAATATAAATTTTTCGAGAAATTTACAAAAAATGGAAAGTTTGGAGATAGACATATGGATCCGAGCATATGTCAAGAGGATTCCAGAACAATTGACGGAATCAAATTCAGAGTTTCTTATGAAAAGATAGGGTTTACGAAACTTTCTTAAATTGGTAAAAACGCAATTTCGGAGGCCTAAACGAAGGAAATTGGCGATTTCGACCCCTACCACACAAAAGTGGTGAAAATTGCTCGTTGGAACGTTTCGGAGGAGATAGCATCGGCTTGATAAAAAAAATTTCACCAATTTTTTTTTCTTGTAATTTTTTTTTCCTTTTTCATAATTTTTTTTTTCCATCTGAATTATGAACATGACGGCTTTGATACCACTTAAATATCACACCCCGAGACCGAGGTTAGTCGACACTGGCGTTGCTCAACAATCACATAATCGTCAAACAACAAGCCTCGTAGTACAGTACATACCGAAACCAGTTTATTTCTCATAATCAACAAAAATCGTTTTTACAACTTAAATACCAAAAATAAACTGATTAAAATATTTTAATAGTGCGGAAGCGATAAACATAAACTAAGCTTTAAAACTTCTGGGATAACTCGAGATCTTCTACCATCCCCAAAATTGCTCTTGCTCGTCTTCATCCATTTGCTCTTCGTTCTTATCTGGGTTGGGAGGAAGTAAGGGGTGAGTATTTTGAGAAATACTCAGCGAGTGGGGGGTCGTTCGAGACATGAAGCAACATATACATATACTTGAATTCAAATTTTACATAGCATATCATAACTTGAATAATAACGAATATTCATACTTCATAATCATAATATGTCATCACATATAATACTCGTATAACATATTTGTATAGCACGGAAATTCATCTCATTTCCATGGTTTCCTGATATCAGTCTCCTATATGTTAATCCTCTAAGGAGTGAGGCCATGTCCAATATGTTAATCCTCTATGGAGTGAGGCCGTACAACGGTTACCATCCACCGTATAAGGGTCATAGTTCGGAAATCCTTTCTCATATCCAATCGAATCCTAACAGTTCCTTGAACATATAATTTGACAAATCTTGAAGAAAACATATAATGAACAAGGAATTATGCTCGAACGAACTTTCAAAAACGAAATAATTCAGACGCAATATATTTTAAAACAATTCCACTTACGAAGAACAAGTGTGGCAAACAAAAACTCACTTACGAAATAATATATACATAACAAAAGCGCACTTACAAAGGACAAGTGTGCAAATTGTAATATAGCAAAAACACACTTACGAAAGACAAGTGTGCAAATTATAATATAGCAAGAACTCACTTATCTTAGATCTTGCTTGAAGAAAAAATTGAAGGAACAAGCTGAAATTTGTCTCCCAAAAAATCAGCCAACTTTCATGCACGTTTGAGATTTAATGAACCGTTGGATCAAGTTCGAACTTGTACAACACGTTATCGAGTATGTTATTTAAAATATGAACGGTGGAGATTGCGTTTTGACATCTTTTGTACCCGATTATGGACTAGAAACCGTAGATATGCTGTTCCGACGTAGAATCTGAGCAGTATTTTTGAAATGACTGTATCTAAAAATCTAACCGTTGGATTTGACTTAAATTTTTATATGTTGTTCAAAACATATGAAAGTATCTTGTGAACAGTGAAGATTGGATTCTGACGTCTGGAGTGATTGGACGAAATTCCAGAATGTGGGCAGATTTTCGGTCTATTGGCAGCACCTCGGGGGACGAAATTCTCGAAAATTGGAGAGAGATGAGCTCGAAATTTTGAGCTTGGAAGGTGTAAATTTTGAATGCATATGCCCTCTTATTTATAGGTGAGTGAATAAAAATCTTACCATAATCGGGTTGATACTTCTTCCATAATTCCAAGGATATTTCTTCCCTTATTAATAAAATCCCTTATTAATAAAATCCATGCATATATGCATGTATACTTTTACTTTTCAAAATATCATTTACTCCTATATTAAAAGAATCGAAATTATATATACTTATATACTCAATTCGAGAATCATGCATACATATATTTTCCAAAATCATAGTATCTCCTATTCATATATCAATATTTATTCATCTAATACATATATCTATATTAATTATCCTTTTAACTAAATCTAAATCCCAAGATACTTATACATATACATAGGTATATATATTTATTTATATTAACTAGTTCTTAATTAAATTATTGAAGAGTTTAAAATAACTAAATCCTTGATAAATTAATACCATCTTGAGTACAAATAAATAAATGATTTAGAATTTGCGGTATTTTACAATATTTCTCAAGTTTATTAAATTAATAAATATATATCACATATATAAAATATCTCATTATTTAAATTATTGATATACTTATCTCCGGAAAAAAAAATCGGGGTTCCATACACTTTGAACTATAAAATATTATACAAAACAAGTAATAAATATATATATTTTTTATATTAATCAATATTCCATAGATAAACAACTGATTGACATTAGGTGAAGCTAAATATTTTTTTCTTCAAGTTGAACTTATCGTCCATATGCATGTGATTCAAAATACATCATGAATTTAAGGGGAGCACTAAGCTTGATCATTATTTAACACCAGCATCGTATACACGTTGTTCATTATTTATTCATTAGTTTTTGCATGTTAACAAAAGTAAACGAGAAAAGAGCAATAGCAAGCCCAAAGTTTTATTAAAAACGGTAATTATCTTTAGCGACTTAATATTTCTTTATATATTTATTTATAAAACTCCATGATCCAGAGTGGGAGAACACAACGAACTGTTCGAGATTTTTCGAATCCTGCTTGCTTTGCCAATGCATGAAATTCATTTTCTGTCCTCTTCTTCCCACCAGGACTATATGCTAGCATAACCATGTCAATTTGTAAATTACATATAAAATCTTCTCTTGAGTTCTCTGAAAGGATACGCTCCACAACGATTATTTTTTCGTTATTTAGAATTGCTTCATGGCATCTCTTCAGTATTTTTAAGCAATGTGTATCGCTCCAGTCATGAAGAAACCCACTGTGGATATAATAAAAAAAAGAATTGAATCGGTCTAATCAGAAAATAATCATAGAGTACGACAGATGGTTCGTGAAGAAGTTGGAGATAAATACTTCTGTATTCTTGTTGTTGAAGCCCGAGATATATCTAAACGAGAGCAAATGGCCATTATATTGAGGTTTGTGAACAATCATGGGATTTTGACAGAAAGATTTTTTGCCATCAAAAGTGTTAGTGACACTACCTCAATGAATTTGAAAAATGAGATATCAAATGTTCTTGTTCATCATGATCTCCATGTTAAGAAAATCAGAGGCCAAGGATATGATGGTGCTAGCAATATGCGTGTAGCGTGGAATGGACTTCAAGCATTATTTCTCAAAGATTGTCCCTATGCATACTATGTCCACTGTTTTGCACATCGTTTACAACTGACATTGGTTTCTGCAGCTAAGGATGTTAGTGTTATTTGAGAATTCTTTTCTCATTTGGACAATATTGTTAATATTGTCACTTCTTCTACTAAGCGCATTGCTGAATTACATACTGCACAGAGAAATGAAATTGAGTATATGTTGTCAATTGGAGAACGTGATTCTGGAAGTGGTGCAAACCAGATTGGTAATTTGCAACGAGCAGGAGCTACTCG
Source organism: Primulina tabacum (assembly GCF_025594145.1). Taxonomy (NCBI): domain Eukaryota; kingdom Viridiplantae; phylum Streptophyta; class Magnoliopsida; order Lamiales; family Gesneriaceae; genus Primulina; species Primulina tabacum. Next base: position 7,472,897 of record NC_134566.1, read on the forward strand.
TTGGAGTTCTCACTATGATTCGGTAAAAAGCTTGATAGGTATGTACACTGCAACTTGCAAAGTTTTTGAAGTTCTCAGTGATTATTCTCCAAATGGAAGAGTTAAGGCTGAAGTTCGGGGGATTTACAGAAACATGGCAAGCTTTGAATTTGTGTTTATTTTGCACTTAATGCATAAAATTATGAGAACAACAGATACTCTTTGTCAAATTCTTCAAAGAAAATCTCAAGACATTTTGACTGCTATCACATTTGTCACTACTACCAAAACTTGCCTTCAAGAATTTAGAGAATGTGGGTGGAATGAATTTCTTCAGGAAGTTAAAGTTTTTTGCTCAAGAAATGAAATTGATGTACCTGACCTTGATTGTCTATATAAGATTGGACGTTCCTGTCGGCAAACTACAATAGAACATCATTACCACTTTGATGTTTTTAATGCAGCAATAGATTTCATTTTGATGGAGTTAAATACTCGGTTCAATGAGTCATCGGTGGAACTTCTTTCTCTTAGTACAGCTTTAGATCCTAAAAATTCATTTGACTCATTTAACAGTGATGATATTTGCAAGCTTGCGAAGATGTTTTATCCTGGAGATTTCACAGATCAAGAAATTGTTGCTTTGGAGTATGAATTGATACATTATAAACTTGATGTGATGCAGAATTTAAAGGTTTCTACACTTGTTGAGTTGTGTCAGCAATTGACCGAGAGTGGACGGTCAAGTGTTTATGTTATGTTGACTAGATTGATTCATCTTGTTTTGACATTACATGTGTCTACTGCCACTATTGAGCGGGCTTTTTCAGCAATGAAGCATGTGAAGACGGCACTTCGCAATAAAATGGAGGATGACTTTCTTGCCGATTGTTTGACACTCTATATTGAACGAGATTTAGCTAAACATATTGATGTAAATTCTATTATTGATGAATTTTATGTTTTAAAATCTCGTAGGGCACAACTTCGTTGAACGATATAATGTAAATTTTTTTTTAATAATATATAACTTATCATATTGACTTCAAGCCCCCCACAACTTTTATTCCTGGATCCGTCCCAGAACATGGATAGATTGATTTTTTTGATATAATATGAATAAAAATAATCCATATTGATTTAATCAAAATTAATTTATTTTTGCACTAATATACATAATCGTTGCATCATGGAAATTAACATATATGTATGAATGATGCATATTCCTTGAAATCCACGCCACCCAAGAGACCTGCATGTATTTTGCTGTCTAAGTCGTAATCTATATTATATATATTATTAAACTTACACATCAAACAAATTTAACTAAATTTGGTATGTTAATATGGTACAATAGTTTATGTAAATTTTTAAAATATAAAAATTTCAATTATTATAAAATCAGGAAACGAAAATAAGGATACAATTTTAATAGGTGGAAACTATATTTTTCTTATCAAACTAATAATTATTTTCATTTGAATCTATAAAGCATATATATATATATATATATATATTTCTCGATATAGCATACATTTCTCACTAATACTCGATGTTAATTAATTAAATACAATAACATAAACACACAACTCCATTATTTCAAATGTATTTTCTGATCTTGTCAAATGCATTATTTATGTACGTTTTCTCATTTATTGCATCAATTTAGAAAAACATTTATATGTACTTATTTCTGAGATTTATTACGCATGCAATTGCTAGCTTTGGTCCTAGAATGTAAATCTAATCCAATACGTATATGCTGAGGAAATCAAAGTTGACAATAGGCTGAGATGCACAAATGAGACAACAAATTGAAAGAAAGAAAATAATTCCAACTTTAATAGCGAAACACCAAGAAATCAATAGTCCTCTCAAGATATTTATAACATCTCAAATGTGCATCTTTCCAAGTGTTGGAACATTTAATATTCGCAATCTTGATTTTGATGTTAACAAAACTTGTTATTATAGTTCTAACATATTTACATAAGTGTGAAGTTATTAAACAAGAAGCAGACTTAAACTAAATTCTGCACAAACTGAATTTCTAGCAAGTTTTGGTATTTTTATGATATCTCTCAACTGGATGATTCAACGGATAATCCGTCAACTAGTCTGGTTAGAAAACGCAATTTGGAACAAGTCGTATTTCACGTCGGTGGGAAAATTCGGATGTTATCAAGGTCTAACTGATCACTGAATTACAAAACGGATTGCACGAAAACACCAATCGGTTTGGTATAAGCAGTTGAGGTATTTTGGTCATATCTCTCAGCTCGATTATTAGAATGAACTGATTCAGTATGCGTTGGAAAGATAAGACAATGATCTACAAATCATCTTCAGAAGTTAAAGTCTGAATCGAAGCTTAAGATGCTAATAAATGACGATGAAGCTAGTGGTTCTGCCTAAATTGAAATCAGCGCTGATTTCAATTGACCAACTGAACTGAAACTGAACCAGACCAGCTGAAGACCAGTTGACCAGTTGACCAGAGTTGACCAGTCGAGAAAATGCCCAGCAAGGCGAATTTGACCAGAATCTTAACGTATTCAATTCATCACGGACGGTCGGAAGTATAACTTCCCTTATATGTATAAATATTTCCTTTAATCATTTCCATAAAGTAATTGATCTTTTTCAATGAGATATTCACATTTTAATCCTTCATCAAGATGCCGACGCAAAAATATCATAGACTACAAGAAATTTATTAATCAACAACACACATACGACAACGATTTTAACTAAAACTGTTGTTAAAAAATTTTTTAACAACGGTTTTAGTTAAAACTGTTGTCGTGGAGCGTTTTTTTAAGCAAAAGACAACGATTTTATAAAACCGTTGTCTTTTGGGGGATAAAGACAACGGTTTTATAAAAACCCCTGTCTTTTGGGGGTAAAAGACAACGGTTTTTAGGGTCAATGACAACGGTTTTATAAAACCGTTGTCTTTGAGTATGACAACGGTTCTATACCGTTGTCTATTAGCGTGTTTTTGTGGACAAACGGCAGATTTTGCAACATATTTGGCGACGGTTTGGCTAAAACCGTCGCTATTTCAAAATTGCGACATATTTTGCAACATATCGGTTTTGTTTAAAACCGTCGCTAAATTTAGCGACGATTTTTTATCCGTCGCTAAATGTAGCGATGGTTTAAAGTAAAACTGTTGCATTTTTTAACTTAGCGACGGTTATGCTAATACCGTCTTTAAAATTAGCGACGGTATTAGCATAACAGTCGCTAAATATAGCGACGGTTATAAGCCCAACCGTCGCAAAATTTAAACTTTGAAAATACCGCAATAATTAGCGACGGTTTTACCAATAACCGTCGCAAACCTTCTATAAATACCCGCATTTTCTTCCACCTACTTCACAACACTTAAAATTTTTTTCCACCCATTTCACAGCACTTAAATTTTTCTCTCTTACACAATTTTACTACTTCACAACACTTAAAATTTTTATCTCTTACACGATTTTAATTTCGATTTACGGTAAATTTTTTCGCTTTAATTTTTGGTAAATTTTAAGTGTTAGTTAAGATCAGGAATATTGTTAGCATAGCAAGATTATAAGTTTTTTAGATTTATTAAATTATTAAAAGTAATTTTTTTTATTTTACCAAAAATATTAACGACGGAAATTATGAAAAAAATTAGCGATGGACTTTATGGCAAACCGTTTTTCAAAAACCGTCGCTAATTTTAGCGACAGTTTAGTTGTAAATAAATGTATGTATATGCATAATTTTACAGTAATAATATGATGTATATAATGTTAACCATGTTTAAATAATTATATATATCACATCACGTTATTATAATGAGGTGTCAAGGACTCCTTTTATATAATATTGTGACACTATACAAATATATATATAATTATTATATAACACAATAAAAATATATAAACGGTGAAATAATCACATCATTTTATTATAATGAGGTGTCATATACTTCTTTTATATAATAATATGATATTATAATATATTTACAATAAATAAAAAGTAACACAATAAAAATATAACAGTGTAATAATATAATCACATCATGTTATTATAATGAGGTGTTATAAACTCCTTTTATTATATAATAACATGATATTATATATTAAATATACACACGATAAAAAAAATAAACAGCAAAATAAATATTCTTACTTTTGAATATTGTTACCTTTTCTTGTGTTTTGGAGCTTGAAACAATATGGAAAACTTTCAAGTATCGTGCTGATAACGTGTTAAAAATAAAAATTTACGATGAAAAGTAAAAATCTTAAACTCACAAAAAATATTAAACTACACACTTTATAAAAATTTTTCCAATCAATTGTGTTTTTTCTTCACAAATTAAAAGATCTATTTATAAATTTTTTTGAAAATAATCTAAAACTAATTACATCATTACATACATAATCACTCTCTAATTTTCAATATTTACAACTCTTATTTTCAACTGAACTTTTATTTTTTAAAAATTATTTATAAAAAAAAACTCTAGAAAGATACACGTTTGGGAAATTATAAATATCTTGGTGTTTCGCTATTAAAGTTGGGAATTATTTTCTTTGTTTCAAGTGTTGTCTAATTTGTGCATATCAGCCTATTGTCAATGTAATGCCCGAATTTTTAAAAAAATAAAATTGAGGCAGTAGTTGTGATGGTTTAAGACTTTGCCTTATGAATGGTAATGGATGTTATAGAATGGAAGAGATAATGGATGGGTAGAATCAAATGTTGAATTTGAGCTAAATAGGTAATGGAAGTGCAGAAACGGTATGAAAAATGTGGCAGTAGTTGTGGTTTTTAGCATTATATTTTGTATATTGATCCAATTGATGTGAGGCCACTTTCATTAGAAAGATAAGACATAAGGCTATAACTTTCATGTATTGAGTTTTGGTCAAATCATTAGGGAAGACGAGACAAAAGTGGCCCGAAGTGTGTCGTGCGTATCGTCGTTCCTACAATGACACATGTTGGGAGATTGAGCATAACTTTTTACTCAGACCTCCAAATGACATGAGGCTAATTGGAGATGCAAGCCTTGAGTTGTAAGTTTGTATTGGTAAGTTTTCGACTTACGGGGGATTGAAAGCTTACGAAAATGATATTAATGGATTCTATTGTGGTTTGATCTTGTAGAATCATCACCAAGTGCCAAGACTAGTCTATCTCTATTTGGTTGTAAGTAGATTCTTCCTTAGAATGCATCTCATGACCTATGTATATGATAAATGAAGATTCAATTGATTTTAGCTCCTTTAAATCATTGATTATGTATATTGTATTTATTGATATTTTTAAAAGAAATGGAATTGAAGACAAGGGAAAAGCAAAGGAGCTAACTCTTTAGCACGCACGCCACGTGTTTGATAAAATGATTCAATGAATGTTTTTATGGAATATTACGGTTAAAAAATGATACGGATTCATTCTTTACACAATTGTTGGGATTTGAGTTTTCTTGAATATCTAATTTGCGGATCTTGCTTTGAAGTAGTATTGAATTAATTATGAATTTGAAACAAAAACTACTCTGTTTTGATAAATGATCCGAGTTCTTGAGTTATAGTAGAATTCAGAGGTTGAAGACTTCTCAACTACACATTTCGATCTCTTTTTGATAATATTTGAAAGGTATGTTACGGTCGGTAACATACGAGATAAAAATATCATTTTTATTTTAAATTGAAAATTTGATGGCTTGATGAATTACTTGTGATTTGTTGATGATTGATCTTTTGAGATTAGCTTATTATGATATTCACTTGATGAGATTGAAATGCATCATTGCATTGCATATTGAGCCACTTTTTTATTCAGATTTGATATGGCAGAGCTCGCCTTGACTTATTGATTTTTTTTGGACGTATGTGGCTATAGTTGAGTTGGCGTAGCCTATGCGGAGGTCGCTGCTATGGCTTGAACATTCTCTATAGGCGCACCATAGTCTTGGGATTGTAGAACACAGCAAACCACCCCGAGCGGATGAGTCGGTGGATGTTGCTGGGGGATTCTCTTTCCTTGGGTACCCTATGACCAGATGATTCACTTGATCTTGAGATTTATTGACAGCCCACAGCTTCTGACCATACATTGCATTAAATTGCATCTTTATGAATTTTTATGAACTATTTGAAAATTTAATTCTCATATGTTATTGATTGTATCATACTGGGTTTATACTCACCGGCACGTCGGCTACCTCTTGTTTTTATGTGCCTGACGGTAGGTGAGGCGAGGCTTGGGATGCTAGAGTCCAGCTCCAGGCGAGGAGATACGAGTTAGAGTGGGATTCTCGGGTCTTAGGAGCTATTTGATGATGTTTGGATTTATTTGGCCACTAGTTTATTTTGGCATGTTGAAACATATATTTCAAACATTTGAGACATTTAAATTATTTTGAAGATGTTTATGTGGATTTGTGAACCACACATTATGTATTTGACTCAATCATTTGGTCTGTTATATTTATAATCATTAATATTAGATGTCGGACCCAGGGCCCCACATTAGGTGGTATTAGAGCGAAAGATATTTGGGAACAGGGTAGATCGAGTCAGTTCGAATTTCTTGATCATGTTAAAATTTTTCTAGCATTTTCACTATGCCGTAATGTGAAATACATGATCATAATTGAGATACTATATTGTTGAGCTTTATTTGAGATTTTTGAGATTGTTGAGTCTCGAGAGCCAGAGATGATTGATACAAGATTGAGATGATTATGATATTGTGATTTTATATGTGTTGATCTATTGTATATCAGACATGGCTACTCGTGGTAGAGGTCGTGGTAGACCTAGACATAACATACCAGTGGCACAAGATCAAGGCAGTGCTACTCATACTCAGATGGATATAACTCCGACTCCGATGGAGATACTATTAGCCAGATTTCAGTCTTTGCACCCACCGATGTTGAAGGGTACTGAGAATGCATTAGAGTGTGAGAACTGGTTGGAGAATATGGATCAATTATTTGAATCTCTTGAGTATCCAAATGATCGTAGGATCAAATTAGTTGTTCATCAGTTATTGGATGTTGCTAAGAGTTGGTGGATAATGACCAAGAAAGCTTTAGAGGGTCGATGTACTATTGTTACCTGTGATATTTTTAAATCTGAATTTTATTAGCGTTTCTTTCCTACCTCTTATAGGAAAGATAGGGGATCCGAGTTTGCAAATTTAAAGCAGGGAAATCTGAATATTGAGGACTATGTTGCCAAGTTCTCGAATTTACTGAGATTTGCTCCTCATGTAGCATTCGATGAAGAAGCTAAGGCCGATCATTTCATAAATGGTCTTAATCCTGATATCTTTACCTTGGTTAATACCGGAAGGCCTAACCCTTTTGCTGAGGCTCTTGATCGAGCCAAGGGAGCTGAAACTGGAATCATTAGGTAGAGAGGTTCTCAATATTCGCAACAACTCCAACAGCCACAGTTCCGACAGCAGTACAGACAGGGTAATACTGGCGGTAACAGTGGCAACATAAGAGAGCAGTTCAAGGCTAGAGGAAAACAATTTAAGAGGCATGGCAGTAATTTTTCGAGTTTTATTGGATCGAGACAATTTGGTTCAGTTCAGACCACTGGTTATTCAGGCCCGACTTGTGGTCAGTGTGGTGGTAGACATTATACCGATCAATGTAGAGGAGTCTCGGGAGCTTGCCACTTGTGTAACCAAGTGGGACACTATGCTCGAGTGTGTCCTAATCGTGGCAGTGATATATCTCAGAGTGGAGGATCATCGAGACAGACACCTCACCAGAATCGCCAGACTCCTACAGTTTATTCCTATCAGCAGCCAAATCGGACAGATCAAAACAAACAGAGTGGTAGCCACAGGGTAGGACAACCACCTAGACAGCAGGCCCGAGTTTTTGCACTCACTGAGGATGAGGCACATAATGCTCCAGATAATGTCATTTCAAGTAATTGTTTTCTCTCAGGTTATCCTACTTATGTTTTGATGGATACTGGTGCATCACATACTTTCATAGCTGAGCACTTTGTCACATTGCATTCGTTGCATTCTATACCATTACCATCTACCTTATCTATTTCTACTCCACTGGGCAAAGTGATGAGGTCTGCTGAAATATTAAGTGGTTGTGAATTTCGTTATGAGAATAATGTCATTGAGCTTGATTGCATTGTGCTGGAGATGTCTGATTTTGACTGCATAGTTGGTATTGACATGTTGACAAGATACATGGCTACTGTAGATTTATTTCAGAAGATTGTTAAGTTTAGGCCATATATGACAGATCACTGGACATTTTATGGTAAGGGTTCTCTAGCTAAGATTCCTTTGATATCTGTTTTTTCCATGACTCGTTTGTTGCAGAAATGAGCAGAATGTTTCTTGGTTTATGCAATGATATTTCAAGGTCAGTACATAAATTGGCAGATATTCCAATTGTTAGTGAATTTTCAGATGTATTTCCGGATGAAATTCCAGGATTTCCTCCAGTCCGAGAGATTGAGTTCAACATTGAGATGATGCAAGGTACACAGCCTATTTCTAGAGCTCCTTATAGGATGGCGCCAATTGAACTGAAGGAACTAAAGGAACAACTTGAGGATCTATTGGATAAAGGATATATAAGACCAAGTGTTTCACCTTAGGGTGCTCCGGTTTTATTCGTGAAGAAGAAAGATGGGTCTATGAGGCTTTGTGTCGATTATAGACAGTTGAATAAAGCCACAATAAAGAATAAGTATCCTTTTCCAAGGATTGATGATCTCTTTGACCAGTTGCAGGGTTCTTCAGTATATTCTAAGATTGATTTAAGATCCGAATATCATCAGTTAAGAGTTAGAGAGAGAGATGTGCCTAAGACTGCTTTTCGTACCAGGTATGGGCATTTTGAATTTTTGGTTATGCCTTTTGGGTTGACCAATGCACCTGCGGTATTTATGGATTTGATGAACCGTGTGTTTCAACGGTTTATAGATCAATTTGTTGTGATCTTCATTGATGATATTCTTATTTATTCAAAATCTGAAATTGAGCAGGTCGAACACTTGAGAGTTGTACTGCAGATTTTGAGAACTGAAAAGTTGTATGCTAAATTATCCAAATGCGAGTTTTGGTTGGATAGAGTGGTATTCCTTGGACATGTGATTTCGAGTGCTTGTATATCAGTTGATCCGAGTAAAGTTGAGGCAGCCATCAATTGGTCTAGACCGACATCAGTTCCTGAGGTACGTAGTTTTATGGGTTTGACAGGATATTATCGCAGATTTATTGAAGGATTCTCACAGATTACGAGGCCAATTACCCAGCTGACACAAAAGAATGTACCATTTATTTGGTCACGGGCATGTGAGGCTAGTTTTGTTGAACTTAAGCAGAGATTGACTAGTGCTCCAGTTCTGACTATCCCATCAGGTGTTGGAGAATTTACAGTGCACACTGATGCTTCACATCAAGGACTGGGTTGTGTATTAATGCAGCATGGCCGTGTTGTTGCATATGCTTCACGAGTTGAAGTCACATGAGTCTAAATAGCCAGTGCATGACTTGGAACTAGCAGCAATGGTTTTTGCGCTAAAGATTTGGCGTCACTACTTGTATGGGGAGACATTTTTGATATTCACTGATCATAAGAGTTTGAAATACCTCTTTTCACAAGCGGAGCTGAACATGAGACAGAGGCGTTGGTTAGATTTGTTGAAAGACTATGATTGCGAAATAAAATATTATCCAGGAAAGTCTAATGCAGCAGTCGATGCTTTGAGTAGAAAAGTATGCAATATGTCCTTGATCACTAGCAGTTTATCTAACTTAATAGAAGAATGTTGTCTTTCTGGTTTGAATTTTTGGTAGATACTCAACCTGTAAGAGTATTTATTATTCAGGCAGAGCCAGAGTTGTTTGTAAAGATTAAAGAGGCTCAAAGGTTAGTTCAAAGCATTCAGAAATTAGTTGAACTCATCAGATCAGGACATCGATCAGAATTTCAGGTCAATAATGAGGGTATTTTGTTTGTGAATGATCGTATTGTAGTTCCTAATATTTCAGATTTGAGGATATAGATTTTGCGTGATGCTCATTGCAGTAAATTCTGTGTACACCCTGGAAGTAAAAAGATGTACAATGATTTGAAGAAACAATTTTGGTGGAAAAGAATGAAATATGACATAGAAGAATTTGTATCTTGTTGTTTGAATTGTCAACAAGTGAAAGTAGAAAGAAAGCGACCAGGAGGTCTTTTGCATAGCTTTAAGGTTCCAGAATGGAAGTGGGACCATATCACCATGGACTTTGTCACGAAATTGCCGAGGTCGTCGAGGTGTTGCGATTCAATTTGGGTTATCGTTGATAGATTAACCAAGTCTTCATGTTTTATTCCTTATCAGATGACATATAGGCATGATCAGATGGCCAGATTGTACATCAGAGAAGTTTTGAGATTGCATGGTGTTCCTAAGTCCATTGTATCTGATCGTGATCCCAGATTTTCTTCTCATTTTTGGCAGAGTTTACAAGAGGCCCTTGGTTCTCGTTTGCATTTGAGTACAGCCTATCATCCTCAGACAGACGAACAGTCAGAACGTACTATTCAGACATTAGAGGATATGCTGAGAGCTGTAGTTATGGATTTTGGCATTGGTTGGCAGGATTCGTTACCACTTGTCGAGTTTTCTTATAACAATAGTTATCAAGTGAGATTTGGAATGTCACCATTTGAAGCACTATATGGCAGGAAGTGTCGATCTCCTTTGTATTGGGATGATTTATCTGAAGCACCAATTGTAGGACCTGATATGATAAGAGATAAGACAGAGAAGGTGAAATTGATTCAGAGTCGTATGCGAGCTGCTCAGGATAGGCAGGCTAAGTATGCGAACATCAGGAGACGACCGTTGATTTTTGAGAAAGGTGACAGAGTTTTTCTGAAAATATCTCCTTTCTGTGGTACAGTTAGATTTGGAAAGAAAGGTAAATTATCACCGAGATTCATAGGTCCGTATGAGATTTTGGAACGTGTTGGTGATTTGGCTTATAGATTAGCTCTTTCTCCTGCGTTATCAGGTGTTCATGATGTTTTTCATGTGTCCATGTTGAGGAAATATCATCCAGATCCTTCTCATGTACTTCCACCCGATGAAGTTGAGTTAGATCAGAATTTGAGCTACATTGAGAGACCGATTCAAATTCTAGATAGAAAAGATAAGCAACTCAGAAATAAATTGATACCGTTGATTAAAGTACAGTGGAACAGACATGATGTCGAAGAGGCAACTTGGGAATTAGAAGATAAAATGATACATAAATATCCAGAGTTATTCAAATGAAGTACGCTTCTATTCTCGGTTTTATTTCCAGTATTGATCATTACACGTTAGACTTGAAAGAGATGATTGATTTCGAGGACGAAATCTATTTTTAGAGGGGAGGGATTGTAATGCCCGAATTTTGAAAAAAATAAAATTGTGGCAGTAGTTGTGATGGTTTATGACTTTACGTTATGAATGGTAATGAATGTTATAGAATGGAATAGATAATGAATGAATCAAATGTTGAATTTGAGCTAAATAGGTAATGAAAGTGCAGAAATGGTATGAAAAATGTGGCAGTAGTTGTGGTTTTTAGCATAATGTTTTGTATATTGATCCAATTGATGTGAGGCCACTTTCATTAGAAAGATAAGACATAAGGCTATAACTTTCATGTTTTGAGTTTTGGTCAAATCTGTGAGAACCGAAAATCTTGCAATAATGTAATTAAAATTTGGAAGGAAATTTTATTAGCATAAGATTCTTTTTATTGTATTAGAATAAGATGACCATGTTGAAATCTTTATTGCCAAGCAAATTTTGAATTTTGGGGTAGGAAATATTACAAATTAGTATATCATACAAGATGCAAGGAAACAAGATAAAAAAAATCTCGGATATTCATATAAATCAAGGATTTATATCTCACGAATTAGGAAGAGAAATCATCAGCAACGGCAAGGATATTTGGAGTCAATATTAGGAGATTTGACATGAATTTTTGGTATGATTTTAGCGCCAAATTTAGCTCCACCCTCCTCCCCTATAAAAAGTGCATCAACCCTACTCATTCAACACACAAAATTTCGAAATCCTAGAGCTGAAAAACTCGAAAATTCAGCAACTCTCCCTAGCCAAAATACCGCACAAAAATCGTCCCGAAAATCGTCAAAGAAATCGAGCCGGAGCGCTACCCGGACGAGGAGCGCGAAGTGATCCAAACCAAGCCGTTCACTCCACGTTTTTTTAAGTACATCCAAACACTGTAAGTGGGCTGTTTTAAATTTTGTTTTATGCACATGAAAATTTTGGTTTTGTGGTTTAAAAATACGGTCGAGTACCGTCGTTTTGTCTATACGTTTTTACGAAAGTTATTACGTTTATGTTTGACACTGTGAGGATTCCCTGAAAATGGGTGGAATTCCAACATATGGCCCTTAACAGTGGGATAGAACTGTTTTATGGCCTTGCCCCCTTAGAGGATTAAAACTTAGGGACTGACGTCAGTAAACCGTTAAAGGTGAAAAATCGCAGTGTTATTATGTTATGAAATTTACGTTACGTTTATGAAAAGCATGATGTACGTTTATGATATGTTTTGAAAATGTTATTAAATTGGTTATGTTGTGTTCAGAGTCCCTCATTTACTGAGTATTCCCAAATACTCACCCCCCTTACAACCCTTCCCAGATAAGTCCGAAGAACAGGTTGAGGAAGAGGAGTCCGAACAGTTCTGGGGATGGTGATTCACGAGACCAGTAGTAGTTATGTTCGAATTTATGATTTAATAATTGTAAGACGCTTCCGCATTATTTACTATTTCGTTGGATCTCGTTATTGTAAAGACAATGTTTACTTTGTGGAAATTATGATATATAAACTGGTTCGGTTTATACTGTGCTACGAAAGGCTTGTTGTTTTCAATTGTGTGATTGCTAAACGACGCCGGTGTCAATCCCGAGTTTTGGGGCGTGACAAAATCATTAGGGAAGACGAGACAAAAGTGGCCCGAAATGTGTCGTGCGTATCGTCGTTCCTACAATGACACATGTTGGGAGATTTAGCATACCTTTTTACTCAGACCTCCAAATGACATGAGGTCAATTGGAGATGCAAGCCAAGACATAGAGCTACAACTTTCTTGTTGACCACTTTCGCAAATTTTGAAGTTAAAAATGCATTTTTGGCAGAATATGGCGCGCCGCTGCGCCAGATCCCGCGCGATGGCGCGACCGGTGCTGAAACTTTGGGTGTTGGGCAGTATGGTGCGCGCCCCTATGCCAAAACACGCGCCATGGCGCCTAGCACTTGTACAAAAAACGTGTTTTGAGGTTTGGATGGTATATATTAGATTGGGGAATGATTTTTGTATCATTTCTTCTCATCCTCATTTATCTCCATCTGTTAGAAGCTAGGGTTCTTCCATTTTTCTTCTTTCCCTCCTATCATCTCTTGATTTATTCCTTCAATCCAAATTGGTATCTTCATCTACGCTAATATAAAGATCAAGGTAAGTTATTACTTTGTCTTGTTCTTGGATTCCTTGAGTTGTAAGTTTGTATTAGTAAGTTTTCGACTTACGGGGGATTGAAAGCTTAAGAAAATGATATTAATGGATTCTATTGTGGTTTGATCTTGTAGAATCATCACCAAGTGCCAAGACTAGTCTATCTCTATTTGGTTGTAAGTAGATTCTTCCTTAGAATGCATCTCATGACCTATTCAATTGATTTTAGATCCTTTAAATCATTGATTATGTATATTGTATTTATTGATATTTTTAAAAGAAATGGAATTGAAGACAAGGGCGATGTAGGAGCTAACTCTTTAGCACGCACGCCACGTGTTTGATAAAATGATTCAATGAATGTTTTTATGGAATATTACGGTTAAGAAATGATACGGATTCATTCTTTACACAAATGTTGGGATTTGAGTTTTCTTGAATATCTAATTTGCGGATCTTGATTTGAAGTAGTATTGAATTAATTATGAATTTGAAACAAAAACTACTCTGTTTTGATAAATGATCCGAGTTCTTGAGTTATAGTAGAATTCAGAGGTTGAAGACTTCTCAACTACACATTTCGATATCTTTTTTGTAATATTTGAAAGGTATGTTACGGTCGATAACATACGAGATAAAAGTATCATTTTTATTTTAAATTGAAAATTCGATGGCTTGATGAATTACTTGTGATTTGTTGATGATTGATCTTTTGAGATTAGCTTATTATGATATTGACTTGATGAGATTGAAATGCATCATTGCATTGCATATTGAGCCACTTTTCAATTCAGATTTGATATGGTGGAGGTCGCTTTGACTTATTGATTTTTTTTTTGGACGTATGGGGCTATAGTTGAGTTGGCATAGCTTATGCGGAGGTCGCTGCTATGGCCTGAACACTCTCTATAGGCGCACCATAGTCCTGGGATTGTAGAACACAGCAAACCACCCCGAGCGGATGAGTCTGTGGATGTTGCTGGGGGATTCTTTTTCCTTGGGTACTCAATGACCAGATGATTCACTTGATCTTGAGATTTATTGACAGCCAACAGCTTCTGCTCATACATTGCATTATATTGCATCTTTATGAATTTATATGAATTTGAAAATTTAATTCTCATATGTTATTGATTGTATCATATTTGTTTTATACTCACCGGCACGTCGGCTACCTCTTGTTTTCATGTGCTTGACGGTAGGTGAGGCGAGGCTTGGGATGCCAGAGTACAGCTTCAGGCGAGGATATACGAGTTAGAGTGGGATTCTCGGGTCTTAGGAGCTATTTGATGATGTTTGGATTAATTTGGCCACTAGTTTATTTTGGCATGTTGAAACATATATTTCAAACATTTGAGACATTTAAATTATTTTGAAGATGTTTATGTGGATTTGTGAACCACACATTATGTATTTGACTCAATCATTTGGTCTGTTATATTTATAATCATTAATATTAGGTGTCGGACCCGGGGCCCTAAAGTCAACTTTGATTTTTTCAGCATATACGTATTGGATTAGATTTACATTTGTGGAAACCCGGGCTCTAACTCAATTCTTTTCGGGATTAATTGGATCTTTATTCATAATGTGGGTCAAATTTTTGCTTTTTAACATTAATTCAAATGTAAATACTACGCATAATATCTTTCTTTATTTAATTACAACACATATAATATACCTTTCATGTTTTACTACAAACACATCACTAATGTTTAATACAAACCATAAACCACGAGTAGTACAAATCTAGTACAATATCACTAGTGATCTTCTGCGCCCGTAGTCACCATGCTACCTTTATCTCATATCTGACGTGACCCAGATCCTGCCCCACCTGTTGTTATGCACACATACAGACATAACAATAGCCGGAAACTCCGGTAAGAATAAATCCCATTATAAAACATGTATACATGCTGATACATACTCATAAATCATGAATCAAAGCAATAATAATGGGCCTCATAGTCTATGAAACCAATCTATATAATCATGCAATTCAAATCAAATCATGTCTTGACTCGACTCGACTCTACTCTAGGGATCCCGGTGTGAATAAGACGTCACTGTCTGTCACCTACCCTCCCAATCGGGGTAACTGTACGTCTTATTCCTAGACTTCGGTCATGTCTGTATCGAATGTCTACAATCGGAGTGAATCTGGTCCGAAGCGTCGATACCACCGAACATCTAGTTTAGCAAGTCTGCTAATGACTCTCCTATCTCAATGCTTGAATATAAATCTATAAACAAGACATAATAATAATCAAAGATAAATAACAAATCTAGTATGTGATTTAGGGAAACTCCAACCAAGTCTGATTCGAGTCGTATTTCCCGAATTCACATGAATTATACCTTTCTAGTCATTGGAATAATTCGAAGTCTCGAAGTAGGGATATCGAACCTGTCAATCCAAATCTGAAATGACAATGTTGAGATGCATAATATCAAATCACAACTCAAATTAATACTAGTACGGTTCAATATCAAATCTTGATACAATTCGACGGTATAACGGCATAGTTTCTCGATACCGGTCATCCAATAGCAATCAACATATTATCCACAAGCCATAACATCAATAACAACAATCATAATCTCCCAAAATCTGCTTTATCTCAACTCATACAAGATGGAATTTCATAACAATAGCATACAGTGTCCGTTCTTCCATCCGGTTGCAAATATACTATGTCCAACATGTCAAGAATACATAATAACCATCATACCATAATTTTTTAACAAAAGGAATCTAAATCATGCTGAAACATAACCCAACTTACATCCTCTTGTAGCCTTTGAAGTGAGGAACTAGAATCTAAGCTTGGATTAACTTTTGGATGAGTAATTCTTACACAACCAAATGATAAAGATGGAGGGAAAGGCTTGAAGAAACTCTCTCTATCGTTGCTGGTCTGCTGGAATGGAGAAGAAGTGAGTCATGCTCAACTTATATATACCTCAGGCCATGTGTCAACATAAAATTCAAAGGTGGATTTCTCGCACCAAGCACCGCGGGTGCGCTTCTTCATGACCGCGGGTGCGCTGTGCTCACTGCACCACTTTTCATTTTTCAAAATTTAACGACCGCGGGTGCGGTGTCTCGAGTACCGCGGGTGCGGTGTTGCTTCGTACCAAATTTCCTACCCTACTGGATATTAACCGCGTGTACACTCCTTCTAGACCGTGGGTGCGGTGACCCTACTGTAAAATTGGCCAACTTTCTGTCCATGCACCGCGGGTGCGGTATCAACAGGGGCGCGGGTGCGATCTCTTTCTTCAAGCAACACTTCATCTTTTCATTTAGCGCCTCTCATTACATGTCATGCATACTCATATCTTCCGAATATCACATCAATGAAGACTAATAAATCTCAAGCCTTACATTTCTCCCCCTCGTAGATATTAGTTCGTCCTCTAACGTGAAATCAAATAATCAAAGTATGTACAAACAGCAATAAAATCAAAAGCTGAATAAATACTCACATCATGAGAATAACTCGGGATACTTCTGTCTCATATCTGCTTCTGTCTCCCAAGTCGGTTCCTCGGTGCCATGACGATTCCACTGGACTTTCACAAGTGGAATAGTCTTGGTTCAGAGTTGTTTCTCTTTCCGATCAAGAATCTGTATCTGTTGTTCAATATAACTCAACGTTTGATCCAGCTCAGCTTCGTCAGGCCGAATGACATGAGAATAATCTGGCATGTATCTACGCAGCATCGATACATGAAAAACGTCATGTATCCCGGATAGAGAAGGAGGAAGAGCCAGTTGATATGCTCGATTGCCAATCTTCTCAAGAATCTCGTATAGACCGATGTATCTAGGAGACAACTTCCCGCGTTTGCCAAAACTGACAACGCCTCTGAAAGGAGAAATCTTCAAAAACACTCTGTCTCCTTGTTCAAATACAAGCGGTCTACGTCTGATATTGGCATATTTGGTTTGCCTATCCTATGCCGTCTTCATTCGCTTCTGAATGATCTTCACCTTCTCAGTCATTTCCCGAATCATATCAGGCCCAAGTTCTGGTACCTCAGATATATCATCCCAGTACAACGGAGATCTGCACTTTTTGCCATAAAATGCTTCAAACGGCGCCATCTCTATGCTCGTTTGATAGCTGTTGTTGTACGAGAATTCACACAACGGTAGTGAATCTTGCCAACTTGTGCCAAAGTCTAGCACCACAGCTCTCAACATGTCCTCTAAAGTCTGGATAGTCCGCTCTGACTGTCCGTCTGTCTGGGGATGATAAGCAGTGCTCAGGTGCAATGTCGTACCTAAAGCCTGCTTCAGACTGTGCCAAAAGTGAGAAGTGAATCGTGGATCACGGTCTGATACGATAGAATTCGGCACACCATGTAATCTGACTATCTCTCGGACATATATCTCAGCCATCTGATCATGTCTGTACGTCATTCTGTACGGAATAAAACATGCTGATTTGGTTAATCTGTCTATCACAACCCAGATCGCATCACAACCTTGGGATGATCGAGGTAACTTCGTCACGAAATCCATGGAAATGTGATCCCATTTCCACTCAGGAATATATAAACTCTGAAGTAAACCTCCGGGCTTCTTTCTCTCGGCCTTTACCTGTTGGCAATTCAAACACTTAGACACAAATTCTGCAGTATCTGACTTCATCTGTTTCAACCAGAATTGTGTCTTCAAGTCGTTGTACATTTTCCGGCCTCCAGGATGAATACTAAACCGACTACAGTGCGCTTCTGAAATAATCTATTGTTTCAACTCTGAAACATCTGGCACTACAATACGGTTATTCACATACAAGACAAAATCATGTACCTGATATTCAGACTGATGTCCTGATCTGACCATCTGAATTGACTGCTGTATATTCTGATCTGTTCTTTGAGCTTCTTTGATTTTCATAATCAAATCTGGCTCAACTTGAATCGTGGCAAGTCTTAATGGTCTACTATCTGTGTCAAATGCTAAACCAGACAAACAACAATCTTCAACTAAATTCGAAACACCTATCGTCGATAAGGATAAGGCACAAACCTTTCGACTCAAGGCATCTGCTGCTGCATTTGACTTCCCTGGATAGTACTTGATCTCGAAATCAAAATCTTTCAGTAGATCAAGCCATCTACGCTGCCTCATGTTCAACTCTGACTGAGAAAACAGATACTTCAGGCTTTTATGGTCAGAGTAAATTTCAAATTTCTCACCATAAAGATAATGACGCCAGATCTTCAAGGCAAATACGATAGCCGCCAATTCAAGATCATGAATGGGGTATCGGATCTCGTGTGGCTTCAGCTGTCTAGAGGCATATGCGATCACATGACCTCGCTGCATAAGAACACATCCCAGCCCTCTGTGAGATGCATCACAATATACAACGAAATCGCCAGTACCCGAAGGAATCATCAAGACAGGTGAATTGGTCAGCCTCTTCTTCAACTCTAGAAAGCTAGACTCACAGTCTGTAGACCACACAAATGGCGCATTCTTCTGTGTCAACTGGGTAATCGGATTCGCAATACTAGAGAAATCTTTAATGAATCGTCTATAGTACCCTGCCAGACCCATGAAACTGCGTATCTCTGGCACAGAAGTCGGTCTTGGCCAACCGATCACAGCTTCAACTTTACTCGGATCCACAGAAATACCATCTCCAGATATGATATGACCCAAGAAGACAACCTGTCTCAGCCAAAACTCACACTTTGACAGTTTCGCATATAATCTTTCATTTCTTAGTGTTTGCAACACAATTATCAAATGATTGGCATGCTCATTCAGATTCTTAGAGTACACCAAAATATCATCAATAAAAACAATCACAAACTCATCTAAATATCTCTGAAAAACACGGTTCATCAACCCCATGAACACCGCTGGAGCATTCGTTAAACCAAAAGGCATGACAACAAACTCATAATGTCCATACCTGGTTCGGAATGCTGTCTTCGGTATGTCAATATCTCTAACTCTCAACTGGTGATATCCAGATCTCAGATCGATCTTGGAATAAACAGAGGATCCTTGCAACTGATCAAATAAATCATCGATACGAGGCAATGGAAATTTGTTCTTTACCGTCGCCTTGTTCAATTGTCGGTAGTCGATACACAATCTCATTGAACCGTCTTTCTTTCGTACAAAAAGCACTGGTGCGCCCCAAGGAGACACACTAGGTCTGATATATCCCTTGGCTAGAAGATCTTCTAGTTGTGCTTTCAGTTCTTTCAATTCTATCGGCGCCATCCTATACGGAGCTCTCGAAATAGGAACAGTACCTGGAATAAGATCAATACTAAAATCTACCTCTCGGACTGGAGGTAACCCTGGGATCTCGTCAGGAAATACATCTGCAAACTCCCGTACTACTGGCAAATCTGCCAATGCCGGGCTTGATTTCTGTAGATCTACAGGATAAATAAGGAACCCCTCTGCTCCTTTCTGCAGCAATCTACTCATAGTCAAAGCAGACACTAAGGGAATCCGAGATCTGGAACCCTTACCGTAGAATTTCCACTCTTCTGTCATTTCAGGTCTGAATCTGACAATCTTGTGAAAACAGTCTCTACGGTGGCTCTGTACTTAGTCAACATGTCAATCCCGACAATACAATCAAAATCAGATAAAACAAGTACAACACATTCTAAATCGATCTCATGCCCTTCAAACTGTAGTAAGCAATGTCTAATTGAAGTCACAGATATCAGACCACTTCCCAACGGAGAAGAAATAGACACTACAGTAGACAATGACTCGACAGGCAATGTATGTGTCAATGCAAAACGTTCTGATATGAAGGTATGTGATGCACCTGTATCTATCAATACATATGCAGGATAACCGCAAAGAAAACAGTTACCAGCAATCACATCGTCTGGTGCATCTTGGGCCTGCTCCTACGTCAATGCAAACACCTGAGCCTGTTGTCTGGGAGGTTGGCTCACTGTCTGGCCACCTCTGGCTCTAGGTTGGGACTGTGTAGGCGTGGGCTAGAAGGAATGGACAGACGAAGCTTGCCTCTCAGGCTGAGTCACTGATGCTGATGACCCTGCACCCTGAAATCTCTGTGCACCTCTCTGGGGACAGACTCTGGCGAAATGTCCCTGTTGCTTACATATGTTACATCTGCCCATCACCCCTTGACACTGCTCTGTGGCATGTCGGCCTCCACAAGTAGTGCAATACACACCTGTCACATCTGTACTCTGGCCAGAACCTCTCTGTCTTGACCCACTGGAGCTCGACGAACTGCTCCCTGACTTCTTAAACTGTCTGCCCTTTGCTTTCAGAAAATCCTTCTTGCCACTACTACTGCTTCCACTATCAAATCGAGGAGGAGGTGGTGGAAACTGGGTGGTAGGCTGTGGCGGTCTCTGACTCTGAGCACTATAAGAAGCTCCTCGCTGCCTAATCAAGCCAGCCTCTGCTCCTTTTGCTCGGTTCAGTGCATAAGAAAAAATGTTAGGTCGTCCCGTGTTCACCAAAGTAAAAATATCCGGGTTCAACCCATTGAAGAACTGATCGGCGACTGCCTCATCATTCCCTGCTACATGAGGTGCAAATCGAAGCAAGGACAAGAATTTGGCAACATACTCCTCTATGTTCCACTGGCCCTGTCTCAAGTTGGCAAATTCGCCCCTTTGTCTTTTCGATACGACACTGGAAAGAAACGTTGATAAAATTCATCTTTAAAAACTTTTCAAGTAATATCAATACCTCGATGTTCTAAGGCTCTTTTTGTGGTCAACCACCAGCTTTTCGCAACTTCTTGCAACTGATGCCCGATTAGTTTCACCCTTCGTTCGTCGGTATAAGCCAGAGATTCAAACAACATCTCTATATCGTCTAACCAGCTCTCACAATCCACTGCATTTTCCGTGCCCTTCAAGGTAGGTGGATGGAATGATTGAAATCTCTTCAACAAAGTCTCCATCGGTGTTGCAGTCACGTCCATCTGAGTACCCGATGTACTACCATGTTCTGGCACTTGACCTACAGCTGGTTGTGGTATTCTTCTAGGCGGCATATCTGATTATCCAACCGATTAGGATACAATCTATAAAATCTATCTCAGCCCTCCTCTGATCATATACCTCTGATCCAGAATCGGTTCTGATTCAGTCTTGACAATTATATGCTGTAAATCAACTCAGATACAATACAACATATAATAGGAAAAGCAATAAATCATGCAAGCACATCAAAAGCAAGGAAGAAGACTCGATCTACCCCGCTCATTCTATTCTATCTCAGTCTACAGAACCTACTGCTCTGATACCACTTGTTGTGGGGACCCGGGCTCTGACTCAATTCTTTTCGAGATTAATTGGATCTTTATTCATAATGTGGGTCAAATTTTCGCTTTTTAACATTAATTCAAATGTAAATACTAAGCATAATATCTTTCTTTATTTAATTACAACACATATAATATGCCTGTAATGTTTTACTACAAACACATCACTAATGTTTAATACAAACCATAAACCAAGAGTAGTACAAATCTAGTACAATATCACTAGTGATCTTCTGCGCCCGTAGTCATCACGCTACCTTGATCTCATCTCTGACGTGATCCAGATCCTGCCCCACCTGTTGTTATGCACACATACAGACATAACAACAGCCGGAAACTCCGGTGAGAACAAATCCCAGTATAAAACATGTATACATGCTGATACATACTCATAAATCATGAATCAAAGAAATAATAATGGGCCTCATAGTCTATGAAACCAATCTATATAATCATGCAATTCAAATCAAATAATGTCTTGACTAGACTCGACTCTACTCTAGGGATCCCGGTGTGAATAAGACGTCACTGTCTGTCACTTACCCTCCCAATCGGGGTAACTGTACGTCTTATTCCTAGACTTCGGTCATGTCTGTATCGAATGTCTACAATCGGAGTGAATCTGGTCCGAAGCGTCGATACCACCGAACATCTAGTTTAGCAAGTCTGCTAATGACTCTCCTATCTCAATGCTTGAATATAAATCTATAAACAAGACATAATAATAATCAAAGATAAATAACAAATCTAGTATGTGATTTAGGGAAACTCCAACCAAGTCTGATTCGAGTCGTATTTCCCGAATTCACATGAATTATACCTTTCTAGTCGTTGGAATAATTCGAAGTCTCGAAGTAGGGATATCGAACCTGTCAATCCAAATCTGAAATGACAATGTTGAGATGCATAATATCAAATCACAACTCAAACTAATACTAGTACGGTTCAATATCAAATCTTGATACAATTCGACGGTATAACGGCATAGTTTCTCGATACCGGTCGTCCAATAGCAATCAACATATTATCCACAAGTCATAACATCAATAACAACAATCATAATCTCCCAAAATCTGCTTTATCTCAACTCATACAAGATGGAATTTCATAACAATAGCATACAGTGTTCGTTCTTCGATCCGGTTGCAAATATACTATGTCCAACATGTCAAGAATACATAATAACCATCATATCATAATTTTTCAACACATGGAATCTAAATCATGCTGAAACATAACCCAACTTACATCCTCTTGTAGCCTTTGAACAATTATTTATTTCAGTTCATAGTTCCTCGTGAGGAACAAGAATCTAAGCTTGGATTAACTTTTGGATGAGTAATTCTTACACAACCAAATGATAAAGATGGAGAGAAAGGCTTGAAGAAACTCTCTCTATCGTTGCTGGTCTGCTGGAATGGAGAAGAAGTGAGTCATGCTCAACTTATATATACCTCAGGCCATGTGTCAACATAAAATTCAAAGGTGGATTTCTCGCACCAAGCGCCGCGGGTGCGCTTCTTCATGACCGCGGGTGCGCTGTGCTCACTGCACCACTTTTCATTTTTCAAAATTTAACGACCGCGGGTGCGATGTCTCGAGTACCGTGGGTGCGGTGTTGCTTCGTACCAAATTTCCTACCCTACTGGACATTAACCGCAGGTGCACTCCTTCTAGACCGCGGGTGCGGTGACCCTACTGTAAAATTGGCCAACTTTCTGTCCATGCACCGCGGGTGCGGTATCAACAGGGGCGCGGGTGCGGTCTCTTTCTTCAAGCAACACTTCATCTTTTCATTTAGCGCCTCTCATTACATGTCATGCATACTCATATCTTACGAATATCACATCAATGAAGTCTAATAAATCTCAAGCCTTACAACATTCTAGGATCAAAGCTAGCAATTGCATGCGTAATAAATCTCAGAAATAAGTATATATAAATTTTTTCTATATTGATGCAATAAATGAGAAAACGTAATCATGGATATATAAATAATGCATTTGACAAGATCAGAAAATACATTTGAAGTAATGGAGTTGTGTGTTTATGTTATTGTATTTAATTAATTAAGATCAAGTAGTAGTGAGAAATGTAGGCTATATCGGGAAAATATATATGCTTTATAGATACAAATCCATTAATTTGATATGAAAAATATAATTTCCACCTATTAAAATAATATACTTCTTTCCATTTCTTGATTTTATAATATATCACTTAAAAAAAAATTCTGTTTAGCAACGGAAATTAACACCGTCGCTAAAATGTTTGCGACGGTTTTTCAAAACTCGTCGCTAATTAGCCACGGTTTTGAGTAGATAAATTATCGCTAAATTAGCGACGATTTTGGTCATATTCTGTCACTAATTAGCTACGGTGTCTGAATAAACCATCGCTAATCAGCGATTGTTTCGTCAAAATCCGTTGCTATTTAGCGACAGATGTTTTCATATTCCATCGCTAATTGTTTTTTTTTTATATAAAAAAATGTTTTTTATAATTTCTTAAATAACATTAGTTTTATAATTATACAAATTTTTAAATAATCTTCTCAACTCATCTAAATTAATGATTTTAAAATTTGTAAATAATGTATGAAACGATTAAATCTTGCGATAATAAGCAAACAATAAAATCGCTTAAGAGAAAAAAAATTATTACAGATGTGAAGAGGTGTAGAGAAAATGGACCGAAATGCCCAAATTTATAGACAATTTGCGACGGGTTTATGAGAAATCGTCGCTTTTCTCATAAAATCGTCGCTATTGACGATGGTTTAAATCGCTAATAGCGACGGTTTGCCGAGTTAAATCGACGACGGTTCATAAAATCGTTGCTATTAGCGACAGTTTTACGAAAAAAGGTCGCTATTCATAGCGAAGGTTCTTAAAACCGTCCCTAATTAAACCGTTGCTAATTAGCGACAGGTCTCAACAGTTCCCTTGCACCGTCGCTAATGAGCGACAGTTTTGCTTGAATCGTCGCTAATAAGAGACGATTTTGATTTAATTGTCGCTAATCAGCGACGTTTTATAAATTGTCGCTAAAATTAAAACCGTCGCAAATTTTTAAATTGCAACGGTTTTTGTTTAAACCGTCGCAGAATTTTGTCTAACACCTGATTTTTTTGGTGTAAAATGCCAACTTCTTTTAATTTATCTAAAAATTCAAACTATCTCACTAAAATGTAAATAAACTATAGTACCATATTAGCATACCATATTTAGTTAAATTTACCATATTAGCATACCATACTTTGTTAAATTTGTTTTGATCTGTTAAAGTCTAATAATATATATAATATTCATTAATTTGATAAGAAAAATATAATGTCCACCGGTTAAAATAGTATCCATCTTTCCATTTCCTGGTTTTATAATAATTGAAATTTTTATATTTTAAAATTTTAACATAAACTTTTCCTATAGACCAGATATATAAATTAATGGGGATCGTAGTAGCTAGTAAATTATAATAAATTAGTGTTCAATGGCACATGATACATGTCATATTAATTTTTTTTTCTTTGATAATTTTGGTGTAAAATACATATATTATTTTATTAGAATATGATATTTATAGATTACCGATTAGATAAAATTTACCGACATAGTTTGAATTTTTAGATAAATAATAGATAAATTGGTGAAAAATTGGAGAAAAATAGAGAGACAAAAAAATTACTAATAAACTTATACCAACAAAGTTAACTAATAATTATTACGAAAAAAAATGTAAAAAAAAAACTTTTGCACCGTATCAACATATCAAATTTAGTTAATATGATGTGTTATTATATATACAAAGTTAACTAATAAATAGATACAACAAAGTGCATGCAGCTTTCTTGGGTGGCGTGGATTTCAGGGAATGTGTCCTACCTAAAACGTAATTTGACCATCCATTAATGATATACGGCCTATTCTATAACAAATAAACAAATATATACATCATTCATACATATATGTTAATTGCCATGATGCAACAATTATATATATTAATGCAAAAATAAATTAATTTTAATTAAAGAAATATGGATTAATTTTATTCATATTATATCAAAAAAATCAATTTATAACAATTATTACAAGCTAAGCTACTATAAATATGTTTGTCTCTACATATGCACATTCCTACCCAAAGTATTGCTTCTTGTTCTCAATCTCTTCCGGAAAAATGAATACAAAAATGGAGGTTGCACAAGGGGACGAGGCTTCTTTCTTATTCGCCATGCAACTAGCCTCTGCCTCAGTGCTGCCTAATGTCCTCAAAGTGGCGCTGGAGCTCGACCTCTTTTTGAAATCATGAAGAATAAGGGGCCCGATGCCTTTATTTCACCAAGAGAACTCGCCACGGAAATTCCAACCAACAATCCAGAGGCGCCTAACATGGTGGACAGAATCCTTCGCCTGCTCGCGAGCTATTCTATTTTAAATTGCCGAGTGAAAACCCTGCCTGATGGCGGCATTGAGCGGCTGTATTCCTTGGCTCCTGTCTGCAAGTTCTACAGCAAGAATGACGATGGAGTTTCTCTAGCCCCTTTGTTGATCATGTACCAAGACAGAGTTCATTTGGAGACTTGGCAAGTATCAACTACATATCAACCTATACACGTACTATTTGTGTGCGTGTGTAATTAATCATTAATAATTGTATGTGCAGGTACCACCTGAAAGATGCAATTTTCGATGGGGGAGTTCCTTTTGAAAAAGTATATAAAATGAGCAAATTCGAGTATCACGGCACAGATCCTAGATTTAACAAAGTTTTTAATAGAGCAATGTCCAATTTTTCGACAATTATGATGAAAAAATTGTAGATACGTACGAGGGATTCAAGGGTTTGAGGACTTTGGTCGATGTTGGAGGTGGAATCGGTGATTCCCTGCACATGATCCTATCCAAGCATCCAACTATAAAGGCCATTAATTTTGATTTGCCCCATGTTATTCAAGATGCACCATCTTTTGCAAGTATGTGAAATATTTGTGTTAGTTCTTTGTAATGTATTTTAAAGCGGTTCCATGGAAATATTTGTGTTTGAAGGTCATTTTTAATTTAATTTGATGGTTTACGTGAAATTTAAATTTGGCCGAACTTTTTGTATTGATCAGGCATGGAGCACTTGGGTGGAGACATGTTCGTTAGTGTCCCGAAAGGCGATGCCCTTATCATGAAGGTGAAATTGTTTTCATCTTATAATATATGTGTGCGTGTGTGTAGATATATATATATATATATTATTTATTGGCAGCCAACTTCCCCTATATTCACCATTTTGTTAGCCTTCTTAATTGTTTTCATCATATAATATATGTGTGCGTGTGTGTGTAGGTGTGTATATATATATGTATGTGTATATTTATATTTTTTATTGGCAGCCAACTTCCCTGTTTTCATCAATTTGTTAGCCTTATAAATTGTTTTGCCATAATAATAATAATTATAATTATAATTATAATAATAAATGTCACACACACACATATTATTTATTGGCAGCCAACTTACCCTATTTTCAACATTTTGTTAGCTTTCTAAATTGTTCTGCCATAATAATAATAATAATAATAATAATAATAATAAATGTCACACATGGGTCATGTATGTGGAAGCCTGACTGCAAAATAAACATTTGTCTTACGAAATAATTAACTGATGTTACTACATAAGTTCATTGTAAACATCGCAAGCTCTTTTAATTTTTTTTCTTTTCAATGTGGGATTGTAGGGACATCATAAGAAATGTATATTTTATTCAATACATATAATTAAATAGTTGTTTACCTTAATTTTCCACCTATTTTTTAAAAAAATTTACTTTTTTGTAATTTTTTTATTCCCATTTGTTTCTTACAACTTTGTAATAATATTTTTATAATTATTTTCTTATTAGACCGATTCAAATCTTTTTTTAATCATATCTACAGGGGGTTCTTCACGATTGGAGTGATACACAACTTTGTAATAATATTTTTATAATTATTTTTTTATTAGACCGATTCAAATCTTTTTTTTAATCATATCTACAGGGGGTTCTTCATGATTGGAGTGATACACAATGCTTAAAAATATTGAAGAGATGCCATGAAGCACTTCCAAATAACGAAAAAATCATTGTTGTGGAGCGTATCCTTTCAGAGACCCCCGGAGAAGATTTTATATGTAATTTACATACTGACATGGTTATGCTAGCATATAGTCCTGGTGGGAAGGAGAGGACAGAAAATGAATTTCATGCATTGGCATTGTTGTGTTCTCCCACTCTCGGTCATAGAGTTTTTTAAATAAATATATAAAGAAATATTGAGTAGCTAAAGATAATTACTGTTTTATAATAAAACTTTGGGCTTGCTATGACCCTTTTATCTTTTACACTTGTTAACATGCAAAAACTAATGGATAAATAATGGTCGGCGTGTACATCATGCTGGTGTTAAATAATGATCAAGCTTAATGCTCTCCCCTTAAATTCATTATGTATTTTGAATCGCATGCGTACCGCCAATTGTTTATTTATGAAATATATTAAAACCAATATATTTTTTTTGTTACTACCTCGACTCACATTTTTTTACTTATATTCTTATCATCTTTTACGAAAACATTTTGGTTTTTTAATAAAATCCAGGGTATTTGATTATTTTTAAACAAAAATTAAAATTTCTAAACTAGCTAATATAATTATATAAATACCAATATGGATATATATATATATATATATATTAATCACTTAACATTGTAATGTATGATAACATCATTACAAATATCATATAAAAATAGATAAATATCAATATGTACACCTATATTTAACTAGATAATATATGATACAAACGAAAAATAAAATAATATATACATATGTATAATAAAAAATCATATACATATGAAATTGTTTTAGTTAGGATTTTTTCAATAAAACTTTGAAACAAACTAATTTTTTGACTTGGTGAATTTTAAACCAATCTAAAATGTGATCGATTAAATATCAAACTGATTTGGATTGGTTTGATTTCTACTTACCTATACTTTAAAGACAAACAATATTTTTAGCAGATATATATATTTACGTTATATAACATGTATGACATAATTTTTTAACATATAATAATTAAGTGGGTAATAAAAGAATATAAAATATAACTCCTTGAAAGATTAGCTACCATTGAATATGGAAAATGAACAAACAAATATTTTCTAACCAACTTTTTTTTAAAATAAATTAAAATTTATCGATCATTAAAAATTCAAAAATATATGAGCAAGTATAAAATAAAAAATCTGAAATGTTATGAAACAAAATGAAAAACTGAAATCTATCTGTTGGGTTGAGAAACACAAGTAATCTTGGTTTCAGTGATAACAGAATTTGTTATTTGTGTTTTTTAACATATTTACTCAAGTGTGAAATTGTTAGCTCAAGTTGAAAGTTGAAACTCGAAATCAACAAAGATAAAAATCTGGCGAGCTGAAGTGTTTTGATGATATCTCACAGCTCACTAATGAAAATGACAAGTCACCAAAACGACCGAATAGAAAACTCATTATTCCACAAGTCATATATCACAAAATCTCAATTAGTTCGGACGCTATCAAGAAGAAATATTAGTCGTAAGATCGAGTTGACAGAAACAGAAACAACAATCAGCTCAATCTGACCAGTTTTGGTATATTGGTAATATCTCTAAGCTCGGTTATTCAAAAATAACTATTCAGTATGAGTTATGAAGAATAGAGAATGGATAAAAATCATCTTAACAAGTCATTATAAATTGAATAAAAAGAAGATGATAAACCATAATGAAGTTGATGATTTTGCACTAAATGAAGAACATGTTCTACTTGCTAACTGTCTGATGTGTTGTGAATATCTTTCTCATACGAACATGAAATTGTGTGATTCTTGATTCCATGGAAAGTAATAGAAATGCTACAACTATCATATTTACCATTTGCTCAGAAATCGATAAATCAAGAGTTATATTTAAAAGAACAGAACAGCTCGACTTGATCCGCTTGACTTGGTTCAGCTCAAGTCAGACCAAACAGATCGGATCAGACAAAACCAATCTGATCTGATGACAGATCAGATCAGACCATCAACAGCCAAGTTTCGCAAAATGTCCAGAAATACGAATTTGACTATTGCAATATCTAAATTTGTACACAACATTTCCAAACGATCATATTCTTGTATCTAAAATCTATATCACATATATTGGAGATCAAATACAAGTTTTGGAAAGGGATTCAAATCATGGACAGCCTATATGAAAAAATTAGTTAAAATAAGAACAAAAAAAAGTGAGATGATACATTTGATATATACATACACTTTAAAATTCCTCATACACAATCACTAGCACATACACATGAGAGTTGAGCATCAAAGCATAGTTGATTGAATCTTCACAAAAAGACATCAAAGATTGTGTTTGTAGTCTTGATACAAAACACGTTAAACATTATGTGTATTATGAGTTTACGACCATCAATCGAGTATGCGAGGTGTTTTAATTAGACAATAGATTAGTACTAAATTGAAATGAGTTTGTAAAAAGAGTTGTATAATTCAAAGCCATCTAGTAGATCGTTTCTAAGTGGAATAATGGGTGATGTAAGAGTTGTTAATCTCCGAATATCCATAAAAAAATTTTGATTTATTTATTTATTACATTTAAATATTGTTATTGGCTTTAAGATGCATTGTTGAAGCATTTTTTGTATTATTCAAATATCTAAAATTTTGCATTTCAAGTGTTTCATAAAATACTTCAACCAAAAACATTTTTACATATTCAACTTGCATATCTTTTAAACGCTTTTCAAAATGTTTAATGCGAAAGATTATTTTGAGTGTCTTCTGCTTGGTTTGTAAATCAAACTCGATTTAATTTCTCAGTGTTCAAGATTTAAAGAACCGATCTGTTACAGCTCAACGATTATCTCACAATTGATTCTATCATATGGTATCAGAGAGGGTTGTTTTTGAAAGAGCATTTTAAACTGATCCCGATCATTAAAATTTGAAATTTCATATTTTGTAACATGTATATGCCAATTTGACTTTTCAAGCAGCTTGCAGCAACCGTGGAAAAATGGCATAACTCCGTGCTCAAGTGTCGAAATGAAATACCATTTTTTGTATTGTAAAATAGACTTGTAGAGGATTTTAGTGGTATAAATTTGCAGCTTGATCATGGAGAAACTTGGTTAGTTATGACTCTACTTTTATAATTTCGAACTACAAAAAATATAATAGGGTATCTAATTATAATTTTAAGGGGGGTATTGATTTTAAATATAGAGTGGGAGATAAATTTTGCGAGAGATTTTTGGTTGAGAAACACAAGCAATCTTGATTTTGATGATAACAAAACTTATTATTGTGTTTCAAACATATTTACTCAAGTGTGAAGTTGCTAGCTTAAGTTAAACGCTAAAACTCAAAATCAAACGAGTTGAAAATCTGGCGAGCTGTGGTGTTTTGTTGATATCTCAGAGCTCGTGACAAGCCGCCAAAATGACTAAATAAAAAAATAATTTTTCACAAGTAATATTTCACAATAGCTTAGTTAGTACGGATGTTATTTAGACGAAATATTAGTCGCAAAATCGAGCAGATGAAAAAACATCAATAAGCTCAGTCTAACTAGTTCTAATTTATTGGTCATATCTCTCAGCTCGATTATGAAAATAGAATGATTCAATATGAGTTACAAATATAAGTGAATGATCTAGAAATCATTTTCACAAGTCAAAGTGTAAATCAGTTCAAAAGAATCAGATAATGATTTATCAGCATGTACTGGCTATTTTAGTTTGGCTCTCGAAAACCTTCTACAGAGAAGATCAGTTTGTTTGTTATTAATAATCCAAAGATAGATGTAACTATCTAATATTTAGAGCTTGTTCAAATTATCTATTTATAACTTAATCTGCAACGATAATCTTTTCAAAATACATTCATTTCCAAATGTAGATATCGTTGTTGCCATATCATTGTTCTTTCTGACATGTTCTATTAGTGTGCCAAAACCTGACATTCTGTTAACTTTTAGTGACTATTATTAGGGAAAACTTTATCCGCTATTTTTGCTGGGCACAGATTCTTAATCACTGAATATACTGATTTTTTAGGGAATATATGGACTTAATCAACTAGATAGACTGTCAGTTGGGCTTCATCAGTTAACCTTGAATCGGTTTGGCTATCAGTATCCTTCTTATGTTTTATCAGTATGGTTTTGTAATCAGTCAGGCTTCCTAAGAAACTTCTTCTTATGAAAGTTCAGTTTTCCTCATTGAATTCAGTTCGGTTAGGTTATGTAATTATATATTGGATCAGCAACGTTGTTCAATCACTAAAACTTAAAATATTCCAACAATTTCCTCTTTTTTGGTGTTTGACAAATTATACCAAAAAATACCAAATCAATTTATTTTCAACAGTGCAAACAACTGAATTATCTAATTTATTATATAGGCATTGTTTTTCATGTATAATCATCTAAACTAACCAGAGTATTTATCAGTAGGTTTCTTCTGTGCATCAGTAGATTTTGGCTAACTGGAACTAGTTGACTTCTTCTCTTCCCCCTTTTTTGTCAACACTAGATGGTGGCTATAGGTAGGCAAGAACAGAAGCTATCTGAGAAATAATGCCGTCAATCTTGTCATTAAAATTTTCTTGAGGTTCCTTTATCTTGGTGTAGATTTGAAAGTTATTTGCTTGAATTTGCCCAACAAGATGAGTAGAAGTGGGAGACTAGGCCTTTTTGAGCTGCTCCAGTCGAAAAAATTTGTCGATCATTCCTCTTGATAGATCTGACACTTCTTTGAGCATTTTATCTTTGAAAGATTCTAAGACTTCTTTAGTATTCAGATTTCTTCTTTTCAGAACTGTTACAGAGGAGTAGATGACAGCGAGACTTGAACTTTTCTGATCTAGAGTTGTTTTTATTAGTTGAGTCCAAATCAGTAGATGATGGCTCTATTCTTGGAATTTATTTGGATGTAATAACTGTCAGTCCAAGAGCATGACTGTTAGAAGTCCTGCTTATTCGATCATTAGGACTCTTCATTCAGTTTGGCTGATAGTTACCTCAGCCTATTCCTCTATAGTCTGACTGATCTGTTCTTCCGGTTTTGACCATCTTGTTCAGTCATAGCTATCTCAACTACTTCTTGTATAAATTTCTCAAACAAAAGCATCTTTATAAGATTCAATCATAAGTAGGTCCTCAGATAGGATGACTTCTGCATTATAGATCCGCTTGGTCAAGGGAGATGTGGAAAGTACGTAGTTTTCCTACTAAAAATTCATCTTCTCATCATCTTGTTGTTTTGCAATGGATTGCACAACTTCATCAATTTTGACTAGGGTAATCTGCCTCAAAGGTGGAGAGGTGATAGGATATGACTGATTGGGCAGTTTGGATTCCTTGGAGTCATTGTCAATCGGCTTCTCACAGACAACTAAAATGAAGGACTACCCACTCTCTGCTCCTTGGAATCTACTGGCTCAAACAATTTGTGATCATTTTCCTAGAATTTCTCCCTCATCTGCAAGGAGACCGTGTCCATATCTAGTTGATTTATCACAGCTATATCATCAAATGCGATTAGGCATGAAGGATCATAATTGGATCATAAATGAGGTTGCGGCCTACAATCGAGTGTTGTTAGGATCAAAAATAAATTTTGAAGGGGTGGTGAATAAATTTATCTCAAAATAGTTCGGTTAGATTGGTAACACTGAAATTTTGTTTTTTTCAAATAATTTCTCAATAAGTCGAAGTGTGAACTATGTGGAAGTTGACTTACTCAAATTGGTTGAACAAATGGCTTGTTAAGAAAATCAGTTGGAGTTTTTTGAAGAGTAGTAAGGTAGGTAGATTGAGAGTAAATAAACACGGTGTTGTTTTTGGATGTTCGGAGATTTCAAAACTCCTAAGTCACTCTTTCTTATATTTTATCAGTCCGGTTTTGTAATAAGTTAGGCTTCTTAAGAAACTTCTTTTTATGAAAGTTCATTTTTCCTCATTGAATTCAGTTCGGTTAGGTTATGGAATAATCTATTGGATCAGAAACCTTGTTCAATCACCAAAACTTAAAATATTCCAACAATTTCTTCTTTTTTGGTGTTTGAAAAAATTATATCAAAAAATACCAAATCCATTTATTTTCAACAATGCAAACAACTGAATTATCTAACTGATTATATAGGCATTGTTTTTCATGTATCATCATCTAAACTGACCAGAGTATTTATCGGTAGGTTTCTTCTGTGCATCAGTAGATTTAGGCTGAGTGGAACTAGTTGACTTCTTCTCTTCCCCCTTTTTTGTCAACACCAGATGGTGGCTTTAGGTAGGCAAGAACAGAAGCTAACTGAGAACTGACGCCGTCAATCTTGTCATTAAAATTTTCTTGAGGTTCCTTTATGTTGGTGTAGATTTGAAAGTTATTGGCTTGAATTTGCCCAACAAGATGAGCAGAAGTAGCAGACTGGGCCATTTTGAGCTGCTCCAGTCGAAAAAATTTGTCGATCATGCCTCTTGATAGATCTGACACTTCTTTGAGCATTTTATCTTTGAAAGATTCTAAGACTTCTTTAGTATTAAGATTTCTTCTTTTCAGAACTTTTACAGAGGAGGAGATGACAGTGAGACTTGAACTTTTCTGATCCAGAGTTGTTTTCATTAGTTAAGCCCAAATCAGTAGATGATGGCTCTATTCTTGGAATTTCTTTGGATGTAATAACTTTCAGTCCAAGAGCCTGACTGTTAGAAGGCTTGCTTGTTCGATCATTATGACTCTTGATTCAGTTTGGCTGACAGTTATTTCAACCTATTCCTCTATAGTCTGACTGATTTGTTCTTCCGATTCTATCATCTTGTTCAGTCATAGGTATCTCAAATACTTCTTGTATAAATTTCTCGAACAAAAGAAGTGTGGGGACCCAGACGCTAATTTATGTTTTAATCATTATTAATGTCAAATATAAAAATAAAGAAAAGTGGGACTAAATTTTTTTCTTTTTTTTAAAATATAAATGCGGAAACGTAATGTAATCTATTTAATATACATGTCAGTATAAAAGTTCAAATCATGTACTACAAGTTTCTATCTCAACTAGGTTCAACATCTATACATCGAGTGCTGAATCCTATTCTGCCTCTGGGCCCGGATCTCCACGCTAACTAAATCTCTCATCCTCTTCCTAACCCCGATCCTGTCTCACCTGTTGTCAAGCACACATACAACAAGACAACAGCCGGATAACTCCTGTGAGAATTATATTCCCAGTATAAATCATGTATACATGCATTTCATATAAACAGATATGACAGAATGAAACAAATATTCATAACATGTATCAAAATCTAAAAATAAATCAACACAAACTCTGAATCACACTCTGTGACTCTTGGACTCTGACTCGACTCATCCTAATCTAGGGATCCCGATCTGAATAAGAACGTAACAATCTCTCACCTACTCCCTCGGTTGCGGTGACAGTACGTTCTTATTACGGACTTTGGTCCTAGCTATACCGAATATCGGAAATATAAGTCGCTCTTCTTCTAAGTCACATCGATATGACCAAACGTCCGGTGTCTTACCGGTTTTGTCCAAGACTAGGCACATCAGCCCTGGCATATCTTGCCGAACCTCTGTGACAATGTGCAATGGCCCAGCGACTATTCTATCACTATCAGGCCCCTCTGTCATGAGATCAATCGCCTACGACTAGGCGCATCAGCCTATGACTCAATACATAAATCAATAGACCAAAGATAACAATCACATCAATTGCAAATATCAATGCAATAAGATGAAGTATGTGATTTTGGGAAACTCCAGTCAAATCTAACTCGAGTTGTGCAATCCCACATCAACATCAATTAATACCTTTTGTTTCGTTCTGTCGA
Organism: Primulina tabacum; assembly: GCF_025594145.1. Classification (NCBI taxonomy): domain Eukaryota; kingdom Viridiplantae; phylum Streptophyta; class Magnoliopsida; order Lamiales; family Gesneriaceae; genus Primulina; species Primulina tabacum. The sequence continues at coordinate 7,508,645 of NC_134566.1, forward strand.
TCAGACTCTGTCGAAGTCTCGAACTCCCTGCCTATCATATCAATCGGGCAATAACAATATCGAATACACTGTATCAATGTATAACTTAATTCAAGACATGTTCTGATCAATACTCAAATCAAACATAATCTGATCCATTTCAATGATATCATGATACAATATCAATCAATACTGAATCTGATCAAAATCAATCTACTGATGTTTCGACGGCATAACAATACAGTCTCGGTAACCCCGTCAATCTCAACATCACATATATAATACCACAACTCATAATCGATATTAATACGAATCATAATCTTCAATAATCACATATAACAATCGCAAATCTGTATAATCCTGATCATATCAACTCTAAAAATCATAAAAATTATATAATCAGTCCATTCTTCGATCTGACTTCAATTATATACTGATCAGTATACCAGAACACATAATATCAGTTAAATAACAATTCCCCCAATATCATAATCTCAAACAGTATCAGAATTCAATAAAACTTACGTCCTGTTGTAGCTATCGTCGTTAGGAACTCGGTACTGACGTCAGATTACAAATCAGATGGACGGATTTGGCGTAACGCTCAAATTCTCACACGTAAGGACTTGGAGCTTCTTCCCTCGTTTTTCCTTTTTCTTCCTTCATTCTGAATGAATCGAAGTTTGTTATATATATCATGCATGTCTTAAGCCATATGGCTTGTTCTTTGCAATACACATCTCGCGCATATGCGCGACACTATTTTGCGCATATGCGCGAGACCTAAGTCTCGGCGCGTGTGTTCTCGGCAGCTCGTGCATATGCGCGCACCATCCCCGCGCATATGCGCGAGACCTACTGTCTCCGCCTAATGAAGCTCGCGTGCGCCCAACTCTCTGGACTCGATAATCTCCAATGCATCTCCTCGCGCATATGCGCGTTCCTTCTTTGCGAACATGCGCCAACTTCTCTTGAATTCTCACTTGTGCTACTGGTCACCTCGCGCATATGCTCGCTCATCATCGCGCATATGTGCCACAAGTTCTGTCTCGCATCTTGGCCCTTCGCGCATATGCACGCAACTACTCAGCGCATATGCGCGCACTTCTCTGCCCGTCACTCATGCACTTACATTTCTTTTCAATTCCATGTCTTTTCCGGTCTCTAATCCTTTCCATCTAAATCACCTCAATTATCACCAAATCATTTCGGATTACGGTAATCAATTTCTCGGGCCTTACATTTCTCACCCCCTAAGATCCGATTTCGTCCTCGAAATCACAGGCAATCAGATCATATCACAGGTAATCATATCATACCAGGAAGAAATGTTTAACTGAAGTTAATCATAACACTCACCACAATAAAATGATTCTGGAATCTCTGTCTCATCTTGGATTCTGTCTTCCAAATAGCTTTTTCGATATTCTAACAACTCTATTGAACTTTCACTAGCAGAATAGTCTTCATTCTAAAATTTCTTTCTTTTACTGATTCTGATTTCAATCTGGAATAATAATTCAAGAAATATAATATCATAATATAACTCGAAGTAACTCTGATAAAAATTAGTCTCAACATACTGGCTGTACAACATCCGTATATCCCAATCAACAGCTCATAACAAATCAACATCGTGATCTGCCATTATATCTATCTAAGTTAAATCAATTCAATATTCAATCTCCTATATCAAATACCAACGGTTATCGTCTTACATTGGCATATTCAATCTGTCTATTCTGAGCTGTCTTCACTTTTCTCTGAATCAGTTTCATTTCTTCAGTCATATCTCTGATCATATCAAGCCCAGTCTCAGAAACCTCAGAGATATCATTCTTATACATAAGGTAATCTGTACTTCTCATCGTACAATATTTCAAACGATGTTATTTCAGTACTCGTTGAATAGCTGTTGTTGTACGAAAATTCACGACATGACAATAAATCCTGCCAACTAGTGCTAAAATCAAGTACTATCGGCCTAAGCATATCTTTCAGGGTCTGGATAGTCCGCTCTGACTGTCCGTCAGTCTTTGGATGATATGCGGTACTCAGGTATAGTCTCATACCTAGGGCCTGCTGCAACTCTGCTCCAAAGTGCGAAGTAACCGAAGATCACGGTTTGAAACACTCGACTTCGGCACTCTATACACTCTGACTACTTCTCTGACATAAATTTCTGTCATCTGGTCATATATCTGTACGTCATCTTGTACAAATAAAACATAAAGATTCGGTCAATCTATCAATCACGACTCGAATCACATCACAACCTCGGGAGGATCTCGATAGCTTCGTCACAAAATCCATGAAAATGTACTCCCATTTCCATTCAGGAATAAACAGGCTCTATAATAATTGTCCGATTTTCTATCTTTCTGTCTTTACCTGCTGGCATTTCAGACATTTCGATACAAATTCTGTAATATCCGATTTCATCTGTTTTTCTCAAAAATTTTCTTTTCAAATCACTGTACATTTTTCTTCCATCAGGACGATTACGGAATCGACTACTGTACATTTCTTACAATATCTGTCGCTTCAAATCTGAAATATTCATTACAATAAGACGGTTACTCGCTTATAACACACTGTCACAAACTTGATATTCTGATCGATACTCTATTTTGATGTCAATATCGAGTTCTGAACATTCTGATCAACTTTCTGAACTGCTTTAATTCTCAAATCAGCTCTGGTTCAGACTGTACAATATAAATTCTCCACTGTTTACTATCTGTTTCAAACACGGATTCAGAACAACAGCAATATTCAATAAGATTCGAAACATTACTCATCTGATCTGCTAAACTCATAAAACTGTAATTTCTGACAATGCTATCGGTCTCAGTCAACTGATCACAGCTTTACTGTACTAGAATCAACAGATATATCATCTTCACATATCACAAATCCTGAATACAATCTGTCTCAATCAAGATACACATTTCAACAGTTTCTGTATACCACATTTCAATTCTCAGAATATTCAATGAAATTTTCAAATGTTCGATTTGATCAGTCATATGCTTCAAATATCTCAGGATATCATAGATAAAACGAGCATAAAATCATCAAAATACTTCTGAACACACGGTTCATCAACCCACAAACTTAGCTGAAGCATCCCAAATAGAAATACTCAATCAAATGTAACTCTCGGCTAGAAATTTTCTAACTGGTCTTTCAAGTCTTTCAATTTAATCGGTATCATTCTGTACTGTGTTCTAAAAATAAGAATAGTACCTTGCATTCATTCAATGCTAGAATCTATCTTTCTGACTGGAAGCAACTCTGAAATTCCAATTGAGAAAACATCAGAAATTTCATATACTACTGGCAAATCAGCCAATGATAAACTCGATTTCAGTAATCAACTGAATGCATAAGGAATCCCTCTGTTCCTTTCCATAACAATCGAGTCCTCAACATCGTTCATATCAAAGGAATCCTAATTCTAGAATTCTTACCGTAATTTTCGTTCATCAATCATATCTATCTGAATCTTTCAATCTTCTGGAAAAATCAACGGTAGTTTTGTACTTGGTCAACATATCAGTACCGATAATAAAATTGAAATCGGACAACCCAAGTACAATATAATCTATTTCTATCTCATATCGGTCATACTATAGCATACAAGATCTAACCGATACTGATACAAGACCCCTCCCCAACAGAAAAGAGATCAATACTACAGCATATACTAACTTCATAGACAACGCATATATCAATGTAATTCATTTAAGAATAATCGGATGGAATGCATTAGTATTTATCGATACATATGCAAAATAACCATACAGGAAACAATTACCTGTCACCATCTTCTCAGATGCGCTTTGGGCTTGTTCCTTGATCAAGGCAACACTCTGGCCTATTGTCTAGGAGGTTGGCTACTTGTCTGGCTTCCTCCTGGCCCTAACTGTAACTGAGAAGTCGTTGGTGGTGTCTGGAAGGAGTGAATGGCAGATACTCATCTATCTGTCTAAGCCACTGATCTAGATGGTTCTGCTCCCTGGAATTCCTGGGCATCTCGCTGTGGACAAACTCTAGCAAAGTGTCCTGATTGTCTGCAGATCCAGCAACTACCGAACACACCTCGGCATTGCTCTGTTGAATGTCTTCCTCCACAAGTTCTGCAGTACTTTCCTGTATAATTCTAGCTAGAACCACTGGAGCTAGATGAACCACTCCCTAGTTTCTTAAGCTGTTTCTTGCGAGTTTTCAGGAATTCTTTCTTTCCACCACTAGTACTGCCACTATCAAATCTAGACAGAGATTGCAAGAATTGAGCTGGAGGTTGTTGGTTTTGTGGGTGAGCAACATATGACATTCCTCGCTGTTAAATCAAACTTGCCTCAGCTCCCTTTGCCCTGTTCAAGGCGTCAGCAAAATAATGGGGTCGCTCTACACTTACCAATGCAGCTATTTCAGTATTCAATCCACTGATGAACTGATCAACTACAGCTCTATCATTCCCAGCCACATGAGGAGCAAAACGTAGTAAAGTAGAAAATTTTGCCACATATTCTTCAATATTCAGTTGGCCCTGTTTCAAGTTGACAAACTCTGTATTCTTATCTTGTTGGTACGATACTGGGAGAAATCTTTTATGAAACTTAGCTTTAAAGATTTTCCACGTAATCACCGTACCAAGCTGTTCCAAGGCTTCCTTTTTTGCGATCCACCAACTCTTTGCGACATCGTGTAACTGGTGCCCAATTAATCTAACTCGACGTTCATCTGAGTAACCAAGTGAATCAAACAGCACTTCAATGTCAGTCAGCCAACTCTCACAGTCATCAAATGTCTCAGTACCCTTCAGAATTGGTGGTTGAAACGACAGAAACCTCTTCAACATTATTTCCATCGGGGTTTCTGTTACATCCATCTGATAACTCAAAGTACTACCCGGTTCTCGAATTCTTCGAGGAGGTATATCTGATTACCAAAAGAATTAGTAACCAAATACAACAAACCTGTTTCAGTCCTCCTCTAATCATCTTACTGCTGATCAAGAATCAGTTCTGATTCATTTTCAAATAATACATATTCCCAATCAAATCAGATAAACAGGTGAACATGTATTAAAGCAGTAAATCATGCTAGCAATCAAAAGCAAGGAAAGAAGACTTATTCTACCCCGCTCACTAGCTCCTATCTCAATCTAAAGGATCTATCGCTCTGATACCACTTGCTGTGGGGACTCAAACACTAATTCATGTCTTAATCATTATTAATGTCAAATATAACAATTAAGAAAAGTGGGACTAAATTTTTTTCTTTTTTTTAAAATATAAATGTGGAAACGTAATGTAATCTATTTAATATACATGTCAGTATAAAAGTACAAATCATGTACTACAAGTTTCTATCTCAACTAGGTTCAACATCTATACATCGAGTGCTGAATCCTATTCTGCTTCTGGGCCCGGATCTCCACGCTAACTAAATCTCTCATCCTCTTCCTGACCCCGATCATGTCCCACCTGTTGTCAAGCACACATACAAACAAGACAACAACCGGATAACTCCGGTGAGAATTACATTCCCAGTATAAATCATGTATACATGCATTTCATATAAACAGATATAACATCATGAAACAAATATTCATAACATGTATCAAAATCAGAAACATGAATCAACACAAACTCTGAATCACACTCTGTGACTCTTAGACTCTGACTCGACTCATCCTAATCTAGGGATCCCGGTCTGAATAAGAACATAAGAATCTCTCACCTACTCCCTCGGTCGCGGTGACAGTACGTTCTTATTACGGACTTTGGTCCTAGCTATACCGAATATCAGAAATAGAAGTCGCTCTTCTTCTAATTCACATCAATTTGGCCAAACGTCCGGTGTCTTAGCGGTTCTGTTTAAGACTAGGCACATCAGCCCTGGCATATCTTGCCGAACCTCTGTGACAATGTGCAATGGCCCAGCGACTATTCTATCACTATCAGGCCCCTCTGTCATGAGATCAATCGCCTACGACTAGGCGCATCAGCCTATGACTCAATACATAAATCAATAGACCAAAGATAACAATCACATCAATTGCAAATATCAATGCAATAAGATGAAGTATGTGATTTTGGGAAACTCCAGTCAAATCTAACTCGAGTTGTGCAATCCCACATCAACATCAATTTATACCTTTCGTTTTGTTCTGTCAATTTGACTCTGTCGAAGTCTCGAACTCCCTGCCTATCAAATCAATCTGGCAATAACAATATCGAATACACTGTATCAATGTATAACTCAATTCAAGACCTGTTCTGATCAATACTCAAATCAAACATAATCTGATCCATATCAATGGTATCATGATACAATATCAATCAATACTGAATCTGATCAAAATCAATCTACTGATGTTTCGACGGCATAACAATACACTCTCGGTAACCCCGTCAATCTCAACATCACAGATATAATACCACAACTCATAATCGATATTAATACGAATCATAATCTTCAATAATCACAGATAACAATCGCAAATCTGTATAATCCTGATCATATCAACTCTAAAAATCATAACAATTATATAATCAGTCCGTTCTTCGATCTGACTTCAATTATATACTGATCAGTATACCCAGAACACATAATATCAGTTATATCACAATTCCCCCAATATCATAATCTCAAACGGTATCAGAATTCAATAAAACTTACGTCTTTTTGTACCTTTCGTCGTTAGGAACTCGGTACTGATGTCAGATTACAAATCAGACGGACGGATTTGGCGTAACGCTCAAATTCTCACACGTAAGGACTTGGAGCTTCTTCCCCTCGTTTTTCCTTTTTCTTCCTTCATTCTGAATGAATCGAAGTTTGTTATATATATCATGCATGTCTTAAGCCATATGTCTTGTTCTTTGCAATACACGTCTCGCGCATATGCGCGACACTATTTGGCGCATATGCGCGAGACCTAAGTCTCGGCGCGTGTGTTCTCGGCAGCTCGCGCATATGCGCGCACCTTCCCCGCGCATATGCGCGAGACCTACTGTCTCCGCCTAATGAAGCTCGCGCATATGCGCGCCTCCACGCCGCGCATGTGCGCCCAACCCTCTGTACTCGATAATCACCAATGCATCTCCTCGCGCATATGCGCGTTCCTTCTTCGCGCAGATGCGCCAACTTCTCTGGAATTCTCACTTGTGCTACTGGTCACCTCGCGCATATGCGCACTCATCGTCGTGCATATGCGCCACGAGTTCTGTCTCGCATCTTGGCCCTTCGCGCATATGCGCGCCACTACTCGGCGCATATGCGCGCACTTCTCTGCCCGTCACTCATGCACATACATTTCATTTCAATTCCATGTCTTTTCCGGTCTAAGCCTTTCCGTCTAAATCACCTCAATTATCACCAAATCATTTCGGATTACGGTAATCAAATTCTCGGGCCTTACAAGAAGCTTCGTAAGACTCAATCATAAGTACACTACAAGAAAATATTGAATACACAACACATTAAAGACAACGGTTTTACAAAAAAACGTTGCTTTTGCGCGTTTTTTTAAGCAAAGACAACTAAAAACAGTTGTTTTTTATTAAAAAACACTCAAAGACAAAACCATTGTCTTTTAGCTTACTACTTAGGCCAAAGACAACGGTTTTGAAAACTGTTTTCTATGAACTTGTGTTTTTTGTGTCAACGACAACGGTTTTTGTAAAAATTTTGTGGATTATTGTGTTTTTTGGACAAACCACAACGATTTTAGCAAACCATTGTTAATTAGCGACGATTTTAGAGAATATTTGGCTACGGTTTTATTAAAACCATCGCAATTTTTAAAATATCGACGGTTTAAACAAAAATTTTCACCAATAGCGACGATTTAAACAAAAACCGTCGCCATTCGCGTCGATTGTTTATTAAACCGTCGCTATTAGCGATGGTTTTTGCTTAACCGTTGCTAATCTTAACCGTCGCTATTTGCGACGGTTTAATAAGCATTTTGCTTAATCATTCCTATTTGCGACAATTTAATAAGCAACTGTCACTAATAGCGATGGTTTAATAAACAACCAGCACTAATAGCGATTGTTTTACCAAAAATCGTCGCAAATTGTCTATAAATAACCGCATTTTCGGTCCATTTTCCTCCACACCGTCCACATCTACGATAAATTTTTCTCTCTTAGACGATTTTAGTTTCGATTTAGGGTAAATTTTTGCGCTTCAATTCTTAGTAAATTTCTAAGTGTTAGTTAATATCATGAATATTATTAGCTTAGTCAGATTCCAAGTTTTTTTGGTAGATTTATTTAATTATAAAAGTAAATTTTTTTTATTTTACTTAATAAATTAGCGACAGATTATGTCTAAACCGTCGCTAATTATGACGGTTTTGTAAAAAACCATCGCTAATTTTAGCGACGGTATGTCATAAACCATCGCAATATGTTGTCGTTGAACGCTCTTTCAACAACACTATCAATTACAACAGTTTTCTGGCAGCTATTATCCGTTGTCGTTTTGCGTTTTTGTTTTAGTAGTATGTCCTCAGATAGAATGACTTCTGCATTAGAGATCAGCTTGGTCAAGGGAGATGTGGAAAGTAGTTTGCTTAGTAAAAATTCATCTTCATTATCATCTTGTTGTTTTGCAATGGATTGCACAACTTCCTCAACTTTGACTAGAGTAATCTTCCTCAAAGGTGGAGAGGTGATAGGATATGACTGATTGGGCAGTTTGGCTTCCTTGGAGTCAATGTCAATCGGCTTCTCATAGACATACTGAAATGAAGAACTACCCACTCTCTGCTCCTTGGAATCCACTGGCTCAAACAATTTGTGATCATTCTCCTAGAATTTCACCTTCATCTGCAGGAAGACCATGTCCATATCTAATTTAGGGGTGAATAAATTTATCTGAAAATAGTTCGGTTAGATTGGCAACACTGAAATTTTGTTCTTTTCAATTAGGTTCTCAATAAGTCAAAGTGTGAACAATGCGGAAGTTGACTTACTGAAATTGGTTGAGCAAATGACTTATGAAGAAAATCAGTTGGAGTTTTCTGAAGAGTAGTAAGGTAGGTAGACTGAGATTAAATAAACAAAAGGTTGTTTCTGGATGTTCAGAGATTTCAAAACTCCTACGTCACTCTTTCTTATCTTTTATCAGTCCGATTTTGTAATCAGTTAGGCTTCTTAGAAAACTTCTTATTATGAAAGTTCAGTTTTCCTTCTTGAATTCAGGTAAGTTAGGTTATTAATTATCCATTGAATACGCAATTTGTTCAATCACCAAAACTTAAAATATTCCAACAATTTCCTCTTTTTTGATGTTCGACAAAATTGTGCCAAAAAGTACTAAATTCGTTTATTTTCAACTGTGAAAACATCTAAATTATCTAACTGATTATATAGGCACTTTTTTTCATGTATCATCATCTAAATAGACTAGAGTATCTATTAGTAGGTTTCTTTTGCGCATCAGTAGATTTAGACTGACTGGAACTAGTTGACTTCTTCTTCTCTTCCACTTTTTTGTCAACACCAGATAGTGGCTTTAGGTAGGAACTGACAGAAGCTAACTAAGAACTGACGTCCTCAATATTATCATTAAAATTTGCTTGAGCTTCCTCTATCTTGTGGTAGATTCGAAAGTTATTGACTTGAATTTGCTCACCAAGATGAGAAGAAGTGGTTGCTTGGGCCTTTTTGAGCTACTCCAGTCGAAAAAATTTGTCGATCATGCCTCTTGATTGATCTGACACTTCTTTGAGCATTTTATCTTTCAAAGATTCTAAGAATTCTTTATTATTCAGATTGCTTCTTTTCAGAACTGTTGTAGAGGAGGAGATGACAACGAGATTAGAACTTATCTGATCCAGAGTTGTTTCATTAGTTAAGTCCAAATTAGTAGATCATGGCTCTATTCTTGGTATTTATTTGGATGCAATAACTGTCGGTCCAAGAGCTTGACTGTTAGAAGGCCCTGCTTGTTTGATCATTAGGACTCTTGACTCAGTTTGGCTGATAAGTACCTCAACGTATTCCTCTATATTCTGACTGATTCGTTCTTCCGGTTTCGGATTATCTTGTTCAGTCGTAGCGATCTCAACTACTTCTTGTATAATTTCTTGAACAAAAGAAGCTTCGTCAGATTCAATCGTAAGTACATCCTTAGATATGATGACTTCTGCCTTAGAGATCAGCTTGGTCAAGGGAGATGTGGAAATAGTTTGCTTAGTAAAAATTCATCTTCAATATCATCTTGTTGTTGTTTTGCAATGGATTGCAGAACTTCCTCAATACTGGATAGAGTAATATGCCTCAAAGTTGGAAAGGTGATAGGATCCGACTGATTGGGCAGTTTGGCTTCCTTGGAGTCATCGTCAGTCGGATTCTCAGAGACATACTGAAATGAAGAACCACCCACTCTCTGCTCCTTGGAATCCACAGGCTCAAACAATTTGTGATCTTTCTCCTATAATTTGACCTTCATATGCAGGGATACCATGTCCATATCTAGTTGATTTATCACAGCTATATCATCAAATGCGGTTAGAAATTAAGGATCTTAATTGGATATTTGTTTGACACAAAATGTGATCAAATTTTGAATTTTTAGAAGATTTAGAAGATAATCTCGTCCTTTAAGAGCTTCAGCTATGACCACGGTTTTGACTTGATGTAGAACACCTTTTCTAGTGCTATGTACCTTTTCAGCATATCCCCTTTCTTCAATTTTGTTGCAAAGATGATTGTTCTAAATTCCACCCATTCATCAAAAAACTTTATCATTTCTGCAAAAAAAACATTAAATGCATCCATCAGCAGGTATATTTGAGTCTGGATTGCTGATATTGGTTCATAGATATGAGATTCATCCACCTTAGCTTTTACTTTTCTCGTGGACGTGGATAAGGTAGAGACCTGTCCTGACCTGGTGGATTAAATGGGATATCGGATGCTTTCTCTTTTTGTTGGTCCTGGAGGTAGGAGAGCCGTTTTCATATTGATTTTTCTAGGCGGAGCTGCCACCACTATCAGTTTCAAATTTTCTGTCGGATGGTCAGTAGTCTTGTTTTCAGTATACTAGACCACTTGTATCTGATATATAGATACTGCCTTGATAGGTGGTCTGGACTGGTTTTTGTAGTTGTAGCATTTTTTTGGAAGAGGAGAATGAGTTAATACCTCAGAGTCATAGGATTGCAGAATCAGTTTCCTCATTGGCCTTGGTCTATTTAACTTGCTTCCTTTCTTTTCAACCTGTTTCTTTTGGCGTGAGAGAACGGATATTGTGAAGGGCCTAAAACTTCTTTCTTGAAAATTTGCGCAAAATTAAAAATTTTCTTTTTAAAAGAACTTAAATGGCCTCATTCATAAAATCACTGGTGAATCAAGTTCAATATTTCAAAATATTGCAGCGGAAGAAAATTAAAGTTTTGCCAACAACAACGATTTAAAAATATCCAACGACTGATAAAATTGTTTGCGGAAAAAAAATAACAACTGCTGCTCTGAGGTCCTCGGGTGCCACTACTGCCGACCTAAGCTGGCTCACTGGTCCCCGCCCTCGGCCCTGGCCTCATCAGTACCTACAACAATCAAGTCTAGTGAGCCTAAAGACTCAGCATGCATATATCACAGGTAACGAGTAAAAATCTGAATTAAAAATATGCATGAGTTAACATATCCTGTCCTGAGGCATAATGAAAATAATCTGTACTGAGCAATTATAATACGTGCATAATTGAACTGGAAATCACTGTAAAAATATTTGCTCCTTGGAGCCTGTACTGAAATATCTGGTAAAATTTTCTGTTGAGATTATGTTTTACGCCTGTGGCCACTGCACTAAGCTGAACTGATCGGTAACTGGCTACCGGTTAGGCTGAAACTGAACTGAGCTGGCCGGTCACTGGCGACCGGGTGGTACCATACTGAACTGATCGGTCACTGGCGACCGTATAAAATAACACTCCCACATAGTGAATGAACCACAAGCCATATCGCATAAATCTCAAAAATAATCATTTTCTATTTAATGCACGTAAAATAATTAACTGGCGTAATGAAAATTCCTGTAATTTTACCAACTAGATTGGATTGGATCGTTCCCAGGCTCGCTGCAACCTAACTATGCCATGAAAATTATGCAATAGCTTAAACTTGACCAACGATGCAATTTACGTTCAAAAGATGCGACTATGACGCCTAATGACTTCGCATTTAATCATGACTCCGAGCCAACCTGAACCGACACTGAACCGACGTATAGTCATGATTAAAATACGCTGAAAAATCATAAAATAATGTTCCTAAAATGATAGGGTCGAAATCTAGGTGGAATGGAGGCCAAAACACGAAACGCTCTTTCGAGAGTCAATTTGGCACATTGCACCGTAAATTCTCGTACGACCTCAAAAATGATCCGAATGACAAACGGTCAAAAACATGACCTTCCCAACTCAATGAGGCACTGTCCAGTCAAAGGCTATTGGCTAAAAGCCAACCAAGAACTCAAACGAGCCTTCTGAACGACACAGCAACATGCTGTAATTTCCAGCAGCTGCGCAACTACAAGACTTGCGTTGGTTTCGAGACTATCGGCCATTAGGGGCATGAACCACCGACCAGAGACTCTTACCAACATCCCAAGGAATGATTTGAACCATGGCTAAGGGCCCTAGGCCAGCCACAATCCGCATCACACCATAACTCAACCGAAGGGTCCAACCGAGAGCATCTTGAATGCGTGTGTAGTGTTTATGCTATGATCGATGTCTTGCGTCATTCCAGTGGCCATTTGATTGACCATGGCACGATCTAGACATCTAGGAGCATGATATGAACCGTGGCTAAGGGCCATAGGCCAACCAAGATCCATACCAAGCAACAAAAGAAACGAAACCATATGCTGAAAAATGGAAGGGGCCGAATGGGGAAAGGGGCTGTTTTGATCTTTTGATTAAAAACCGAGGGGCCATGGACCAAGCCACCAAAAGGGCAACTTATTCACGTCTTAGACATGCTAGGGAAGTGATCCAACCATGGCTATAGGCCCTTGGGGCAGCCAAGATCAGATCCTTTCTCCATGACAACAAACTGAATTTTTCGAACAACATTTCTGCACCTATGGGGACTTGCTGTCATTCTGAATTTCCAGCAAGCATGGGGCTGGTTTGAATGGACCAAAATGGTCCTAATGCATCCTACTACATGTATACAAGCTGCCTTGGGAGCCTGGAGTCGATCCAATACCTGAAACTCACAAACCAAAAGAAATCGTGAAGCTTGCCAAGGAAATCGAAAATTCTGCATGTGTGGTTTCAAAATGTTTTGACTTGGATCTCGATTTTTACTTGAATAAACATGATCATGTACTGAAAAATAAATGATAATATGACTTGATTGAGGTTTGAAAGAAATCTAGACATGCCTGGTTTCGTTTCGAAAGAAAACGAACGAAACGACGATGACGCGGCACGGAGGAGGTGGAGCGCTTCTCTTTTCTACCTTACCTTGCTCTCGATTTTTCTCTCTCTTTTTGGCTAGGTACCTCACGATTTTTCTACTGAAAATGAGTGTGAATTCACTCTGAATTTTCGAAAAGGAGAGGGGGGGAAAAATGGTTATGAGGGGTGAGGAGAAGGGTGCACAATATAAGGAAGAATCAAGACCAAGTCCACTCCCCTTTGAATTTTAAATTTTGAATTGATATCAAATGAGTTGGTGGATGCTTCTAGGAGGTAGTGGCCGAAATTTCTCTTGTTCTAGACTAGGATATGTCCATTTATTTAATTAAATTATGCTCCCAAAAATCCTAGAATTATCCTACTAATTACATGCAAAGAATTGGTCAAAGTTGATGAGTTGGAAAATGAATCTTCTAGCACTAAGGGTGGCCGAAAAATGCATAATAAAATAAAGGGAAATGTTGATTATCTAGTCAACTAATAATCCTTGAAAGCCTTACTAATCCTTTAAATAATTTAGTGAGCTAACCCCTTAATTAAATAACTTAAATGAGTTCATTTCTTAATCACCTCAAATAATTAAATTAAATCCTCAAACCTCCCTTTCTAACTTAAATGAACTTGGTTGCTAGCTAAATTAACTTCTGAAAATATTTCTCGAATCTTAAATTCTATCTCAAAACTCCAACTCCGGTCCGGCCTCACTGAAAATACTGAAATGCTAAAAATCAATCTACTGAACTGAAATAATAAATAATTAACTTCAAATAAATGCATCATGCAATGAAGTCAATTAAATTTAAGAAAACCTAGAATTATGCATGGCTTATACGTCTACTGATTTACGGGTTCTACAGTCCTCCCCCCCTTAAATAAATTTCGTCCTCGAAATTAGAACTCACCGAATAACTCAGGGTATCGACTTCTCATCTCCGGCTCAGACTCCCACGTAGCTTCCTCCTCTGAATGGCTGAGCCATTTGACTTTGACTCGCTTAACCAACTTGTTCCGAAGTTTCTTCTCCTGTCTGTCTAGGATCTGCACAGGTCTCTCCTCATAAGATAAGATCGGAGTAAGCTGCAACGGCTCTAAATTCAGCACATGCGAAGGATTTGCCATATACTTCCTCAGCATGGAGACATGAAAGACATTGTGTACTCCGGCCAGATTCGGCGGAAGAGCCACACGATACGCTAGCGTCCCAACTCTGTCAAGGATCTCAAACGGTCCAATGTATCTCGGACTGAGCTTCCCTTTCTTGCCAAATCTCATGACACCCTTCATAGGTGCCACTTTCACGAAGACATGATCGCCCACTGCAAACTCTAACTCTCTCCTCCGCTGATCGGCATAACTCTTCTGTCGGCTCTGAGCAGTCCTCATCCTATCACGGATCTTGACTACTACATCTGCTGCCTGCTGAACAATCTCTGGACCCAACTCTGCTCTCTCTCCTACTTCATCCCAATGAACAGGAGATCTACACTTGCGGCCATACAGCGCTTCATACGGAGCCATACCTATAGACGACTGGAAACTGTTGTTATAGGTGAACTCTACCAATGGTAAGTTCGACTCCCAACTCCCAGAGAAATCAATGACGCAAGCACGGAGAAGATCCTCTAAGATCTGAATAACTCGCTCCGACTGTCCATCTGTCTGCGGATGGAAAGCTGTGCTAAACAGCAACTTCGTACCCATAGTCGAATGCAAACTCTTCCAAAACGAGGAAGTGAATCTGGGATCTCTGTCGGATACGATAGAAACTGGAATACCATGGAGTCGGACTATCTCTCGGATATACAGCTCTGCATATTGAACCATGGTGAAAGTCGTCTTAATAGGCAAGAAGTGCGCTGATTTGGTAAGACGATCTACAATCACCCAGATAGCATTCGATCCTCTGGCTGACCTCGGCAATCCGGTCACAAAGTCCATGGTAATGTTCTCCCACTTCCACTCGGGAATAGGAAGAGGCTTGAGCAAACCTGCTGGTCTCTGATGCTCGGCCTTCACTAACTGGCAAGTCAGGCACTCGGATACAAAACGCCTGATGACCTTCTTCATCCCTGGCCACCAATACAATAGCTGCAGATCTTTGTACATCTTCGTACTCCCAGGGTGAATGGAGTACGGGGACGTATGGGCCTCTGATAAGATGTCTGCTCGGATAGAATCACTGCTGGGAACCCATATCCTATCTCGGTATCTCACAATACCGTCGCTGACTGAATACAAAACACTGCCCTTGGCTTCATCTCTCTTCTTCCACTGTGCCAACTGCTCATCTGCGGTCTGACCGCTGCGAATACGGTCAATAAGAGAGGACTGGATAGTCAAGGTAGATAAACGAGGAACTCTACCTCGAGGATAAGTCTCAAGATCAAACCTCTGCATCTCGATCTGAAGAGGTTTCTGAATCGTCAAATGAGCCATCACTGCGACTTTCCTGCTCAAAGCATCCGCAACTACATTAGCTTTACCCGGGTGGTAGCTAATGTCACAATCGTAGTCTTTCACAAGCTCCAACCAACGCCTCTGACGCATGTTCAGCTCCTTCTGCGTAAAGAAATACTTGAGGCTTTTGTGGTCGGTAAAGATCTGACACTTCTCTCCATACAGATAGTGCCTCCAAATCTTCAAAGCAAAAACTACGGCCGCTAACTCCAGATCATGGGTAGGGTAATTCTTCTCATGAATTTTCAGCTGTCGAGAAGCATACGCTATCACTCTCCCATGCTGCATCAAAACTGCACCTAAACCAAGCTTTGAAGCATCGGTATAAAGGACAAACTCACCAGATCCTGACGGTACAGCCAAAACAGGTGCTGAGATAAGAGCTTGCTTCAAAGTATCGAAGCTCTTCTGACACTCCTCGCTCCACACAAACTTTACATTTTTCTTGGTCAGTGCTGTGAGTGGAACGGCGATGGATGAGAATCCCTGAATGAACTTCCTGTAATATCCTGCTAGCCCAAGAAAACTGCGGATCTCTGATGCATTCTGAGGCACAACCCAATCTCTGACTGCTGCAACTTTCGCCGGCTCTACCTCAATGCCACTGCTAGAAACAATGTGGCCCAAGAACGCCACCTTCTCTAACCAGAATTCGCACTTACTGAACTTTGCGAATAATTTATGTTTCTGCAATGTCTGCAACACTGTGGTCAGATGCCTGCTGTGCTCCTCCCGACTCTTGGAGTAGACGAGAATGTCATCTATGAACACTATCACAAACTGGTCGAGGTACGGCTGAAATACGCGATTCATTAGATCCATGAAGATCGCTGGCGCATTCGTCAGACCGAACGGCATCACTAGGAACTCGTAGTGGCCATAACGAGTCCTGAAAGCTGTCTTCGAGACATCAGCATCTCTCACCCTCAACTGGTGATAACCGGAACGCAGATCTATCTTGGAGAAAATCGAAGCTCCCTGCAACTGGTCAAACAGATCCTCAATCCTCGGCAGTGGGTATTTATTCTTCACTGTAACCCTGTTCAACTCCCGGTAGTCAATGCAAAGCCTCATCGAGCCATCCTTCTTTTTCTCGAATAAGACTGGCGCGCCCCATGGAGAAAAGCTCGGGCGAATGAACTCCTTGTCGAGAAGTTCCTGGATCTGCTTCTTAAGCTCTGCCATCTCTGTCGGTGCTAGTCGGTACGGCGCTTTGGATATCGGAGCCGTACCTGGCATAAGCTCAATGGAAAACTCCACCTCTCTCTCGGGTGGCATACCAGAGACGTCTTCGGGAAAAACGTCTAAGAAATCTCTGACAATCGGAACATCTGTGGCTGACTGGCTGGGTTCCACGGGGACAGATAAAAAGGTCGCTAGAAATGCCCGATACCCTCTATGCATGAGCTTCCTAGCCTGAACATAAGGAATAATACGCGGTAAAGGAAAGTACCTGTCCGGCTCAAATAAGAACTGCTCTATTCCAGGCGGTCGGACAAGAACAGATCTCCGCTGGAAGTCTATCAACACTCTGTTCCTCAATAGCCAGTCCATCCCTAGGATGATGTCAAATTCCGGCATCGGTAGCACAATCAGATCCGCATAAACAAGATTACCGTGCAACTCAAGGTCTATATCTCGGATAACATTGGTGGCTGCCATCTCCTCGCCTGACGGCAACACTACTGAAAAGGCTGTATCTAGCCAAATGGTCTGGATCTTGAGAAAGTTTGCAAAGACCTCCGAAATAAATGAGTGAGTGGCCCCTGAATCTATCAAGGCCTTGGTAGCGGAATCAGATATAAAAATTCTCCCTGAAAGAGCGGAGTTCTAAGTTGAATCCCACTACAAGATCTAAACTTATAGACATGCAAAGGTCAAGGTTCCTCTAGCTTAATTTTCTCTGAAATAAATCTGAGTAGAGCATGCAATCCTACAACAGTTCTAAGTTCAAAATCTAAATCCCGATTCCCAAAACACGGAAATTCAAATAATAGCTTAAAGTTTAAAGGTACCTGTCAACAACATAGTCTCCGGGTTGGTTTCCGCGGCATGGAGAGCAAAAACCCTGCCTTGGGTAGGTAGATTCCTCTGAGGGCACTGCAGCAATATGTGGTCTAGACTGCCACACTTAAAACACTTTCCTGAGCCAGCCATACATGCTCCAGGATGGCGACGTGAGCACCTGGGACAAACTGGGTGCTCCTGAGTACTCGGGGCTGTGCGTCCCCGCTGCTGCTGCTGCTGCTGCTGGCCTCGGTTCCTGGGCGGTCCATGAAAAGGCCTCTTATTCTGCTGCTGATGCTGATGAGGAGGAGGGCGGTGCGGTGCCTGGGCTGGGCGCTTGCCCTGGCTATCCCTCTTGATATCCCGCAGATCCTGCTCTGCGGCTAAGGCCTTGGAGACGGCAACCTCATAAGTAGCAGGGTCAGATACCCTAACATCCCGGCGCAAGATCGGCCGTAAACCCACCAGGAAGTGCATCAGCTTGGCTCTGGCATCATTCGCGATCAGGGGCACAAAGTGACAGCCCCTCTCGAACTTACGGATGAACTCCGTAACCGTCATATCCCCTTGTCTCAGGCTCATGAACTCGGTGGTCAGCCTGGTGCGAACCTCCTCAGCAAAATACTTGGAGTAGAAAACCTCCGTAAAGCGGGTCCAAGAAAGTGTAGCCAATGTCAGGGCTACCGAAGCTCCTTCCCACCATAAGCGGGCGTCTCCAGTGAACAGGTAGGTGGCACATCGGACTCGGTCTGCGTCCTCCAGCTCCATAAAATCGAAGATAACCTCGAGGGATTTGATCCATCCCTCGGCAACCATGGGGTCAAATGCCCCAGAGAATTCCTTCGGGCGCATCTTCATGAATCGCTCATACACAGCCTCGGGCCCTGTCGGCCTGGCTGCGGCTGCGGCTACGGCTGCGGCATTGCCCCCCGCAAACTGTGCGAAGAACTGTGCCATCCCAGCTAACATCTGGGCACTCATGTCCGGTGGGGGCGGTGGAGGAGGTGGTAGGTCTCCCTCTGGTCTACGCTCCTCCCTGTGTTCTCGGCGAGGCTCCTCCTCTCTGATGCGCTCTAAAATGCGTCTAGGGGGCATACTGTTCCAACATAACCCATACGTAACTAACATGCATAATTCCATAATTTATTTTAAATGAACACTGAAATACTGAAAATCTGGAAGCATGCTGACAAAATAATTCATGCTTTAACTGAAATGCTGAACAAAATGCTGAACTGAAAAACTTACAGACCAAAGGCGTGGCTACGTGAGCTTCTCGCGGTCAGTAGTAGTGAAACCCTATACAGAACCTCCGCTCTGATACCAACTGTGAAGGGCCTAAAACTCCTTTCTTGAAAATTTGCGGAAAATTAAAAATTTTCTTTTTAAAAGAACTTAAATGGCCTCATTCATAAAATCAATGGTGAATCAAGTTCAATATTTCAAAATATTGCAGCGGAAGAAAATTAAAGTTTTGCCAACAACAACGATTTAAAAATATCCAACGACTGATAAAATTGTTTGCGAAAAAAAAATAACAACTGCTGCTCTGAGGTCCTCGGGTGCCACTACTGCCGACCTAAGCTGGCTCACTGGTCCACGCCCTCGGCCCTGGCCTCATCAGTACCTACAACAATCAAGTCTAGTGAGCCTAAAGACTCAGCATGCATATATCACAGGTAACGAGTAAAAATCTGAATTAAAAATATGCATGAGTTAACATATCTTGTCCTGAGGCATACTGAAAATAATCTGTACTGAGCAATTATAATACGTGCATAATTGAACTGGAAATCACTGTAAAAATATTTGCTCCTTGGAGCCTGTACTGAAATATCTGGTAAAATTTTCTGTTGAGATTATGTTTTACGCCTGTGGCCACTGCACTAAGCTGAACTGATCGGTAACTGGCTACCGGGGAGGCTGAAACTGAACTGAGCTGGCCGGTCACTGGCGACCGGGTGGTACCATACTGAACTGATCGGTCACTGGCGACCGTATAAAATAACACTCCCACATAGTGAATGAACCACAAGCCATATCGCATAAATCTCAAAAATAATCATTTTCTATTTAATGCACGTAAAATAATTAACTGGCGTAATGAAAATTCCTGTAATTTTACCAACTGGATTGGATTGGATCGTTCCTAGGCTCGCTGCAACCTAACTATGCCATGAAAATTATGCAATAGCTTAAACTTGACCAACGATGCAATTTACGTTCAAAAGATGCGACTATGACGCCTAATGACTTCGCATTTAATCATGACTCCGAGCCAACCTGAACCGACACTGAACCAACGTATAGTCATGATTAAAATACGCTGAAAAATCATAAAATAATGTTCCTAAAATGATAGGGTCGAAATCTAGGTGGAATGGAGGCCAAAACACGAAACGCTCTTTCGAGAGTCAATTTGGCATATTGCACCGTAAATTCTCGTACGACCTCAAAAATGATCCGAATGACGAACGGTCAAAAACATGACCTTCCCAACTCAATGAGGCACTGTCCAGTCCAAGGCCATGGGCTAAAAGCCAACCAAGAACTCAAACGAGCCTTCTGAACGACACAGCAACATGCTGTAATTTCCAGCAGCTGCGCAACTACAAGACTTGCGTTGGTTTCGAGACTATCGGCCATTAGGGGCGTGAACCACCGACCAGAGACTCTTACCAACATCCCAAGGAATGATTTGAACCATGGCTAAGGGCCCTAGGCCAGTCACAATCCGCATCACACCATAACTCAACCGAAGGGTCCAACCGAGAGCATCTTGAATGCGTGTGTAGTGTTTATGCTATGATCGATGTCTTGCGTCATTCCAGTGGCCATTTGATTGACCATGGCACGATCTAGACATCTAGGAGCATGATATGAACCGTGGCTAAGGGCCATAGGCCAACCAAGATCCATACCAAGCAACAAAAGAAACGAAACCATATGCTGAAAAATGGAAGGGGCCGAATGGGGAAAGGGGCTGTTTTGATCTTTTGATTAAAAACCGAGGGGCCATGGACCAAGCCACCAAAAGGGCAACTTAGTCACGTCTTAGACATGCTAGGGAAGTGATCCAACCATGGCTATAGGCCCTTGGGGCAGCCAAGATCAGATCCTTCCTCCATGACAACAAACTGAATTTTTCGAACAACATTTCTGCACCTATGGGGACTTGCTGTCATTCTGAATTTCCAGCAAGCATGGGGCTGGTTTGAATGGACCAACATGGTCCTAATGCATCCTACTACATGTATACAAGCCGCCTTGGGAGCCTGGAGTCGATTCAATACCTGAAACTCACAAACCAAAAGAAATCGTGAAGCTTGCCAAGGAAATCGAAAATTCTGCATGTGTGGTTTCAAAATGTTTTGACTTGGATCTCGATTTTTACTTGAATAAACATGATCATGTACTGAAATATAAATGTTAATATGACTTGATTGAGGTTTGAAAGAAATCTAGACATGCCTGGTTTCGTTTCGAAAGAAAACGAACGAAACGACGACGACGCGGCACGGAGGAGGTGGAGCGCTTCTCTTTTCTACCTTACCTTGCTCTCGATTTTTCTCTCTCTTTTTGGCTAGGTACCTCACGATTTTTCTACTGAAAATGAGTGCGAATTCACTCTGAATTTTCGAAAAGGAGAGGGGGGGAAAAATGGTTATGAGGGGTGAGGAGAAGGGTGCACAATATAAGGAAGAATCAAGACCAAGTCCACTCCCCTTTGAATTTTAAATTTTGAATTGATATCAAATGAGTTGGTGGATGCTTCTAGGAGGTAGTGGCCGAAATTTCTCTTGTTCTAGACTAGGATATGTCCATTTATTTAATTAAATTGTGCTCCCAAAAATCCTAGAATTATCCTACTAATTACATGCAAAGAATTGGTCAAAGTTGATGAGTTGGAAAATGAATCTTCTAGCACTAAGGGTGGCCGAAAAATGCATAATAAAATAAAGGGAAATGTTGATTATCTAGTCAACTAATAATCCTTGAAAGCCTTACTAATCCTTTAAATAATTTAGTGAGCTAACCCCTTAATTAAATAACTTAAATGAGTTCATTTCTTAATCATCTCAAATAATTAAATTAAATCCTCAAACCTCCCTTTCTAACTTAAATGAACTTGGTTGCTAGCTAAATTAACTTCTGGAAATATTTCTCGAATCTTAAATTCTATCTCAAAACTCCAACTCCGGTCCGGCCTCACTGAAAATACTGAAACGCTAAAAATCAATCTACTGAACTGAAATAATAAATAATTAACTTCAAATAAATGCATCATGCAATGAAGTCAATTAAATTTAAGAAAACCTAGAATTATGCATGGCTTATACGTCTACTGATTTACGGGTTCTACAGATATTTAGTGCAGTGAGAGCCTTGAGCTTGTGCAAAGTTATAGAGTTTCTTAGTAAGGCTCCTGAGTCTTCAAACTATCTCATCAAGAGGATGGCGAATCCAACTGATTGCTTCTGATTTTGAATAATCTCCTTTAGAATCTGAAACATGATGACTGACTAGTTAACTTTGAGTCATGTGGCTGTGGTTGTTGTAACGTCTCGAAAATTTGAAGGTCCACGTGAACCACATGCATACAAGTTATCAAATTTCTTATGTATTTTAATTAAATTATTTTAATTGCATGAATTGATTATGGCAGGCATGTTTACATGTTTAAAATGTAGTTTTATTTTAGAATACATAAAAATGTGTTTTAAAATGTTAGACGCGATCGAGGAACGGAGACCAGAGAGCATATAAGGGAAAATATTTTTATTAAATAATAATTTTTAATTGTTTAATGTGTGGTGTATTTTAAATGAAATTTTGGAAAATGATGTGTTTTGAGGTGTTTCTATACGCCGAGTCGTATTTTTAAACGATATTCGATTTTCGACGAAAATATTAATTTTTTGAGAACTTGGCTAATAATTTCACAAACTTTCCAAAACAAAATATTTTAAATAATAACTAATGAGCTTATTGGCCTATTATACTTGGATAATAGGCCCAAGCTTGCACCATGAGTTTTAATTAAAATAAAAGCAAAAAACCCACCCCAAAACCCCACACAACTCACGCCCCTTAACCTAAAATAATACTAGGACTCTTTTTCTCCATCAGCAACACACACCACACGAATTGGAAGGATATTTATGCAAGGTTTGAAGAAAAATTCAGCAAGCTCCTTCCCCTGTCTCTCCGTCAACGTCTCTCGCAACTTCAAGCAGTATTTTGTGCTTAGTAAACTCAAAGACATGTCTTAATTCTTTTTTTCTCATCTATCACACCATATTACTTGATTGAAGCATGATTACATGTAAAATATGTTATTTGTGTATTATTTTCGTTTTTGGGTCATATTATGCCTTGAACATGTGTTTTTATAATGCAAAGCTATTGTAATATATCACCAAGGGGGCTGCCATGTTAGGGACGTAAAAAGGGGCAAAATTCATATTGTTTTAGGGGCCTTGAGGGTCACGGTTTGGGGCTAGATCAGGAGAAGCCAAGGCACGCACGACTCGAAGGTTTAAAGGATGGTAGGGGATTGACTTTGGGGTATTAGGAAGGGAGGCTATGTGGGGCTCTTTCTGTGGAACCCGTAACTTAGACTGCGTATAAACCATGCATAATTCTAGTATTTAAATTAAAATGATTTTTGTTGCATGAGTATTTAAAGTGCCTTTCTTTAAAGTTAATTATTTCATTTAAGTAGTTTTAATTTTATTCTTTCAGTTATTTCAGTGAGGCCGGACTGGAGTTGGAGCTTTGAGATAGAATTTAAGATTTAGAAAACATTTCCGGAGTTTATTTTAGCTAGCAAGTAAGTTCATTTAAGTTAAAAAGGAAGTTTGAGGATTTAATTTAATTACTTGAGGTGAGTAGGAAAATAAGCTCATTTGAGTTACTTAATTGAGGGATTAATTCAATAAATTAATTAAGGGATAGATAAGGCTCTTAAGGTATTAATATTTTGTAACTAAACAATTTCTCCCCTTCATTTTATTGTATTTTCGTCCTCTTAATAGATTAAGCATTACCATGCCAACTCATCACCCTTTTGACCCATTCTTTTTGGTGTTAACATGATAATCTTTCTTTTATGATTAGTCCACCTTAATTAATTAATTATTGAGCATTATCCTAGTCTAGAAAGCTTAATATTTCGGCCCCCACCTTCTAGAGCCATCCATCAACTCATTTGATATCAAACAACAATTCAAAATTCAAAATGAGGGAGACTTGGTCTTGAGTTGCCCCTTATATTTTGCACCCACTTCCCTCACTCCCCTAAACATCTTCCCCTCTCCCTAAGCTCGAAATTCAGAGTCATTTTAGAGGCAAAAATCGTGAGGTTCTAAGGGAAAACAAGAGAGAAAAATTCAGAATCAAGCTAAGTAGCATAGCGCTCCACCTCCTCCGCGCCGGATCGTCTCTTCTTTTCGTTTTTCTTTCAAATGAAACCAGGCATGCATATATTCTTCCTTGACTCTTCAATCAAGTCATACTATCATATTTTTATGTTTCATGATCCCCCTTTCATGTAAAAACCGAAATACATCAGCATTTTCAGAAAAGAACAACATGAAGAATTTCGGCCCCTTTCTTTTCAAGCTTCACGGTTTTCTTTGATGTTGTGGTTTCAGGTATTGGTTTGGTTCCAGGCTCCAAATTCAACATCTAGACATGTTCTAGGATGGATTAGGATCACTTTAGTCCATTATTTCAGCCCCCATTCTTGCTGGAAATTCAAAAATGACAGCAACTCCATTTGTGTCCATTTGTGTTCGAAAATCTGATGTTGCGGTCATAAGGGAATAGATCGGATCTTGGCCGCCCTAGGGGCCTATAGCCATGATTAGATCACTTCCCTAGCATGTCTAAGACGTGACTAAGTCGCCCTTTTGGTGGCTTGGTCCATGGTTAATCGGTTTTTAAATCAAACGCAAGAACAGCCCCTCCCCTTCTCGGCCCCTTTGATTTTGACAGCATGTGTTGGTTCGAGTATGGTTGAATGGTGTGGATCTTGGTTGGCCTAAAGCCCTTAGCCACGGTTCACACCATGCCCCAAGATGTCTAGGTCGTGCCATGGTCAATCAAATGACCACTGGAACGAGACGAGACAGCAAGCGAAGCACAACACCACACACGCAAGCATGAGTGTCCTCGGTAGGAGTTTTTGGTTAGTTGCTGGAATGGTGAGGATTTTGGCTGGCCTAGGGCCCGTAGCCATGGTTCAAATCATTCCTTGGGACGTTGGTAAGAGGTGTTGGTCGGAGGTTTAAGCCCCAATGGCCATTAGCCTTGCAAACGACGCAAGCAAACCAAGCACAGCTGCTGTATTTTTGGACAGCAACTTGCTGTGACGGTTCAGTGGCTCGTTCGAGTTCTCGGTCGGCTTTTAGCCTATGGCCTTGGACTGGACAGTGCCACATTGAGTTAGGAAGGTCATGTTTTCTACCGTTTGTAATTCGGTTCATTTTTGAGGTCGTACGAGAATTTACGGTGCGATGTGCCAAATTGACTCTCGAAAGAGCGTTTCTTGTTTTGGCCTCCATTCACCTAGATTTCGGCCCTCACCATTTTAGGAGCATTATTTTATCATTTTAGGCGTATTTTAATCATGACTACATGACGGTTCAGTGTTGGTTCGGGTTGGTTCGGAGTCATGATTAAATACGAAGTCGGTAGGCGTAATTGTCACATTTTAGAATGTTATTGCATAGTTTGGTCCCATAAATCTATTGCATATTTTTCATGACATATTTAGGTTGCAGCGAGCCTGGGAGCAATCCAATCCAAGCAGTAAATTATTACAGGATATTTAATTGTGACATTTAATTATATTACGTGCATAAATATATAAAATGTTCATTTTTGAGATTATGCGATATTGCTTGTGGCCATTTCACTATCATGGGATTATTGCCAAATCCGGTCGACAGTTATCGGTCCGGTCGCCAGTTACCGGTTAGTTGAGTTTGTTTCACCCAGTATACTGTGGCTACAGTCTAATCAGACGTTTACTATTTTATCCGGTCGCCAGTTACCGGTCATGGGAGCATTTTATTATCTGGTCACCAGTTACCGGTCAGTTTCAGTGCAGGGGCCACTTGCATATACCATAATCTCACCAGGAAAATTATTACAGGCTATTTCAGTACAGGGCTCCAAGGAGCAAACATTTTTACCATGATATTTTCAGTTCAGTTATGCACGTATTATAATTAATCATGACACGACCCTTTTACGATATGCCTCATGACACGACATTTTTATCCCATGAAATTTTACTATAGTATTTACTCGTTACTTACGATATATGCATGTTGAGTCTTTAGACTCACTAGACTTGATTGTTGTAGGTTCTGATGATGCCGGGGCCGAGGGCGGGGACCAGTGAGCAGGCTCGAGTCGGCAGTAGTAGGACCCGAGGACCTCAGTTCAGCATTTATTTTTAATTGATGGCTCAAACGTTTTAATTATTGTTGGAAAAACTTTTTACTGTTATTTCAAAAATGTTAATTCTTCTGCTGCCACATTGAACATCAAATTTTATTTATACATTCATTTATGAAGGAGGCAAATTTCCAAGTAAGGATTTTAGGCCTTTATAGATGGTATCAGAGCGATGGTTCTGTATAGGGTTGTACTACTACTGACCACGAGAAGCTCACGAAGTCACGTCTTTGGTCTGTAAGTTTATATTTACGCATTTTCTTTAAAGCATGAATTATTTTCTTAACGGCATGATTTCATGAAGCATTTTATGTCCAGATTCATTTTATTTGTTCAGTATTTAAATTTAAATAAATTATGGGATTATGCATGTTAGTTACGTATGGGTTATGTATGGAACAGTATGCCCCCTAGACGCACCCTTGAGCGCCCTACTGAGGATGAGCCTCGCCGAGAGGGCAGAGAGGAGCCGAGGCAGGAGTGAGACTTACCACCTCCACCTCCACCGGACATGAATGCCCAGATGTTAGCTGGGATGACTCAGTTCTTCGCACTGTTTGCGGGGAACAATGCTGTGGCGACCAGGCCGACAGGGCCCAAGGCTGTCTACGAAAGATTCATGCTGGGACGTCTGACCCCATGATTGCTGAGGGCTGGATCAAGTCCCTCGAGGTTATCTTCGAGTTCATGGAGCTTGGAGATACAGACAGAGTCCGATGTCCCACATACTTATTCGGAGGAGATGCCCGCTTATGGTGGGAAGGAGCATCGGTAGCCCTGAACATGGCTATGCTGAGTTGGGTACGCTTCACGGAGGTGTTCTACTACAAATACTTTGCTGAGGAAGTGCGCACCAGGTTGACCACTGAGTTTATGAGCTTGAGGCAAGGAGATATGACTGTTACGGAGTTCATCCGTAAGTTCGAGACGGGTTGTCATTTTGTACCCCTGATCGCAAACGATGCTAGAGCCAAGATGATACATTTTTTGGTGGGTCTACGGCCGATCTTGCGCCGTGATGTTAGGGTGTCTGACCCTACTTCTTATGAGGTTGCTGTCTCCAAAGCCCTAGCCGCAGAGCAGGATCAGCGTGATATCGAGAGAGATCGCTTGGGAAAGCGACCAGCCCAGGTACCGCACCGCCCTCCTCCTCAGCAGCATCAGCAGCAGAACAAGAGGCCTTTTCACGGGCCGCCTAGAAACAGAGGCCAGCAGCAGCAGCAGCAGCAGCGGGGACGCCCAGCCCCGAGGGCTCCTGAGCGCCCAGTCTGTCCTAAGTGTTCACGTCGCCATCCTCGAGCATGTTTGTACGGCTCAGGAAAGTGTTATAGGTGTGGTAGTCCTGACTACTTATTTCTGCAGTGCCCTCAAAGGAACCTGCCTACCCAGGGCAGAGTGTTTGCTCTCCATGCGACGGAGACGAACCCCGATACTATGCTGATGACAGGTACCTTAAGCTTTGAGTCTGCATTTGGAACTTAATGTTTTGGGTTAATATTTTGAACATACAATTGCGTTGGGATTGCATGCTCTACTTTGTAATATTTTGGAAATTTAAGTTAGAAGAACTTCAACCTTTGCATGTCTATAAGTTTACTCTTTGTAACTACTAGGTTCAACTTAGAGTTCCGATCTTTCAGGGAGAATTTTTATATCCGGTTTCGCTACGAAGGCATTGATAGATTCAGGGGCAACTCACTCATTCAATTCAGAGGTCTTTGCTAATTTCCTCAAAGTTAAGACCATTGGGCTAGATATAGCCTATTCCGTAGTACTGCCGTCTGGCGAGGAGATGGCAGCCACCAGTGTGATCCGAGACATAGATCTTGAGCTCCATGGCAACCTTGTTTATGCGGATCTGATCGTACTGCCAATGCCAGAGTTTGACATTATACTAGGGATGGATTGGCTACTGCGGAACAGAATTTTGATTGACTTCCAGCGGAGATCTGTTGTAGTCCGACCGCCTAGAATGACGCAGTTCTTATTTGAGCCAGACAGGTACTTTCCTCTACCACGTATTATTACATATGTTCAAGCTAGGAAGCTCATGCATAGAGGGTGTCGGGCGTTTCTAGCAACCTTTGTATCTGTCCCCAAGGCACCCAGTCAGTCAGCCTCAGATGTTCCGATTGTTAGAGACTTCTTAGACGTTTTTCCTGAGGACGTCTCTGGTATGCCACCTGAGAGAGAGGTGGAGTTTTCCATAGAGCTTATGCCAGGTACGGCTCCGATCTCAAAAGCACCGTACCGACTTGCACCGACAGAGATGGCAGAGCTTAAGAAGCAGATTCAGGAACTTCTTGACAAGGAGTTCATTCGCCCTAGTTTCTCACCTTGGGGCGCGCCAGTCTTGTTTGTTAAAAAGATAGATGGCACGATGAGGCTTTGTATTGACTATCGGGAGCTGAAAAGGGTTACAGTGAAGAATAAATACCCACTTCCTAGGATTGGGGATCTGTTTGACCAGTTGCAGGGAGCTTCGATTTTCTCTAAGATAGATCTGCGTTCCGGTTATCACCAGTTGAAGGTGAGAGATGCTGATGTTTCAAAGACAGCTTTCAGGACTCGTTATGGTCACTACGAGTTTCTTTTGATGCCGTTCGGTTTGACGAATGCGCCAGCGATCTTCATGGATCTCATGAATCGCGTATTTCAGCCATACTTCGACCAGTTTGTGATAGTATTCATAGATGAAATTCTCGTCTACTCCAAGAATCGGGAGGATCACAGCAGACATCTGGCCATAGTGTTGCAGACATTGCAAAAGCACAAATTATTCGCAAAGTTCAGTAAATGCGAATTCTGGTTAGAGAAGGTGGCGTTCTTAGGCCACATTGTATCCAGCAGTGGTATTGAGGTAGACCCAGCGAAAGGTGTAGCAGTCAAAGATTGGGTTGTGCCGCAAAATGCATCAGAGATCCGCAGTTTTCTTGGCTTAGCAGGATATTATCGGAAGTTCATTAAGGGATTCTCTTCGATTGCAGTTCCACTCACAGCACTGACCAAGAAGAATGTGAAATTTGTTTGGAGCGAGGAGTGTCAGAAGAGCTTCGATACTTTGAAGCAAGCTCTTATCTCAGCACCAGTTTTGGCCGTGCCGTTAGGGTCCGGTGAGTTTGTTCTGTATACCGATGCTTCGAAGCTCGGTCTTGGCGCAGTATTGATGCAGCATGGGAAGGTGATAGCTTATGCTTCTAGACAGTTGAAGACTCATGAGAAGAACTACCCTACCCATGATCTAGAGTTGGCCGCAGTAGTTTTTGCCTTGAAGATTTGGAGGCATTATCTGTATGGAGAGAAGTGCCAGATCTTTACGGACCACAAGAGCCTCAAGCATTTCTTTACGCAGAAGGAGCTGAACATGCGTCAGAGGTGTTGGTTGGAGCTTGTGAAGGATTATTACTGTGACATTAGCTACCACCCGGGTAAAGCTAATGTAGTTGCGGATGCATTGAGCAGAAAAGTCGCAGTGATGGCTCATTTGACAGTGTCGAGACCTCTTCAGATTGAGATGCAGAGGTTTGATCTTGAGACTTATCCTCAAGGTAGAGTTCCCCGTCTATCTACCTTGACCATTCAGTCTTCTCTTCTGGACCGTATTCACAGTGGTCAGTCATCAGATGAGCAGTTAGCAAAGTGGAAGCAGAGGGATGAGGCCAAGGGCAGTGTTTTGTATTCAGTCAGTGATGGTATTGTGAGATACCGAGACAGGATATGGGTTCCTAGCAGTGATTCTATCCAAGCAGATATCTTATCAGAAGCCCATACGTCGCCGTACTCTATTCATCCAGGGAGTACGAAGATGTACAAGGATCTGCAGCTATTGTATTGGTGGCCAGGGACGAAGAAGGATATCAGGCGATTTGTGTCCGAGTGTTTGACTTGCCAATTAGTGAAAGCGGAGCATCAGATACCAGCAGGTTTGCTCAAGCCTCTCCCTATTCCCGAGTGGAAGGGGGAGAATGTTACCATGGACTTTGTGACCGGATTGCCGAGGTCAGCCAGAGGATCGAATGCTATCTGGGTGATTGTAGATCGTCTTACCAAGTCAGCGCACTTCTTGCGTATTAAGACGACTTTCACCATGGTTCAGTATGCAGAGCTGTATATCCGAGAGATAGTCCGACTCTATGGTATTCTAGTTTCTATCGTATCTGACAGAGATCCTAGATTCACTTCCTCATTTTGGAAGAGTTTGCATTCGACTATTGGTACGAAGTTGCTGTTTAGCACAGCTTTCCATCCGCAGACAGATGGGCAGTCAGAGCGAGTCATTCAGATTTTAGAGGATCTTCTCCGTGCTTGGTCATTGATTTCTCAGGGAGTTGGGAGTCGAACTTGCCATTGGTTGAGTTCACCTACAACAACAGCTTCCAGTCTTCCATTGGTATGGCTCCGTATGAAGCACTATATGGCCGCAAGTGTAGATCTCCTGTTCATTGGGATGAAGTAGGAGAGAGAGCAGAGTTTGGTCCAGATATTATTCAGCAGACTTTCGATGTAGTAGCTCGGATCCGTGATAGAATGAGGACTGCTCTGAGTCGACAGAAGAGTTATGCCGATCAGCGGAGGAGAGATTTAGAGTTTTTTGTCGGCGACCATGTCTTTGTGAAGGTGGCACCTATGAAGGGTGTCATGAGATTTGGCAAGAAAGAGAAGCTCAGTCCGAGATTCATTGGACCATTTGAGATCCTCGACAGAGTTGGGACTCTAGCTTATCGTGTGTCTCTTCCGCCGAATCTGGCCGGAGTACACAATGTGTTCCACGTCTCCATGCTGAGTAAGTACATGGCGAACCCTTCGCATGTCCTGAACTTTGAGCCGTTGCAGCTTACTCCGAACCTATATTATGAGGAGAGGCCAGTGCAGATCCTAGACCGGCAGGAGAAGAAGCTTCGGAACAAGCTGGTTAATCGAGTCAAAGTCAGATGGCTCAACCATTCAAAGGAGGAAGCTACATGGGAGTCTGAGTCGGAGATGAGAGATCGTTACCCCGAGTTATTCGGTGAGTTTTAATTTCGAGGACGAAATTTCTTTTATGGGGGGAAGGATTGTAGAACCCGTAACTTAGACTACGTATAAACCATGCATAATTCTAGTATTTAAATTAAAATGATTTTTGTTGCATGAGTATTTAAAGTGCCTTTCTTTAAAGTTAATTATTTCATTTCAGTAGTTTTAATTTTATTCTTTCAGTTATTTCAGTGAGGCCGGACTGGAGTTGGAGCTTTGAGATAGAATTTAAGATTTAGAAAACATTTCTGGAATTTATTTTAGCTAGCAAGTAAGTTCATTTAAGTTAAAAAGAAAGTTTGAAGATTTAATTTAATTACTTGAGGTGAGTAGGAAAATAAGCTCATTTGAGTTACTTAATTAAGGGATTAATTCAATAAATTAATTAAGGGATAGATAAGGCTCTTAAGGTATTAATATTTAGTAACTGAACAATTTCTCCCCTTCATTTTATTGTATTTTCGGCCCCTTAATAGATTAAGCATTACCATGCCAACTCATCAACCTTTTGACCCATTCTTTTTGGTGTTAACATGCTAATCTTTCTTTTATGATTAGTCCACCTTAATTAATTAATTATTGAGCATTATCCTAGCCTAGAAAGCTTAAGATTTCGGCCCCCACCTTCTAGAGCCATCCATCAACTCATTTGATATCAAACAACAATTCAAAATTCAAAATGAGGGAGACTTGGTCTTGAGTTGCCCCTTATATTTTGCACCCAGTTCCCTCACTCCCCTAACCATCTTCCCCTCTCCCTAAGCTCGAAATTCAGAGTCATTTTAGAGACAAAAATCGTGAGGTGCTAAGGGAAAACAAGAGAGAAAAATTCAGAATCAAGCTAAGTAGCATAGCGCTCCACCTCCTCCGCGTCGGATCGTCTCTTATTTTCGTTTTTCTTTCAAACGAAACCAGGCATGCATATATTCTTCCTTGACTCTTCAATCAAGTCATACTATCATATTTTTATGTTTCATGATCCCCCTTTCATGTAAAAACCGAAATACATCAGCATTTTCAGAAAAGAACAACATGTAGAATTTCGGCCCCTTTCTTTTCAAGCTTCACGGTTTTCTTTGATGTTGTGGTTTCAGGTATTGGTTCGGTTCCAGGCTCCCAAGGCAACATCTAGACATGTTCTAGGATGGATTAGGATCACTTTAGTCCATTGTTTCAGCCCCCATGCTTGCTGGAAATTCGAAAATGACAGCAACTCCATTTGTGTCCATTTGTGTTCGAAAATCTGATGTTGCGGTCATAAGGGAATAGATCGGATCTTGGCTGCCCTAGGGCCCTATAGCCATGATTAGATCACTTCCCTAGCATGTCTAAGACGTGACTAAGTCGCCCTTTTGGTGGCTTGGTCCATGGTTAATCGGTTTTTAAATCAAACGCAAGAACAGCCCCTCCCCTTCTCGGCCCCTTTGATTTTGACAGCATGTGTTGGTTCGAGTATGGTGGAATGGTGTGGATCTTGGTTGGCCTAAAGCCCTTAGCCACGGTTCACACCATGCCCCAAGATGTCTAGGTCGTGCCATGGTCAATCAAATGACCAATGGAACGAGACGAGACAGCAAGCGAAGCACAACACCACACATGCCCGCATGAGTGTCCTCGGTAGGAGTTTTTGGTTGGTTGCTGGAACGGTGAGGATTGTGGCTGGCCTAGGGCCCCTAGCCATGGTTCAAATCATTCCTTGGGACGTTGGTAAGAGGTGTTGGTCGGAGGTTCAAGCCCCAATGGTCATTAGCCTCGCAAACGACTCAAGCAAACCAAGCACAACTGCTGTATTTTTTGACAGCAACTTGCTGTGACGGTTCAGTGGCTCGTTCGAGTTCTCGTTCGGCTTTTAGCCTATGTCCTTGGACTGGAAAGTGCCTCATTGAGTTAGGAAGGTCATGTTTTTGACCGTTTGTAATTCGGTTCATTTTTGAGGTCGTACGAGAATTTACGGTGCGATGTGCCAAATTGACTCTCGAAAGAGCGTTTCTTGTTTTGGCCTCCATTCACCTAGATTTCGGCCCTCACCATTTTAGGAGCATTATTTTATCATTTTAGGCGTATTTTAATCATGACTACATGACGGTTCAGTGTTGGTTCGGGTTGGTTCGGAGTCATGATTAAATACGAAGTCGGTAGGCGTAATTGTCACATTTTAGAATGTTATTGCATAGTTTGGTCCCATAAATCTATTGCTTATTTTTCATGACATATTTAGGTTGCAGCGAGCCTGGGAGCGATCCAATCCAAGCACTAAATTATTACATGATATTTAATTGTGTCATTTAATTATATTACGTGCATAAATATATAAAATGTTCATTTTTGAGATTATGCGATATTGCTTATGGCCATTTCACTATCATGGGATTATTGCTAAATCCGTTCGCCAATTAGCGGTCCGGTCGCCAGTTACCGGTCAGTTGAGTTTGTTTCACCCAGTATACTGTGGCTACAGTCTGATCAGACGTCTATTATTTTATCTGGTCGCCAGTTACCGGTCATGGGAGCATTTTATTATCCGGTTGTCAGTTACCGGTCAGTTTCAGTGCAGGGGCCACTTGCGTATACCATAATCTCACCAGGAAAATTATTACAGGCTATTTCAGTACAGGGCTCCAAGGAGCAAACATTTTTACCATGATATTTTCAGTTCAGTTATGCACGTATTATAATTAATCATGACACGACCCTTTTACGATATGCCTCATGACACGACATTTTTATTCCATGAAATTTTACTATAGTATTTACTCGTTACTTACGATATATGCATGTTGAGTCTTTAGACTCACTATACTTGATTGTTGTAGGTTCTGATGATGCCGGGGCCGAGGGCGGGGACCAGTGAGCAGGCTCGAGTCGACAGTAGTAGGATCCGAGGACCTCAGTTCAGCATTTATTTTTAATTGATGGCTCAAACGTTTTAATTATTGTTGGAAAAACTTTTTACTGTTATTTCAAAAATGTTAATTCTTCCGCTGCCACATTGAACATCAAACTTTATTTATAAGTTCATTTATGAAGGAGGTAATTTTAATTATTTAAAAAGAAAAATTTTAAATTTTCCGCAAATTTCCAATTAGGGATTTTAGGCCTTTACACTTTCAGGTGAAGGGCTGGGCTCGTGAGGGTCCTGGTCTCGAGGAAAGAAGGTCCACACGAAGCTGGAAGGGCTGGAGAAGAAGAGGCACACGGCAGGGCTCTTCCTAGCCGCGGCCGCATGAGGGAGATTATCCATGCACGTTTACATGCATGGGCCGTGGGGGTGGGCCAAGGGGGACTCTAAGGAGTTTAGTCATGGTCCTAGGATGGTGGCTCGGTGGTGGCTCGGGTATTAGAGTCCTAGTCGAGTAAAAGACTCCTAGTCAAGGAACGTAACTCGCGTGGATAGGTTTTGATCGAGGAGCCAGGTGCGTGGGTTAGGGCGAATCCAAAGGGTTCAATAGGGTCCCTAGGAGGTCTAGTTAGGGGTTGGCTCAAGGTGGCTCGGGTGTGGCTCGAGTAAATCGTGAGGTGGCTCGAGGGATACAAGCAAGGGTTCGAATTAGGATAATAATGGCGAAGGGATTCGAACCATGGGCCACGGGGGTCGATTCATGGTTCACGAGGGTAATTTAGGCATAAAAAGTCTATGTTTAAAATTGGGGATTAAAATATCAAGGTTTGAATTAATCCGAAAATTTAACACTTAACGAGTAAATAAATAGGAAATTAAATTGAAAGCCTCGAATTTAATCTAAATAAAAATATGAGAAATTTAATTTAAGCTTAAATAATTATTTGGGATGGTCTAGAGTTAACGAAAGTAAAAAAAAAAGTCAAGATCGAGAAATTCTAAGTCTAGGGGAAAACGGTCATTTTACACCTTAAAATAGTGGATGTCGTGGTAGTGCCCTTAATTCTGTAAATAATGTTAATATGTTTATGAAATTTTATGATGAAACGTTAATGCTAAAAGACGTGTTTCATGCTTGGTTTAAAAGAAAAATGATTTCTATATGCATGAATTGTTATAAGTGATAAAAATATGAAACGTTGAAAGAGGTGAAGTGATTGTAAGTAATACGATGATAGGATTGGAGATATCGGGTGGGAAAAGACCAAAGAGGAAGCCCGTTTACGGGATAAGGCCCTGTAGGGAGCCCGACAATCGTATTTCCATCGACATGATATGATGATATGTAAGGCCAAGGCTCAGTTGACGGGTGAGAGTGTCGCTGATGTCACCCCCGCCCAGTACTGTGTTGCACGTAGATGGATCCATCGACCTTCAGCTGAAACAAAAGTCACAATTAACGATCCGGATTAATTTAAATGGAAAACATATACGTATATGATGAGAAAGAAAATGTATATGATGTAAGGAAAAATATTTAAGTTTATGCATATTCATGAAAAGATATTTTAAGTAAATGTATTTTCACTATTTCATGTAATTTTATATGTACTACTTGTTATCATGGTTAAGGTTTGCTGAGTCAATAACTCACTAGGTGTGATCGATGCGGGTGAGCATGATGTTGATGTTAATGAGGGACTTGATGGTTGATCTTGCTGGACTTTAGGTTCACACAACTCGAGGACCAGTGCTAGTTTTTCGCAAATAAATTACGTTTATGATTTATGCTAAATGATTTGAGTTACTTTTAGGATTTTATAACTTATGATGCTTTTGAGATGTTTTTGAGAGGATGTTAGAGTTAAGGTTATTTTTGAAAATGTTAAAGTTAGGTTGGTTGATGATTTTTGATTTTATGCTTGAATTTCTTTCCTTTGGATTTTCAAATAATAATTGGTGAATTTATTTTAAATGGTGCAAAGGTATTTTTAAAATATATATGTATGTGTATGGTAGTTCGGCCGAATAGTGTGGGAAGGGAAAAAAAATCCTTGTATATTTTAAAGAAAAACGAGTAGTGGACGTTTCAGTTGTTATCACCAAAAAAATTTCTTCTGTGTAGCCATTAAAAGATTCTATCTCCATTAGAATTGACTTGGCCTCAACATCAGCCAGAAGTTGATATTCCAACTTCATCTCTTTCTTCTTTCCAGAAGTCTTGATAATATCACCAGATGCTAAAAATTTCACCTTTATCTCTTCAACTGTTTGTTGAGGTATTAGAGAGAAGTAAGTTAGCCCTTCAATGGGCAGCTTAAACAATGCAGAGAAATAAACTTGCTCGATTAACAGACTATCATCTCCCAAAGGCAACAATATCTTTCCGTGTAACGCCCCAGATTCGACAACTGTACTCACTGTATCAAGACGGGTCTTTCCAACGTGCTTATTTCCTCACTCACACGCATCCTGGGAAATTTCCCAGGAGGTCACCCATCCCAAAATTGCCCAGTGACCTCCCAAAATTGCCCAAGTCAAGCACGCTTAACTTTGGAATTCTTATGTGATGATCTACCGAAAAGATGATGCAGCTTCGTGATATGAGTAGTACCAATCAAATCTTTGAAGCCTTTTTAAACTGTACAGTCCAATACATTGAACAGTCTCGGAATCCCTCTCATTCCCATGTGGGTCGGTTCATTCATGTTCCCTCCACCTAGAAGCCTGACAGAGCCGCTCGTTGTCCGTGCAACTGATGGCACCGGCGATCACCCCCCGCCTCTTCGGCCCCGGGCCTCACATGCCCACCAGGTTCCGCTTGGTTCGTCCCCGAACCACACCGTACTAAGAGAGGTCGGCTCTGATACCACTTGTAACGTCCCAGATTCGACGACTGTCATCACTGTACCAAGACGATTCTTTCCAGTGTGCTTATGTCCTTACTCACACGCACACTGGGAAACTTCCCAGGAGGTCACCCATCACAAAATTTCACCAAGTCAAGCACGCTTAACTTTGGAGTTCTTATGTGATGAGCTAACGAAAAGAAGATGCACCTTCGTGATATGAGTAGTACAAATCAAATCTTTTAAGCCCTCTTCAACTGTACAGTTCATTACATTGAACAGTCTCGGGATCCCTCTCATTTCCGTGTGGGTCGGTTCATTCATGTTCCCTCCACCTAGAAGCCTGCCAGGAGCCGCTCATTATCCGTGCAACTGATGGCACCGGCAATCACCCCCCGCCCTCTTCGGCCCCGGGCCTCTCATGCCCACCAGCTTCCGCTTGGTTCGTCCCCGAACAACACCGTACTAAGAGAGGTCGGCTCTGATACCAACTGTAAGGCCCTAGATTCGACGACTGTCCTCACTGTATAAGGACGGGTCTTTCCAGCGTGCTTATGTCCTCACTCACACGCATCCTGGAAAAGTTCCCAAGAAATCACCCATCCCAAAATTGCCCCAAGTCAAGCATGCTTAACTTTGGAGTTTTTATGTGATAAGCTACCGAAAAGAAGATGCACCTTCGTGATATGAGTAGAGTACCAATCAAATCTTTTAAGCCCTCTTCAACTGTACAGTCCATTACATTGAACAGTCTCGGAATCCCTCTCATTCCCGTGTGGGTCGGTTCATTCATGTTCCCTCCACCTAGAAGCCTGCCAGGAGCCGCTCATTGTGCGTGCAACAGATGGCACCGGTGATCACCCCCCGTCCTCTATGGCCCCGGGCCTCACATGCCCACCAAATTTTGCTTGGTTCGTCCCGAACCACACCGTACTAAGAGAGGTCGGCTCTGATACCACTTGTAACGTTCCAGATTCGACGACTGTCCTCACTGTACCAAGACGAGCCTTTCCAGCGTGCTTATGTTCTCACTCACACGCACCCTGGGAAACTTCCCAGGAGGTCACCCATCCCAAAATTGCCCCAAGTCAAGCACGCTTAACTTTGGAGTTCTTATGTGATGAGCTACCGAAAAGAAGATGCACCTTCGTGATAGGAGTAGTGTACCAATCAAATCTTTTCAGCTCTCTTCAACTGTACAGTCTATTACATTGAACAGTCTCGGAATCCCTCTCATTCCCGTGTGGGTCAATTCATTCATTATCCCTCTACCTAGAAGCCTGACAGAAGCCGCTCATTGTCCGTGCAATTGATGGCACCGGCGATCACCCCCCCGCCCTCTTCGGCCCCGGGCCTCACATCCCCACAAGCTTCCGCTTGGTTCGTCCCCGAACCACACCGTACTAAGAGAGGTGGCTCTGATACCACTTGTAATGTCCCAGATTTGACGACTGTCCTCACTGTATCAAGACGAGTCTTTCCAGCGTGCTTATGTCCTCACTTACACGCACCCTAGGAAATTTCCTAGGAGGTCAACCATCCAAAAATTGTCCCAAGTCAAGCACGCTTCAATTTGGAGTTCTTATGTGATAATCTACAGAAAAGAAGATGCACCTTCGTGATATGAGTAGAGTACCAATCAAATCTTTTAAGCCCTCTTCAACTGTACAGTCCATTACATTGAACAGTCTCGGAATCCCTCTCATTCCCGTGTGGGTCGGTTCATTCATGTTCCCTCCACCTAGAAGCCTGCCAGGAGCCGCTCATTGTGCGTGCAACAGATGGCACCGGTGATCACCCCCCGCCCTCTACGGCCCCGGGCCTCACATGCCCACCAAATTTTGCTTGGTTCGTCCCCGAACCACACCGTACTAAGAGAGGTCGGCTTTGATACCAACTGTAACGCCCCAGATTTGACGACTGTCCTAACTGTACCAAGACGAGTCTTTCCAGCGTGCTTATGTCCTCACTCACACGCACCATGGGAAACTCCCCAGGAGGTCACCAATCCCAAAATTTCCCCAAGTCAAGCAAGCTTATCTATGGAGTTCTTATGTGATGAGCTACCGAAAAGAAGATGCACCTTTGTGATAGGAGTAGAGTACCAATCAAATCTTTTCAGCTCTCTTCAACTGTACAGTCTATTACATTGAACAGTCTCGGAATCCCTCTCATTCCCGTGTGGGTCAATTCATTCATTATCCCTCTACCTAGAAGCCTGACAGGAGCCGCTCATTGTCCGTGCAATTGATGGCACCGACGATCACCCCCCCGCCCTCTTCGGCCCCGGGCCTCACATCCCCACAAGCTTCCGCTTGGTTCGTCCCCGAACCACACCGTACTAAGAGAGGTGGCTCTGATACCACTTGTAATGTCCCAGATTTGACGACTGTCCTCACTGTATCAAGACGAGTCTTTCCAGCGTGCTTATGTCCTCACTTACACGCACCCTAGGAAACTTCCTAGGAGGTCAACCATCCAAAATTGCCCCAAGTCAAGCACGCTTAAATTTGGAGTTCTTATGTGATAATCTACAGAAAAGAAGATGCAGATTCGTGATATGAGTAGAGTACCAATCAAATCTTTTAAGCCCTCTTCAACTGTACAGTCCATTACATTGAACAGTCTCGGAATCCCTCTCATTCCCGTGTGGGTCGGTTCATTCATGTTCCCTCCACCTAGAAGCCTGCCAAGAGCCGCTCATTGTCCGTGCAACTGATGGCACCGACGATCACCCCCCGCCCTCTTCGGCCCCGGGCCTTACATGCCCTCCAACTTTTGCTTGGTTCGTCCCCGAACCACACCGTACTAAGAGAGGTCGGCTCTGATACCAACTGTAACGCCCCAGATTTGACGACTGTCCTCACTGTACCAAGACGAGTCTTTCCAGCGTGCTTATGTCCTCACTCACACGCACCATGGGAAACTTCCCAGGAGGTCACCCATCCCAAAATTTCCCCAAGTCAAGCACGCTTATCTTTGGAGTTCTTATGTGATGAGCTACCGAAAAGAAGATGCACCTTCGTGATAGGAGTAGAGTACCAATCAAATCTTTTCAGCTCTCTTCAACTGTACAGTCTATTACATTGAACAGTCTCGGAATCCCTCTCATTCCCGTGTGGGTCAATTCATTCATTATCCCTCCACATAGAAGCCTGACAGGAGCCGCTCATTGTCCGTGCAATTGATGGCACCGGCGATCACCCCCCCGCCCTCTTCGGCCCCGGGCCTCACATCCCCACAAGCTTCCGCTTGGTTCGTCCCCGAACCACACCGTACTAAGAGAGGTGGCTCTGATACCACTTTTAATGTCCCAGATTTGACGAATGTCCTCACTGTATCAAAACGAGTCTTTCCAGCGTGCTTATGTCCTCACTCACACGCACCCTAGGAAACTTTCCAGGAGGTCACCCATCCAAAAAGTGCCCCAAGTCAAGCACGCTTAAATTTGGAGTTCTTATGTGATAATCTACAGAAAAGAAGATGCACCTTCGTGATATGAGTAGAGTACCAATCAAATTTTTTAAGCCCTCTTCAACTGTACAGTCCATTACATTGAACAGTCTCGGAATCCCTCTCATTCCCATGTGGGTCGGTTCATTCATGTTCCCTCCACCTAGAAGCCTGCCAGGAGCCGCTTATTGTCCGTGCAACTGATGGCAACGGCGATCACCCCCCGCACTCTTCGGCCCCGAGCCTCACATGCTCACCAAATTTTGATTGGTTCGTCCCCGAACCACACCGTACTAAGAGAGGTCGGCTCTGATACCAACTGTAACGTCCCAGATTTGACGACTGTCCTCACTGTACCAAGACGAGTCTTTCCAGCGTGCTTATGTTCTCACTCACACGCACCATGGGAAACTTCCCAAGAGGTCACCCATCCCAAAATTTCCCAAAGTCAAGCACGCTTATCTATGGAGTTCTTATGTGATGAGCTACCGAAAAAAAGATGCACCTTCGTGATAGGAGTAGAGTACCAATCAAATCTTTTCAGCTCTCTTCAACTGTACAGTCTATTACATTGAACAGTCTCG
Source organism: Primulina tabacum (assembly GCF_025594145.1). Classification (NCBI taxonomy): domain Eukaryota; kingdom Viridiplantae; phylum Streptophyta; class Magnoliopsida; order Lamiales; family Gesneriaceae; genus Primulina; species Primulina tabacum. The sequence continues at coordinate 7,549,757 of NC_134566.1, forward strand.
GAATCCCTCTCATTCCCGTGTGGGTCAATTCATTCATTATCCCTCCACCTAGAAGCCTGACAGGAGCCGCTCATTGTCCGTACAATTGATGGCACCGGCGATCACCCCCCCGCCCTCTTCGGCCCCGGGCCTCACATCCCCACAAGCTTCCGCTTGGTTCGTCCCCGAACCACACCGTACTAAGAGAGGTGGCTCTGATACCACTCACTTGTAATGTCCCAGATTTGACGACTGTCCTCACTGTATCAAGACGAGTCTTTCCAGCGTGCTTATGTCCTCACTCACACGCACCCTAGGAAACTTCCCAGGAGGTCACCCATCCAAAAATTGCCCCAAGTCAAGCAAGCTTAAATTTGGAGTTCTTATGTGATAATCTACAGAAAAGAAGATGCACCTTCGTGATATGAGTAGAGTACCAATCAAATCTTTTAAGCCCTCTTCAACTGTAGAGTCCATTACATTGAACAGTCTCGGAATCCCTCTCATTCCCGTGTGGGTCGGTTCATTCATGTTCCCTCCACCTAGAAGCCTGCCAGGAGCCGCTCATTGTCCGTGCATTTGATGGCACCGGCGATCACCCCCCGCACTCTTCGGCCCCGGGCCTCACATGCCCACCAACTTTTGCTTGGTTCGTCCCCGAACCACACCGTACTAAGAGAGGTCGGCTCTGATACCACTTGTAACGTCCCAGATTCGACGACGGTTCTCACTGTACCAAGACGAGTCTTTCCAGCGTGCTTATGTACCACACTCACACGCACCCTGGGAAACTTCCCAGGAGGTCACCCATCCCAAAATTTCCCCAAGTCAGGCACGCTTAACTTTGGAGTTCTTATGTGATGATCTACCGAAAAGAAGATGCACCTCCGTGATATGAGTAGTACCAATCAAATCTTTTAAGCATTTTTCAATTGTACAGTCCATTACATTGAACAGTCTCGGAATCCCTCTCATTCCCGTGTGGGTCGGTTCATTAATGTTCCCTTCATCTAGAAGCCTGCCAGGAGCCGCTCATTGTCCGTGCAACTGACTGCACCGGCGATCACCCCCCGCCTCTTCGGCCCCGGGCCTCACATGCCCACAAGCTTCCGCTTGGTTCGTCCGGAACCACACCGTACTAAGAGAGGTCGGCTCTGATACCACTTGTAACGTCCCAGATTCGACGACTGTCCTCACTGTACCAAGACGAGCCTTTCCAGCGTGCTTATGTTCTCACTAACACGCACCCTGGGAAACTTCCCAGGAGGTCACTCATCCCAAAATTGCCCCAAGTCAAGCACGCTTCACTTTGGAGTTCTTATGTGATGAGCTACCGAAAAGAAGATGCACATTCGTGATATGAGTAGTACAAATCAAATCTTTTAAGCCCTCTTCAACTGTACAGTCCATTACATTGAACAGTCTCGGGATCCCTCTCATTCCCGTGTGGGTCGGTTCATTCATGTTCCCTCCACCTAGAAGCCTGCCAGGAGCCGATCATTGTCCGTGCAACTGATGGCACCAGCGATCACCCCAAGCCCTCTTCGGCCCCGGGCCTCTCATGCCCACCTGCTTCCGCTTGGTTCGTCCCCGAACCACACCGTACTAAGAGAGGTCGGCTCTGATACCAACTGTAACGCCCCAGATTCGACGACTGTCCTCACTGTATCAAGACGGGTCTTTCCAGCGTGCTTATGTCCTCACTCACACGCATCCTGGGAAAGTTCCCAGGAGGTCACCGATCCAAAAATTGCCCAAAGTCAAGCACGCTTAACTTTGGAGTTTTTATATGATGAGCTACCGAAAAGAAGATGCACCTTCGTGATATGAGTAGAGTACCAATCAAATCTTTTAAGCCCTCTTCAACTGTACAGTCCATTACATTGAACAGTCTCGGAATCCCTCTCATTGCCGTGTGGGTCGGTTCATTCATGTTCCCTCCACCTAGAAGCCTGCCAGGAGCCGCTCATTGTCCGTGCAACTGATGGCACCGGTGATCACCCCCCGCCCTCTTCGGCCCCGGGCCTCACATGCCCACCAACTTTTGCTTGGTTCGTCCCCGAACCACACCGTACTAAGAGAGGTCAGCTCTGATACCAACTATAACGCCCCAGATTTGACGACTGTCCTCACTGTACCAAGACGAGTCTTTCCAGCGTGCTTATGTCCTCACTCACACGCACCATGGGACACTCCTCAGGAAGTCACCCATCCCAAAATTTCCCCAATTCAAGCAAGCTTATCTATGGAGTTCTTATGTGATGAGCTATCGAAAAGAAGATGCACCTTCGTGATAGGAGTAGAGTACCAATCAAATCTTTTCAGCTCTCTTCAACTGTACAGTCTATTACATTGAACAGTCTCGGAATCCCTCTCATTCCCGTGTGGGTCAATTCATTCATTATCCCTCCACCTAGAAGCCTGACAAGAGCTGCTCATTGTCCGTGCAATTGATGGCACCGGCGATCACCCCCCCGCCCTCTTCGGCCCCGGGCCTCACATCCCCACAAGCTTCCGCTTGGTTCGTCCCCGAACCACACCGTACTAAGAGAGGTGGCTCTGATACCAACTGTAACGTCCCAGATTTGACGACTGTCCTCACTGTACCAAGACGAGTCTTTCCAGCGTGCTTATGTCCTCACTCACACACACCATGGGAAACTTCCCAGGAGGTCAACCATCCAAAAATTGCCTCAAGTCAAGCACGCTTAAATTTGGAGTTCTTATGTGATAATCTACAGAAAAGAAGATGCACCTTCGTGATATGAGTAGAGTACCAATCAAATCTTTTAAGCCCTCTTCAACTGTACAGTCCATTACATTGAACAGTCTCGGAATCCCTCTAATTCCCGTGTGGGTCGGTTCATTCATGTTCTCTCCACCTAGAAGCCTGCCAGGAGCCGCTCATTGTCCGTGCAACTGATGGCACCGACGATCACCCCCCGCCCTCTTCGGCCCCGGGCCTCATATGCCCACCAACTTTTGCTTGGTTTGTCCCCGAACCACACCGTACTAAGAGAGGTCGGCTATGATACCAACTGTAACGCCCCAGATTTGACGACTGTCCTCACTGTACCAAGACGAGTCTTTCCAGCGTGCTTATGTCCTCACTCACACGCACCATGGGAAACTTCCCAGGAGGTCACCCATCCCAAAATTTCCCCAAGTCAAGCACGCTTATCTATGGAGTTCTTATGTGATGAGCTACCGAAAAGAAGATGCACCTTCGTGATAGGAGTAGAGTACCAATCAAATATTTTCAGCTCTCTTCAACTGTACAGTCTATTACATTGAACAGTCTCGGAATCTTTCTCATTCCCGTGTGGGTCAATTCATTCATTATCCCTCCACCTAGAAGCCTGACAGGAGCCGCTCATTGTCCGTGCAATTGATGGCACCGGCGATCACCCCCCCGCCCTCTTCGGCCCCGGGCCTCACTTCCCCACAAGCTTCCGCTTGGTTCGTCCCCGAACCACACCGTACTAAGAGAGGTGGCTCTGATACCACTTGTAATGTCCCAGATTTGACGAATGTCCTCACTGTTTCAAGACGAGTCTTTCCAGCGTGCTTATGTCCTCACTCACACGCACCCTAGGAAACTTCCCAAGAGGTCACCCATCCAAAAATTGCCCCAAGTCAAGCACGCTTAAATTTGGAGTTCTTATGTGATAATATACAGAAAAGAAGATGCACCTTCGTGATATGAGTAGAGTACCAATCAAATCTTTTAAGCCCTCTTCAACTGTATAGTCCATTACATTGAACAGTCTCGGAATCCTCTCATTCCCATGTGGGTCGGTTCATTCATGTTCCCTCCACCTAGAAGCCTGCCAGGAGCCGCTCATTGTCCGTGCAACTGATGGCACCAGCGATCACCCCCCGCACTCTTCGGCCCCGGGCCTCACATGCCCACCAACTTTTGCTTGGTTCGTCCCCGAACCACACCGTACTAAGAGAGGTCGGCTCTGATACCACTTGTAACGTCCCAGATTCGACGACGGTTCTCACTGTACCAAGACGAGTCTTTCCAGCGTGCTTATGTCCCACTACACACCCTGGGAAACTTCCCAAAAGGTCACCCATCCCAAAATTTCCCCAAGTCAAGCATGCTTAACTTTGGAGTTCTTATGTGATGATCTACCGAAAAGAAGATGCACCTCCGTGATATGAGTAGTACCAATCAAATCTTTTAAGCCGTTTTCAATTGTACAGTCCATTACATTGAACAGTCTCGGAATCCCTCCCATTCCCGTGTGGGTCGGTTCATTAATGTTCCCTCCATCTAGAAGCCTGCCAGGAGCCGCTCATTGTCCGTGCAACTGACTGCACCGGCGATCACCCCCCGCCTCTTCGGCCCCGGGCCTCACATGCCCACAAGCTTCCGCTTGGTTCGTCCCGAACCACACCGTACTAAGAGAGGTCGGCTCTGATACCACTTGTAACGTTCCAGATTCGACGACTGTCCTCACTGTACCAAGACGAGCCTTTCCAGCGTGCTTATGTTCTCACTCACACGCACCCTGGGAAACTTCCCAGGAGGTCACCCATCCCAAAATTGCCCCAAGTCAAGCACGCTTAACTTTGGAGTTCTTATGTGATGAGCTACCGAAAAGAAGATGCACCTTCGTGATATGAGTAGTACAAATCAAATCTTTTAAGCCCTCTTCAACTGTACAGTCCATTACATTGAACAGTCTCGGGATCTCTCTCATTCCCGTGTGGGTCGGTTCATTCATGTTCCCTCCACCTAGAAGCCTGCCAGGAGCCGATCATTGTCCGTGCAACTGATGGCACCGGCGATCAACCCCCGCCCTCTTCGGCCCCGGGCCTCACATGCCCACCAACTTTTGCTTGGTTCGTCCCCGAACCACACTGTACTAAGAGAGGTCGGCTCTGATACCAACTGTAACGCCCCAGATTTGACGACTGTCCTCACTGTACCATGACGAGTCTTTCCAGCGTGCTTATGTCCTCAATCACACGCACCATGGGAAACTTCCCAGGAGGACACCCATCCAAAAACTTCCCCAAGTCAAGCACGCTTAACTATGGAGTTCTTATGTGATAAGCAACCGAAAAGAAGATGCACCTTCGTGATATGAGTAGAGTACCAATCAAATCTTTTAAGCCCTCTTCAACTGTACAGTCCATTACATTGAACAGTCTCGGAATCCCTCTCATTGCCGTGTGGGTCGGTTCATTCATGTTCCCTCCACCTAGAAGCCTGCCAGGAGCCGCTCATTGTCCGTGCAATTGATGGCACCGGCGATCACCCCCCCGCCCTCTTCGGCCCCGGGCCTCACATCCCCACAAGCTTCCGCTTGGTTCGTCCCCGAACCACACCGTACTAAGAGAGGTGGCTCTGATACCACTTGTAATGTCCCAGATTTAACGAATGTCCTCACTGTTTCAAGACGAGTCTTTCCAGCGTGCTTATGTCCTCACTCACACGCACCATGGGACACTCCCCAGGAGGTCACCCATCCCAAAATTTCCCCAATTCAAGCAAGCTTATCTATGGAGTTCTTATGTGATGAGCTATCGAAAAGAAGATGCACCTTCGTGATAGGAGTAGAGTACCAATCAAATCTTTTCAGCTCTCTTCAACTGTACAGTCTATTACATTGAACAGTCTCGGAATCCCTCTCATTCACGTGTGGGTCAATTCATTCATTATCCCTCCACCTAGAAGCCTGACAAGAGCTGCTCATTGTCCGTGCAATTGATGGCACCGGCGATCACCCCCCCGCCCTCTTCGGCCCCGGGCCTCACATCCCCACAAGCTTCCGCTTGGTTCGTCCCCGAACCACACCGTACTAAGAGAGGTGGCTCTGATACCAACTGTAACGTCCCAGATTTGACGACTGTGCTCACTGTACCAAGACGAGTCTTTCCAGCGTGCTTATGTCCTCCCTCACACGCACCATGGGAAACTTCCCAGGAGGTCAACCATCCAAAAATTGCCCCAAGTCAAGCACGCTTAAATTTGGAGTTCTTATGTGATAATCTACAAGAAAAGAAGATGCACCTTCGTGATATGAGTAGAGTACCAATCAAATCTTTTAAGCCCTCTTCAACTGTACAGTCCATTACATTGAACAGTCTCGGAATCCCTCTAATTCCCGTGTGGGTCGGTTCATTCATGTTCCCTCCACCTAGAAGCCTGCCAGGAGCCGCTCATTGTTCGTGCAACTGATGGCACCGACGATCACCCCCCGCCCTCTTCGGCCCCGGGCCTCATATGCCCACCAACTTTTGCTTGGTTCGTCCCCGAACCACACCGTACTAAAAGAGGTCGGCTATGATACCAACTGTAACGCCCCAGATTTGACTACTGTCCTCACTGTACGAAAACGAGTCTTTCCAGCGTGCTTATGTCCTCACTCACACGCACCATGGGAAACTTCCTAGGAGGTCACCCATCCCAAAATTTCCCCAAGTCAAGCACGCTTATCTATGGAGTTCTTATGTGATGAGCTACCGAAAAGAAGATGCACCTTCGTGATAGGAGTAGAGTACCAATCAAATCTTTTCAGCTCTCTTCAACTGTACAGTCTATTACATTTAACAGTCTCGGAATCCCTCTCATTCCCGTGTGGGTCAATTCATTCATGTTCTCTCCACATAGAAGCCTGACAGGAGCCGCTCATTGTCCGTGCAATTGATGGCACTGGCGATCAACCCCCCGCCCTCTTCGGCCCCGGGCCTCACATCCCCACCAGCTTCCGCTTGGTTCGTCCCCGAACCACACCGTACTAAGAGAGGTTGGCTCTGATACCACTTGTAACGTCCCAGATTTGACGACTGTCCTCAATGTACCAAGACGAGTCTTTTCAGACTGCTTATGTCCTCACTCACACGCACCCTAGGAAATTTTCCAGGAGGTCACCCATCTTAAAATTGCCCCAAGTCAAGCACGCTTAACTTTGGAGTTCTTATGTGATAATCTACCGAAAAGAAGATGCACCTACGTGATATGAGTAGTATCAATCAAATATTTTAATCCTTTTTCAATTGTACAGTCCATTACATTGAACAGTCTCGGAATCCCTCTCATTCCCGTGTGGGTCGGTTCATTCATGTTCCCTCCACCTAGAAGCCTGCCAGGAGCCGCTCATTGTCCGTGCAACTGATGGCACCGGCGATCACCCCCCGCCTCTTCGGCCCTGGGACTCACATGCCCACCAGCTTCCGCTTGGTTCGTCCCCGAACCACACCGTACTAAGAGAGGTCGGCTCTGATACCACTTGTAACGTCCCATATTCGACGACTGTTCTCACTGTACAAAGACGAGTCTTTCCAGCGTGCTTATGTTCTCAATCACACGCACCATGGGAAACTTCCCAGGAAGACACCCATCCCAAAATTTTCCCAAGTCAAGCACGCTTAACTATGGAGTTCTTATGTGATGAGCTACCGAAAAGAAGATGCACCTTCGTGATAGGAGTAGAGTACCAATCAAATCTTTTCAGCTCTCTTCAACTGTACAGTCTATTACATTGAACAGTCTCGGAATCACTCTCATTCCCGTGTGGGTCAATTCATTCATTATCCCTCCACCTAGAAGCATGACAGGAGCCGCTCATTGTCCGTGCAATTGATGGCACCGGCGATCACCCCCCCGCCATCTTCGGCCCCGGGCCTCACATCCCCACAAGCTTCCGCTTGGTTCGTCCCCGAACCACACCGTACTAAGAGAGGTGGCTCTGATAACACTTGTAATGTCCCAGATTTGACGAATGTCCTCACTGTTTCAAGACGAGTCTTTACAGCGTGCTTATGTCCTCACTCACACGCACCCTAGGAAACTTCCCAGGAGGTCTCCCATCCAAAAATTGCCCCAAGTCAAGCACGCTTAAATTTGGAGTTCTTATGTGATAATCTACAGAAAAGAAGATGCACCTTCGTGATATGAGTAGAGTACCAATCAAATCTTTTAAGCCCTCTTCAACTGTACAGTCCATTACATTGAACAGTCTCGGAATCCCTCTCATTCCCGTGTGGGTCGGTTCATTCATGTTCCCTCCACCTAGAAGCCTGCCAGGAGCCGCTCATTGTCCGTGCAACTGATGGCACCGGCGATCACCCCCCGCCTCTTCGGCCCTGGGCCTCACATGCCCACCAGCTTCCGCTTGGTTCGTCCCCGAACCACACCGTACTAAGAGAGGTCGGCTCTGATACTACTTGTAACGTCCCAGATTCGACGACTGTTCTCATTGTACCAAGACGAGTCTTTCCAGCGTGCTTATGTCCTCACTCACACGCACCCTGGGAAACTTCCCAGGAGGTCACCCATCCCAAAATTGCCCCAAGTCAAGCACGCTTAACTTTGGAGTTCTTATGTGATGATCTACTGAAAAGAAGATTCACCTTCGTGATATGAGTAGTACCAATCAAATCTTTCAAGCCTTTTTCAATTGTACAGTCCATTACATTGAACAGTCTCGCAATCCCTCTCATTCCCGTGTGGGTTGGTTTATTCATGTTCCCTCCACCTAGAAGCCTGCTAGGAGCCGCTCATTGTCCGTGCAACTGATGGCACCGGCGATCACCCCCCGCCTCCTCGGCTCCGGGCCTCACATGCCCACCAGCTTCCGCTTGGAGAGGTCGGCTCTGATACCACTTGTAACGTCCCAGATTCGACGACTGTCCTCACTGTAACAAGACGAGTCTTTCCAGCGTGCTTATGTCCTCACTCACACGCACCCTGGGAAACTTCCCAGGAGGTCACCCATCCCAAAATTTCCCCAAGTCATGCACGCTTAACTTTGGAGTTCTTATGTGATGAGCTACCGAAAAGAAGATGCACCTTCGCGATATGAGTAGTACAAATAAAATCATTTAAGCCCTCTTCAACTGTACAGTCCATTACATTGAACAATCTCGGGATCCCTCTCATTCCAGTGTGGGTCGGTTCATTCATGTTCCCTCCACCTAGAAGTCTGTCAGGAGCCGCTCATTGTACGTGCAACTAATGGCACCGGCGATCACCCCCTGCCCTCTTCGGCCCCGGGCCTCACGTTCCGTCTTCAGTTATTATCTCTCTCGTGTAGAAACTTTTCAGCTCATCCATGTAGATGTTCAAAGATGAACTGAAAAAGCCCTGAGTCCAGATGACTTAATAACTTTAAAGACTTAAGAGACAACAACATCTTCCAAAGAATAAATTGATTTCAAATCGATTGCAAGAGCGTTCATGATACAAGAACGCAGCAAATATCTTGAGATTCAAATGAGAGACAACAACATCTTTGGAATGAGATTCAAATTTATTTGCGGCGTCCGTCAATAGTGATGGAGTTTTTCATTATTATTGTAAAACTCCATCACATACAATAATTTTGAACTTTTATATTTAAAAAAAATTATTTATAAAAAAACTTAGTGACAGGATCGATTAGGGATATCATCATTGAGCTACAATAGCTTGATTCTTGAAATATTGAATACCGATGAATTAAATCGAGTTTGGTTTTCAAACCAAGCGGAAGACACTCGAAATAATCATTCGTAGAAACCGAATAAATATTTTGTAAATGATTTAAAATAAATGCAAGTTGAATGAGCAAAAAAATATTTTGGTTGAAGCATTTTATCAAACACTTGGTATGCAATAATTTTGGTATTTGAAGAACACATAAAATGCTTCAACAATGCATCTTTAAAACTATGAAAATGATAAGTAAATGCAATAAACAAATAGACACGAATTTGTATATGGATGTTCAGAGACTTCAAATGCTCCTACGTCACCCATTCTTCCCCTTAGGAATGATTTACTAGAAGACTTTGATCTATACAACTACTTGTATAAACCCGATCCGGAAGGGCAGCACCTAACTAGAACTCCTAGCATTCAAGATTGTAGGCAGCACCTCACAATCAGCATATTGTTTAATGTCTCATATGCAAAGACTACATACACATGTTTATTGTCTTTGTGCAAGACTCACTCAACAATATTTGAAGTTCAACTCTCTTGTATATGTGTGAGTGATTGTGTGTGAGGAATTTATCATTTACGGTGCACATATCAAATGTATCATCACACAAGGGCTTGTGCTCTCAACTTGATGATTTCTTCATGCTAACTGCTCATGCTTTGTATCATCTTCGAAAGCTCTTGTTTGATATGCTAGATGTTGTATTTATAGGCCCCAACAATGATATATATGTTAGACACAAGAATATGACCGTTTGGAATGTTTCTGTACTTTTTCTGAAATTGCAACGGTCAAATTCGCCTTGCTGGGCATTTTTCCGAGTGGTCAACTGGTCCTGGTCAACTGGTCTTCAGCTGGTCTGGTTCAATTGGTCTTCAGCTGGTCTGATTCAGTTTCAGCTGGTCTGGTTCAGTTTCAGTTCAGTTGGTCAATTGAAATCAGGGCTGATTTCAATTTGTGCAGAACCACTAGCTTCATCGTCATTTATTAGCATCTTAAGCTTCGATTCAGACTTTAACTTTTAAAGATGATTTGTAGATCATTGTCTTATCTTTCCAACGCATACTGAATCAATTCATTCTAATAATTGAGCTGAGAGATATGACCAAAATACCGCAACAGCTCATACCAAACCGATTGCTGTTTTCGTGCAATCCGTTTTGTAATTCAGCGATGCGTTAGACCTTGATAACATCCGAATTTGCCCAACTGACGTGAAATACGACTTGTCCCAAATTACGTTTTCTAGCCAGACCTATTGACGGATTGTCAGTTGAATCATCCAGTTGAGAGATATCATAAAATAACAAAATTTGCCAGAAATTCAGTTTGTGCAGAATTTAGTTTCAGTCTGCTTCTTGTTTTAATAACTTCACACTTCAGTAAATATTTTAGAAACACAATAACAAGTTTTGTTAACATCAAAACCAAGATTGCGAATATGAAATGTTCCAACAATCCAGAGGCGCATAACATGATGGACAAAATCCTCCGCCTGCTCGCAAGCTATTCTTTTTTAAATTGCCGAGTGAATAAACTCTGCCAGATGGCGGCGTTGAGCGGCTCTATTTCTTGACTCCGATCTGCAAGTTCTACACCAAGAATGATGATGGAGTTTCTCTAGCCCCTATGTTGATCATGAATCTAGACAAGGATTAGTTGGAGACTTGGCAAGTATCAACTACATATCAACCTCTACAAGTACTATATATTTGTGTGTAATTAATCCTTAATAATTGTATGTGTAGGTACCACTGTGAGAACCCGGATTTTTCGAAACAAAGCACCTCAAAAAGCTCGGAAAGTAGCTCAAAAAGAAGCCGAGGCAATGCAAAACCTTGAGAATTGAGGGTACGTCGCTCGGAAGAGGAAACCCTCAGCTCACAAGCTAAACCCCTCAGCTCAAGGAAGCTCCAAGATTCTTGGAAAAGAAACTCTCAACTCAAAAGCTAAAACCCTCAGCTCAAGGAAGTTCATTCATTCTTGGGGAAAAAACCCCTAGCTTATGAGCTCGATCTTTCAGCTCAAAGAAGCTCAACCATGCTTGTCCTAAAAGGGCCAAAAAGTGAGCTAAAGGAGGAGTTAAAGGATTGGACAAACTTAGTATGCAAGAAATGACCATTGAGATAACCAATGAAGGAGCTAAGGGAGGAGCTAAGAGGCTAGGACAAATTTATGGTGCAAGGAATGACTCTTGGTGCTTGGCATATCTTTGACCACCATTATGATCATCATTACTCCATTCTTGGAGGCCAAGAAATCAGCCAAATGGCTAGGTGGAAATCCTTTCTTTATCTTATAAATACCACCTCAAGGTTGGAAGAAAACCACACCAAAAAGCACTCTCAAATTTCGGCCAAAGGAGAGCAAGGAAGAGGAGGAAATTCTTGCAGTGCAGGCGATCAAAATTTACGTCGAAGTGCTGCTAAAATTGTGTCTCAGTCTGCTCGAAGGAATAATCGAAGTGCTGCGCGATTGAAGATCGCATTTGTTAAAGTCACGATGAAGTGCTGCTCAACTTTCGAGAGAAATTTTGTACGAGAATCAGTAAGTGGGCTTTTGTTACATATTTGTTTGTATTTTTAAACTTTGATATACATAATATGACATGCTTATATGTATGTTCATATTTTCGAAAATTGCTATATGTTCTTTTTAAAAATTTCGATCGATTATGTGTTTCTTCTATGTTTCGAAATTCTTTGATTCCGCTGAATTCGTTTGAAAATCTGATATCTGAAAATTCTGCTAAGTTTTGTTCGATAGAAATCCGAAATATTTGTTACACTGTTACGATTCAATTTGAAATGGGACGAGAATTGTGATTATGTCTGGCCCCCAATGGTGGGTATAAAACCATTTTCGTTTGGCCCCCAATGGTGGGTATAAAACCATTTCTGTCTGGCCCCTACCGGTGGGAATAAAACCGAGTTCTGGCCTCACCCCTTAGAGGACTAACATATTGGGGACAATTTGACCATGGAAATGAGATGAGTAACAGTGTTCAGTCTGTTCCGATCTGTTCTGTTCTGAATTGTTCTGATCTGTTTCTGAATTGCTCTGAATCGTCTGATAACCTCTGTCTCATATTTGTTTAGTTTCTGTTATGATGAGTTAAAAGTAATAAGATTTGAAAGTTTGTTAAAGAAATGTTTTAAAGAGTATGTTCTATATGTATCATTTGAAAATCGATCGACCCCCACTTGCTGAGTGTTTCCCAAAACACTCACCCCTTACAAATTTCAGATTAAAATGAAAAGCAACTGAATGAGGAGGAACAAGAAGCCTTCTAGGGATGGTAGCCGATGAGCAAGATACAAGAAATCAAGACTTTATTTTCCTTTTGTTCAGTTTCCGCATTTGCAACTCTGATGTATTTTTATTCTATTGTCAATGTAAAGACAATGTTTTAATTATGAAATAGACTGGTTTTTGGCATTTCGATACGAGGCTTAATTGTTTTCAAGAAATTGTTAAACAATGCCGGATGTCACCGACGCTTCGGACACGGGGCGTGACATTTAAGTGGTATCAGAGCCGCCAGGTTCATAATCCCGCTGGGATTTTGACAGAAAAAATTTGAAGATGTCAAATTTTGGAAAAAGCCTAGTACATTCTGAAACAAACTCTCATTCTTTCCAAAATTCTTTGAGAAATTCGAAATCTATTTCCTTCAATCGTTCTGAAAACCCCTAGTATCGAAAATCTCACGACAACTTTGTTTATGCATTTCTATTCTTTATTCGATTCTGAAATTTTACCTCAACGGATGCCTTCGTGCTCGTGCTCAATCCGTCCTTTGCAAGCGTCAACATACCATTGAAAACCAAACACGAGAGATTGCAACCCTAAAGGATCAAGTCGCTATAGAAAAACAAGAGAACAAGAACTCGTAAAGATTAAGATCGTACTTCAAACTGATATACAACGTGTCACCTATCACCATGATAGATCAAAGAGCCTGCTCGCCCTAACACTACGTAACCCATCTCACGTGATATGACCCCTAATCGAAAGTTGATAGTAAAGATTGAAACTGAGAAGGATCTTGCTAACCGCTCTTTTTATCAACATGAAGGCCTTTCTAGCAAGCCAGAACGTTACATCTCCAAGCTTCATGGTGATATGGATAGAATGCAAGAACAACATAACTATATGCACCTTGTCATGGAAAGAATGGAAGAAGAAGAAGAAGAAGAAGAAGCACCTATGGAAGTAAAGGAAAAAGAACAGTGATGATGAAGAGATGATAAGGTAGGCTGGACTGGTATTATGGCTAAATGATATGAAAGAAAGAAGTGCAACATTTCTTTGAGAATGTACAGAGATAAGTTGAATTATATTTTTGGGAACATACCTATCAGAAATAATTTGACTTATATTTTTGGGAATACAAATACTCTGATATAAGTTGACTTACATTTGTGAATTTACTTATCGAAGATAAGCTTCCGACTTAAGATGAAATTTTTTATTCGGGGATAATAAATTATTTATGAAAATATGAGATAAGATTTATATAAGTTTTGATATTAAAATATAAAAGTTGATTTTTATGTTAATAATTAACGGTATGGACATTTAAATTTGGGATATTAAGCGATAAATTTAAATATGTAAGATTTTGGAATATTTAATAAAGGTAAGAAACAATAACTTAAGTTAAGAAATTAAGGTCATTACCTTAGGTAAATAAAGAGAGTTATGAGATATTGGTGGACATCGAGGGAAATGTAGCATGCATAATAGGTTCTTACTCTTCTTATAGTAAAAAGAAAAATAAGGGAAAGATTTGTGGAGAAAGACATCCAACGAAACTTGTTTGTATTAAAGCATGTTAGGCTCATAGTTTTGATTAAAGACAGATTTATTAAAAGAAGAATTGTTTGAAGAATTAGTTTCTTCCGTACAAGGTTGAAAGAAATTTTAACTAGGTTATTAGGACTTAAGTCAATAGGCTAATAAGGAGTTATGTTCTAAGATTCTTTATTGATTTTAAGTTTTGAGACATTAATCGTGATAATTTTAAGATAGAATAAAATAAGTATGGATACGCATATATTCAGTGCCGATTTTATTTAGTGTACTATGGTAAATTTCACATCATTCTGATAATTGGTTGGTTGGACAAGAATCATGCAATGGTAAATGGTTCGGGGTAAGAATGCCAAACTCCAATCCAAGAATAAATCATATTTTATGGTAAGGATAAGGAACCGAAATCCTTCCTTTCTGCCACTCAGATCTAGAAAGGCATGGAGTACGGGAAGAAGTCTAACTAGCAATAATGAGAGAAGAAAAAGAAGGAATTAAGCTCAAGATATAAAATATTCCTGTGGTAGCGAGCTTCGAAAAGGTTACTTTGAATTATCTCAGACTGTGAAGTAGAATTCGAAAGTAACTTGATGGTTTGTGCTACACTAAAATCTAAGGAACCCTAGCAAATGGCTTCAGTTAAACTCAAGAAGCCAAAAGATCAATTCCAAGATTTGTTAGTCAAAAACAAATCAGACTAAGTGCCTCTCCTTGGAGAGTTTCAGTCTTATTGACACAAAAGAATGGTGAAAGCACAAGATAGTGTGTCGATCTACAAAGAACACAATAAGATCAAGAACAAATGTCATTTTTCAAGAATATATGACTTTTTCTATAAGTTAAAAGGAGCTAAGATCTTTTCGAAGCTCTATCTAAGGTCAGACTACCCCAATTGAAGACCAAGGCAGAGAATATTCCTAAAACAGCCAAAAAAAAAAAAATAAAAGGGTATGGACACTATGAATTCACGATAATACCTTTTGACCTGACCAATGCTCCAGCAACATTCATAAAACTCATGAATAAAGTGTTCAAGAAAATTTCTCGACAAGTTTGTGGTATCATTTATTGAGGACATTCTTGCATATTTAACAAGTTAGTAAGACCGCAAGGAAGATCTTCGTCTTGCTCTACCGATACTCTGAGGAAAATAAATAAATACTAAATTTAAGAAATGTGAATTATGAAAAAAAAAATGTCACATTCTTCGGTCATATAATCTCTGAAATGGGCATATCAAGGGATCACCAATAAGATGGAGGCAATCATAGAATGGCCTTGAGCGAATACTGGAATAGAAATTTGAAGTTTTTGGGATTAGTTGGCTATTAAGAAAATGTGTTGAAGGATTTTCTTCCGCTCACCAAGCTCACTCAGAAGAACTCTAAATTCAATTAGAGTGAAGAATGTGAGAAGAGTTTTTAGATCTTGAAAAAGAAACTCGTTTCTACGCTAGTATTAGTACTTCCCGAAGAAGGCAAAAATTTCACAATTTATAATGATGCATCAAAAGAGGATTGTGATGTGTTCTCATTCAAGAGGACAAGTAATTGCCTATGCAACGATGAAATTAAAATCATGTGAGAAAAATTATCCAACACATGATAGTGAATTAGCCACGATTATATTTGAGCCAAAGATCCAGAGAATCAATTTCTTTGGTGGCAAATGTGTGAAATTTATCGATAATCAAAGCCTCAAATACTGTTCACACAAAAAGAATTAAACATGAGGCAAAGATCGTGGATCGAACTACTGAAGATATGTTAGGGCGTGTGCCATGGACCTCGGAGGAATTAAATAAACACCCCCCTTGATTGAATTTGCCGATAACAATAATTATCATGGAAGTATTGAAATCAGAGAGAAAGTTATCATGGTACTTGAATTGTTGATAAAGTAGCTATTATCAAGGAAAAACGCAAGGCAACTCATGATCGACAAAAGAGCTGGGCTGATTTAAAGTGAAAACCGTTGGAGTTTGAAATCGGTGAGAAAGCTTACGATAACGTTTCCCTATGAAAAGAGTGGTTCGATTCAGCAAATCTAAAAAGCTAACTCCAAGGTATTTCAACCCTTGAAAATACTGGGAAAAGTGGGAAACCTAGCTTATCGGCTGGCTTTACCACCAGGCATGTCAAGGATTGACAACGTCTTCCAAGTCTCACAGCTAAGGATGTAACGCCCTGAAAATTTAAAGGTCCACGCAAACCACATGCAAGCAATTATTAAATTATCTTGTATTTTAATTAAATATTTTATTGCATTAATTAATTATGTTGTGCATAATTGCATGTTTAAAATATATTTTTCTACATTGTTGCATTAAAATGTATTTTTAAAAAGGTTATTCGAGTTGCGATCGAGGAACGGAGACCAAGGGCTGAAAAATAGAAAATGTTTTTTATTAAATAGTTGTTTTTAATTATTTAAATTAAGGGTGATGCTTTTTCTTGTTTTTGAAAATAAGGGGTTTTGAGGTGATTTTATACGCCGGGACATAATTTTTATCGGTGTTGGTTTTTCAATAAAAATGCGAGCTTTTTGGCAACCCGGCTAATAAATTCACAAATTTATTTAAACAAAAGCCATGATAATATTTTATTTAAATCCCAAACAAGCACTAGTGGGCCTAAACTTGGCTTAATAGGCCTAAACTTGAGTTAATAACTTAATTTACTATATAATATACAAATCCCCACCCAAAACCCTACACAAGTAATCGGCCAAACACTTTCTGAAAATTTTCTCCCAATTCTCCCCAACCCATGTCATGGCACACACAAATTTTTATGAAGGGAAAAGCACCAATTTTTCAAGTGAAACATCAAGCCATCGTCTCTTCGTCGCCGTCCTTCAATCGTCAACGTTTTTATCGTGCATTTAAAACGCAAAGGCACGCCATAATTCTCCTTTTGCTCATTCATCACACCATAATATTTATTTAATTGTGTTATGCATGAAAAATAATTGTGTTTGATTATTTTACGGTACGTTACGTATTTTCAAAGTTTTATCGAATTTACGCTTGTTTTGAAATCGTTCTTTTTAAACCAACGGACACCTGCCATGACACGATAAAATATGATAGAATTATGTTCAAAACATGAGTAATTTAAAGGAAAAAGACAGCTGGAACCGTAGGAAAGAATACAAGTGAAGAACGTAGGGTCATGGATTGTGTAATATACAAGTTGATCGATCTCTATGCATGGGGCTTAGGGGTTCGACCAGGGCTCGAGGGGGCCTCGTGCTGGATGTGGGTCAGGGTCAGGAAGGGTCTTAGGAGGAGTCCTTTAAAGCAAGGACTCGTCGCGTGCTGGTGGAGTACAGCAGCGGCCAAGGGACTCGCTGCTGGGGCTGGGGGGCTCACGGTAGGTTCATCAGGGTCTCAGGGTCATGGGAAGGGGTCGGGCCAGGGTTTGGTGCAAGTGGGTAGGCTGTGGCTCGAAGGAACATGATGAAACGTAAGAGAAGAAAGCTTCACGCGAGGACTGCTGTGCTGTTTGGGGTGGCTCGCTGTGGGGGTTTAGGGGCTGGGCTAGGTCTGGGCTGGGTCTAGGCGTGGTCCAGGGAAGGTTAGGGTCAGGTTGGATCGCTGGTTAAGGGGCTGGAAGAGTCCTAGTGGTGCTAGGAAACCATAGGCGCGAGAATCTCCATAAGCGCAGATTGTGTAGCTTAGTTCCAGGTGAGTTTGAGCGAGCCTTGGCTAGGTTCAGGGGCTTGGGCTTTGTCAGGAGGGTTCCTCGATGGGTTGGCTCGGGTTTGGCTTGAGGTGGCTCGGGCGTGGCTCGAGTAAATTGGGAGATGGCTCGGTGTGTTCGTCGAAGAGCAAAAACAAAAATTAAAGAAGGAAAAATTGATCCAAGGGTCCACGGGGGTGGCTCATGACTTGGAAGGGTAGAATAAATACTAAAAATGTTATGTTTAAAATTTGGGATCAAAATAACGAAGTTTGGATTTAATTGGGATTTAATCGCCTCACGAAACGCTAATTAACGAGTTAATGGAAACACCTAGTTTTAAGCTTTATAAAATTATGAAAAATTAGGTTTAAGCTTAAATGATTATTATAAGTCTAATTTTTTAATTTGGGAATTTTCTATTAAGGTTTGGTTTAATTCGGGATTAAAACGCATTAATACGTCACATTTAAAGATTAAAGTAAAAGTCATCGATTTAAGCCAAATAAAAATATAGAAAAATTCGTGTAGGCTTAAATAATTATTTGGGATATGTTATAGTCAATGAAATTAAGAAAATGTCAAAAACGGGAAATTTTATGTCCAGGGGTAAAACGGTCATTTTACACCTAGAAATTAGTAAACGTCATGGCAGTGCCCTATTTGCTATTGAATATGCTAATATGATTATTTCACATGCTTAGGAATTTTTATTCGTTGATATATGATTTTTAAAATGTTCATGGATGTTTATGTTTTTTAATATGTTAAGTTATGATTTTTAAATGTCTAAGGAATTTTTATGATTTAAGGAAGACATTTAAAAGACATGTTGCATGCTTGGTTTCGAAAATAAAAATGTTATGATTATGCATAAATTTTTCTAAAGTGATGTGAATGTAAAATGTTGAAGGAAGTGAAGTGATTGTGACTAATTCGTTAATGTTGGCGACGTCGTGAGGGTTATGGTCCCAGTGGGAGCCCGACGATCGTGTTTCCAACATTACGAATATGTGGTAACGGTTATGTGGTAACGATTTTGTGGTAACGGTAAGAATGGGAATGTCGTGAGGGGAAAAGGCCCCAGAGGGAGCCAATTTATGGGAAAAGGCCCCAGAGGGAACTCCGACGATCGTATTTCTATTCGATCATGTTAGGCCAAGGCTCAGTTGATCGGTGAGAGCGTCGCTGATATCCCCGCCGCCCAGTACTGTGGTTTCATGTAGATGGATCCATCGATTTTCATGTCATGTTGAGGAAAGTGACAATTAACGATCTGAATTCAACAAAGGAAAAAGAAAAGGAAAAGAAAAAATGTTTATGATCATGTTAAAATGGTTTTATGTCATGTCATGTTGAGGAAAAAAGAAAATGTTAAGGTTTATGTTATACATGTCATGAAAATGTTTATGCTTAGGGTTGATGCATCATTATGAAAATGTTCCTATTTAAAGTTCATGCATCATAAAAGATTTACGAAAATGTTCATGTTTGAAGTTTTTGCATCTTCACGAAAACGATATTTTAAGTACAAATATTTTTCACCGTTATATGTTGACTGTATAACGTATTACTTGTTATAAAGATTATGGTGTGTTGAGTCTTTAGACTCACTAGGTGTGATGGATGCAGGTGAGGTTGAGGGAGGACTTGACGGATGATTTGACTGGACTGATAGCGCACACAACCCGAGGACCAGCGCTTCTACTTTTTCCACAATTATGATTGATGACTCATGATTTACGACTATTTATTTATGCTTTTTGAGAGGCTTTTGAGAGGTTTAGTATGGGCTATACTTTTCAAATAATGTTTTTAGGTTGGTAAAATATTTGACGATTTTATGCTTTAAAATATTTGACTTTGGATTTTTAAATAGCAGTTGGATGTTTATTTTTAAAATGATGTCAAAAATATTTTATGGTTTGGCCGATGCTAAGTGAGGTTTAAAAAAAAAATTTCTAGTAATTTTAAAGCAATAAAAAGGACATGACGTTTCAAAGGAAGTGTCTCAGATCCAAGTCAGAATTTTAAAGTTGCATCGCTACTAAACGAAGGAAAGAAGTCCCTATTCGAATATTGGACACCAAAGACCAAGTGCTGAGACGCTAAACAATTCCATATGTCAAGATATAATGGTCAAATAATATGGAACGAGAAGCAACTTGGGAATTTGAAGAACGTATGCGCACTCGGCACCCTCACCTCTTTAAAGATTTATCTAACTCATGTTTCGAGGACGAAACTTCCAATAAGGAGGGTGGGATGTGATAACCCGGATTTTTCGAAGCAAAGCACCTCAAATAGCTCGGAAAATAGCTCAAAAAGAAGCCGAGGCAATGCAAAACCTTGAGAAATGAGAGTACGTCGCTCGGAAGAGGAAACCCTCAGCTCACAAGCTAAAACCCTCAGCTCAAGGACGCTCCAAGATTCTTGGAAAAGAAACTCTCAGCTCAAGGAAGTTCATTCATTCTTGGGGAAAAAACCCCTAGCTTATGAGCTCGATCTTTCAGCTCAAAGAAGCTCAACCATGCTTGTCCTAAAAAGGCCAAAAAGAGAGCTAAAGGAGGAGTTAAAGGTTTGGACAAACTTAGTATGAAAGAAATGACCATTGAGATAACCAATGAAGGAGCTAAGGGAGGAGCTAAGAGGATAGGAGAAATTTATGGTGCAAGGAATGACTCTTGGTGCTTGGCATATCTTTGACCACCATTATGATCATCATTACTCCATTCTTGGAGGCCAAGAAATCAGCCAAATGGCTAGGTGGAAAGCCTTTCTTTCTCCTATAAATACGACCTCAACGTTGGAAGAAAAGCACACCAAAAAGCACTCTCAAATTTCGGCCAAAGGAGAGCAAGGAAGAGGAGGAAATTCTTGCAGTGCAGGCGATCAAAATTTACGTCGAAGTGCTGCTAAAATTTTGTCTCAGTCTGGTCGAAGGAATAATCGAAGTGCTGCGCGATTTAAGATCGCATTTGTTAAAGTCACGATGAAGTGCTGCTCAACTTTCGAGAGGAACTTTGTACGAGAATCAGTAAGTGGGCTTTTGTTACATATTTGTTTGTATTTTTAAACTTTGATATACATAATATAACATGCTTATATGTATGTTCATATTTTCAAAAATTGCTATATGTTCTGTTTAAAAATTTCGATCGATTATGTGTTTCTTCTATGTTTCGAAATTCGTTGATTCCGCCGAATTCGTTTAAAAATCTGATATCTGAAAATTCTGCTAAGTTCTGTTCGATAAAAATCTTAAATCTTTGTTACACTGTTACGATTCAATTTGAAATGGGACGAGAATTGTGATTCTGTCTGGCCCCCAATGGTGGGTATAAAACAATTTCTGTCTGGCCCCACCGGTGGGTATAAAACCGAGTTCTGGCCTCACCCCTTAGAGGACTAACATATTGGGGACAATTTGACCATGGAAATGAGATGAGTAACAGTGTTCTGTCTGTTCCGATCTGTTCTGTTCTGAATTGTTCTGATCTTTTTCTGAATTGCTCTGAATCGTCTGATAACCTCTGTCTCATATTTGTTTAGTTTCTGTTATGATGAGTTAAAAGTAATAAGATTGGAAAGTTTATTAAAGAAATGTTTTAAAGAGTAAGTTCTATATGTATCTGATAAGTGCAATTTATTGTACTTTTATTACTTGTTTTTAACTTGAAATTTTGTTATTCTTGAGCAGGTTTTATGTGATTTGTTGTTGTTTTTGTTGTTGTAGTTTGGAAGCTTAGAATAGAATTTGGAGTAGCAAATTGTTGAATTGGAGTAGTGCAAAAGATAAAATGGCCGAAGTATGACCGCACCCGCGGTATCATATGGACCGCACCCGCGGTCCCTGAAGTTAGAAATAAAAGATTCTGCCGAAGCATGACCGCACCCGCGGTCCTTCTTTCACCGCACCCGCGGTCACTGAATTTCGAGACTGAAAGTTTCTCTGAAACAACACCGCACCCGCGGTCCTTCTTTCACCGCACCCGCGGTCCTTCGCAAAACAGAGTCCGAAAAATCTGTAACTTTGTGGACTTCGATTAAAAGTAGAGGAAAATGGTGTGCTGCGTGGGGAAGCTTGTCTGGACTATAAAAGGCTTCTATTATTCACCATCTAGGGTATTGGGGAGCAAAGGAAAGGAGAGGAGGCTACAAAGAAAGGATTGAAGCTCAAGTTCATCATCCTTGGAAATCTATTGCACATTTCTGGACAGAAATTTCATTGCACTCCAAATCTCTTGTTCTAAGTTCTTCTTTCGTTATTTTTATTTGATATGTCTTGTTTAAGATTCATGTGTTTTTGTGTTATTTTTATAATGAACTAATTCTTATTTCTAGAGGAATGGTGGAACAAAACTAGACACCATGTGTTGGGATTTATGAATTATGCTATATAAGTTTTCCTTATTGTTCATTTGTATTTTTCCAATCTTAATGCTTTCATTTTATTGGCCATATCTTGAATGATTCTTATGTTTATAATTTATCACTTGAAAAAGGGAATTTATAAACAAGAAAGGGAAATATACATCGATGGTATTTATATAGTTCGGGAGGACATATATTGCTATTGAAGCCATTAAAAGAAGTTATTGCTTATTGTGTTATTTAATTATAGATTGTTGACGGGGACGTTACAATCCTTTGTTAGATAATTAGTATCTACATAGCACTCGGGAGAGGGAGTAGATAATTTAGAATTCTTGGCTAATGTATAATAAGGACATTTATAATATAGCTACACAAAATAACACATGGTGGATAGTTGCGTGAAATCGGACCTCTAGATCTTTTATTTCATAGTTATTTGTTATAAAAAGTTTTGTGTTATAATATAATTAAATTTATTTTCAATTTAGTTATTGGTGCAAACAAATCTGTCAATTGATTTTTCTGAATAAAATTGAGACTATTTTAATTGCAAGCATTAATATACATTTAAATACGTACTCCTCGTGGGATCGACACTTGTACTCAACAATACATTTTATTACAACTTGACGTTGTGCACTTGCAAGCAATTACGAAATCACGCGACAAGTTTTTGGCGCCGTTGCCGGGGAGTGTCTATTTTAAATTTATATTAGTATCGTTACCAATTAGTCTTTATTTTAATTTAGAGCTGTTTTCATTGTAATACATTAAACATTGATTTGTTTCTTATCTTTGTTTAACAGTGCATGCGAAGATCGCAAAATCTTGACTTGCTTATCTTTGATCCTGAGATCGAAAGAACCGTAAGAAGATTAAGAAAGGCAAGAAGAGAAGAGATTCGAGCAATGGCTCAAAACAGAGATAATGAAAATCCACCCCCTGCAATACCCATCAGTGATCATTTTAGGCCGGTACTAAATGCTCATTACTCGGGCATAGCACGAGGGACTATTAATGCAAACAACTTTGAGCTTAAGCACGCATTGATAAACATTGTTCAACAGAATCAGTTTGGGGGAGCCGCTACTGCAGATCCTCATCTACATCTCAGAAGATTCCTTGAAATTACTGACACGGTAAAAATAAATGGTGTTTCTGATGATATAATTCGATTGCGTTTGTTTCCTTTTTCTCTTAGGGATCAAGCAAGAGGATGGCTCCAATCGCTTCCTTTGGGGAGTATCACTACATGGCAGGAGTTAGCAACCAAGTTCCTTGATAAATATTTTCCACCTGCGAAGTCTGCACAGTTGAAGATAGAGATAAGTACTTTTAGGCAGACTGACTTTGAGCAATTATATGAGGCATGGGAACGGTATAAGGAGTTGTTAAGGAGGTGTCCAAACCATGGTTTTGAAGATTGGGTACAGATTGAATTGTTTTATAATGGTTTGAATGGACAAACAAGAGGCACTGTGGATGCAGCAGCTGGTGGAACGATATTTGCCAAATCACCTAATCAAGCATATGATTTGCTTGAACAGATGACCATTAACAGTTATCAGTGGCCATCTGAAAGGTCAGGAGTAAAGAAGACAGCTGGTATTTATGCCGTGGATCCTATCACTTCACTAACCGCCCAAGTTTCTGCATTGACCACACAACTAGCAGCCAAGAATAAAGTGAGCATACCTGACACTGAAGGTCCTTCCGTGGTTGCTGAAGAAACTCATTCTCTTGAAGAAGCCCAATATATCAACAACAGAAACTTTGGTGGATTTGGAGGATATCGAGGTAACCCTCCTCCTAATACTTATCATCCAGGTTTGAGAAATCATGAAAATTTTTCTTATGCAAACAATAATAATGTGTTGAATCCTCCTCCGGGGTTCAATACATCAAAAGGGGAGGGAAAGCCTTCGTTTGAGGATTTGGTGGGTATATTTGTGGCTGAATCTGGAAAGAGGATGGCTAGAACTGAGTCTCGGCTTGATAGCATGGAGACTCACATAGGAAACATGGGTGCTACGATGAAATCTTTGGAGACACAAATTGGACAGTTGGCTAATGCTTTGAGAGATCAGAACAGGGGTCAATTTCCGAGTAATACGGAAGTTAATCCAAAAGAGCAGTGCAAGACAGTCACTTTGAGGAGCGGAAAAGAATTGGAGGTTCAAAGTCCCAATGAGATGGTGGAAAATGAGAAGTCAGTGGAAGATGTTGATTTTGAGGTTATAACAGAGAATAAGGTTGAGGACTCTAAGACAAAAGTTTTACAACTTCCTGCATTTAAGCCTGCCATTCCATACCCTCAGAGGTTCAAAAAGAAGAGTTTAGATGATCAATTTGCAAAATTCCTTGAGATTTTTAAGAAGATACACATCAATATACCATTTGCTGATGCATTGGAGCAAATGCCCAACTATGCCAAGTTCATTAAAGATGTGATGTCTAAAAAAGGAAGCTGCAAGAGTTTGAGACAGTGAAGCTTACTGAGGAGTGCAGTGCCATCCTACAAAAGAAATTACCACAAAAATTGAAAGATCCAGGGATTTTTACTATTCCTTGCTTTATTGGTGGTTCTCATTGTAGTAAAGCTTTATGTGATTTAGGAGCAAGTATTAATTTGATGCCATTTTCTATTTTCAGGAAATTGGAGCTTGGAGAAGTTAAACCAACCACTATCACCCTACAGCTTGCAGACAGAAGTCTTACATATCCAATAGGGATCGTTGAGGATGTATTGGTAAAAGTGGATAAGTTTATTTTTCCTGCAGACTTTGTGATTCTAGATATGGAAGAGGATAATGATGCTCCATTAATCTTTTGGGAGACCGTTCCTTGCAACTGGAAGGGCATTGATAGATGT
Source organism: Primulina tabacum (assembly GCF_025594145.1). Lineage (NCBI taxonomy): Eukaryota > Viridiplantae > Streptophyta > Magnoliopsida > Lamiales > Gesneriaceae > Primulina > Primulina tabacum. Next base: position 7,574,926 of record NC_134566.1, read on the forward strand.
GCATAAAGGTGAACTCACCTTGAGAGTTGGTGGAGAAGAAGTCATTTTTAATATTTATCATGCCATGAGGGGATCAAATGAGGTAGGTACTTGTAAAAGCATTGATGTTATAGACTCATGTGTATCCTTTGACTGTGCAGGAACTAGGGACCCTTTGGAGAGTTGCTTGGTTGTAGCTGCTGAAGGTGTTAGTGAAGACGACTGGGAAGTGAAAGAGCAACTGGTGGCTCTTGAAGTATTGCATAAAGAAAAGAAAACAGATGTGTTGATTGAGGAGTTGAACGTCAAAGAGAAAATAGAGGTAATATCACCCTCTCCTGATCTGAAGGAATTGCCAAGCCACCTATGTTATGCATTCTTAGGAGAGAAGTCGACATATCCGGTAATCATATCTTCCTCCCTTACTATTGATGAAAAAGATAAATTATTGAGAGTATTGAGGGAATATAAAACTGCATTGGGATGGTCGATTTCTGATATTAGGGGAATTAGCCCCACTATATGCATGCATAAAATTTTAATGGAGGAGTCGTATACTCCTTATGTGGATCATCAGAGGAGATTAAATCCGGCAATGAAAGAAGTTGTGAAAAATGAGGTGCTTAAATTGTTGAATGCTGGTGTGATATATGCTATTTCTGATAGTAATTGGGTGTCTCCTGTACAAGTTGTACCGAAAAATGGTGGAATAACTGTGGTTAAAAATGAACATGATGAATTAATATCTACTCGTACTGTAACTGGTTGGCGAGTTTGTATGGATTATAGAAAATTGAACAATGCCACCCGAAAAGATTATTTTCCATTGCCTTTTATTGATCAAATGCTAGATAGACTTGCTGGTTATTGTCATTATTGCTTCTTAGACGGTTATTCAGGTTATAACCAGATAGCTATAGCACAAGAGGATCAGGAGAAGACTACTTTTACGTGTCCCTATTGTACGTTCGCTTTTAGGAGAATGCCTTTTGGGCTATGCAATGCACCGGCCACTTTTCAGAGGTGTATGATGGCTATATTTGCAGACATGGTGGAGGAAATCATGGAAGTCTTCATGGATGACTTCTCGGTATTTGGCTCTTCATTTGATCATTTTTTACATAACTTATCTCTTGTGTTGCAGAGATGCCAATAAAAGAACCTAGTTCTTAATTGGGAAAAATGTCACTTTATGGTCCAAGAGGGCATTGTCCTGGGACATAAAGTATCATCTAAGGGATTAGAGGTGGATAGAGCCAAGGTGGTTGCAATTGAAAAACTTCCTCCACCAAAGAACATCGAAGGAATAAGGAGCTTTCTAGGACATGCGGGGTTTTATCGGAGATTCATTAAAGATTTTTCTAAGATCACTAAACCCTTATGTAATTTGCTTGAAAAAGATTCCACATTCATATTTGATGATGATTGTTTGCAGGCTTTTGAGAAAATCAAGAGGGCATTGGTGACAGCACCAATCATGATAGTGCCGGACTGGAAGGAGCCCTTTGAGCTGATGTGTGACGCAAGTGATTATGCCGTTGGTGCAGTATTGGGCCAAAGAAGAGAAAGGATGTTTAGGGCAATCTATTATGCAAGCCGTACTATGGATGCTGCACAGCAAAATTACACCACGACTGAAAAGGAGATGCTTGCTGTAGTATTTGCCTTCAACAAATTCAGGCCATATCTGATCGGCACAAAGGTAATTGTTTTTACTGACCATGCAGCCATTCGCTACCTATTTGCCAAGAAGGATGCGAAACCACGCTTGATAAGGTGGATACTGTTATTACAAGAATTTGACTTCGAGGTCAAAGATAAGAAGGGAAGTGAGAATCAAGTGGCTGACCACTTGTCAAGACTTGAGCTAGAGGATAGGAAAGAAGAAGGAGCAATACAGGAAACATTTCCGGATGAACAACTTTTTGAGGTAAGTTCAATACTCCCTTGGTTTGCTGACATTGCGAATTTTTTGTCTTGTGGTATTCTTCCTCCAGATCTGAACTACCATCAGAAAAAGAAGTTCTTTCATGATATCAAATTTTTCTTCTGGGATGATCCTTGTGTATATAAGAGATGTGCTGACCAAGTGATTAGGAGATGTGTTGACGGTGTCGAAGCACACCAAATTCTTGAGCTATGTCATTCATCTGCATATGGTGGACATTTTGGAGCGACACGAACTGCAGCTAAGGTATTGCAATCAGGTTTTTTATGGCCTACTTTGTTTAAGGATAGCTATACCTTAGTGAAATCATGTGATAGGTGCCAAAGATTAGGAAACATCTCTAGGCGTCACGAATTGCCACTGACAAATATTTTAGAAGTGGAACTTTTTGATGTTTGGGGCATAGATTTCATGGGACCCTTTCCCCCTTCTTTTGGTCAATCTTATATATTATTAGCTGTAGATTATGTTTCGAAATGGGTGGAAGCAATCGCCACCAGTACTAATGATGCTCGTCTTGTAGTTAAGTTTGTGCACAAGAACATCTTCACCAGATTTGGAACACCGAGGGCCATCATAAGTGATGAAGGTACGCATTTTTGCAATAAAATTTTCAACTCACTTTTGGCTAAATACAGTGTGAACCACAAAGTGACACTAGCATATCATCCTCAATCGAATGGACAAGCTGAAATATCCAACCGGGAAATCAAACAAATATTAGAAAAGACTGTCAATACAAACCGGAAGGATTGGGCTATAAAATTGGATGATGCACTGTGGGCTTATAGGAACGCATTCAAGACGCCTATTGGGATGTCTCCCTATAGGCTGGTTTTTGGTAAAGCCTGTCATTTGCCGCTAGAATTGGAGCATCGAGCATTTTGGGCAGTTAAGAAGTTGAACTTTGATTTGAAAGAATATGGCGATAGCAGAAAACTACAGTTAAATGAAATGGAGGAGTTCCGCAATGATGCATATGAAAATGCCAAGATTTACAAAGAGCAGACCAAGAAGTGGCACGATAAACTCATTGTACGAAGGGAGCTCAAACCAGGACAACAAGTACTCTTGTTCAACTCCCGTCTGAAGTTGTTTCCTGGTAAGTTGAAATCACGTTGGTCAGGTCCATTTTTGGTGGAGACAGTGTACCCTCATGGGGCGATTGAGCTAAAATGCAGTGAGGGGAGGACCTTCAAGGTGAACGGGCAGCGAGTTAAGCCATATTATGGAACTGAAGTAAGGCAACTTGACAACATTCCTTTGGGCGGATCGACTTGATGTAAACTTATGGTAGTCGGGCTGAAGACGTTAAACCAAGCGCTTATTGGGAGGCAACCCAAATTTTTGTTTCTCTTTTGCAATTTGTTTTCGGTTTTGCTTTTATTCTAGTATTCTTATTATAGGTTGTTTATATTTTTTTTAGTATAGTGTGTGCTTATATCTTCCCAAAACTAATGAATTCCACTCGTTTTATTCTCAGGACTCAAAAAAAAATGAAGAAGAAAAAATTTTTTTCCCGAAGGAATACCGCACCTGCGGTTAAGAAAGAAAAATTTTCAAGAAATTGCCGAGAAAGCACCGCACCCGCGGTATATTTTGGAGCGCACCCGTGCAATATGTCCCGAAAGCATACCGCACCCGCGGTTGTTCTTGCACCGCGGCTGCGGTTGATTCATATCGAATTATGCTACATTTGCCGAGAGCACACCGCACCAGCGGTCTCCTGTACACCGCACCCGCGGTCATTGAATGCTGAATATCAAAATTAATTCGAGAGCACACCGCACCCGCGGTCTCTTGTACACCGCACCCGCGGTCATCGAAGATAAAAATTATAAGAATTCCCGAAGGAACACCGCACCCGCGGTCGATAGTTTTACAAACAAAATGGGGCAGAAATTTTCATAATCGAAGAACACCTCTCTCAAATTTCTCTCCTTCCTTCGAAATCCTTTCTCAAGAACAAACTTTTCACACTCAATTTTTGTTATTTCTTCAACAAATTTACCACTCCAACCTAAATATCTTCATTCATTCCATCAAATATCACTTTTCTTTCCACAAAAATCAACATCAAACCTAGGGTTTCAAAGGGGCTCGAAAATTTCTTCAAGAATTGGATGGAGCTTTGATTTTATTCTTCAAGAAACATTTCAACACAATCAAGGTGAGCAAATCCATTGCATATTTGTTGAAATTTCGAAATTGAAGGTGTTATTTGCTATGGAAGGAAATTACGTTTAGTGAAGTACATTCTTGGTATTGTGGATATTGTTGATTGATTGTTGTGTATATTGTTGAGGTGTTGATATTGTGAGTATTAAGTTTGGGGGTGTGCAAGAATCATTAAATTTTGTGAATTGGATTGAGGAGAAGTTGGTGATTGAAAGGTGTTCGATAAAATGCCTCCAAGAAAAAAACAATCTAAGGGTGCATCATCATCTGTGAATTACGATGCAAACAGGTTTTGGGACGAACAAGCAGAGGAGAACTATGGAAAGATTTTGAGCAAGAGCATTATAAAAGAAAGGGGATTTGATCTTAGTTTCCCTCGAACTGAAATTGGACTAATGCTTACTGCTCGGCACTGGGATGAGTTTGGCAGGCAGCCACAAGATGCTGTCATTTCGTTGGTGAGAGAATTTTATGTTAACCTCAAGGTTAGGCATGATCAGTTGAAGGTGTTGGTGCGAGGAAAAATGGTAGCCTTTGATGCACATACGATCAATACGTTATATGGTATCCCTCATGTAATGCACGATGAATATGAAGAATACCGGGCTGAGCAAGTAAATTATAATAATATTCTTCAAACAATTTGCATATAGGGAGCGGAATGGAGAATGAGGGATGATGTGCATGTTAGCCTAGCTAAGTCTGATCTCAAAAGAGTTGCCAAAGATTGGTATTCATTTATTTCTGCTAGGATTAAGCCTATTGAGCATACCACCACAGTCATCAAAGAGAGGGCAATTCTTACTTTTTGCATTATGACGGGAAAGAAAATTGATTTAGGTCAATTACTTCAGAGTTCGATGCTTGAATATGCAAGAGGTAACTCTCCTAGTGGACTCCTCCACCCTTCTCTTATCACTGCTTTATGCCAAAATGCGGGAGTGACTTGGGCAGTAAATGAAGAATTGTTGAAGCCTAAAAACCCCATTGTGGTAGTTCAACCACATAGGGTAGTTAGAGGTGAAAATGCTGCGGCACGTCGAGCAGAAAGGGAATTTAACAGAAGAGCTGCAGAGAGACGTGCTCGGGCTCAAGCTCAAGAACCACAACCACAACCGCAACAACGAAATAGGAGAGATAGGTTGGCCCAGTTGGAAGAAGATATGCAACAACACCGCTAAGAAATGGATGCATTTCGGTTTAGGACCGACACATTTATGGGATATATGATGGATTTTACATCTGTCTTGGCTCAGCAATTTCCATCGGCTTCAACCTCTGGCAATCCATTCCCACCTCTTCCACAATGGCCACCCATATACCACCCGCCGGAGTTCCAACCACCACAAGATGACGAAGATGATGAGGATGGCGATGACCACTGACGGTCGTCGCCCGAAGTATGTGTATTCTCCTAATTTTCATGCTTATTTATATCGAGGACGATGCACATGTTTTAGTTTGGGGGAGATTTGATTTATTTTATGTTTGCTTGTGTGTTTATTTTCTTTTCTGTGTTTATTTATTTATTTTGTGTTTATTTATTTTTGTAGTAGTTTGCTTGTGTGTTTATAGTCATGAAAATTTTTATTTAAAATGGCCAATGATGAGAAAAGAAAAATGTTGCATTAAGAAGAAAAGACATGTATTACATTCATGTTAATCGATCAATTTGAAAAATTTAGAGAACAATCATGAGATTTGGTAAGTTTGAGACTTAAAATTTCTATACAACTCTTTGATTTTCATTTGACATCGAAATAAATTTTTGCAAACACATATATGATTGAGGCAATCTTTGATTTTATTTGGGCCTATTTATATTGTTCATAAATATTCATTTGAAGCCCTCTTGAGCCTATATGAAAAAAAAGAATTGTGTTCTTGAAATTTCTTGGAAGCCAAGCAATTTTCTTTTGAGATGCATTGAGACACCATTTTCACGATGATTAGATTCTACTTTGTGTTGGTGAATTGAGATTTTGTCTAGAACTATCCAAACATCACTCAAGGCGAAATACGGACAAATTATGATTTAGGAATGATTTAGGTGATTTTTGGATCGATTGAGCCTTTCAAGCTACCAAATAAAAAGAATTTATCATTTGTCACCTCTTTAAGCTTAAATGAATTCGAATGGCACACGTTAATATGTGTAAAAGACCCACATTCGATGTTCTTTCAAATATCCCACATTTACTACCCCGTTGAATATCTTAAACATTAATTTCCTGCCTTCTCAAGGGAGTAAGAATTCAAAGGATCAAAGAAATGAAAATTCTCCTACAAAAAAAAATAAAAGAAAAATGAATGATGTTACATTGATGAAGTTGGAGAAAAAGGGGAGAAAAAGAGATGAAATAAATAAAAAAATTGGAGATAAAAGAAAAAGTGGAGTTTGCAAAAGAAATAAAATTCAACTTACTCCCTTATTTGAACTCCTAATCTTTATTTGTAGCCATGAGCCAAGGCCTAACATTATAACCATTGAAAATCCTATTAACCTAGTCATAGTTGTCCAATATACTAGTGGAGAGTGATTTGGAGGATCTAGCTTATGGACAATCGATAAACACTTTCATTGAGTAAGAATCTTGATCAATTTTGCACACACCTCATTGCATCAAATATTTATTGGGTATCCCTTTCTTGAATGAATATTGCTTTGAACCAAATTTTTACCGAAAAAGACCTCTTGATTAGTGTTTGTAAAAATTGAAATTGATTGAGAATGTTTTGAAACATGAGTTGAAGAGATTAGAAGTTAAGAAAATTAACCGATTGCATGATTTTATCCGGATGAACAAGTGGTTGGATTGATTTGAATTGTGAATGCATGAAGATTTAGTTAAAATATCTTGAGGCCAAGTTATTTAAAATATTTCATGACTTGTTTGTTTATGTTGTTTTGTTTTGCTCGGGACTAGCAAAATCTTAAGTTTGGGGGAATTTGATAAGTGCAATTTATTGTACTTTTATTACTTGTTTTTAACTTGAAATTTTGTTATTCTTGAGCAGGTTTTATGTGATTTGTTGTTGTTTTTGTTGTTGTAGTTTGGAAGCTTAGAATAGAATTTGGAGTAGCAAATTGTTGAATTGGAGTAGTGCAAAAGATAAAATGGCCGAAGTATGACCCGCACCCGCGGTATCATATGGACCGCACCCGCGGTCCCTGAAGTTAGAAATAAAAGATTCTGCCGAAGCATGACAGCACCCGCGGTCCTTCTTTCACCGCACCCACGGTCACTGAATTTTGAGACTGAAAGTTTCTCCGAAACAACACCGCACCCGCGGTCCTTCTTTCACCGCACCCGCGGTCCTTCGCAAAACAGAGTCCGAAAAATCTGTAACTTTGTGGACTTCGATTAAAAGTAGAGGAAAATGGTGTGCTGCGTGGGGAAGCTTGTCTGGACTATAAAAGGCTTCTATTATTCACCATCTAGGGTATTGGGGAGCAAAGGAAAGGAGAGGAGGCTACAAAGAAAGGATTGAAGCTCAAGTTCATCATCCTTGGAAATCTATTGCACATTTCTGGACAGAAATTTCATTGCACTCCAAATCTCTTGTTCTAAGTTCTTCTTTCGTTATTTTTATTTGATATGTCTTGTTTAAGATTCATGTGTTGTTGTGTTATTTTTATTATGAACTAATTCTTATTTCTAGAGGAATGATGGAACAAAACTAGACACCATGTGTTGGGATTTATGAATTATGCTATATAAGTTTTCCTTATTGTTCATTTGTATTTTTCCAATCTTAATGCTTTCATTTTATTGGCCATATCTTGAATGATTCTTATGTTTATAATTTATCACTTGAAAAAGAGAATTTATAAACAAGAAAGGGAAATATACATCGATGGTATTTATATAGTTCGGGAGGACATATATTGCTATTGAAGCCATTAAAAGAAGTTATTGCTTATTGTGTTATTTAATTATAGATTGTTGACGGGGACGTTACAATCCTTTGTTAGATAATTAGTATCTACTTAGCACTCGGGAGAGGGAGTAGATAATTTAGAATTCTTGGCTAATGTATAATAAGGACATTTATAATATAGCTACACAAAATAACACATGGTGGATAGTTGCGTGAAATCGGACCTCTAGATCTTTTATTTCATAGTTATTTGTTATAAAAAGTTTGGTGTTATAATATAATTAAATTTATTTTCAATTTAGTTATTGGTGCAAACATGTCCATCGCCTTGACAAATTTTTCAGCCACCGGAGAAGAACTTTCACCCTCTTGCTTCAAAAAGCTACTGAAAATTGAGTACCAGGTACTCGCTGATATAGTAGCAAAAGCCTTGTTAGTTAAGGCTGGAACCTTTGACAAACTAACAAAAGAAAAGGTTCAAGTGATGGTGGCCATCACATCAGAAAAGAAAGTGGATTGGGGACGTTTTCTGTTTCGCATTATGAAGGATATGATTATCAGGAAAAGTACTGGATTTGCTGTGCAAATCAGTAAGATGTTGAAAGATGCTGGTTTTCCTGGAACAGCAGAAGAGGATGGCTCTTCGGTAACAATGACTGATGCTGATAGCGTGCTTGCTTTAAGGCCAAAGCTAACCGTTGGTGAGTTTGTGGCCATTAAGAAGGAAATTGGAGAATCTCAAATTGAGGGGCAGAAGAAACGTAAACGAAAAGGGGTTGTGGTCTTGTCTGATTCTGACAAAACAGAATCTGGAGAATCAGCAGCACCACTCAGCAAGCTTCACTGCCTCCCACCCCAGCTAAGAGGAAACCTCGCACAACAATCCGCATCAAGAAAACAGCGGTTCTGTCTGAACTGGAGAATGTTCCTCTCCGCCAAGTTTTTCCATCTGTTGTTTCATCCACCAAAGCCAAACCGATTGAATCAGGGCCCTCACCTGCTCAAAGCTTTAGACCAATTTCTGGTATGGTCATTAGAGAATCTGCTACTGGTTCTTCTGCTTTTAAACCAGTAGTCTCGGCTACTTCTGAAAAAGGGAAAGAAAAGATTACTGAGTTGTCTCAGTCACCGGTGGCAACATCAACCATTCAAACAGCAATAAATCTACATCTGGAAGAAGTTGAAATCTCAACCAGAGAAGATATGAAATTTTTTGACGATTGGCTTAAGGTACGTTTCTACCACCCAATCACATTTTTGAAAACTACTGGTGTTTATGCTCAAACAGTAGAAAATGAGAAAAAGGTTTTTGATGCTGCCGGGACACGAAATGTGATAGAAGCTATAAATCGTCGCAATTACATTCTGGAAAAATTCAAAATGCAGAAGATGGACACTGTTCTGAAAACCTTAAAGTCAAATTTTGACTCTGCAAGTCCTACTGCTTTTCATGATCAGAATGTCATTCAAATTTTGTCGGAGCAGCTGACAATTCTTTCTGAACAAACTGCTAATAAGGAAAAGGCCTTTTCTCGGCCTCCAAAGTTCAGTCTCACTTCTGTCTCCGCAATTTTGAAGAATCAGACAGTTGAGGAACCGACCAAAGCTTCTCCTGAAGTCAAGGTCTCTAGTACTCCTGCACCTCAAGAAGTTCCTACTCAATCATCCTCTCTGATTTCTGTTCATGATCTGGCATCGGTTGATGAGGTAATCGAATCGATTATGCCGACCCAAACAGCACAAGATGAATTGCTTCAAGCTATTCCTACTACTACTGATCCTTCTCCAGAATCTGCTACTGCTACTGCAACTGCTGCTGCCAGTGCTACTGTTATGACTACTGCTTCATCGTCTCTTCCAGCACTTGAGCATTTTTCAGAAGCTCACCAAGCTGATATGGCAATTTTATTGCATACTTCACCCTCCGTTGTTGAGCCACAAGCTGTATCTCTACGTGCTGCTGTTTTGCAGCAACCAGGCGAAGGGCCAACAGAACAGTCTACTGCTTCAGAACGACGTTCTGCTGAACCAGAACCAGCTGTTACGACTCAAGCAGAAGCTGTACCATTCTCTATTCCTTCTTTGCAGTCTCCTGAGCGCATTGCCCGAATGGAGGAAATTAAACAAAGATTGCAAGCAAGGACTCCTTCCCCAGCTATGGAACCATTTGATCTAGAATTCCAAATTGATGCTCTTCAAAGGGATCATTTTAATCTTTCAGACTTTGTCAAGCGGATATCTTATGAAAATGCCGTCGAATTTCATGATGCTCAATTTTTCCGATAACGCATGTCTAAGGAAATACAGAACACTGCGGAATCACTGAGTAAAATGCATGCTGAGACCATCGTCTTTCGACAGGCCATATCCAAAAGTTCCAGTCAGATCCCGCTTGCTCAATCTGATATATTTACCAGGATCACCGAGCATGATGAAATGTTTCTATCAATCTCCACCACCATGGACCTGATGGATGCCAAGATTGATTCTCAATCTCAAACGCTCACTGCTATTAATGATCAAGTTTCTAATCAGACTCCTTATCTAGAGATGCTGACAAATGGAATTCACAATTTATCTGGGAGAATGGATGAATTACTTTCTAGGGTCCTTCTTGATGATGCCAAAAAGGGGGAAGACGATAGAACTAGAGCAAGTAGCAGCAGACCAACTGGAAGGAATCAAAATCTAGATGAAGCCATCTTCAGGGATAGTGGAACAAATTAATTTTTTTTTATTTTATATTTATGCTTTGTGTGATTTTCTCTGGATATAAATTGTTTTGATTATCTAATCCGTTCTTATCTCTATTTTACTAACACAGAACATCTAGGTTTTGGCATCACCACAAAGGGGGAAATTGTTAGAATTAAATTTATTGTGGAGATGCTAAGGAAAAACCAGTAGATGTTGGATTAAGTACAAAACCAGTAGAACCAGTAGATGTTGGATTAGTTCAAAACCAGTAGAGCCAGTAGATGTTGTAAACCAGAAGTACTTATATCGCGCTAAAACCTGCTTAAATAATTTCTTAGCTAAAACCAGATCTAGAAGGATACAAAATTCGAAATATACACTAACAGAATCTTGCGTATCTCAAAGTCTCTAAATATTACCGTTGATCTATTAACGTGATACCAGCATTTATTGCTTCATTAAATGCCATTAAATACTATACAAGAACATTTAAGACGGTATACCATTTTTGGTATGAACTGCGTCTGATTACTTTTGATGTATTCTGCAGGGTCCATTTTAAGCAATAAAGCTGAACCACCAAAAAGAAAAGAACCGTTAAGTTTTTTAACGTTGAATAGAGCCTATATATGGAGATGAAGGATTTCGTGAAGTAGTATGGAGCATTGAACAAAAATCTAAATTGAAAAACATCATTCGAGCATTGTTAGAACTTTCAGTTATCTAAAGAGCTCAAACACTGAAAAAGCAGCACACGCTTCATTGCATACTCTTGATCATTGAGATCATATTATGCTAGCTATTTTTCGTTATATCATCTCAAGCTATTCACTTCACTATTTCATTGATAGAAGAATTTGTAACTGGAAAAGAGTCTTTTCCAGAACTTAAGATCATTCAAGAAGTTGAGTTGTAAAGCTAAGAGTTTCAATAGGCGAACGGTAAGTCCTGTTGAAGTGGGTGTGTACAATTGTTGTGCTGTATTCACCAAAGTCTTTTAGTGATAACTTCTGGAAACATAAGAAGGGGAGACGTAGAAGATTCATCTTCGAACTTCCAGAAACAAACCTTGTGCTATCTACTACTTTTCGGCTTTATTATTTTTCACCCACTAACCAACAGATCGTTTTCCGCACATTATCTTGTGATCTGCTGGTCTTTATACTTGAACAAGAATCGTTAAAATCTCTAACAGGATTTTAGCATATCATTCCGAAAAATCGGTTAAGTTGGCCATTGAGTTTATTCAACCCCCCTTCTAAACTCAACCCGATCCTCAACAAGAATCTACTGGAAAGCTTCAAAATAATCAGTCTTTGTTTTATACCAAAACTAGTAAGGTGTGTTAAATGAATTCATACAGCATTAAATTGTGTAATTAATACTAGTATTAGATAAAGTATTAGATAAAGTAACAGTAACATTTAAGACTTGTATCGTTCAAACGAAAGACGTTAAGTTCTGCTTCTGCTTAAGCTATGTTCTGCTTCTGCTTTTACAAGCCGTTCAGTACTCGATAAGTACTGCTTCTGTTTTAACGATACGAGTGCATCTGCTATTTATGTTGTCTTCTGTTTTTACTATCACGTCCTACTGGTTTTGACTCTCATCACAATGATTAAATTAAGTCTAAAAAATTATTTAAAGATACATTTTTTAAAAGGTAAATTACATCAGATTTTATAAATATAGAATTTTTTTGAAAAAATGTTTGGTCCACCATTTTAAGGATATCTTTTAAATTATTGAAATCTTCAACTCATTTTTTGGTTATTGTCATAAGTTCATTTTTTTTAAACAAAAGATGTTTCAAAGTTTTATATAAAATAATAATGATTAAAAAATTAAAAGGCTAGCGTCCACGCTGCATATTAATTTGCAATATCCGTCAATAGTGGTGGATTTTTGCAAAATTCCATCACATACATAACATTTTTCTATCTATATCTATCTAAAATTATACATAGGGGTGGGCGCGGGTCGGTTTTCGTGTTCGGGTATCCGAAATTTCGGGTACCCGACAAGTCAGGTAGTAAATTTTACTACCCGAGACCAACCCGATCATGTCAGATATCCTACTATCGGGTACCCGAAATGATCGGATATTTTCGGGTACCCGACAGTCAGGTACCCGGAAATTTTTGTTTTTGTTTTTTTTGAAAAAATATATATACTTTTCACATTTCACAAAAAGTCACGTCATTATATCGAGTTATGGCTAGTCATTATATCATATTACGACTAGTAAATTAAAAAAACACATGTATTTTTCACATTTCACAAAATATCATGTCATTATATCATTCTATGATTAGTCATTTGTCATTATATCGGGTTATGACTAGTCACAAAAAAACAAACTAATCCTTATATTTAGCTTATTTTTTATACTGAAAACAGATTTAAAAAGTAGAACTGATTATAGATAAATATTTATATGGATCAAAATGATTAACAAATGCATAACATGTTAAAAAATCATTATTGTTATTCGTACAAACTGCATCATTTTTAGAAATTATACTTGGTAAGGTAACAACTTTGGAACAAAAAATGGGTAAAAGAATAACATTAATTCCAACAATAGGCATGGTTCCAAAAATGTCATGAAATAAAGAAAAACTTGAATAATATCAGATGGAATGAAGCGTTTTTAACTTGAAATTTTAGTGCCCACCCACATAATTTGATTGCTTCCTTCGCTTTGGTTCTGGTTCATCTAACTACAGAGAAACAAAAATTTTACCTTCATTCTTGTTTTTCAAGACAGAAAGGTTCCCCAGTCCAACCACATTTAGATGGATTGACCCATAAATATTTTTTTTTAAAAAAAATTCGGGTACCCGATACCCGATCGGGTATCGATAAAATACCCGAATCCGAACCCAAAAATTAGTTTCGGGTATCGGGTACCCGACGAACCCTTTTTTAAAAAAAAATACCCGACCCGATCGGGTCAGATCGGGTATCCGATACCAGAAAAAAACGCCCTGTAAGGTCCTTAAATTAATTATCCGGTAATTTTGGCATAATTAGAATAATTAATAAGTTGTAAATTAAAATAATTATTTATGCCAAATAATTTTTTTAGGTGTGTTAAAAATATGTATTTTTTAATATCGGAGAATTTAACGATATAAAATACATATAGAGTTTAAATAACACACGGGAGCAAGATTAATGCAAAAATCGAGATAAAGGGGCAAGAATACTACATTATATACATATACATACACACATAACTTATTTTATGGAGAAAGAAGGAAGAAGACAATTTTCCAAACCCATTCGCGTAGCATTCCTTTTTTTTTCCTTCAAAATTTTCGTCACTTTCAGCACCTTCATTTTGGAGAGGTCAAAACTTTACCGTCCGGCGTCGAAATCACGAATGGTTTGAGGGGTTTTCTTTCTTACATCAGTAGCTTCGTTTTGAACCATGAATCACTACTTTTGATGCTCGTTTCAGCCCCAATCGAACCCTGTTTCGGGACTGCTCCTGTTCGAGTTTCTTGTTCGATTTTAGGTGAGCTATTACTTGCTTTTTCTTGGTTCTTTGGAGTATATTGAACAAGGATTTGAAGCTTAAATCTTACCTTGCTGTTCCTGCATTTTCCAGCTAGTTTTCAGTTCAGTTTTTGGTCGTGAATAGTGTTTTCCGACGTCTTTTCCGGCGAGTAGCAACATTGGACCGCCAGCGACTTGTTTATACTTCGATCTTGGTAATTTTGGATCCAATTCCAGATTTTTCAGTGCATAAGTAGGCTGCCCCGAAGTATAATTTTACTCGCTTCGATTTAATTTCGCTTTGTCGATTTTAATGCATTATATTGACATATATATTGGGTTTATATTGTAGGTTCGATCGTTGGAGAGCTTTGAGGTATAAATCGAAGAGTGTGTGAATTAGTATCGAGTTAATCGTGTGATTATTTTGGAGAATTACAATTATTTAGTTGAAATTTCAGAATTGTTGAAATTGATTTGGGAATTAAGTTTTGATAATTAAAAATTAATAAGTTGGATTAATTTAGTTTTATTGGCGAATTGTGAATTATTCGACCTATTTTTATCATTGTTAGGTCGAGGAGATTAAAGTTGAGCTTGTTGTGATTTTACAGTCGGTTTAGGTATGTTACAGTTCGGTAACATACGACGGTAAAACATAAATTATGTTTAATTGTCATTCTGTGTTGCACTGATCGTGTTTATTATTTGTTGACTGTCGTAATATGTTAAATGTCCTCGTTGTGATATATGTTTATTATTGTGACATATTATTGGCATTTAGCATCGGGCATACAATTATGACATTCATGTTGAGCCCTATCGTTCTTGTTAGCCATTGTTGATATCCGTTGTTATCTGGCACTGTTGTTTATCTCGAGATAATTGTGTGGCTGATAGGCCTATACACATGAGACCGTAGATGTGATTGAACAATCCCGTGGTTAGTGCAGTCTTTTGAGGTGAGCGCTGGGGTTGTGTCATCTAGTTCGTTATGTTGTGCCTTCCTGTTATATCGTATCAGCTGTATGGAGGCCGAGTCAGGGGTGTTATTTCAGCACAGCTTGGCATACCTCACATACTGGGCAAGGCGGTTTAGCTGCATGACGATGTAGCTCCCCTGTGTTGTTGCTCGAGCATTATTCCAGTTGTTATCGTATCGTTTGTTGGCTCCTGTTATCCCGGTTATTCGTTGAGCCTTTCATGCATTTCATATCACATTTTATTATATGATTATGCATGATTTATGTTTATTCTTGTTATTGTTGAACTGTTTCATACCAGAATCCTAACCTCAGTTGTTTACTTGGGGGGCTGCTGTGGTTGCTATTGGGCACCATGGTAGATCTCCCGAGTCGTTTTGCAGCATCAGGCCGAGGTTCCGTCAGTGGAGCTCGGGATTGAGGTTGGATTGCTTGGTTCTGTTCAGTGGAGTCTCCCAGTTAGTCTATATGTATGTCTTGGGTTTGTTTCAGTCTTGTATTGTAGTTTATTTGCCGGGGAGATGCCCCGTGTATCTGTAGTAGTATTTGGTTGTTTTGTGATGTTCTGAGTCGACTCTGTGATGTTTATGATCTGGTGAGTATTTGGTAAGTTTTAGTTTCTGTTTAGTCCTGGCCAGTGCGGCTATAGGTTGTTTAATTTCGGTTTTGTTTTAATGACTCTAGTGGGAGTATATTTTGATATAAATTGCTTCTTGAGTTTTCCTGGATGTTTTATTTACAAGGAGGTCATGCCGAAATTTTTCTAGGCCCTGAGGTCCGTTTTAAAGTATTTTAAACCTTTTTCCGCTGCAGTTTTAAGTCAAATTATTATTGTTTGATCATTAATTGTCATTAGAGTAAATGGGCCTCACATCTTGGTATCAGAGCGTAAAATGGGATACGCTCGAACTAGAGTCTAGGACACTCGAGTCTTTACACGAATGGTTGTTGCGCCTGTGTATGCTCCTTGACAGCATGTTTATGTAATTATATGATTTGTTTAATTCCATTCTAATTGTTTTGGTGTTTTATCGTATAGAATGGAGGGAGGTGGAGAAATTCCTGTTGATGAGATTCTTTTAGCTCGAGATCGAGGTCGTGGACGTGGTAGACCTCGTGTCCGTGTTGTTGATGATACTTTTGTTGAGCAAGCTGCTGATCTTCTAGACCATCTTAGGATGGATGAGTTAGTTGCGCGTTTCCATTCTATGCATCCACCTCGATTCAGTGGTTCTGATGGAGCTGAGAAAGCTGAATTATGGATTTCTGAGATTGAGAAATCATTTGATTTGATCGAGTATCCTCCAGAGTGTCGATTGAGATTAGCTGTGCATCAGTTGAAAGATCGTGCTAAAATGTGGTGGTCTACTATATTGATAACTTTAGATGCTCAGAGGATTGTTCCATCGTGGGATATATTCAAGCTGAAATTTAGGGAAAGTTATTGTCCTCCATCATTCTACAGTTCTAAGGCTTTAGAGTTTCATAACTTGAAGCAGGGCGATATGTCAGTTGCGGATTATGCGAATACTTTTTATACTATGCTGAGATATGCTCCTCATGTTGCTGCGAGTCAGGTTGCTGTCGTCGAAAGTTTCATTGAAGGATTGAATGATGATCTGCATCCTTTTGTTTCTACCGGTAAGCCACTGAATTATCTTGAGGCAGTGGAAATAGCAAAAAGGGCTGAAGCTAGTCTTAAGAGGAGTGGCAATCGAGCTCCTACCCAACATCATCATTCGGGGAGGCAACAATTCAGTTCATCTGGTTCTGCATATCTTCGTCCACGTGGGAAGCAGTTTAAGAAGCCTGGTTCTAGTTCTTCGAGTTCGGGGAGTTCAGAGAACCATGGGGGATACTGTTATAGTGGACCTTATTGTGATCACTATGGAGGCAAGCATTCCAATAATCAGTGTGTTGGAGTTCAAGGGGTTTATAATAATTGTGGTCGACCGGGTCATTTTGCTAGAGTCTGTCCTAATAAGACGGGGAAATCAGCCCAGGCAGGTAGTGGAGCTCAAAGTAATAGAATTCTAGCTGCGTCCCAGTCTTCCCATCAGCCTAGTCGCCCTTCGCATCAGAGCAGAGGTCAAGGTGGTCCAGTGAATCAGTCATTTGTTCATGCATTTGCCTTGACTGAGGATGAGGCTCAGGTAGCTCCAGGTACTGTCATTTCTGGTAATTATACTCTATGTGGTTTTATAGCACGAGTGTTATTTGATACCGGAGCATCTCATTCCTTTGAATCTCATGCATTCGTTGTTTCGCATGATCTTTGCACCACTAGTATGAATTCCAATCTATCTGTTGCTACTCCGATGGGCAAAATTATTATCACTGATAATGTGGTGTTCAATGCGGTTTTGTTTCACGATGAAAATGTTCTGTATCTGAATCTCATAGTCCTACCTATGCATGACTTTGATTGTATCGTTGGTATGGATGTTTTGACTGCAAATCGTACCACTGTTGATTGTTATCGAGGAATAGTTCGTTTCAGGCCTAGCTTTGCTCCTAAATGGAATTTCTATGGCCGTGGTTCTCAAGCCAAGATTCCTCTAGTTTCTGCCATTGAGATTAATCGATTGTTAGATTCTGGTCATGAAGGTTTTCTAGTTTATGTTGTTGATCTATCACAAGATGAGCGACGGATTTCTGATATTCCTGTAGTCCGTGAGTTTCCTGATGTGTTTCCAAAAGAGATTCCTGGTTTTCCACCAGAACGAGAAGTTGAGTTCAGTATCGAATTAATGCCAGGAATGGAACCCATATCTCGAGCACCATATCGTTTAGCCCCTGTTGAGCTGAAAGAACTGAAAGAACGATTACAAGATTTGTTGAGTAAAGGTTATATTCGTCCGAGTTCTTCACCGTGGGGTGCACCGATTCTATTTGTCAAGAAGAAAGAAGGAACGATGCGGATGTGTATTGATTATCGACAACTGAATAAGTCTACTGTCACGAATAAATATCCCTCCCTAGGATTGATGACTTATTTGATCAGTTGCAAGGTACTTCGGTGTATTCTAAGATTGATCTTCGTTCTTAGTATCATCAAGTGCGAGTCAGACAAGAAGATGTGCCGAAAACATCTTTTCAAACGAGATACGGACACTTTGAATTTTTGGTTATGCCTTTTGGTTTAACCAATGCTCCTGCTGTGTTTATGGACTTGATGAATCGAGTATTTCGTAAATATCTCGATCGTTTTGTGATTGTATTCATCGATGATATTCTTGTTTATTCCAAGTCCGAGGAAGAGCATGTTAAACACTTGAGATTAGTTCATCGAATTCTTCAAAAGAAGCAGTTGTACGCCAAGCTATCCAAGTGTGAGTTTTGGTTAGATAAAGTGGTATTGCTGGGCAATGTCATATCTCAACATGGTATTTCTGTCGATCCAATTAAAGTGGAAGCAGTTCTGAACTGGACACGACCGACCAATGTGCCAGAGATTCGTAGTTTCATGGGTTTAGCTGGTTATTACCGGAGTTTTATCGAAAATTTCTCAAAGATTGCTAGACCTATCACTCAACTGACTCAAAAAAATCAGATATTCATTTGGTCTGATGAATGTGAGTCAAGTTTTGTCGAGTTGAAGAAGAGATTGACTTCTGCACCTGTGGGGACCCGGACGCTAATCATATTCTTAATCATCATTGAGACAATTTAAATAATTATAATAAATAGGGTCAAATTTTTTTCTTTAAAATATAGTTTTAAATGCGGAACGTAATGGAATACATTCTAATATACATGTCAGTTTTAAAGTACAAGTCTTGTACTATATACAATCATTCAACTAAGGTTTAACAACTAATATCAAGTGTCCAAACCCTATTTCTAATCAAGGTCCGTAGTGTCCACTCTAATCTCGATCTCCTTTCTTCTCCTCGACCCTGATCCTGTCCCACCTGTTGCCATGCACACATACAAACACGACAACAGCCGGATAACTCCGGTGAGAAATATATCCCAGTATAAATCAACGAAACATGCAATCATATAAACAATGTAAAAGCATGTAACAGATATCAGTAACATGTATCAAAATCTTGAAACATAATTCAATATAAAATCTTAAATCAACTCATGACTCCATGTCTCAGACTAGACTCAATCCTAGCCTATGGATCCCGGTTTCCAGACGTTGGTATTCCATATCGAATATCAGTAATAAAAGAAACTCCAATTCTATCCACTTCGATATAACCAAACATCCGGGGTCTTGACCTATCCGTCACAGACTTTGGCACTTTCGCCAAATCACTATCTTGTGACAATGTGCAATGTGCCAGTGATGATTCCATCACTATCCGGCACCTATGTCACAAGATTACTCGTCTAATACTCGTCTAATATCTGCTTTCTATAAATCAATAGAACAAGCATATCAATTCAAATCAATGCATACAATAACAGTAAGTATGTGATTTAGGAAAACTCAAGTATATCATACTCGAGTCGTTCTCCCGGTACCACATTGACTTATACCTTTCTTTTATTACAGTTCTGACGACGTTCCCGTCTGGAATTCAAAGTCTCTCAACACTCAATCTGGCAATAAAAATATCAATAGTAACATATCAATTACTACTCAAATCAATACCAATATGATCAATTTGGATTTAATTCAAAATCAACAGCATAACGGAACAATCTGAATATCCCCGTCAATACAATATCAATAGATATCAATTACCCCAACTCATAATCAATAACAACACCAATCTGATATCAATCTCAATCAATTCAATTCAGAAAATCACAATAATTCTATACGGTATTTGTTTTTCAATCCGATTCCGATTATACGATGTCTAGCATGTCGAGAACACCATATATGAATCATATCCGACTCTGACAGTATCATAATTTCAAATCATATCAAAACTTAAGAAAACTTACGTCCAGTTGAAGCCTGCTTCGATAGGAACTCGGTGCTGAAGTCGGATTCACAATCTGACGGACGGATCGAAATATAAAGGCGTAAGGATTTTCTATGAACCTTTCTCGTTTCTTCTTTCCGAATTCTTTCTAATGAAGATGAATACATACGTATATATATCTCCAAATTGCATGTTCAAGAAACGTGTCTTATTTTCACACCTTTCAGGCGGCGCTCGGGTGCGACATGTTCTGTCCGAGCTTTCAAGTTGCTATACATTGGCGCTCGGGCGGTCAAAAACTACCGCTCGGGCGCCAACCTTCTGTCCAAAACCCAAATCTTACGATGCATTGGCGCACGGGCGGCCCCTTTCTACCGCTCGGGCGCCAATAGTTCTGTCCAAAAAGTTGCATAATTCCTATGCCTTGCCCAATATGGTCTCGGAATAGCCCGTCTATAATTATATTAATTCAAAATCAATAATCTCAGATTAATAAAATGCAAATCTCGGGCATTACAGCACCAATTCTTACCATTCCAAGTGGTTCTGGAGGATTCGTTGTACCGACGCATCAAATAGAGGATTAGGTTGTGTTCTGATGCAGCATGGCAGAGTTGTGGCCTATGGTTCTCGTCAGTTGAAACCGCATGAGTCTATTCTGTTCATGACTTGGAGTTACCTGCTATCATTTTTGCTCTCAAGATTTGGAGACATTATTTGTTTGGGGAGCAATTTGTAATCTATTCTGATCACAAAAGCTTTAAGTATCTATTCTCTCAGTCAGATCTGAATATGAGACAGAGACGTTGGATGGATCTTTTGAAAGATTATGATTGTGAGATCAGTATCATCCGGGAAAAGTGAATGTCATTTCCGATGCTTTGAGTCGTAAGGTTGTTGATGTTAATTTATCCTCGATTCGTGTTTCTAAGTTACGAGAGGATATTTGCACTTCTGGGTTGGATTTTCAAATCAAAGGTAATGCTGTTTGTGTATCTCAGATTTCTGTTGAGCCAGAATTGATTCAGATTGTAAAGTCAGCTCAAAAAACTGATGATCGAGTTCTGAAATCTTATGAGTTAGTATCTCAAGGACACCAATCTGGTTTCTCAATTCACTCAGATGATTCTCTTTGGTTGAATGGTAGATTGGTTGTCCCATATATTCCTGAATTGCGTACAGCCATCCTTAGAGAAGCTCATTGTACCCGATATAGTATCCACCCAAGAGGAAGGAAAATGTATCATATTCTACGGCCTCAGTTTTGGTGGAAGAATATGAAAAAGGATGTGGCTGAGTTTGTGTCTCGTTATATGATCTGTCAGCAAGTCAAAGCGGAACGAATGAGACCGGGAGGATTACTGCATAGCCTTGAGGTTCCTCAGTGGAACTGAGAGCACGTAGCTATGGATTTTGTCACGCATTTGCCACGTACTTCTCGTCATTTTGATGCCATTTGGGTGATTGTCGACAGATTATCTAAATCGGCACACTTTATTCCGTATGAGAGGACATATTCGTATAAGAAGATGGCTCGTCTGTATATTGAAAATGTTGTGAGACTTCATGGAGTTCCAGTTGCAATAGTTTCAGATCGTGACCCCAGATTCACATCAAAGTTTTGGACTAGTTTCCAAAAAAAAAATGGGTACACGACTTGCGATGAATACTGCGTACCATCCTCAAACAGATGGTCAGATAGAGCGTACAATCCAGACCCTCGAGGATCTGCTTCGAGCTGTAGTCATGGATTTTAAAGATAGTTGGCAGGAAGCTTTATCACTAGTAGAATTTTCATATAACAATAGTTTGCAGGTGACTATTGCTATGGCTCCTTTTGAAACTTTGTACGGCAGACGATGTCGATCACCTCTTTGTTGGGATGAATTTGGTGAGAATCAGTTGACTGGACCTGACATTGTTCAGGAAATGCATGATAAAGTCAAGTTGATTCGTCAGAGAATGAAAGCTGCTCAAGATCGGCAAGCTAGTTATGCTAACAGGCATCGTCGACCTCTAGAATTTCAAGTTGGAGATTTTGTATTTCTGAGGATCTCTCCGTTTAGAGGTGTTGTTCGTTTTGGCATGAGGGGTAAGTTATCACCTCGTTTCGTTGGCCCCTACGAGATTGTTGAGCGTAATGGGACTTGCGCCTATCATTTGGATTTGCCCCAGTCATTGTCTGGCATCCACGATATTTTCCATGTTTCTATGTCGTGTAAGTATGAGCCTGATCCGTCTCATGTGATTCAGCCTGATGAGGTTGAACTCGACCCTTCTTTATCGTATACTGAGTATCCTGTTTGTATCTTGGATCGTAAAGATAAAGTTTTACGCAATAAAGTTATTCCACTTGTACGTGTTCAATGGTCGAGGCATGGTGTAGAAGAATCAACGTGGGAAACAGAAGAGAAGATGAGAGCATCTTATCCATATCTGTTTGATTCCTAGTAATGTATTGTTGGTTTCGTACTGTGTGTAAGATGTATGTGTATAAACAGAAATTTCGAGGACGAAATTTGTTTTAAAGGGTGGAGAAATGTAAGGTCCTGAAATTAATTATCCGGTAATTTTGGCATAATTAGAATAATTATTGAATTGTAAATTAAAATAATTATTTATGCCAAATAATTTTTTTAGGTGTGTTAAAAATATGTATTTTTGAATATCGGAGAATTTAACGATATAAAATACATATAGAGTTTAAATAACACACGGGAGCAAGATTAATGCAAAAATCGAGATAAAGGGGCATGAATACTAAATTATATACATATACATACACACATAACTTATTTTATTGGAGAGAGAAGGAAGAAGACAATTTTCCAAACCCATTCCCGTAGCATTCCTTTTTTTTTCTTCAAAATTTTCGTCACTTTCAGCACCTTCATTTTGGAGAGGTCATAACTTTACCGTCCGGCGTCGAAATCACGAATGGTTTGAGGGGTTTTCTTCCTTACATCAGTAGCTTCGTTTTGAACCATGAATCGCTACTTTTGATGCTCGTTTCATCCCCAATCGAACCTTGTTTCGGGACTGCTCCTGTTCGATTTTAGGTGAGCTATTGCTTGGTTTTTCTTGGTTCTTTGGAGTATATTGAGCAAGGATTTGAAGCTTAAATCTTACCTCGCTGTTCCTGCATTTTCAAGCTAGTTTTCAGTTCGGTTTTTGGTCGTGAATAGTGTTTTCTGACGTCTTTTCCGACGAGTAGCAACATTGGACCGCCAGCGACAAGTTAATACTTCGACCTTGGTAATTTTGGATCCCATTCCAGATTTTTTGGTGCATAAGTAGGCTGCCCCGAAGTGTAATTTTACTCGCTTCGATTTAATTTCGCTTTGTCGATTTTAATGCATTATATTGACGTATATATTGGGTTTATATTGTAGGTTCGATCGTTGGAGAGCTTTGAGGTATAAATCGAAGAGTTTGTGAATTAGTATCGAGTTAATCATGTGATTATTTTGGAGAATTACGGTTATTTAGTTGAAATTTCAGAATTGTTGAAATTGATTTGAGAATTAAGTTTTGATAATTAAAAATTAATAAGTTGGATTAATTTAGTTTTATTGGCGAATTGTGAATTATTCGACCTATTTTTATCATTGTTAGGTCGAGGTGATTAAAGTTGAGCTTGTTGTGATTTTAGAGTCGGTTTAGGTATGTTACAGTTCGGTAACATACGACGGTAAAACATAAATTATGTTTAATTGTCATTCTGTGTTGCACTAATCGTGTTTATGATTTGTTGACTGTTGTAATATGTTAAATGTCTTCGTTGTGATATATGTTTATTATTGTGACATATTATTGGCATTTAGCATCGGGCATACAGTTATGACATTCATGTTGAACCCTATCGTTCTTGTTAGCCATTGTTGATATCCGTTGTTATCTGGCACTGTTGTTTATCTCGGGATCATTGTGTGGCTGATAGGCCTATACACATGAGACCGTAGATGTGATTGAACAATCCCGTGGTTAGTGCAGCCTTTTGAGGTGAGCGATGGGGTTGTGTCGTCTAGTTCGTTATGTTGTGCCATCCTGTTATATCGTATCAGCTGTATGGAGGCCGAGTCAAGGGTGTTATTTCAGCACAGCTTGGCATACCTCGCATATTTGGCAGGGCGGTTTAGCTGCATGATGATGTAGCTCCCCTGTGTTGTTTCTCGAGCATTATTCTAGTTGTTATCGTACCGTTTGTTGGCTCATGTTATCCCGGTTATTATTTGAGCCTTTCATGCATTTCATATCACATTTTATTATATGATTATGCATGATTTATGTTTATTCTTGTTATTGTTGAACTGTTTCATACCAGAATCCTAACCTCAGTTGTTTACTTGGGGGGCTGCTGTGGTTGCTATTGGGCACCATGGTAGATCTCCCGAGTCGTTTTGCAGCATCAGGCCGAGGTTCCGCCAGTGGAGCTCGGGATTGAGGTTGGATTGCTTGGTTCTGTTCAGTGGAGTCTCCCAGTTAGTCTACATATATGTCTTGGGTTTGTTTCAGTCTTGTATTGTAGTTTATTTGCCGGGAAGATGCCCCGTGTATCTATAGTAGTATTTGGTTGTTTTGTGATGTTCTGAGTCGACTCTGTGATATTTATGATATGGTGAGTATTTGGTAAGTTTTAATTTCTGTTTAGTCCTGGCCAGTGCGGTTATAGGTTGTTTAATTTTGGTTTTGTTTTAATGACTCTAGTGGGAGTATATTTTGATATAAATTGCTGCTTGAGTTTTTCGGGATGTCCTATTTACGGAGAGGTCATGACGAAATTTTTCTAGGCCCTGAGGTCCGTTTTAAAGTATTTTAAACCTTTTTCCGCTGCAGTTTTAAGTCAAACCATTATTGTTTGATCATTAATTGTCATTAGATTAAATGGGCCTCACACGCCCACCCCTATGTATGCGGATGGATAATGGGCATTTTTTCACAATTGTGAAATTATCTATAAATTATCACCTCGTCAGTATAAATCAAAAAACATTACATATGTAAAATTTTACAATGAGGAGAACATGTATGGATATTTCAAACCTAGATTAATTTTTCTCTCATTTGAATTAGATTCAAATTTAATTAATTGTGTAATAATTAAACTATGGCTCCAAGTTTTTCCATAACTTCAAATTGTGTAAATTAATTTTACATCGATTCCAAATTAATTAATTGTGCAATAATTACAACTATGGCTCCAAGTTTCCATAACTTAAAACTTTATTGAGTCTATTTCATCCCCATGACTTCCGGTTTTTCTTCTCTCCCACGATTAACCGAGCATTGTGCCTTCGTTTGAGATATGCCATTTAGTTGATTCTTGGGGATGGCGATAAGCTTCACTTGTATGTGGGCCGATAAAAATCTTCTATTTGTTTCACATCCTTCTTTGGTATCTTCGTGCAAGGAAAATAATGGAAACACACCACCTGAGTTGTAGGTTTAGCCACAATAGTTGTATAGATTAACTTTTTATGGGAAAATAATTTTGGTTTTGGTACAATAATTTTGTTTTTTTTTTAAATCTTATTTCGTCGGATTGCTGATATGATACAGGAAAATATTAATATGACGTGAGAAAATGCTGACAAGACATTGAAATTTTCTGTATTTGATGTCAGAAAATGCTGATATGTCTTGTATCATGTCAAAAATTTGACCTGAATAGTCAGAAATACTCAAGTTTGGTAAAAATTTTATATATTTTAACCAAGTATTTGGACAGATATGGTCAAAATACTCAAGTTTGGTAAAATTGTAATTCTATTGGTACTATTTTCACTTGTTGCTCGATTTGACTATAATTGTGATAAGAATTTTATCTCAAGCTTTTCATCAATATTGTGAACATTGAAATCAACTTTATACAAGTTTAAGTATCATCTCATTCTCATTTTTCTATCCAAAGTTGTTCTTGTTTTTCCAAACATGTAAAAATAACAAGAATAATGCAATTATACAACAAATATTTTTTTATTCAAGTTATTATAAAACTTAAATATTTAATACTCTTTGTGACGCCCCGAGACCGGGGTTAGTCGGCACCGGCGTTGCTCAACAATCACATAATCGTCAAACAACAAGCCTCGTAGTACAGTATATACCAAAACCAGTTTATTTCTCATAAAATGGTCTTTACAACTTAAATACCCAAAATAAACTGATTAAAATGTTTTAATAGTGCGGAAGCGATAAACATAAACTAAGCTTTAAAACTTCTGGGATAACTCGAGATCTTCTACCATCCCCAAAATTGATCTTGCTCATCTTCATCCATTTGCTCTTCGTTCTTATATGGGTGGGGAGGAAGTAAGTGGGGGGCCGTTCGAGACATGAAGCAAGATATACATATACTTGAATTCAAATTTTACATAGCATATCATAACTTGAATAATAACGAAAATTCATACTTCATAATCATAACATGTCATCACATATCATACTCGTATAGCATATTTGTATAGCACTGAAATTCATCTAATTTCCATGGTTTCCTGATATCAGTCTCCTATATGTTAATCATTTAAGGAGTAAGGCCATGTCCAATATGTTAATCCTCTATGAAGTGAGGCCGTACAACGGTTACCATCCCACCGTATAAGGGTCATAGTTCGGAAATCCTTTCCCATGTCCAATCGAATCCTAACAGTGCTTTGAACATATAATTTGACAAATCTTGAAGAAAACATATAATGAACAAGGAATTATGCTCGAACGAACTTTCAAAAACGAAATAATTCATACGCAACATATTTTAAAACAACTACACTTACGAAGAACAAGTGTGGCAAACAAAAACTCACTTACGAAATAATAAATACATAACAAAAGCACACTTACAAAGGACAAGTGTGCAAATTGTAATATAGCAAAAACACACTTACGAAGGACAAGTGTGCAAATTATAATTTAGCAAAAAATCACTTACCTTAGATCTTGCTTGAAGAAAAAGTTGAAGAAACAAGCTGAAATTTGTCTCCCAAAAAATCAGCCAACTTTCATGCACGTTTGTATTTAATGAACCTTTGGATCAAGCTCGAACTTGTACAGCACATTCTAAATTATGTTATTTAAAATATGAACGGTGAAGATTGCGTTTGGACATCTTTTGTACCAGATTATGGACAAGAAACCATAGATATGTTGTTTCGGCGTGGAATATGAGCAGTATTTTTGAAATGATTGTATCTTAAAAAATAACCGTTGGATTATACTAAAATTTTGATATGTTGTTCAAAACATATAAAAGTATCTTTTGAACGGTGGAGATTGGATTCTGAGACCTGGTGTTATTGGACAAAATTCCAGAATGTGGGCAGATTTTCGGTCTTTTGGCAGCACCTCGGGGGACGAAATTCTCGAAAATTGGAGAGAGATAAGCTCGAAATTTTGAGCTTGGAAGGTGTAAATTTTGAATGCATATGCCCTCTTATTTATAGGTGAGTGAATAAAAATCTTACCATAATCGGGTTGATACTTCTTCCATAATCCAAGGATATTTCTTCCATTATTAATAAAATCCCTTATTAATAAAATCCATGCATAAATGCATGTATAATTTTACTTTTGAAAATATCATTTACTCCTATATTAAAAGAATCGAAATTATATATAATTATATACTCAATTCGAGAATCATGCATACATATATTTTCTAAAATTATATTATCTCCTATTCATATATCAATATTTATTCATCTAATACATATATCTATATTAATTATCCTTTTAACTAAATCTAAATCCCAAGATACATATACATATACACAGGTATATATATTTTATTATATTAACTACTTCTTAATTAAATTATTGAAGAGTTTAAAATAACTAAATCCTTGATAAATTAATATCATCTTGAGTACAAATAAATAAATGATTTAGTATTTGCGGAATTTCACAATATTTCTCTACTTTATTAAATTAATAAATATATATCACATATATAAATTATCTCATTATTTAAATTCTTGATATACTTATCTCCGGAAAAAAAAAATCGGGGTTTCACACACTTTGAACTATAAAATATTATACAAAACAATTAATAAATATATATTTTTTTATATTAATCAATATTTCATAAATAAAAAACTGATTGACATTAGGTGAAGCTAAATATTTTATTATTCAAGTTGAACTTATCGTCCATATGCATGTGATTCAAAAGACATCATTAATTTAAGGGGAGCATTAAGCTTGATCATTATTTAACACCAGCATCATATACACGTTGTTTATTATTTATTCATTAGTTTTTGCATGTTAACAAAAGTAAAAGAGAAAAGAGCAATAGCAAGCCCAAAGTTTTATTAAAAACGGTAATTATCTTTAGCAACTTAATATTTCTTTATATATTTATTTATAAAACTCCATGATCCAGAGTGGGAGAACACAACGAACTGTTCGAGATTTTTTGAATCCTGTTTGCTTTGCCAATGCATGAAATTCATTTTCTGTCCTCTCCTTCCCACCAAGACTATATGCTAGCTAAACCATGTCAATTTGTAAATTACATATAAAATCTTCTCTTGAGTTCTCTGAAGGATACGTTCCACAACGATTATTTTTCCGTTATTTGGAATTGCTTCATGGCATCTCTTCAGTATTTTTAAGCAATGTGTATCGCTCCAGTCATGAAGAAACCCACTGTGGATATAATAAAAAAAAGAATTGAATCGGTCTAATCAGAAAATAATCATAAAAATATTATTATAAAGTTGTAAGAAACAATTGGGAATAAGAAATTATGAAAAAACTATTTTTTAAAATTGGGTGGATAGTTAATGTGAACAACTGTTTAATTATATGTCTTGAATAAAATTTATTTTTCTTATGATTCCCCTGCATTATCACATTGAAAAGAAATAAATTTAAAAGTGCTTTCGACGTTTACAATGAACTTCCATAGTAACATCATTTAAGTATTTCGTAAAGGCAATAACACATATTTATAAAGTATATGATGAAAACAATTTTACCTTCATGATAATGGCATCGCCTTTCGGAACACTAACGAACATGTCTAGCCACCTATGTGCTCCATGCCTGATCAACACAAAAAGGTCAACCAACTTCGAGTTTCACATAAACCATCTAATTAAATTAAAAAGTGCTCTCAAAACACAAATATTTCAATGGAACCACTTTAAAATACATGATAAAGAACCAATACAAATATTTCATGTACCTGCATAAGATGGTGCGTCTCGAATAACATGGGGCAAATCAAAATTAATGGCCTTTATAGTTGGATGCTAAGATATGATCATTTTCAGGGAATCACTGATCCACCTTCAACTTCGACCAAAGTTCCCAGACCCTTGAATCCCTCATAGGTATCTAGAATTATTTTCATCAAAATTGTCGAAGAATTGGACATTGCACTATTAAAAACCTTGCTAAATTTAAGATTTATGCCGTGATACTCGAATGCGCTCATTTTATATACTTTTTCAAAAGGAACTCCCCCCTCGAGAATTGCATCTTTCAGGTGGTACCTACACATACAATTATTAAGGATTAATTACACACAAATATATAGTACTTATAGAGGTTGATATGTAGTTGATACTTGCCAAGTCTCCAAGTGATCCTTGTCTAGATTCATGATCAACATAGGGGCTAGGGAAACTCCATCATCATTCTTGGTGTAGAACTTGCAGACCGGAGTCAAGGAATAGAGCCGCTCAACGCCGCCATCAGGCAGAGTTTTCACTCGGCAATTTAAAAAATAATAGCTCGCGAGCAGGCGGAGGATTCTGTCCACCATGTTATGCGCCTCTGGATTGTTGGTGGGAATTTCCGCAACGAGTTCTACTTGTAAAATAAAGGCGTCGGGCCCCTTATTATTCACGATTTCAAAGAGGTCGAGCTCCAACGCCACTTTGAGGACATTAGGCAGCAGTGAAGCAGAGGCTAGTTGCATGGAGAATAAGAAAGAAGCCTCGTCCCCTTGTGCAACCTCCATTTTCAGACTCATTTTTCTTAAAGAGATTGAGAACATGGAAGCAATATTGTGGGTAGGTGTGTGCATATGCGGAGACAAACATATTTATAGTAGCTTGTAATAATTGTTATAAATTGATTTTTTTGATATAATATGAATAAAAATAATCCATATTGATTTAATCAAAATTAATTTATTTTTGCATTAATATACATAATCTTTGCATCATGGAAATTAACAATACGTATATGCTGAGGAAATCAAAGTTGACAATAGGCTGAGATGCACAAATGATAAAACAAATTGAAAGAAAGAAAATAATTCCAACTTTAATAGCGAAACACCAAGAAATCAATAGTCCTCTCAAGATATTATAACATCTCAAATGTGCATCTTTCTAAGTGTTGGAATGTGGGGTCCCGGGTCCGACATCTAATATTAATAATTATAAATAGAACAGATCAAATGATTGAGTAAAATACATAATTTGTGGCTCACAAATCGACATAAATATCGTCAAAATAATTTAAATGTCTCAAATGTTTGAAATATAATTTTCAAAATGCCAAAATAAACTTGTGAGCCAAAGTAATCCGAACATCATCAAATAGCTCCTAAGACCCGAGAATCCCACTCTAACTCGTATCTCCTCGCCTGGAGCTGGACTCTGGCATCCCAAGCCTCGCCTCACCTACCGTCAAGCACGTGAAAACAAGAGGTAGCCGACGTGCCGGTGAGTATATAAACCCAGTATGATACAATCAATAACATATGAGAATTTAAAATGACAAATAGTTTATTTAAATTCATAAATATGCAAAATATAATGCAATGTATGATCAGAATCTGTGGGCTATCAATAAATCTCAAGATCAAGTGAATTATCTGGTCATATGGTACCCAAGGAAAGAGAATCCCCCAGCAACATCTACCGACTCATCCGCTCGGGGTGGGTTGCTGTGTTCTACAATCCCAGGACTATGGTGCGCCTATAGAGAGTGTTCAGGCCATAGCAGCGACCTCCGCATACACTATGCCAACTCAACTATAGCCCCATACGTCCAACAAATCAATAAGTCAAGGCGACCTCCGCCATATCAAATCTGAATCGAAAAGTGGCTCAATATGCAATGCAATGATGCATTTCAATCTCATCAAGTCAATATCATAATAAGCTCATCTCAAAAGATCATTCATAAACAAATCACAAGTAATTCATCAAGCCATCGAATTTTCAATTTAAAAATAAAAATGATACTTTTACCTCGTATGTTACCGACCGTAACATACCTTTCAAATATTACCAAAAGAAGATCGAAATATATGGTTGAGAAGTCTTGAATCCTCGCAGTCTACTAGATTCGTTGTCAACCAACTTAAAGTAAATAATCTTGAGTCAACCCAAGTCAATACTTCAACCGAATCTTCAATACATAAATCAAGAACTCGGATTACTTATCAACAAAGAGCAATTTTCGTACAAAACTCATAATTAATTCGATACTGCTTCAAATCAAGATCTGTAAATTGGATATGCAACAAAACTCAATGCCCAACAATTCTTCTTCACAAACTTTTGTCAAATAAAGTCATTTACTCAATCGTTCATAATCTGAAACATTCAACATTATTTCTCTGCATTGTTTCTGTAAGGCCCGAGAATTTTATCCTATTAATCTGAAATGATTTTGGGATAATTGATATGATTATTGATGGAAAGGATCGGACCGGGAAAGACGAGATAATGCATGAAAATGTGCGAGGAACAGTAGCCCTCGCGCATATGCGCGACGTGGGCAGAGGACCTCGCGCGTATGCGCGAAGTGAGTCGCGCATATGCGTGAGCCGGTACAAGCGAAGTCTAGAGGACCTCGCGCATATGCGCGAAGATGAGTCGCGCATATGCGCGAGCTGCCGAGAAGTTTATCCACGAGACCCGTAGGTCTCGAGCATATGCGCCAATATTAGTCGCGCATATGCGCGAGACGTGTAATAGGCGGAATGACTCATCCTCTTGCATGTACGTGGATGTATATATATATATATATATACACGAATCCTTCCCCCTTCAGAAGAGAAGAATCAAGAAAGGGCCGAGGAAGGAAAGAAAATCCTTACGCCTTTTGGGAGAAATCCGTCTATCCGATTTTGAATCCAACTTCAGTATTGAGTTCCTATCGACGTAGGCTACAACTGGACGTAAGTTTTGCTACGTTTTGATATGTTTTGAAATGATGGTATTGTCAGAATCTGATATGATTCATATATGATGTTATTGTCATGTTAGACATCGTATAATCGAAACCGGACTGAAGAATAGATACCATATGGAATTGTTATGACTTTCAGAGTTAATTTGATTAATATTTAATATAAGAATTGAATTATTATCGATTATGAGATGTTAGAATTGATATCTGACTGAGATGATATTGCTGGATATTGAGACTATGACGTTGTGCTGTTGAAACAGAATTTGATTGAATTCTGATCATATCCAGTGTTGTTTGAGTGGCGTATTGATACCGTACCCTCGATATTGTTATTGTCAGATTGATTATTGACAGGCTTTGAGTTTGAGACTTCGACAGAGTCAGAGTATCAG
Organism: Primulina tabacum; assembly: GCF_025594145.1. Classification (NCBI taxonomy): domain Eukaryota; kingdom Viridiplantae; phylum Streptophyta; class Magnoliopsida; order Lamiales; family Gesneriaceae; genus Primulina; species Primulina tabacum. The sequence continues at coordinate 7,607,543 of NC_134566.1, forward strand.
AAAGAAAGGTATAAATTAATGTTGAGTTGGGATTGCACAACTCGAGTGAGGTTTGACTCGAGTCTCCCTAAATCACATACTTAGTTTATTGCATTGATATTTATAATTGAAGAGATTGATGTTTGTAGTCTATTGATTTATAGCCACTGCATGTATTGACTGCTGATTCGTTTAGTCATTGGCTGATTCGCCTAGTCATCGGCTGATTCGCCTGGTTATTTGCTGATTCGTCTAGTTATCGACTGATTCGTCTAAACTTTGGCTGATTCGCTTAATTACTGACTGATTCGTCTAATTATTGGCTGATTCGCTTAATCCTTGACTAATTCGTCAATTCTGTGGCTGTTTCGCCCAGACACTTGATATATGAATTATATCGATGCCGTTTAGGGTTGATTCATTCCTATCGACTGAGATTCGATATAATTATCAATATCCAGATATTGGGATCCCTAGATTAGAGTTGAGTCGTGTCTGAGACGACGCGTTGTTTGAGTCGAGTCTGTGATGACTAGTTGATTTACAGTTTTATATCATTCATGTTTGTTGATTGGCAGCATGTGAATGATATTTGTTATATGCTTTTGTATATCTTTTTATATGATTGCATTTTTACATTGTTTATACTGGGATTTATTCTCATCGGAGTTATCCGGCTGTTGTCTTGTTTTGTATGTGTGCATGACAACAGGTGGGACAGGTTCAGGGTCGAGGAGATGAGGAAAGATCGTGATTAGAGTGGAGGCTCCGGACTTGGATTAGAGATAGGGTTGGACACTTGATATTAGCTGTTAAACCTTAGTTGAATAAATGTATGTAGTACAGGACTTGTACTTATATACTGAGATGTATATATGTTTTATTTCACTACGTTCCGCATTTGAAAAAAAAATTAGACCCTGTTTTATAATTGATTAATTAGTCTCAATTCTGATTACGAACATGATTAGCGTCCGCGCCCCCACAGTTTCAGTTGCCCCTTGAAGGTCTAACTGACTTCTCTCTAATACCTCAACAAGCAGTTGAAGAGATAAAGGCGAAATTTTTAGCATCTGGTGATATTATCAAGACTTTTGGAAAGAAGAAAGAGATGAAGTTGGAATATCAACATCTGGCTGATGTTGTGGCCAAGTCAATTCAAATGGAGATAGATTCTTTTAATGGCTACACAGAAGAATTTTTTTTGATGATAACAACTGAAACGTCTACTACTAGTTTTTCTTTAAAATATACAAGAATTTTTTTCCCCTTCCTACACTATTCGCCCGAACTACCATACACATACATATATATTTTAAAAATACCTTTGCACCATTTAAAAAAAATTCACCAACTATTATTTGAAAATCCAAAGGAAAGAAATTCAAGCATAAAATCGAAAATCATCAACCAACCTAACTTTAACATTTTCAAAAATAACCTTAACTCTAACATCCTCTCAAAAACCTCTCAAAAGCATCATAAGTCATAAAATCCTAAAAGTAACTCAAATCATTTAGCATAAATCATAAACGTAATTTATTTGCGGAAAACTAGCACTGGTCCTCGGGTTGTGTGAACCTACAGTCCAGCAAGATCAACCATCAAGTCCCTCATTAACATCAACATCATGCTCACCGGCATCGATCACACTAGTGAGTTATTGACTCAGCAAACCTTAACCATGATAGCAAGTAGTACATATACAATTACATGCAATAGTGAAAATACTTTTACTTAAAATATTTTTTCATGAATATGCATAAACTTAAATATTTTTCCTTACATCATATACATTTCCCTTTTCATCATATACGTATACGTTATCCTTTTAAATGAATTCGGATCGTTAATTGTGACTTTCGTTTCAGCTGAAGGTCGATGGATCCATCTACGTGTAACACAGTACTGGGCGACGGGGACATCAGCGACACTCTCACCCGTCAACTGAGCGTTGGTCTTACATTTCATCCTATCATGTCGATGAAATACGATTGTCGGGCTCCCTCTAGGGCCTTCTCCCGTAAACGGGCTTCCTTTGGGGCCTTTTCTTTCCCGATATCTCCAATCCTATCATCGTATCATCGTATTAGTCACAATCACTTCACCTCTTTCAACGTTTCATATTTTCATCACTTATAAAAATTCATGCATATAGAAATCATTTTTCTTTTAAACCAACCATGCAACACGTCTTTTAGCATTAACGTTTCATCATAAAATTTCATAAACATATTAACATTATTTACAGAATTCAGGGCACTACCACGCATCCACTATTTTAAGGTGTAAAATGACTGTTTTACCCCTAGACTTAGAATTTCTCGATCTTGACTTTTTTTTTACTTTTGTTAACTCTAGACCATCCCAAATAATTATTTTTTACTTGTGATTGCTAGCATGCTTTACTGCTTTATATAATACATATTACTTGACTTATCTTATTTGATTGTGTAATATGTATTATTGGGAACGAATTTGAACCGATTCTCGATCAGCAGTAAGATGATCGAAGGAGGGAACTGAAGTGAAACAGGTTTATTGGATTGGGGTACTAATCCATTTGATTATCAGATATGCCTCCTCGAAGAATACCAGAACAGGGTAGCACATCGAATCCTCCAATGGATGTGACAGCAACTCCGATGGAAACGTTATTGAAAAGGTTTCAGTCATTCAAACCACCGACTCTGAAGGGTACTGAGACATCAGTTGAATGTGAGAGTTGGCTAGATAACATTGATATGCTGTTTGATTCACTGGATTACAGTGATGAGCGCCGAATTAAATTGATTGGGCACCAGTTGCTTGATGTTGCAAAGAACTGGTGGATTACGATGAAGAGGGCCTTGGAGCATCGAGGTACGACTATTACTTGGGATGTATTTAAAACTGAGTTTTATCAAATATTTTTCCCAGTGTCGTACAGGAAAGACAAGGGGGCGGAGTTTGCCAATTTGAGACAGGGTCAGCTGAACATTGAAGAATATGTGACCAAGTTCTCTACCTTATTGAAGTTTGCTCCCCATGTGGCTGGAAATGACGAAGCCGTTGCTGATCAGTTCATCAATGGCTTGAATCTCGATATCTTTACATTGGTGAACACAGGGTGATCGAATAACTTTGCTGATGCCATGAATAGAGCAAAAGGCGTTGAAGCGGGCCTGATAAGGCAGAGAGGAGCTGCAGATATTCCTCCCGCACCGAAACCACAACAACCACCTCCCCGATTTGAGAGTGATAGTAGCAATGGTGGAAAGAAAGATTTTCTGAAGGATAGAGGAAAGCAGTTTAAGAAGTTTGGCGGTAGTTCTTCTAGCTCAAGTTGTTCCAAACAGAGTTATAGCGGAACTTACTGCGGAAATTGTGGAGGGAGACATTCCACTGAGCAATGCCAAGGAGTACTTGGTAGTTGCCACTTCTGCAAACAACAGGGACATTTTGCCAGAGTGTGTCCACAGAAGGGTTTTCAAAGATCCCAAGGAGCCGAATCATCTAGATCAGCGGCACAGAGGAGTAGACGATCAGCTGCTGTTCCTTCATTTCATCCAGCACCATCTCAGTCACAGCAGAGGCCAGGAGGAAGCCAGACAGTTGGCCAACCTCCTAGACAGTAGGCCAGAGTATTTGCTTTGACTGAGGAGCAGGCTCAGTAAGCACCAGATGATAATGTTGCATGTAACTGTTCTTGATGTAGTTATCCTGCTTTTGTATTGATGAATACGGATGCTTCCCATATGTTTATCTTTGAACGATTTGCATTGATTTATGCATTACCTGTTGAATTTTTATCTACTGTAGTATATCTCGTTACTGGTTGGGGAGAGTTTTTATAGCAGTGAATTCTGTAAAATATCGTATACTACAATAGGATGAGAATGCGATTGAGTTAGATCGTCTGGTAGCTAGTATTGTACTAGTGTTGTCTGATTTTGGGACTGCATTACTGATATTAATATGCTGATCAAGTACAGAGCTACCCTAGATTAGTTCCAGAAGATGGTGAGAATCGGACCTGAGATGACCAAGGGATGAATAGTGTACGATAAGGATTCTAGATTGAGAATTCCTTTGATAATTCGTACTATCTATAACTTGATTATTACAGAAAGGAACAGAGGGATTCCTTATGTATTCAGTTGATTTACTGAAGTTGAGTCTATCATTGGCTGATTTACCAATGATAAGAAAGTTAATAATGTTTTCCCCGATAAGACTTCTGATTCGATTCCAATCAGAGAGATTGATTTTAGCCTTGATTTGATATCAGAAACAAATTGCATCCTGATTGAGACAGATTGCATTCAGGGTGTGTTATATCTGAAGATGATGTATCTGTTGAATTTAGTACAATTAAACCGGAATTATTTGGCCGAGGTGGATATCAGTGTCAAACATTTGCGGTTTATGAGTTTAGCAGATCAGTACCGATGAATGATGTTTTGAATCTGATTGAAGTTTGCTGTTGTTTTGAATCCGTGTTTGAATCAGGTAAGTAATACTGTATTGTATATGAATAACCAATCTATTGTTCCAGATGTTCCGAATTTAAAATGATAAATATTGCCAGATAGTGTGCAATAATCTATGCGGTATGCATTTTGATAGCTGAAAAAGTATTGATAGAATGCTTGAATCTGCATATATTAGGTGTACAGGATGATGTACAGATAAGATCAGACGATCAAGAGTTATGGCAGAAGAGTGATTAGACTGCATTGAATGCCAAAATTGACTATATCATACCATGATTTTCGGTTGATTTTGTATTTTTGACAGAATATATTATAAACTCCTTCACCTACTGTCTATAGATTGACGGATAGTCGGAGCAAACTATCCGGATACTGGAGAATATCCAAGAACTGTAGTGCTGGATTTTAGCACTAGTTGACATGATTTATTATCATTTATGAATTATCGTACAACCACAGCTATCAGACGAGTATTGAAATGACTTCTTTCGAAGCGTTGTACGGAATGAAATGTTAATCCCCTCTTTATTGGGATGATATCTCTAAGGTTCCTGAGATCGGACCTGGCATGATCAGAGGTATGACTGAAAAAGTGAAGCTGATTCAGAAGAAAATGAAGGCAGCCCAAGACAGACAAGCCAAATATGCCAATGTCCGACGACGACTGTTGGTATTTGAGGCTGGTGACCGAGTATTTTTGAAAATTTCACCTTTCAGAGAAATTGTCAGATTTGGCAAGAAAGGGAAACTATCTCCATGATATATTGGGCCGTACAAGATTTTGAAAAGATAAGAGATCGTGCCTATCGACTAGCTTTAATCGCCTTCATTATCTGGAATACATGATGTCTTTCATGTAGTAGTATGGCAGAAGTACATGCCAGACGCTTCACATGTGCTTCAGTCAGATGAGGCCGAGTTGGATGAGACATTGAGTTATTTTGAAAAACCGATTCAGATTCTTGATCGGAAGGAAAAGTAGCTCAGAACGAAGACTATTCCACTTGTGAAAGTTCGGTGGAGTTAACATGGCATTGAAAAAGCTACTTGGGAGACTGAGTCTAATATAAGACAGAGGTTCCCAGTTTTATTTCACTAAAGTGAATTGTTTACTTAGCTTCTTCTATATACCTTATTATGATATGATTGATTGCCTGTGATTTCGAGGACGAAATCATATCTTAGGGGGGGAGAAATGTAAGGCCCAAGAATTTTATCCTATTAATCTGAAATGATTTGGGGATAATTGATATGATTATAGACGGAAAGGATCGGACCGGGAAAGACGAGATAATGCATGAAAATGTGCGAGGAACAGTAGCCCTCGCGCATATGCGCGACGTGGGCAGAGGACCTCGCGCATATGCGCGAGCCGGTACAAGCGAAGTCCAGAGGACCTCGCGCATATGCGCGGAGATGAGTCGCGCATATGCGCGAGCTGCCGAGAAGTTTATCCACGAGACCCGTAGGTCTCGCGCATATGCGCCGATATTAGTCGCGCATATGCGCGAGACGTGTAATAGGCAGAATGAGCCACTCGTCCTCTTGCATGTACATGGATGTATATATATATATATACACGAATCCTTCCCCCTTCAGAGGAGAAGAATCGAGAAAGGGCTGAGGAAGGAAAGAAAATCCTTACGCCTTTTGGGAGAAATCCGTCTATCCGATTTTGAATCCGACTTCAGTATTGAGTTCCTATCGACGTAGGCTACAACTGGACGTAAGTTTTGCTACGTTTTGATATGTTTTGAAATGATGGTATTGTCAGAATCTGATATGATTCATATATGATGTTATTGTCATGTTAGACATCGTATAATCGAAATCGGACAGAAGAATAGATACCATATGGAATTGTTATGATTTTCAGAGTTAAGTTGATTGGGATTTAATATCAGAATTGAATTATTACCGATTATGAGATGTTATAATTGATATCTGACTGAGATGATATTGCTGGGTATATTGAGACTATGACGTCGTGCTGTTGAAACAGAATTTGATTGAATTCTGTTCTTATCCAGTGTTGTTTGAGTGGCGTATTGATACCGTACCCTCGATATTGTTATTGTCAGATTGAGTATTGACAGGCTTTGAGTTCGAGACTTCGACAGAGTCAGAGTATCAGAAAGAAAGGTATAAATTAATGTTGAGTTGGGATTGCACAACTCGAGTGAGGTTTGACTCGAGTCTCCCTAAATCACATACTTAGTTTATTGCATTGATATTTGTAATTGATGAGATTGATGTTTGTAGTCTATTGATTTATAGCCACTGCATGTATTAACTGCTGATTCGTTTAGTCATTGGCTGATTCGCCTAGTCACCGGCTGATTCGTCTAGTTATTGGCTGATTCGTCTAGTTATCGGCTGATTCGTCTAAACTTTCGCTGATTCGCTTATTTACTGACTGATTCGTCTAATTATTGGCTGATTCACTTAATCCTTGACTGATTCGTCAATTCTGTGGCTGTTTCGCCCAGAAACTGGATATATGAATTATATCGATGCCGTTTAGGGTTGATTCATTTCTATCGACTGAGATTCGATATAATTATCAATATCCAGACATTGGGATCCCTAGGTTAGAGTTGAGTCGAGTCTGAGACGACGCGTTGTTTGAGTCGAGTCTGTGATGACTAGTTGATTTACAGTTTTATATCATTCATGTTTGTTGATTGGCTGCATGTGAATGATATTTGTTATATGTTTTTGTATATGTTTTTATATGATTGCATGTTTACATTGTTTATACTGGGATTTATTCTCACCGGAGTTATCCGGCTGTTGTCTTGTTTTGTATGTGTGCATGACAACAGGTGGGACAGGTTCAGGGTCGAGGAGATGAGGAAAGATCGTGATTAGAGTGGAGGCTCCGGACTTGGATTAGAGATAGGGTTGGACACTTGATATTAGCTGTTAAACCTTAGTTGAATAAATGTATGTAGTACTGGACTAGTACTTTTATACTGAGATGTATATATGTTTTATTTCACTACGTTCCGCATTTTAAAAAAAAAATTAGACGCTGTTTTATAATTGATTAATTAGTCCCAATTATGATTAAGAACATGATTAGCGTCCGGGCCCCCACAGTTTCAGTTGCCCCTTGAAGGTCTAACTGACTTCTCTCTTATACCTCAACAAGCAGTTGAAGAGATAAAGGTGAAATTTTTAGCATCTGGTGATATTATCAAGACTTCTGAAAAGAAGAAAGAGATGAAGTTGGAATATCAACATCTGGCTGATGTTGTGGCCAAGTCAATTCAAATGGAGATAGATTCTTTTAATGGCTACACAGAAGAAATTTTTTTGATGATAACAACTGAAACGTCCACTACTAGTTTTTCTTTAAAATATACAAGAATTTTTTTTCCCTTCCTACACTATTCGGCCGAACTACCATACACATACATATATATTTTAAAAATACCTTTGCACCATTTAAAATAAATTCACCAACTATTATTTGAAAATCCAAAGGAAAGAAATTCAAGCATAAAATCGAAAATCATCAACCAACCTAACTTTAACATTTTCAAAAATAACCTTAACTCTAACATCCTCTCAAAAACCTCTCAAAAGCATCATAAGTCATAAAATCCTAAAAGTAACTCAAATCATTTAGCATAAATCATAAACTTAATTTATTTGCGGAAAACTAGCACTGGTCCTCGGGTTGTGTGAACCTACAGTCCAGCAAGATCAACCATCAAGTCCCTCATTAACATCAACATCATGCTCACCCGCATCGATCACACCTAGTGAGTTATTGACTCAGCAAACCTTAACCATGATAACAAGTAGTACATATACAATTACATGCAATAGTGAAAATACTTTTACTTAAAATATTTTTTCATGAATATGCATAAACTTAAATATATTTCCTTACATCATATACATTTCCCTTTTCATCATATACGTATACGTTATCCTTTTAAATGAATTCGGATCGTTAATTGTGACTTTCGTTTCAGCTGAAGGTCGATGGATCCATCTACGTGTAACACAGTACTGGGCGGCGGGGACATCAGCGACACTCTCACCCGTCAACTGAGCGTTGGTCTTACATTTCATCCTATCATGTCGATGAAATACGATTGTCGGGCTCCCTCTAGGGCCTTCTCCCGTAAACGGGCTTCTTTTGGGGCCTTTTCTTTCCCTATATCTCCAATCCTATCATCGTATCATCGTATTAGTCACAATCACTTCACCTCTTTCAACGTTTCATATTTTCATCACTTATAAAAATTCATGCATATAGAAATCATTTTTCTTTTAAACCAACCATGCAACACGTTTTTTAGCATTAACGTTTCATCATAAAATTTCATAAACATATTAACATTATTTACAGAATTCAGGGCACTACCACGCATCCACTATTTTAAGGTGTAAAATGACCGTTTTACCCCTAGACTTAGAATTTCTCGATCTTGACTTTTTTTTACTTTCGTTAACTCTAGACCATCCCAAATAATTATTTAAGCTTAAATTAAATTTCTCATATTTTTATTTAGATTAAATTCAAGGCTTTCAATTTAATTTCCTATTTATTTACTCGTAAAGTGTTAAATTTTCGGATTAATTCAAACCTTGATATTTTAATCCCCAATTTTAAACATAGACTTTTTATGCCTTAATTACCCTCGTGAACCATGAATCGACCCCCGTGGCCCATGGTTCGAATCCCTTCGCCATTATTATCCTAACTCGAACCCTTGCTTGTATCCCACGAGCCACCTCACGATTTACTCGAGCCACACCCGAGCCACCTTGAGCCAACCCCTAACTAGACCACCTAGGGACCCTATTGAACCCTTTGGACTCGCCCTAACCCACACACCTGGCTCCTCGATCAAAATCTATCCACGCGAGTTACGTTCCTTGACTAGGAGTCTTTTACTCGACTAGGACTCTAATACCCGAGCCACCATCCTAGGACCATGACTAAACTCCTTAGAGTCCCCCTTGGCCCACCCCCACGGCCCATGCATGTAAACGTGCATGGATAATCTCCCTCATGCGGCCGCGGCTAAGAAGAGCCCTGCCGTGTGCCTCTTTTCCTCTAGCCCTTCCAGCTTCGTGTGGACCTTCTTTCCTCGAGACCAGGACCCTCACGAGCCCATACCTTCACCCTAAAAGAGCTCCACACAGCCTCCCTTCCTAATACCCCAAAGTCAATCCCCTACCATCCTTTAAACCTTCGAGTCGTGCGTGCCTTCGCTTCGCCTGATCTAGCCCCGAACCGTGACCCTTAAGGCACCTAAAACAATCTGAATTTTGCCCTTTTTTACGTCCCTAACATGGCATCCCCCTTGGTTCTATATTACAATAGTTTTGCATTATAAAAACACATGTTCAAGGCATAATATGACCCAAAAAAAAAATAATACACGAATAACATATTTTACATGTAATCATGCTTCAATCAAGTAATATGGTGTGATAGATTAGAAAAAAAGAATTAATACATGTCTTTGATTTTATTAAGCACAAAATACGGGTTGAAGATGCGAGAGACGTTGACGGAGAGACGGGGGAAGGAGTTTGTTGAAGTTTTCTTCAAAACTTGCATAAATTTCCTTCCAATTCGTGTGGTGTGTGTTGCTGATGGAGAAAAAGAGTCCTAGTATTATTTTAGGTGAAGGGGCGTGAGTTGTGTGGGGTTTTGGGGAGGGTTTTTGGGTTTTATTTTAATTAAAACTCATGGTGCAAGCTTGGGCCTATTATCCATGTATAATAGGCCCATAAGCTCATTAGTTATTATTTAAAATATTTTGTTTAGGAAAGTTTGTGAAATTATTAGCCGAGTTCTCGGAAAATTCATATTTTCGTCGAAAATCGAATACCATTTAAAAATACGACTCGGCTTATAGAAACACCTCAAAACACCTCATTTTTCGAAATTTCATTTAAAATACACCACATATTAAACAATTAAAAATTATTATTTAATAAAAATATTTTCCCTTATATGCTCTCTGGTCTCCGTTCCTCGATCGCGTCTAACATTTTAAAACACATTTTTATGCATTCTAAAATAAAACTATATTTTAAACATGTAAACATGTCTACCATAATCAATTCATGCAATTAAAATAATTTATTTAAAATACATAAGAAATTTGATAACTTGTATGCATGTGATTCACGTGGATCTTCAAATTTTCGAGACGTTACAACAACCACAGCCACATGACTCAAAGTTAACTAGTTAGTCATCATGTTTCAGATTCTAATGGAGATTATTCAAAATCAGAAGCAATCTGTTGGATTCGCCATCCTCTTGATCAGATAGTTTGAAGAATCAGGAGCCTTACTGAGAAACTCTATAACTTTGCACAAGCTCAAGGCTCTCACAGCACTAAATATCCTTTCTCTCACTCCTAAAGTACATGCACTGAATATCTCTCCCATTGGGATATTGTTCATCAAGAAGGAAATTGGAGAAGAATTGGCTATTGAAAAGAAACAGGTTGAAAAGAAGGAAGCAAGTTAAATGGACCAAGGCCAATGAGGAAATTGATTCTGCAATCCTATGACTCTGAGGTATTAACTCATTCTCTTCTTCCAAAAAAATGCTACAACTACAAAAACCAGACCAGACCACCTATCAAGGCAGTATCTATATATCAGATACAAGTGGTCTAGCATACTGAAAACAAGGCTACTGACCATCCGATAGAAAATTTGAAAAAGATAGTGGTGGTAGATCCGCCTAGAAAAATCAATATGAAAACGGCTCTCCTTCCTCCAAGACCAACAAAAAGAGAAAGCATCCGATATCCCATTTAATCACCAGGTCAGGACTGGTCTCTACCTTATCCACGACCACGAGAAAAGTAAAAGCTAATGTGGATGAATCTCATCTCTACGACCCAATATCAGCAATCCAGACTCAAATATACCTGCTGATGGATGCATTTAATGATATTTTTGCATAAAAGATAAAGTTATTTTGATGAATGGGTGGATTTAGAACAATCATCTTCGCAACAAAATTGAAGAAAGGGGATATGATGAAAAGGTACATAGCACTAGAAAAGGTGTTCTACATCAAGTCAAAACTGTGGTCATAGCTGAAGCTCTTCAAGGACGAGATTATCTTCTAAATCTTCTAAAAATTCAAAATTTGACCACATTTTGTGTCGAACAAAGATCCAATTATGATCCTTAATTCCTAACAGCATTTGATGATATAGCTGTGATGAATCAACTAGATATGGACATGGTATCCCTGCAGATGAAGTTCAAATTATAGGAGAATGATCACAAAATTGTTTGAGCAAGTGGATTCCAAGGAGCGGAGAGTGGGTGGTTCTTCATTTCAGTATGTCTCTGAGAAGCCGACTGACGATGACTCCAAGGAAGCCAAACTGCAAAATCAGTCGGATCCTATCACCTTTCCACCTTTGAGGCATATTACTCTATCCAGTATTGAGGAAGTTCTGAAATCCATTGCAAAACAACAACAAGATGATATTGAAGATGAATTTTTACTAAGCAAACTATTTCCACATCTCCCTTGACCAAGCTGATCTCTAATGCAGAAGTCATCATATCTGAGGATGTACTTACGATTGAATCTGACGAAGCTTCTTTTGTTCAAGAAATTATACAATAAGTAGTTGAGATAGCTATAACTGAACAACATAATCCGAAATCGGAAGAACGAATCAGTCAGACTATAGAGGAATAGGTTGAGGTACTTATCACCCAAACTGAGTCAAGAGTCTTAATGATCGAACAAGCAGGGCCTTCTAATAGTCAAGCTCTTGGACTGACAGTTATTGCATCCAAATAAATACCAAGAATAGAGCCATGATCTACTAATTTGGACTTAACTAATGAAACAACTCTGGATCAAATAAGTTCTAGTCTCGTTGTCATCTCCTCCTCTACAACAGTTCTGAAAAGAAGCAATCTGAATAATAAAGAAGTCTTAGAATCTTTCAAAGATAAAATGCTCAAAGAAGTGTCACATCAATCAAGAGGCATGATCGACAAATTTTTTCGACTGGAGTAGCTCAAAAAGGCCCAGGCAACCACTTCTACTCATTTTGTGAGCACATTCAAGCCAATAACTTTCGAATCTACAACAAGATAGAGGAATCTCAGGAAAATTTTAATGATAATATTGACGACGTCAGTTCTTAGTTAGCTTCTGTCAGTTCCTACCTAAAGCCACTATCTGGGGTTGACAAAAAAAAGGGAAGAGAAGAAGAAGTCAACTAGTTTCAGTCAGTCTAAATCTACTGATGCGCAAAAGAAACCTACTAATAGATACTCTAGTCAGTTTAGATGATGATGCATGAAAAACAGTGCCTATATAATCAGTTAGATAATTTAGTTATTTGCACTGTTGAAAATAAATGAATTTCGTACTTTTTGGCATAATTTTGTCAAACATAAAAAAAGAGGAAATTGTTGGAATATTTTAAGTTTTGGTGATTGAACAAAGTTGCGTATCCAATGGATAATTAATAACCTAACATAACTGAATTCAAGAAGGAAAACTGAACTTTCATAAGAAGAAGTTTTCTAAGAAGCCTAACTGATTACAAAATCGGACTGATAAAAGAAAAGAAAGAGTGACGTAGGAGTTTTGAAATCTCTGAACATCCAGAAACAACTTTGTGTTTATTTAATCTCTGTCTACCTACCTTACTACTCTTCAGAAAACTCCAACTGATTTTCTTGATAAGTCATTTGCTCAACCAATTTCAGTAAGTCAACTTTCGTATTGTTCACACTTTGACTTATTGAGAACCTAATTGAAAAGAACAAAATTTCAGTGTTGTCAATCTAACCGAACAATTTTCAGATAAATTTATTCACCCCCTTCAAAATTTATTTTGGATCCTAACAACACTCGATTGTAGGCCGCAACTTCATTTTCGATCCAATTTTGATCCTTCATGCCTAACCGCATTTGATGATATAGCGGGGATAAATAAATTAGATATGGACATGGTCTCCCTGCAGATGAAGGTGAAATTCTAGGAGAATGACCACAAATTGTTTGAGCCAGTGGATTCCAAGGAGCAGAGAGTGGGTAGTTCTTCATTTCAGTATGTCTATGAGAAGCCGATTGACATTGACTCCAAGGAAGCCAAACTGCCCAATCAGTCATATCCTATCACCTCTCCACCTTTGAGGAAGATTACTCTAGTCAAAGTTGAGGAAGTTGTGCAATCCATTGCAAAACAACAAGATGATGATGAAGATGAATTTTTACTAAGCAAACTACTTTCCACATCTCTCTTGACCAAGCTCATCATTAATGCAGAAGTCATTCTATATGAGGACATACCACTAACACAAAAACGCAAAACGAAAACGGATAATAGCTGCCAGAAAACTGTTGTAATTTATAGTGTTGTTGAAAGTGCGTTCAACAACAACATATTGCGAAGGTTTATGACATATCGTCGCTAAAATTAGCGACGTTTTTTACTAAGCCTTCGTAATTAGCGACGGTTTAGACATAATCTGTCGCTAATTTATTAAGTAAAATAAAAAATTGACTTTTATAATTAAATAAATCTACCAAAAAAACTTGGAATCTGACTAAGCTAATAATATTCATGATATTAACTAACACTTAGAAATTTACCAAGAATTGAAGCGAAAAAATTTACCCTAAATCGAAACTAAAATCGTCTAGGAGAGAAAAATTTATCGTAGATGTGGACGGTGTGGAGGAAAATGGACAGAAAATGCGGGTATTTATAGACAATTTGCGACGGTTTTTGGTAAAACAATCGCTATTAGCGCTGGTTGTTTATTAAACTGTCGCTATTAGCGACAGTTGCTTATTAAACCGTCGCAGATAGGGACGGCTAAGCAAATGCTTATTAAACCGTCGCAAATAGCGACGGTTAAGCAAAAACCATCGCTAATAGCGACGGTTTAATAAACAATCGTCGTGAATGGCGACGGTTTTTGTTTAAATCGTCGCTATTGGTGAAAATTTTTGTTTAAACCGTCGATATTTTAAAAATTGCGATGGTTTTAATAAAACCGTAGCCAAATACTCTCTAAAATTGTCGCTAATTAACAATGGTTTGCTAAAACCGTTGTGGTTTGTCCAAAAAAATACGCTAATCCACAACGGTTTTATAAAACCGTTGTGGTTTGTCAAAAAAAAAACACGCTAATCCACAACCGTTTTACAAAAACCGTTGTCGTTGACACAAAAAAACAAGCTCATAGACAACAGTTTTCAAAACCGTTGTCTTTGGCCTAAATAGTAAGCTAAAAGACAACGGTTTTGTCTTGGAGTGTTTTTTTAATAAAAAACAATGGTTTTTAGTTGTCTTTGCTTAAAAAAACGTGCAAAGGCAACAGCTTTTTTATAAAACCGTTGTCTTTAATGTGTTGTGTATTCAATATTTTCTTGTAGTGTACTTATGATTGAGTCTTACGAAGCTGCTTTTGTTCGAGAAATTTATACAAGAAGTAGTTGAGATACCTATGACTGAACAAGATGATCAGAATCGGAAGAACAAATCAGTCAGACTACAGAGGAATAGGTTGAGGTAACTATCAGCCAAACTAAATCAAGAGTCCTAATGATCGAACAAGCAGGCCTTCTAACAGTCAGGCTCTTGGACTAACAGTTATTACATCCAAAGAAATTCCAAGAATAGAGCCATCATCTATGATTTGGAGTTAACTAATTAAAACAACTCTGGATCAGAAAAGTTCAAGTCTCACTGTCATCTCCTCCTCTGTAACAGTTCTGAAAAGAAGAAATCTGAATACTAAACAAGTCTTAGAATCTTTCAAAGATAAAATGCTCAAAGAAGTGTGAGATCTATCAAGAGGCATGATCGACAAATTTTTTCGACTGGAGCAGCTCAAAAAGACCCAGTCTGCCACTTCTAATCATCTTGGTGGGCAAATTCAAGCCAATAAATTTAAAATCTACAATAAGATAAAGGAAACTCGAGCAAATTTTAATGACAAGATTGACGGCGTCAGTTCTCAGTTAGCTTCTGTTCTTGCCTACCTAAAGCCACCATCTGGTGTTGACAAAAAAGGGGGAGGAGAAGAAGTTAACTAGTTCCACTCAGCCTAAATCTACTGATGCCCAGAAGAAACCTACCGATAAATACTCTGGTCATTTTAGATGATGATACATGAAAAACAATGCCTATATAATCAATTAGATAATTCAGTTGTTTGCATTGTTGAAAATAAATGGATTTGGTATTTTTTGATATAATTTTTTCAAACACCAAAAAAGAAGAAATTGTTGGAATATTCTAAGTTTTGGTGATTGAACAAGGTTTCTGATCCAACAGATAATTACATAACATAACCGAACTGAATTCAATGGGGAAAACTGAACTTTCATAAGAAGAAGTTTCTTAGGAAGCCTAACTTATTACAAAACCGGACTGATAAAACATAAGAAAGAGTGACTTAGGAGTTTTGTAATCTTCGAACATCCAGAAACAACATAGTGTTTATTTACTCTCAGTCTACCTACCTTACTACTCTTCAGAAAACTCCAACTGATTTTCTTAACAAGCCATTTGTTCAACCAATTTCAGTAAGTCAACTTCCACATAGTTCACACTTTGACTTATTGAGAACTAATTGAAAAGAACAAAATTTCAGTGTTACCAATCTAACCGACCTATTTTGAGATAAATTTATTCACCACCCCTTCAAAATTTATTTTCGATCCTAACAACACACGATTGTAGGCCGCAACCTCATTTTTTTATCCAATTATGATCCTTCATGCCTAACCGCATTTGATGATATAGCTGTGATAAATCAACTAGGTATCGACACGGTCTCCTTGCAGATGAGGGTGAAATTCTAGGAGAATGATCACAAATTGTTTGAGCCAGTGGATTCCAAGGAGCAGAGAGTGGGTAGTCCTTCATTTTAGTTGTCGGTGAGAAGCCGATTGACAATGACTCCAAGGAAGCCAAACTGCCCAATCAGTCATATCCTATCACCTCTCCACCTTTGAGGCATATTACTCTAGTCAAAATTGAGGAAGTTGTGCAATCCATTGCAAAACAACAAGATGATGAGAAGATGAATTTTTACTAAGAAAACTACGTACTTTCCACATCTCCCTTGACCAAGCGGATCTCTAATGCAGAAGTCATCCTATCTGAGGAGATACTTATGATTGAATCTTATGAAGATGCTTTTGTTTGAGAAATTTGTACAAGAAGTAGTTGAGATAGCTATGACTGAACAAGATGGTCAAAACCGAAAGAACAAATCAGTTAGACTATAGAGGAATAGGCTGAGGTAACTATCAGCCAAACTGAATGAAGAGTCCTAATGATCGAATAAGCAGGCCTTCTAACAGTCAGGCTCTTGGACTGACAGTTATTAAATCCAAAGAAATTCCAAGAATAGAGCCATCATCTACTGATTTGGACTTAACTAATAAAAACAACTCTAGATCAGAAAAGTTCAAGTCTCGCTGTCATCTCCTCCTCTGTAACAGTTCTGAAAAGAAAAAATCTGAATACTAAAGAAGTCTTAGAATCTTTCAAAGATAAAATGCTCAAAGAAGTTTCAGATCTATCAAGAGCCATGATCGACAAATTTTTTCGACTGGAGCAGCTCAAAAAGGCCCAGTCTGCCACTTCTTCTCATCTTTTTGGGCAAATTCAAGCCAATAACTTTCAAATCTACACCAAGATAAAGGAACCTCAAGAAAATTTTAATGATAAGATTGACGGCATTAGTTCTCAGATAGCTTCTATTCTTGCCTACCCAAAGCCACCATCTGGTGTTGACAAAAAAGGGGAAAGAGAAGAAGTCAACTAGTTCCAGTCAGCCTAAATCTACTGATGCACAGAAGAAACCTACTGATAAATACTCTGGTCAGTTTAGATGATTATACATGAAAAACAATGCCTATATAATAATTTATAATTCAGTTGTTTGCAATGTTGAAAATAAATGGATTTGGTATTTTTTGGTATAATTTTGTCAAACACCAAAAAAGAGGAAATTGTTGGAATTTTTAAGTTTTAGTGATTGAACAAGGTTGGTGATCCAATAGATAATTACATAACCTAACCGAACTGAATTCAATGAGTAAAACTGAACTTTCATAAGAAGAAGTTTCTTAGGAAGCCTAATTGATTACAAAATCAGACTGATAAAACATAAGAAGGATACTGATAGCCAAACCGATTCAAGGTTAACTGATGAAGCCCAACTGACAGTCTATCTAGTTGATTAAGTCCATATATTCCCTAAAAAATCAGTATATTCAGTGATTAAGAATCCGTGACGAGCAAAAATAGCGGATAAAGTTTTCCCTACTAATAGTCACTAAACCTTAACAGAATGTCAGGTTTCGGCACACTACTAGAACATGTCAGAAAAGACAATGATATGGCAACAACGATATCTACATTTGGAAATGAATGTATTTTGAAAAGATTATCGTTGCAGATTAAGTTATAAATAGATAATTTGAACAAGCTCTAAATATTAGAAAGTTACATCTATCTTTGGATTATTAATAACAAACAAATTGATCTTCTCTGTAGAAGGTTTCCGAGAGCCAAACTAAAATAGCCAGTACATGCTGATAAATCATTATCTGATTCTTTTGAACTGATTTACACTTTCACTTGTGAAAATGAATTCTAGATCATTCTTTTATATTTGTAACTCATATTGAATCATTCTATTTTCATAATCGAACTGAGAGATATGACCAATAAATTAGAATTAGTTAGACTCAGATTATTGATGTTTTTTCATCTGCTCGATTTTGCGACTAATATTTCGTCTAAATAACATCCGTACTAACTAAGCTATTGTGAAATATTACTTGTGAAAAATTATTTTTTTTATTCAGTCATTTTGGCGGCTTGTCACGAGCCCTGAGATATCAACAAAACACCACAGCTCGCCAGATTTTCAACTCGTTTGATTTCGAGTTTTAGATTTTAACCTAAGCTAGCAACTTCACACTTGAGTAAATATGTTTGAAACACAATAATAAGTTTTGTTATCATAAAAATCAAGATTGCTTGTGTTTCTCAACCAAAAATCTCTCGCAAAAATTATCTCCCCCTCAATATTTAAAATCAATACCCCCCTTCAAATTATAATTAGATACCCTATTATATTTTTTGTAGTTCGAAATTACAAAAGTAGAGTCATAACTAACCAAGTTTCTCCATGATCAAGCTGCAAATTTATACCACTAAAATCCTCTACAAGTCTATTTTACAATACAAAAAATGGTATTTCATTTCGACACTTGAGCACGGAGTTATGCCATTTTTCCACGGTTGCTGCAAGCTGCTTGAAAAATCAACTTGGCATATACATGTTACAAAATATGAAATTTCGAATTTTAATGATCGGGATCAGTTTAAAATGCTCTTTCAAGAACAACCCTCTCTGATACCATTTGATAGAATCAATTGTGAGATAATCGTTGAGTTGTAACAGCTCGGTTCTTTAAATCTTGAACACTGAGAAATTAAATCGAGTTTGATTTGCAAACCAAGCAGAAGACACTCAAAATAATCTTTTGCATTAAACATTTTGAAAAGCGTTTAAAAAATATGCAAGTTGAATATGTAAAAATATTTTTGGTTGAAGCATTTTATAAAACACTTGATATGCAAAATTTTAGGTATTTGAATAATACAAAATATGCTTCAACAATGCATCTTCAAGCCAACAACAATATTTAAATGTAATAAATAAATAAATCAAAAATTTTTTATGAATATTCGGAGATTAACAACTCTTACATCACCCCTTATTCCACTTAGAAACGATCTACTAGATGGCTTTGATTTATACAACTCTTTGTACAAACTCATTTCAATTTAGTACTAATCTATTGTCTAACTAAAACACCTAACATACTCGATTGATGGTCGTAAACTCATAATACACATAATGTTTAACGTGTTTAGTGTCAAGACTACAAACACAATCTTTGATGTCTTTTTGTGAAGATTCATTCAACTAAGCTTTGATGCTCAACTCTCATGTGTATGTGCTAGTGATTGTGTGTGAGGAATTTTAAAGTGTATGTATATATCAAATGTATCATCACACTTTTTTTTGTTCTTATTTTAACTAATTTTTTCATATAGGCTGCCCATGATTTGAATCCCTTTCCAAAACTTGTATTTGATCTCCAAATATGTGATATAGATTTTATATACAAGAATATGATCGTTTGGAAATGTTGTGTACAAATTTAGATATTGCAATAGTCAAATTCGTATTTCTGGGCATTTTGCGAAACTAGGCTGTTGATGGTTTGATCTGATCTGCCATCAGATTAGATTGGTTTGGTTTGATCCGATCTGTTTGGTCAGACTTGAGCTGAACCAAGTCAAGCGGATCAAGTCGAGCTGTTCTGTTCTTTTGAATATAACTCTTGATTTATCGATTTCTGGGCAAAATGGTAAATATGATAGTTGTAGCATTTCTATTACTTTCCATGGAATCAAGAATCACACAATTCCATGTTCGTATGAGATAGATATTCACAACACATCAGACAGTTAGCAAGTAGAACATGTTCTTCATTCAGTGCAAAATCATCAACTTCATTATGGTTTATCATCTTTCTTTTATTCAATTTATACTGACTTGTTAAGATGATTTTTATCCGTTCTCTTATCTTCATAACTCATACTGAATAGTTATTTTTGAATAACCGAGCTTAGAGATATTACCAATATAACAAACTGGTCAGATTGGGCTCATTGTTGTTCCTCTTTCTGTCAACTCGATCTTACGACTAATATTTCGTCTCGATAGCGTCCGAACTAATTGAGATTTTGTGATATATGACTTGTGGAATAATGAGTTTTCTATTCGGTCGTTTTGGCGACTTGTCATTTTCATTAGTGAGCTGTGAGATATCATCAAAACACTTCAGCTCGCCAGATTTTTATCTTTGTTGATTTCGAGTTTCAACTTCCAACTTGAGCTAACAACTTCAATTCACACTTGAGTAAATATGTTAAAAAACACAAATAACAAATTTTGTTATCACTGAGACCAAGATTACTTGTGTTTCTCAACCCAACAGATAGATTTCAGTCTTTCATTTTGTTTCATAACATTTCAGATTTTTTATTTTATACATGCTCATATATTTTTGAATTTTTAATGATCGATAAATTTTAATTTATTTTAAAAAAAAGTTGGTTAGAAAATATTTGTTTGTTCATTTTCCATATTCAATGGTAGCTAATCTTCCAAGGAGTTATATTTTATATACTTTTATTACCCACTTAATTATTATATGTTAAAAAATTATGTCATACATGTTATATAACGCAAATATATATATATCTGATAAAAATATTATTTGTGTTTAAAGTATAGGTAAGTAGAAATCAAACCAATCCAAATCAATTTGATATTTAATCGATCACATTTAAGATTGGTTTAAAATTCACCAAAGTCAAAAAATTAGTTTTGTTCAAAGTTTTATTGAAAAAATCCTAACTAAAACAATTTCATATGTATATGATTTTTTATTATACATATGTATATATTAATTTATTTTTCGTTTGTATCATATCATTATCTAGTTAAATATAGGTGTACATATTGATATTTATCTATTTTTATATGATATTTGTAATGATGTTTTCATACATTACAATGTTAAGTGATTAATATATATATATATATATATATATATATATATTCATATTGGTATTTATATAAATATATTAGCTAGTTTAGAAATTTTAAATTTTGTTTAAAAATAATCAAATACCCTGGATTTTATTGAAAAACCAAAATGTTTTCGTAAAAGATGATAAGAATACAAGTAAAAAAAGGTGAGTCGAGGTAGTAACAAAAAATATATATTGGTTTTAATATATTTCATAAATAAAAAATTGGCGGTATGCATGGGATTCAAAATACATAATGAATTTAAGGGGAGAGCATTAAGCTTGATCATTATTTAACACAAGCATGATGTACACGCCGTCCATTATTTATCCATTAGTTTTTTCATGTTAACAAGAGTAAAAGATAAAAGGGTCATAGCAAGCCCAAAGTTTTATTATAAAACAGTAATTATCTTTAGCTACTCAATATTACTTTATATATTTATTTAAAAAACTCCATGATCGAGAGTGGGGGAACACAACAAACTGTTCGAGATTCTTTGAATCCTACTTGCTTTGCCAATGCACGAAATTCATTTTCTGTCCTCTCCTTCCCACCAGGACTATATGTTAGCATAACCATGTCAGTATGTAAATTACATATAAAATCTTCTCCTGGGTTCTCTGAAAGGATACGCTCCACAACGATGATTTTTCCGTTATTTGGAAGTGATTCATGGCATCTCTTCAATATTTTTAAGCATTGTGTATCACTCCAGTCGTGAAGAACCCCCTGTAGATATGATTAAAAAAGATTTGAATCGGTCTAATAAGAAAATAATTATAAAAATATTATTACAAAGTTGTAAGAAACAAATGGGAATAAAAAAATTATCAAAAAGTAAATTTTTTTAAAAAACAGGTGGAAAATTAATGTAAACAACTATTTAATTATATATATTGAATAAAATATACATTTCTTATGATGTCCCTATAATCCCACATTGAAAAGAAAAAAAAAATTAAAGAGCTTGCGATGTTTACAATGAACTTATGTAGTAACATCAGTTAATTATTTCGTAAGACAAATGTTTATTTTGCAGTCAGGCTTCCACATACATGACCCATGTGTGACATTTATTATTATTATTATTATTATTATTATTATTATTATGGCAGAACAATTTAGAAGGCTAAAAAAATGGTGAAAATAGGGTAAGTTGGCTGCCAATAAATAATATATATGTGTGTGAGTGTGTGTGTGTGACATTTATTATTATAATTATAATTATAATTATTATTATTATGGCAGAACAATTTAGAAGGCTAACAAATTGGTGAAAACAGGGGAAATTGGCTGCCAATAAAAAATATAAATATACACATACATATATATATATACACATACACACACACACACGCACACGCACACATATATTATATGATGAAAACAATTAAGAAGGCTAACAAAATGGTGAAAATAGGGGAAGTTGGCTGCAAATAGATAATATATCTATATCTACACACATGCACACATATATGATAAGATGAAAGCAATTTCACCTTCATGATAATGGCATCGCCTTTCGGAACACTAACGAACATGTCTCCACCCAAGTGCTCCATGCCTGATCAATACAAAATGTTCGGCCAAGTTTAAATTTCACGTAAAACATCAAATTAAATTAAAAGTGACCTTCAAACACAAATATTTCTATGGAACCGCTTTAAAATACATTACAAAGAACTAACACAAATATTTCACATACTTGCTAAAGATGGTGCATCTTGAATAACATGGGGCAAATCAAAATTAATGGCCTTTATAGTTGGATGCTTGGATAGGATCATGCGCAGGGAATCACCGATTCCACCTCCAACATCGACCAAAGTCCTCAAACCCTTGAATCCCTCGTACGTATCTACAATTTTTTTCATCATAATTGTCGAAAAATTGGACATTGCTGTATTAAAAACTTTGTTTAATCTAGGATCTGTGCCGTGATACTCGAATGTGCTCATTTTATATACTTTTTCAAAAGGAACTCCCCCCTCGAGAATTGCATCTTTCAGGTGGTACCTGCACATACAATTATTAATGATTAATTAAAAACGCACGCAAATAGTATGTGTACAAGTTGATAAGTAGTTGATACTTTCCAAGTCTCCAAATGAACCCTGTCTTGGTACATGATCAACAAAGGGGCTACAGAAACTCCATCGTCATTCTTGGTGTAGAACTTGCAGACCGGAGCCAAGGAATACATCCGCTCAATGCCGCCATCAGGCAGGGTTTTCACTCGGCAATTTAAAATAGAATAGCTCGCGAGCAGGCGGAGGATTCTGTCCACCATGTTAGGCGCCTCTGGATTGTTGGTGGGAATTTCCGCGGCGAGTTCTCTTGGTGAAATAAAGGCATCGGGCCCCTTATTCTTCATGATTGCAAAGAGGTCGAGCTCCAGCGCCACTTTGAGGACATTAGGCAGCACTGAGGCAGAGGCTAGTTGCATGGCGAATAAGAAAGAAGCCTCGTCCCCTTGTGGAACCTCCATTTTTGTATTCATTTTTCCTTAAGAGATTGAGAACAAGAAGCAATACTTTGGGTAGGAGTGTGCATATGCAGAGACAAACATATTTATAGTAGCTTAGCTTGTAATAATTGTTATAAATTGATTTTTTTGATATAATATGAATAAAATTAATCTATATATCTTTAATTAAAATTAATTTATTTTTGCATTAATATATATAATTGTTGCACATGGCAATTAACATATATGTATGAATGATGTATATATTTGTTTATTTGTTATAGAATAGGCTGTATATCATTAATGGATGGTCAAATTACGTTTTAGGTAGGACACATTCCCTGAAATCCTCGCCACCCAAGAGAGCTGCATGCATTTTGCTGTATCTATTTATTAGTTAACTTTGTATATATAATAACACATCATATTAACTAAATTTGATCTGTTGATGCAGTGCAAAAGTTTTTTTTTACATTTTTTTTCGTAATATTTATTAGTTAACTTTGTTGGTATAAGTTTATTAGTAATTTTATGTCTCTCTATTTTTCTCCAATTTATCACAAATTTATCTACTATTTATCTAAAAAATCAAACTATCTCAGTAAATTTTATCTAATCAGTAATCTATAAATATCATATTCTAATAAAATAATATATGTATTTTACACCAAAATTATTAAAGAAAAAAAAATTAATATAACATGTATCATGTGCCATTGAACACTAATTTATTATAATTTACTAGCGCTTACGATCCCCATTAATTTATATATCTGGCCTATAGGAAAAGTTTATGTTAAAATTTTAAAATATAAAAATTTCAATTATTATAAAACCAGGAAATGGAAAGATGGATACTATTTTAACCGGTGGAAATTATATTTCTCTTATCAAATTAATGATTATTATATATATTATTAGACTTTAACAGATCAAAACAAATTTAACTAAGTATGGTATGCTAATATGGTAAATTTAACTAAATATGGTATGCTAATATGGTTCGATAGTTTATTTACATTTTAGTGAGATAGTTTGAATTTTTAGATAAATTAAGAGAAGTTGGCATTTTACACCAAAAAAATCAGGTGTAAGGCAAAATTTTGCGACGGTTTAAAAAAAAACCGTTGCAATTTAAAAATTTGCGACGGTTTTAATTTTAGCGACAATTTATAAAACGTCGCTGATTAGCGACAATTTAATCAAAATCGTCGCTTATTAGTGACGATTCAAGCAAAACTGTCACTCATTAGCGACGGTGCAAGGGAACTGTTGAGACCTGTCGCTAATTAGCGACGGTTTTAAAAACAGTCGTCAATTTAACTCGGCAAACCGTCACTATTAGCGATTTAAACCGTCGTCAATAACGACGATTTTATTAGAAAACCGACGATTTCTCATAAACCCGTCGCAAATTGTCTATAAATTTGGGCATTTCGGTCCATTTTCTCTACACCTCTTCACATCTGTAATAATTTTTTTTCTCTTAAGCGATTTTGTTTTTTTCTTATTATCGCAAGATTTAATCGTTTCATACATTATTTAAAAATTTTAAAATCATTAATTTAGATGAGTTGAGAAGATTATTTAAAAATTTGTATAATTATAAAACTAATTTTATTTAAGAAATTATAAAAAACATTTTTTTTTATAAAAAAGAAACCATTAGCGACGGAATATGAAAACAACTGTCGCTAAATAGCGACGGATTTTGACGAAACAATCGCTGATTAGCGAAGGTTTATTCAGACACTGTCGCTAATTAGGGACAGAATATGACCAAAATCGTCGCTAATTTAGAGACCATTTATCGAATCAAAACCATGGCTAATTAGCAACGAGTTTTGAAAAACCGTCGCAAACATTTTAGCGACAGAGTTAATTTCCATTGCTAAGCAGAATTTTTTTTTTATAAAATCAGGAAATGGAAAGAAGAATTTTTTTTTATTTACAACTAAAATCGAGCAAGGGATAAATAAAAGTAAGTATATGCATAATTTTATGGTAATAATATGATATATATAATGTTAATCATGTTTATCTATTTTTATATGATATTTGTAATGATGTTATCATACATTACAATGTTAAGTGACTAATATATATATATATATATATATATATATTCATATTGGTATTTATATAATTATATTAGCTAGTTTAGAAATTTTAAATTTTGTTTAAAAATAATCAAATACCCTGGATTTTATTGAAAAACCAAAATGTTTTCGTAAAAGATGATAAGAATACAAGTAAAAAAAGGTGAGTCGAGGTAGTAACAAAAAATATATATTGGTTTTAATATATTTCATAAATAAAAAATTGGCGGTATGCATGGGATTCAAAATACATAATGAATTTAAGGGGAGAGCATTAAGCTTGATCATTATTTAACACAAGCATGATGTACACGCCGTCCATTATTTATCCATTAGTTTTTCATGTTAACAAGAGTAAAAGATAAAAGGGTCATAGCAAGCCCAAAGTTTTATTATAAAACAGTAATTATCTTTAGCTACTCAATATTACTTTATATATTTATTTAAAAAACTCCATGATCGAGAGTGGGGGAACACAACAAACTGTTCGAGATTCTTTGAATCCTACTTGCTTTGCCAATGCACGAAATTCATTTTCTGTCCTCTCCTTCCCACTAGGACTATATGTTAGCATAACCATGTCAGTATGTAAATTACATATAAAATCTTCTCCTGGGTTCTCTGAAAGGATACGCTCCACAACGATGATTTTTCCGTTATTTGGAAGTGATTCATGGCATCTCTTCAATATTTTTAAGCATTGTGTATCACTCCAGTCGTGAAGAACCCCCTGTAGATATGATTAAAAAAGATTTGAATCGGTCTAATAAGAAAATAATTATAAAAATATTATTACAAAGTTGTAAGAAACAAATGGGAATAAAATAATTATGAAAAGGAAAATTTTTTTAAAAAACAGGTGGAAAATTAATGTAAACAACTATTTAATTATATGTATTGAATAAAATATACATTTCTTATGATGTCTCTATTATCCCACATTGAAAAGAAAAAAAAATTAAAAGAGCTTGCGATGTTTACAATGAACTTATGTAGTAACATCAGTTAATTATTTTTTAAGACAAATGTTTATTTTGCAGTCAGGCTTCCACATACATGACCCATGTGTGACATTTATTATTATTATGGCAGAACAATTTAGAAGGATAAAAAAATGGTGAAAATAGGGTAAGTTGGCTGCCAATAAATAATATATATGTGTGTGAGTGTGTGTGTGTGTGACATTTATTATTATATAAAATGAGTCCTTGACACCTCATTATAATAATGTGATGTGATATACATAATTATTTAAACATGATTAACATTATATATATCATATTATTACCATAAAATTATGCATATACATACTTTTATTTATCCCTTGCACGATTTTAGTTGTAAATAAAAAAAAATTCTTCTTTCCATTTCCTGATTTTATAAAAAAAAAATTCTGCTTAGCAATGGAAATTAACTCCGTCGCTAAAATGTTTGCGACGGTTTTTCAAAACTCGTCGCTAATTAGCCATGGTTTTGATTCGATAAATGGTTTCTAAATTAGTGACGATTTTGGTCATATTCTGTCCCTAATTAGCGACAGTGTCTGAATAAACCTTCGCTAATCAGCGATTGTTTCGTCAAAATCCGTCGCTATTTAGCGACAGTTGTTTTCATATTCCGTCGCTAATGGTTTCTTTTTTATAAAAAAAATGTTTTTTATAATTTCTTAAATAAAATTAGTTTTATAGTTATACAAATTTTTAAATAATCTTCTCAACTCATCTAAATTAATGATTTTAAAATTTTTAAATAATGTATGAAACGATTAAATCTTGCGATAATAAGAAAAAAACAAAATCTCTTAAGAGAAAAAAAATTATTACAGATGTGAAGAGGTGTAGAGAAAATGGACCGAAATGCCCAAATTTATAGACAATTTGCGACGGGTTTATGAGAAATCGTCGCTTTTCTAATAAAATCATCGTTATTGACGACGGTTTAAATCGCTAATAGTGACGGTTTGCCGAGTTAAATCGACGACTGTTCTTAAAACCGTCGCTAATTAGCGACAGGTCTCAACAGTTCCCTTGCACCGTCGCTAATGAGCGACAGTTTTGCTTTAATCGTCACTAATAAGCGACGATTTTGATTAAATTGTCGCTAATCAGCGACGTTTTATAAATTGTCGCTAAAATTAAAACCGTCGCAAATTTTTAAATTGCAACGGTTTTTTTTAAACCGTCGCAAAATTTTGCCTTACACCTGATTTTTTTGGTGTAAAATGCCAACTTCTCTTAATTTATCTAAAAATTCAAACTATCTCACTAAAATGTAAATAAACTATCGAACCATATTAGCATACCATATTTAGTTAAATTTACCATATTAGCATACCATACTTAGTTAAATTTGTTTTGATCTGTTAAAGTCTAATAATATATATAATAATCATTAATTTGATAAGAAAAATATAATTTCCACCGGTTAAAATAGTATCCATCTTTCCATTTCCTGGTTTTATAATAATTGAAATTTTTATATTTTAAAATTTTAACATAAACTTTTCCTATAGGCCAGATATATAAATTAATGGGGATCGTAAGCGCTAGTAAATTATAATAAATTAGTGTTCAATGGCACATGATACATGTTATATTAATTTTTTTTTCTTTAATAATTTTGGTGTAAAATACATATATTATTTTATTAGAATATGATATTTATAGATTACTGATTAGATAAAATTTACTGAGATAGTTTGATTTTTTAGATAAATAATAGATAAATTTGTGATAAATTGGAGAAAAATAGAGAGACATATAAAATTACTAATAAACTTATACCAACAAAGTTAACTAATAAATATTACGAAAAAAAATGTAAAAAAAAACTTTTGCACTGCATCAACAGATCAAATTTAGTTAATATGATGTGTTATTATATATACAAAGTTAACTAATAAATAGATACATCAAAATGCATGCAGCTCTCTTGGGTGGCGTGGATTTCAGGGAATGTGTCCTACCTAAAACGTAATTTGACCATCCATTAATGATATACAGCCTATTCTATAACTAATAAACAAATATATACATCATTCATACATATATGTTAATTGCCATGTGCAACAATTATATATATT
Source organism: Primulina tabacum (assembly GCF_025594145.1). Classification (NCBI taxonomy): domain Eukaryota; kingdom Viridiplantae; phylum Streptophyta; class Magnoliopsida; order Lamiales; family Gesneriaceae; genus Primulina; species Primulina tabacum. Next base: position 7,636,328 of record NC_134566.1, read on the forward strand.
AATGCAAAAATAAATTAATTTTAATTAAAGAAATATAGATTAATTTTATTCATATTATATCAAAAAAATCAATTTATAACAATTATTACAAGCTAAGCTACTATAAATATGTTTGTCTCTGCATATGCACACTCCTACCCAAATTATTGCTTCTTGTTCTCAATCTCTTCAAGAAAAATGAATACAAAAATGGAGGTTCCACAAGGGGACGAGGCTTCTTTCTTATTCGCCATGCAACTAGCCTCTGCCTCAGTGCTGCCTAATGTCCTCAAAGTGGCGCTGGAGCTCGACCTCTTTGAAATCATGAAGAATAAGGGGCCCGATGCCTTTATTTCACCAAGAGAACTCGCCGCGGAAATTCCCACCAACAATCCAGAGGCGCCTAACATGGTGGACAGAATCCTCCGCCTGCTCGCGAGCTATTCTATTTTAAATTGCCGAGTGAAAACCCTTCCTGATGGCGGCATTGAGCGGATGTATTCCTTGGCTCCGGTCTGCAAGTTCTACACCAAGAATGACGATGGAGTTTCTGTAGCCCCTTTGTTGATCATGTACCAAGACAGGGTTCATTTGGAGACTTGGAAAGTATCAACTACTTATCAACTTGTACACATACTATTTGCGTGCGTGTTTAATTAATCATTAATAATTGTATGTGCAGGTACCACCTGAAAGATGCAATTCTCGAGGGGGGAGTTCCTTTTGTAAAAGTATATAAAATGAGCACATTCGAGTATCACGGCACAGATCCTAGATTAAACAAAGTTTTTAATACAGCAATGTCCAATTTTTCGACAATTATGATGAAAAAAATTGTAGATACGTACGAGGGATTCAAGGGTTTGAGGACTTTGGTCGATGTTGGAGGTGGAATCGGTGATTCCCTGCGCATGATCCTATCCAAGCATCCAACTATAAAGGCCATTAATTTTGATTTGCCCCATGTTATTCAAGATGCACCATCTTTTGCAAGTATGTGAAATATTTGTGTTAGTTCTTTGTAATGTATTTTAAAGCGGTTCCATGGAAATATTTGTGTTTGAAGGTCACTTTTTAATTTAATTTGATGTTTTACGTGAAATTTAAACTTGGCCGAACATTTTGTATTGATCAGGCATGGAGCACTTGGGTGGAGACATGTTCGTTAGTGTTCCGAAAGGCGATGCCATTATCATGAAGGTGAAATTGTTTTCATCTTATCATATATGTGTGCATGTGTGTAGATATAGATATATTATCTATTTGCAGGCAACTTCCCCTATTTTCACCATTTTGTTAGCCTTCTTAATTGTTTTCATCATATAATATATGTGTGCGTGTGCGTGTGCGTGTGTGTATGTGTATATATATATATATGTATGTGTATATTTATATTTTTTATTGGCAGCCAATTTCCCCTGTTTTCACCAATTTGTTAGCCTTCTAAATTGTTCTGCCATAATAATTATAATTATAATTATAATTATAATTATAATAATAAATGTCACACACACACACACTCACACACATATATATTATTTATTGGCAGCCAACTTACCCTATTTTAACCATTTTTTTAGCCTTCTAAATTGTTCTGCCATAATAATAATAATAATAATAATAATAATAAATGTCACACATGGGTAATGTATGTGGAAGCCTGACTGCAAAATAAACATTTGTCTTACGAAATAATTAACTGATGTTACTACATAAGTTCATTGTAAACATCGCAAGCTCTTTAATTTTTTTTTCTTTTCAATGTGGGATTATAAGGACATCATAAGAAATGTATATTTTATTCAATATATATAATTAAATAGTTGTTTACATTAATTTTCCACCTGTTTTTTAAAAAAATTTACTTTTTGATAATTTTTTTATTCCCATTTGTTTCTTACAACTTTGTAATAATATTTTTATAATTATTTTCTTATTAGACAGATTCAAATCTTTTTTAATCATATCTACAGGGGGTTCTTCACGACTGGAGTGATACACAATGCTTAAAAATATTGAAGAGATGCCATGAATCACTTCCAAATAACGGAAAAATCATCGTTGTGGAGCGTATCCTTTCAGAGAACCCAGGAGAAGATTTTATATGTAATTTACATACTGACATGGTTATGCTAACATATAGTCCTGGTGGGAAGGAGAGGACAGAAAATGAATTTCGTGCATTGGCAAAGCAAGTAGGATTCAAAGAATCTCGAACAGTTTGTTGTGTTCCCCCACTCTCGATCATGGAGTTTTTTAAATAATATATAAAGTAATATTGAGTAGCTAAAGATAATTACTGTTTTATAATAAAACTTTGGGCTTGCTATGACCCTTTTATCTTTTACTCTTGTTAACATGAAAAAACTAATGGATAAATAATGGACGGCGTGTACATCATGCTTGTGTTAAATAATGATCAAGCTTAATGCTCTCCCCTTAAATTCATTATGTATTTTGAATCCCATGCATACCGCCAATTTTTTATTTATGAAATATATTAAAACCAATATATATTTTTTGTTATTACCTCGACTCACCTTTTTTTACTTGTATTCTTATCATCTTTTACGAAAACATTTTGGTTTTTCAATAAAATCCAGGGTATTTGATTATTTTTAAACAAAATTTAAAATTTCTAAACTAGCTAATATAATTATATAAATACCAATATGAATATATATATATATATATATATATATTAATCACTTAACATTGTAATGTATGATAACATCATTACAAATATCATATAAAAATAGATAAATATCAATATGTACACCTATATTTAACTAGATAATGATATGATACAAATGAAAAATAAAATAATATATACATATGTATAATAAAAAATCATATACATATGAAATTGTTTTATTTAGGATTTTTTCAGTAAAACTTTAAACCAAACTAATTTTTTGACCTGGTGAATTTTAAACCAATATAAAATGTGATCGATTAAATATCAAATTGATTTGGATTGGTTTGGTTTCTACTTACCTATACTTTAAACACAAATAATATTTTTATCAGATATATATATATTTGCGTTATATAACATGTATGACATAATTTTTTAACATATAATAATTAAGTGGGTAATAAAAGAATATAAAATATAACTCCTTGGAAGATTAGCTACCATTGAATATGGAAAATGAACAAACAAATATTTTCTAACCAACTTTTTTCTAAAATAAATTAAAATTTATCGATCATTAAAAATTCAAAAATATATGAGCATGTATAAAATAAAAAATCTGAAATGTTATGAAACAAAATGAAAGACTGAAATCTATCTGTTGGGTTGAGAAACACAAGTAATCTTGGTTTCATTGATAACAAAATTTGTTATTTGTGTTTTTTAACATATTTACTCAAGTGTGAATTGAAGTTGTTAGCTCAAGTTGGAAGTTGAAACTCAAAATCAACAAAGATAAAAATCTGGCGAGCTGAAGTGTTTTGATGATATCTCACAACTCACTAATGAAAATGACAAGTCGCCAAAACGACCGAATAGAAAACTCATTATTCCACAAGTCATATATCACAAAATCTCAATTAGTTCGGACGCTATCAAGACGAAATATTAGTCGTAAGATCAAGTTGACAGAAAGAGGAACAACAATGAGCTCAATCTGACCAGTTTGTTATATTGGTAATATCTCTAAGCTCGGTTATTAAAAAATAACTATTCAGTATGAGTTATGAAGATAAGAGAACGGATAAAAATCATCTTAACAAGTCAGTATAAATTGAATAAAAGAAAGATGATAAACCATAATGAAGTTGATGATTTTGCACTGAATGAAGAACATGTTCTACTTGCTAACTGTCTGATGTGTTGTGAATATCTATCTCATACGAACATGGAATTGTGTGATTCTTGATTCCATGGAAAGTAATAGAAATGCTACAACTATCATATTTACCATTTTGCCCAGAAATCGATAAATCAAGAGTTATATTCAAAAGAACAGGACAGCTCGACTTGATCCGCTTGACTTGGTTCAGCTCAAGTCAGACCAAACAGATCGGATCAAACCAAACCAATCTAATCTGATGGCAGATCAGATCAAACCATCAACAGCCTAGTTTCGCAAAATGCCCAGAAATACGAATTTGACTATTGCAATATCTAAATTTGTACACAACATTTCCAAACGATCATATTCTTGTATATAAAATCTATATCACATATTTGGAGATCAAATACAAGTTTTGGAAAGGGATTCAAATCATGGGCAGCCTATATGAAAAAATTAGTTAAAATAAGAACAAAAAAAAGTGTGATGATACATTTGATATATACATACACTTTAAAATTCCTCACACACAATCACTAGCACATACACATGAGAGTTGAGCATCAAAGCTTAGTTGAATGAATCTTCACAAAAAGACATCAAAGATTGTGTTTGTAGTCTTGACACAAAACACGTTAAACATTATGTGTATTATGAGTTTACGACCATCAATCGAGTATGCTAGGTGTTTTAATTAGACAATAGATTAGTACTAAATTGAAATGAGTTTGTACAAAGAGTTGTATAAATCAAAGCCATCTAGTAGATCGTTTCTAAGTGGAATAAGGGGTTATGTAAGAGTTGTTAATCTCCGAATATCCATAAAATTTTTTTGATTTATTTATTTATTACATTTAAATATTGTTATTGGCTTGAAGAAGCATTGTTGAAGCATTTTTTGTATTATTCAATTACCTAAAATTTTGCATATCAAGTGTTTTATAAAATGCTTCAACCAAAAACATTTTTACATATTCAACTTGCATATCTTTTAAACGCTTTTCAAAATGTTTAATGCAAAAGATTATTTTGAGTGTCTTCTGCTTGGTTTGTAAATCAAACTCGATTTAATTTCTCAGTATTCAAGATTTAAAGAACCGAGCTGTTACAACTCAACGATTATCTCACAATTGATTCTATCAAATGGTATCAGAGAGGGTTGTTCTTGAAAGAGCATTTTAAACTGATCCCGATCATTAAAATTCGAAATTTCATATTTTGTAACATGTATATGCCAAGTTGATTTTTCAAGCAGCTTGCAGCAACCGTGGAAAAATGGCATAACTTCGTGCTCAAGTGTCGAAATGAAATACCATTTTTTGTATTGTAAAATAGACTTGTAGAGGATTTTAGTGGTATAAATTTGCAGCTTGATCATGGAGAAAAGTTGTTAGTTATGACTCTACTTTTGTAATTTCGAACTACAAAAAATATAATAGGGTATCTAATTATAATTTTAAGGGGGGTATTGATTTTAAATATTGAGGGGGAGATAATTTTTGCGAGAGATTTTTGGTTGAGAAACACAAGCAATCTTGATTTTGATGATAACAAAACTTATTATTGTGTTTCAAACATATTTACTCAAATGTGAAGTTGCTAGCTTAAGTTAAAAGCTAAAACTCGAAATCAAACGAGTTAAAAATCTGGCGAGCTGTGGTGTTTTGTTGATATCTCAGAGCTCGTGACAAGCCGCCAAAATGACTGAATAAAAAAAATAAATTTTCACAAGTAATATTTCACAATAGCTTAGTTAGTACGGATGTTATTTAGACGAAATATTAGTCACAAAATCGAGCAGATGAAAAAACATCAATAATCTGAGCCTAACTAATTCTAATTTATTGGTCATATCTCTCAGTTCGATTATGAAAATAGAATGATTCAATATGAGTTACAAATATAAGAGAATGATCTAGAATTCATTTTCACAAGTGAAAGTGTAAATCAGTTCAAAAGAATCAGATAATGATTTATCAGCATGTACTGGCTATTTTAGTTTGGCTCTCGGAAACCTTCTACAGAGAAGATCAGTTTGTTTGTTATTAATAATCCAAAGATAGATGTAACTGTCTAATATTTAGAGCTTGTTCAAATTATCTATTTATAACTTAATCTGCAACGATAATCTTTTCAAAATACATTCATTTCCAAATGTAGATATCGTTGTTGCCATATCATTGTCTTTTCTGATATGTTCTAGTAGTGTGCCGAAACCTGACATTCTGTTAAGGTTTAGTGACTATTAGTAGGGAAAACTTTATCCGCTATTTTTGCTCGTCACAGATTCTTAATCACTGAATATACTGATTTTTTAGGGAATATATGGACTTAATCAACTAGATAGACTGTCAGTTGGGTTTCATCAGTTAACCTTGAATCGGTTTGGCTATCAGTATCCTTCTTATGTTTTATCAGTCTAGTTTTGTAATCAATTAGGCTTCCTAAGAAACTTCTTCTTATGAAAGTTCAGTTTTACTCATTGAATTCAGTTCGGTTAGGTTATGTAATTATCTATTGGATCAGCAACATTGTTCAATCACTAAAATTTAAAAATTCCAACAATTTCCTCTTTTTTGGTGTTTGACAAAATTATACCAAAAAATACCAAATCCATTTATTTTCAACAGTGCAAACAACTGAATTATCTAACTTATTATATAGGCATTGTTTTTCATGTATAATCATCTAAACTGACAGTAGTATTTATCAGTAGGTTTCTTCTATGCATCAGTAGATTTAGGCTTACTGGAACTAGTTGACTTCTTCTCTTTCCCCTTTTTGTCAACACTTTGAGAACTAATGCCGTCAATCTTGTCATTAAAATTTTCTTGAGGTTCCTTTATCTTGGTGTAGATTTGAAAGTTATTGGCTTGAATTTGCCCAACAAGATGAGCAGAAGTGGCAGACTGGGCCTTTTTGAGCTGCTCCAGTCGAAAAAATTTGTCGATCATGCCTCTTGATAGATCTGACACTTCTTTGAGCATTTTATCTTTGAAAGATTCTAAGACTTCTTTAGTATTCAGATTTCTTCTTTTCAGAACTGTTACAAAGGAGGAGATGACAGCGAGACTTGAACTTTTCTGATCTAGAGTTGTTTTTATTAGTTAAGTCCAAATCAGTAGATGATGGCTCTATTCTTGGAATTTCTTTGGATTTAATAATTGTCAGTCCAAGAGCCTGACTGTTAGAAGGCCTGCTTATTCGATCATTAGGACTCTTCATTCAGTTTGGCTGATAGTTACCTCAGCCTATTCCTCTATAGTCTAACTTATTTGTTCTTCCGGTTTTGACCATCTTGTTCAGTCATAGCTATCTCAACTACTTCTTGTACAAATTTCTCAAACAAAAGCATCTTCACAAGATTCAATCATAAGTATCTCCTCAGATAGGATGACTTCTGCATTAGAGATCCGCTTGGTCAAGGGAGATGTGGAAAGTACGTAGTTTTCTTAGTAAAAATTCATCTTTTCATCATCTTGTTGTTTTGCAATGGATTGCACAACTTCCTCAATTTTGACTAGAGTAATCTGCCTCAAAGGTGGAGAGGTGATAGGATATGACTGATTGGGCAGTTTGGCTTCCTTGGAGTCATTGTCAATCGGCTTCTCACAGACAACTAAAATGAAGGACTACCCACTCTCTGCTCCTTGGAATCCACCGGCTCAAACAATTTGTGATCATTCTCCTAGAATTTCACCCTCATCTGCAAGGAGACCGTGTCAATATCTAGTTGATTTATCACAGCTATATCATCAAATGCGGTTAGGCATGAAGGATCATAATTGGATCAAAAATGAGGTTGCGGCCTACAATCGAGTGTTGTTAGGATCGAAAATAAATTTTGAAGGGGTGGTGAATAAATTTATCTCAAAATATGTCGGTTAGATTGCTAACACTGAAATTTTGTTCTTTTCAATTAAGTTCTCAATAAGTCAAAGTGTGAACTATGTGGAAGTTGACTTACTGAAATTGGTTGAACAAATGGCTTGTTAAGAAAATCAGTTGGAGTTTTCTGAAGAGTAGTAAGGTAGGTAGACAGAGAGTAAATAAACACGATGTTGTTTCTGGATGTTCGAAGATTACAAAACTCCTAAGTCACTCTTTCTTATGTTTTATCAGTCCGGTTTTGTAATAAGTTAGGCTTCCTAAGAAACTTCTTCTTATGAAAGTTCAGTTTTTCCCATTGAATTCAGTTCGGTTATGTTATGTAATTATCTGTTGGATCAGAAACCTTGTACAATCACCAAAACTTAGAATATTCCAACAATTTCTTCTTTTTTGGTGTTTGAAAAAATTATATCAAAAAATACCAAATCCATTTATTTTCAACAATGCAAACAACTGAATTATCTAATTGATTATATAGGCATTGTTTTTCATGTATCATCATCTAAAATGACCAGAGTATTTATCGGTAGGTTTCTTCTGGGCATCAGTAGATTTAGGCTGAGTGGAACTAGTTAACTTCTTCTCTTCCCCCTTTTTTGTCAACACCAGATGGTGGCTTTAGGTAGGCAAGAACAGAAGCTAACTGAGAACTGACGCCGTCAATCTTGTCATTAAAATTTGCTTGAGTTTCCTTTATCCTGGTGTAGATTTGAAATTTATTGGCTTGAATTTGCCCACCAAGATGATTAGAAGTGGCAGACTGGGTCTTTTTGAGCTGCTCCAGTCGAAAAAATTTGTCGATCATGCCTCTTGATAGATCTGACACTTCTTTGAGCATTTTATCTTTGAAAGATTCTAAGACTTCTTTAGTATTCAGATTTCTTCTTTTCATAACTGTTACAGGGGAGGAGATGACAGTGAGACTTGAACTTTTCTGATCCAGAGTTGTTTTAATTAGTTAAGTCCAAATCAGTAGATGATGGTTCTATTCTTGGAATTTCTTTGGATGTTATAAATCTCAGTCCAAGAGCCTGACTGTTAGAAGGCCTGCTTGTTCGATCATTAGGACTCTTGATTCAGTTTGGCTGATAGTTACCTCAACCTATTCCTCTATAGTCTGACTGATTAGTTCTTCCGATTCTGATCATCTTGTTCAATCATAGGAATCTCAACTACTTCTTGTATAAATTTCTCGAACAAAAGCAGCTTCGTAAGACTCAATCATAAGTACACTACAAGAAAATATTGAATACACAACACATTAAAGACAATGGTTTTATAAAAAAATCGTTGCCTTTGCGCGTTTTTTTTAACAAAGACAACTAAAAACCATTGTTTTTTATTAAAAAAACACTCAAAGACAAAACCGTTGTCTTTTAGCTTACTATTTAGACCAAAAACAACGGTTTTGAAAAATGTTGTCTATGAGCTTGTTTTTTTGTGTCAACGACAACGGTTTTTGTAAAATGGTTGTGGATTAGCGTGTTTTTTTGACAAACCACAACGGTTTTATAAAACCGTTGTGGATTAGCGTATTTTTTTGGACAAACCACAATGGTTTTAACAAACTATTGTTAATTAGCGACAATTTTAGAGAGTATTTGGCTACGGTTTTATTAAAACCATCGCAATTTTTAAAATATCGACGGTTTAAACAAAAATTTTCATCAATAGCGACGATTTAAACAAAAACCGTCGCCATTCGCGACGATTGTTTATTAAACCGTCGCTATTAGCGATGGTTTTTGCTGAATGCGACGGTTTAATAAGCATTTGCTTAACCGTCCCTATCTGCGACGGTTTAAAAAGCAACTGTCGCTAATAGCGATGGTTTAATAAACAACCAGCGCTAATAGCGATTGTTTTACCAAAAACCGTCGCAAATTGTCTATAAATACCCGCATTTTCTGTCCATTTTCCTCCACACCGTCCACATCTACGATAAATTTTTTTCTCCTAGACGATTTTAGTTTCGATTTAGGGTAAATTTTTTCGCTTCAATTCTTGGTAAATTTCTAAGTGTTAGTTAATATCATGAATATTATTAGCTTAGTCAGATTCCAAATTTTTTTGGTAGATTTATTTAATTATAAAAGTAAATTTTTTTATTTTACTTAATAAATTAGCGACAGATTATGTCTAAACCGTCGCTAATTACGAAGGCTTAGTAAAAAACGTCGCTAATTTTAGTGACGGTATGTCATAAACCTTCGCAATATGTTTTCGTTTAACGCCCTTTCAACAACACTATCAATTACAACAGTTTTCTGACAGCTATTATCCGTTGTCAATTTGCGTTTTTGTGTTAGTGGTATGTCCTCAGATGGAATGACTTCTGCATTAGAGATCAGCTTGGTCAAGAGAGATGTGGAAAGTAGTTTTCTTAGTAAAAATTCATCTTCATCATCATCTTGTTGTTTTGCAATGGATTGCACAACTTCCTCAACTTTGACTAGAGTAATCTTCCTCAAAGGTGGAGAGGTGATAGGATATGACTGATTGGGCAGTTTGGCTTCCTTGGAGTCAATGTCAATCGGCTTCTCATAGACATACTGAAATGAAGAACTACCCAATCTCTGCTCCTTGGAATCCACTGGCTCAAACAATTTGTGGTCATTCTCCTAGAATTTCACCTTCATCTGCAGGGAGACCATGTCCATATCTAATTTATTTATCCCCGCTATATCATCAAATGCGGTTAGGCATGAAGGATCAAAATTGGATCGAAAATGAAGTTGCGGCCAACAATCGAGTGTTGTTAGGATCCAAAATAAATTTTGAAGGGGGTGAATAAATTTATCTGAAAATTGTTCGGTTAGATTGGCAACACTGAAATTTTGTTCTTTTCAATTAGGTTCTCAATAAGTCAAAGTGTGAACAATGCGGAAGTTGACTTACTGAAATTGGCTGAGCAAATGACTTATCAAGAAAATCAGTTGGAGTTTTCTGAAAAGTAGTAAGGTAGGTAGACAGAGATTAAATAAACACAAGGTTGTTTCTGGATGTTCAGAGATTTCAAAACTCCTACGTCACTCTTTCATATCTTTTATCAGTCCGATTTTGTAATCAGTTAGGCTTCTTAGAAAACTTCTTCTTATAAAAGTTCAGTTTTCCTTCTTGAATTCAGTTATGTTAGGTTATTAATTATCCATTGGATACGCAACTTTGTTCAATCACCAAAACTTAAAATATTCCAACAATTTCCTCTTTTTTGATGTTTGACAAAATTATGCCAAAAAGTATGAAATTCATTTATTTTCAACAGTGCAAATAACTAAATTATCTAATTGATTATATAGGCACTGTTTTTCATCATCATCATAAAAACTGACTAGAGTATCTATTAGTAGGTTTATTTTGTGCATCAGTAGATTTAGACTGACTGAAAATAGTTGACTTCTTCTTCTCTTCCCTTTTTTTATCAACCCCAGATAGTGCCTTTAGGTAGGAACTGACAGAAGCTAACTAAGAACTGACGTCGTCAATATTATCATTAAAATTTGCTTGAGCTTCCTCTATCTTGTTGTAGATTCGAAAGTTATTGGCTTGAATTTGCTCACCAAGATGAGTAGAAGTGGTTGCCTGGGCCCTTTTGAGCTACTCCAGTCGAAAAAATTTGTCGATCATGCCTCTTGATTGATCTGACACTTCTTTGAGAATTTTATCTTTGAAAGATTCTAAGACTTCTTCATTATTCAGATTGCTTCTTTTCAGAACTGTTGTAGAGGAGGAGATGACAACGAGACTAGAACTTATTTGATTAAGAGTTGTTTCATTAGTTAAGTCCAAATTAGTAGATCATGGCTCTATTCTTGGTATTTATTTGGATGCAATAACTGTCAGTCCAAGAGCTTGACTATTAGAAGGCCCTGCTTGTTCGATCATTAAGACTCTTGACTAAGTTTGGCTGATAAGTACCTCAACCTATTCCTCTATAGTCTGACTGATTCGTTCTTCCGGTTTCGGATTATCTTGTTCAGTCATAGCTATCTCAATTACTTCTTGTATAATTTCTTGAACAAAAGAAGCTTCGTCAGATTCAATCGTAAGTACATCCTCAGATATGATGACTTCTGCATTAGAGATCAGCTTGGTCAAGGGAGATGTGGAAATAGTTTACTTAGTAAAAATTCATCTTCAATATCATCTTGTTGTTGTTTTGCAATGGATTGCAGAACTTCCTCAATACTGGATAGAGTAATATGCCTCAAAGGTGGAAAGGTGATAGGATCTGACTGATTTGGCAGTTTGGCTTCCTTGGACTCATCATCAGTCGGCTTCTCAGAGACATACTGAAATGAAGAACCACCCACTCTCTGCTCCTTGGAATCCACTGGCTCAAACAATTTTGTGATCATTCTCCTATAATTTGAACTTCATCTGCAGGGATACCATGTCCATATCTAGTTGATTTATCACAGCTATATCATCAAATGCTGTTAGGAATTAAGGATCATAATTGGATCTTTGTTCGACACAAAATGTGGTCAAATTTTGAATTTTTAGAAGATTTAGAAGATAATCTCGTCCTTGAAGAGCTTCAGCTATGACCACAGTTTTGACTTGATGTAGAACACCTTTTCTAGTGCTATGTACCTTTTCAGCATATCCCCTTTCTTCAATTTTGTTGCGAAGATGATTGTTCTAAATCCACCCATTCATCAAAAAACTTTATCTTTTCTGCAAAAATATCATTAAATGCATCCATCAGCAGGTATATTTGAGTCTGGATTGCTGATATTGGGTCGGAGAGATGAGATTCATCCACATTAGCTTTTACTTTTCTCGTGGTCGTGGATAAGGTAGAGACCAGTCCTGACCTGGTGGATTAAATGGGATATCAGATGCTTTCTCTTTTTGTTGGTCTTGGAGGAAGGAGAGCCGTTTTCATATTGATTTTTCTAGGCGGAGCTACCACCACTATTAGTTTCAAATTTTCTATCGGATGGTCAGTAGCCTTGTTTTCAGTATACTAGACCATTTGTATCTGATATATAGATACTGCCTTGATAGGTGGTCTGGTCTGGTTTTTGTAGTTGTAGCATTTTTTTGGAAGAAGGCAGAATCAATTTCCTCATTGGCCTTGGTCCATTTAACTTGCTTCCCTTCTTTTCAACCTGTTTCTTTTCAATAGCCAGTTCTTCTCCAATTTCCTTCTTGATGAACAATATCCCAATGGGAGAAATATTCAGTGCATGTACTTTAGGAGTTAGAGAAAGGATATTTAGTGCTGTGAGAGCCTTGAGCTTGTGCAAAGTTATAGAGTTTCTCAGTAAGGCTCCTGAGTCTTCAAACTATCTGATCAAGAGGATGGCAAATCCAACGGATTGCTTCTGATTTTGAATAATATCCTTTAGAATCTGAAACATGATGACTGACTAGTTAACTTTGAGTCATGTGGCTGTGGTTGTTGTAACGTCTCGAAAATTTGAAGATCCACATGAGTCACATGCATACAAGTTATCAAATTTCTTATGTATTTTGATTAAATTATTTTAATTGCATGAATTGATTATGGTAGACAAGTTTACATGTTTAAAATGTAGTTTTATTTTAGAATGCATAAAAATGTGTTTTAAAATGTTAGACGCGATCGAGGAACGGAGACCAGAGAGCATATAGGGGAAAATATTTTTATTAAATAATAATTTTTAATTGTTTAATATGTGGTGTATTTTAAATGAAATTTTGGAAAATGAGGTGTTTCTATACGCCGAGTCGTATTTTTAAACGATATTCGATTTTCGACGAAAATATGAATTTTCCGAGAACTCGGCTAATAATTTCACAAACTTTCCTAAAAAAAATATTTTAAATAATAACTAATGAGCTTATGGGCCTATTATACTTGGATAATAGGCCCAAGCTTGCACTATGAGTTTTAATTAAAATAAAAGCCAAAAACCCTCCCCAAAACCCCACACAACTCACGCCCCTTCACCTAAAATAATACTAGGACTCTTTTTCTCCATCAGCAACACACACCACACGAATTGGAAGGAAATTTATGCAAGGTTTGAAGAAAAATTCAGCAAACTCCTTCCCCCGTCTCTCCGTCAATGTCTCTCGCATATTCAAGCCGTATTTTGTGCTTAATTAACTCAAAGACATGTCTTAATTCTTTTTTTCTCATCTATCACACCATATTACTTGATTGAAGCATGATTACATGTAAAATATGTTATTCGTGTATTATTTTTGTTTTTGGGTCATATTATGCCTTGAACATGTGTTTTTATAATGCAAAACTATTGTAATATATCACCAAGGGGGCTGCCATGTTAGGGACGTAAAAAAGGGCAAAATTCAGATTTTTTTAGGGGCTTTAAGGGTCACGGTTCGGGGCTAGATCAGGAGAAGCGAAGGCACACACAACTCGAAGGTTTAAAGGATGGTAGGGGATTGACTTTGGGGTATTAGGAAGGGAGGCTGTGTGGGGCTCTTTCAGGGTGAAGAGATGGGCTCGTGAGGGTCCTGGTCTCGAGGAAAGAAGGTCCACACGAAGCTGGAAGGGCTGGAGGAGAAGAGGCACACGGCAGGGCTCTTCCTAGCCGCGGTCGCATGAGGGAGATGATCCATGCACGTTTACATGCATGGGCCGTGGGGGCTGGGCCAAGGGGGACTCTAAGGAGTTTAGTCATGGTCCAAGGATGGTGGCTCGGTGGTGGCTCGGGTATTAGAGTCCTAGTCGAGTAAAAGACTCCTAGTCAAGGAACGTAACTCGCGTGGATAGGTTTTGATCGAGGAGCCAGGTGCATGGGTTAGGGCGAGTCCAAAGGGTTCAATAGGGTCCCTAGGAGGTCTAGTTAGGGGTTGGCTCAAGGTGGCTCGGGTGTGGCTCGAGTAAATCGTGAGGTGGCACGAGGGATACAAGCAAGGGTTCGAATTAGGATAATAATGGCGAAGGGATTCCAACCATGGGCCACGGGGGTCGATTCATGGTTCACGAGGGTAATTTAGGCATAAAAAGTCTATGTTTAAAATTGGGGATTGAAATATCAAGGTTTGAATTAATTCGAAAATTTAACACTTTACGAGTAAATAAATAGGAAATTAAATTGAAAGTTTCGAATTTAATCTAACTAAAAATATGAGAAATTTAATTTAAGCTTTAATAATTATTTGGGTTGGTCCAAAGTTAACGAAAGTAAAAAAAAAAGTTACGATCGAGAAATTCTAAGTCTAGGGGTAAAACGGTCATTTTACACCTAAAAATAGTGGATGTCGTGGTAGTGCCCTGAATTCTGTAAATAATGTTAATATGTTTATGAAATTTTATGATGAAACGTTAATGCTAAAAGACGTGTTGCATGCTTGGTTTAAAAGAAAAATGATTTCTATATGCATGAATTTTTATAAGTGATGAAAATATGAAACGTTGAAAGAGGTGAAGTGATTGTGACTAATACGATGATACGATGATAGGATTGGAAATATCAAGAAGGAAAAGGCCCCAAAGGAAGCCCGTTTACGGGAGAAGGCCCTAGAGCGAGCCCGACAATCGTATTTCATCGACATGATAGGATGATATATAAGACCAAGGCTCAGTTGACGGGTGAGAGTGTCACTGATGTCCCCGCCGCCCAGTACTGTGTTACACGTAGATGGATCCATCGACCTTCAGCTGAAACAAAAGTCACAATTAACGATCCGAATTCATTTCAAAGGATAACATATACGTAAATGATGAAAAGGGAAATGTATACGATGTAAGGAAAAATATTTAAGTTTATGCATATTCATGAAAAAATATTTTAAGTAAAAGTATTTTCACTATTGCATGTAATTGTATATGTACTACTTGTTATCATGGTTAAGGTTTGCTGAGTCAATAACTCACTAGGTGTGATCGATGCAGGTGAGCATGATGTTGATGTTAATGAGGGACTTGAGAGGTTTTTGAGAGGATGTTAGAGTTAAGGTTATTTTTGAAAATGTTAAAGTTAGGTTGGTTGATGATTTTCGATTTTATGCTTGAATTTCTTTCCTTTGGATTTTCAAATAATAGGTGGTGAATTTATTTTAAATGGTGCAAAGGTATTTTTAAAATATATATGTATGTGTATGGTAGTTCGGCCGAATAGTGTAGGAAGGGAAAAAAAATTCTTGTATATTTTAAAGAAAAACTAGTAGTGGATGTTTCAGTTGTTATCATCAAAAAAATTTCTTCTGTGTAGCCATTAAAAGAATCTATCTCCATTTGAATTGACTTGGCCAGAACATCAGCCAGATGTTGATATTCCAACTTCATCTCTTTCTTCTTTCCAGAAGTCTTGATAATATCACCAGATGCTAAAAATTTCACCTTTATCTCTTCAACTGCTTGTTGAGGTGTTAGAGAGAAGTCAGTTAGCCCTTCAAGGGGCAACTGAAACAATGCAGAGAAATAAACTTGCTCGATTAACAGACTATCATCTCCCAAAGGCAACAATATCTTTCTGTCTCCAGTTATTATCTCTCTCGTGTAGAAACTTTTCAGCTCATCCATGTAGATGTCCAAAGATGAACTGAGAAAGCCCTGAGTCCAGATGACTCAACAACTTTAAAGACTTAAGAGACAACAACATCTTCCAAAGAAAAAATTGATTTGAAATCGATTGCAAGAGCGTTCATGATACAAGAACGCTGCAAATATCTTGAGATTCAAATGAGAGACAACATCTTTGGAATGAGATTCAAACTTATTTGCGGAGTCCGTCAATAGTGGTGGAGTTTTTCATTATTTTTGTAAAACTCCATCACATACATTAATTTTAAACTTTTATATTTAAAAAAATTATTTATAAAAAACTTAGTGACAGGATCGATTAGGGAGATTATCGTTGAGCTACAATAGCTTGATTCTTGAAATATTGAATACCAATAAATTAAATTGAGTTTGGTTTTCAAACCTAGCGGAAGACACTCGAAATAATCATTCGTAGAAACCGAATAAATATTTTGTAAATGATTTTAAAAAAATGCAAGTTGAATGAGCAAAAAAATATTTTGGTTGAAGCATTTTATCAAACACTTGGTATGCAATAATTTTGGTATTTTAATAACACATAAAATACTTCAACAATGCATCTTTAAAACTATGAAAATGATAAGTAAATGCAATAAACAAATAGACACGAATTTGTATATGGATGTTCGGAGACTTCAAATGCTCCTACGTCACCCTTTCTTCCCCTTAGGAAAAATTTACTAGAAGACTTTGATTTATACAACTACTTGTATAAACCCGATCCGGAAGGGCAGCACCTAACTAGAACTCCTAGCACTCAAGATTGTAGGCAGCACCTCACAATCAGCATATTGTTTAATGTCTTATATGCAAAGACTACATACACAAGTTTATTGTCTTGGTGCAAGACTCACTCAACAATATTTGAAGTTCAACTCTCTTGTATATGTGTGAGTGATTGTATGTGAGGAATTTATCATTTACGGTGTACATATCAAATATATCATCACATAAGAGCTTGTGCTCTCAACTAGATGATTTCTTCATGCTAACTGCTCATGCTTTGAATCATCTTCAAATTCTCTTGTTTGATATGCTAGATGTTGTATTTATAGGCCCCAACAATTATATATATGTTAGACACAAGAATATGACCGTTTGAAAAGTTCTGTACTTTTTCTGAAATTGCAACGGTCAAATTCGCCTTGCTGGGCATTTTCCCGAGTGGTCAACTGGTCCTGGTCAACTGGTCTTCAGCTGGTCTGGTTCAGTTTCAGTTGGTCTGTTCAGTTTTAGTTGTTCTGGTTCAGTTTCAGTTCAGTTGGTCAATTGAAATCAGTGTTGATTTCAATTTGTGCATAACCACGCTGGTCTGGTTCAGTTTCAGTTCAGTTGGTCAATTGAAATCAGCGCTGATTTCAATTTGTGCAGAACCACTAGCTTCATCGTCATTTATTTGCATCTTAAGCTTCGATTCAAACTTTAACTTCTGAAGATGATTTGTAGATCATTGTCTTATCTTTCCAACGCATACTGAATCGATTCATTCTAATAATTGAGCTGAGAGATATGACCAAAATACCGCAACTGCTCATACCAAACTGATTGTTACTTTCGTGCAATCCGTTTGGTAATTCAGCGATGCGTTAGACCTTGATAACATTCGAATTTGCCCAACTATTGTCAAATACGACTTGTCCCAAATTACGTTTTCTAACTAGACTAGTTGACGGATTGTCAGTTAAATCATCCAGTTGAGAGATATAATAAAAATACGAAAACTTGCCATAAATTCAGTTTGTGCAGAATTTAGTTTCAGTCTGCTTCTTGTTTTAATAACTTCACACTTGAGTAAATATGTTAGAAACACAATAACAAGTTTTGTTAACATCAAAACCAAGATTGCGAATATGAAATGTTCCAACACTTAGAAATGTTCCAACAATCAAGAGGCGCATAACATGGTGGACAGAATCCTCCGCCTGTTCGCGAGCTATTCTTTTTTAAATTGCCGAGTGAATAAACTCTGCCTGATGGCGGCGTTGAGCGGCTCTATTCCTTGACTCCGGTCTGCAAGTTCTACACCAAGAATGATGATGGAGTTTCTCTAGCCCCTATGTTGATCATGAATCTAGACAAGGATCGCTTGGAGACTTGGCAATTATCAACTACATATCAACCTCTAAAAGTACTATATATTTGTGTGTAATTAATTCTTAATAATTGTATGTGTAGGTACCACCTGAAAGATGCAATTCTCGAGGGGGGAGTTCCTTTTGAAAAAGTATATAAAATGAGCGCATTCGAGTATCACGGCACAAATCCTTAATTTAGCAAGGTTTTTAATAGTGCAATGTCCAATTCTTCGACAATTTTGATGAAAATAATTCTAGATACCTATGAGGGATTTAAGGGTCTGGGAACGTTGGTCGATGTTTGAGGTGGAATCAGTGATTCCCTGAAAATGATCATATCCAAGCATCCCACTATAAAGGCCATTAATTTTGATTTGCCCCATGTTATTCGAGACACACCATCTTATGCAGGTACATGAAATATTTGTGTTGGTTCTTTATTATGTATTTTAAAGTGGTTCAATTGAAATATTTGTGTTTTGAGACCACCTTTTAATTTAATTAGATGGTTTATGTGAAACTCGAAGTTGGTCGACCTTTTTGTATTGATCAGGCATGGAGCACATAGGTGGCTAGACATGTTCGTTAGTGTTCCGAAAGGCGATGCCATTATCATGAAGGTAAAATTGTTTTCAGCATATAATTTATATATATATATATAATAATATAATTATATATATATTTTATTGGCACCAACTTCCCCTATTTTCACCATTTTGTTAGCCTTCTAAATTGTTCAATAATAATAATAATAATAAATGTCATACCTAGGTCATGTATGTGGAAGCATGACTGCAAAATAGCCTTTATAACAACTACTTTATATAAGTCATTGCCTTTACGAAATACTTAAATGATGTTACTATGGAAGTTCATTGTAAACATCGAAAGCTCTTTTAAATTTTTTTCTTTTCAATGTGAGAACACAGGGGAATCATAAGAAAAGTTCATTTTATTCAAGAGATATAATTAAACAGTATGTTCATCATGAATCTAGACAAGGATCACTTGGAGACTTGTTAAGTATCAACTACATATCAACCTCTACAAGTACTATATATTTGTGTGTAATTAATCCTTAATAATTGTATGTGTAGGTACCAACTGAAAGATGCAATTCTCGAGGGGGGAGTTCCTTTTGAAAAAGTATATATAATGAGCGCATTCGAGTATGACGGCATAAATCCTAAATTTAGCAAGGTTTTTAATAGTGCAATGTTCAATTCTTCGACAATTATGATGAAAATAATTCTAGATACCTATGAGGGATTCAAGGGTCTGGGAAAGTTGGTCGATGTTTGAGGTGGAATCAGTGATTCCCTGAAAATGATCATATCCAAGCATCCAACTATAATGGCCATTAATTTTGATTTGCCCCATGTTATTCATGACGCACCATCTTATGCAGGTACATGAAATATTTGTGTTGGTTCTTTATCATTTATTTTCAAGTGGTTCCACTGAAATATTTGTGTTTTGAGACCACCTTTTAATTTAATTAGATGGTTTATGTGAAACTTGAAGTTGGTCGACCTTTTTGTATTGATCAGGCATGGAGCACGTAGGTGGCTAGACATGTTCGTTAGTGTTCCGAAAGGCGATGCCATTATCATGAAGGTAAAATTGTTTTAATCATATAATTTATATATATATAATAATAATAATAATAATAATAATAATAATATAATTATGTATATATTTTATTGGCACCAACTTCCCCTATTTTCACCATTTTGTTAGCCTTCTAAATTGTTCAATAATAATAATAATAAATATCACACCTGGGTCATGTATGTGGAAGCATGACTGCAAAATAGCCTTTATAACAACTACTTTATATAAATCATTGCCTTTACGAAATACTTAAATGATGTTACTATGGAAGTTCATTGTAAACATCGAAAGCTCATTTAAATTTTTTTCTTTTCAATGTAAGAATACAGGGGAATCATAAGAAAAGTATATTTTATTCAAGACATAACTAAACAGTATGTTGATCATGAATCAAGACAAGGATCACTTGGAGACTTGGCAAGTATCAACTACATATCAACCTCTAAAAGTACTATATATTTGTGTGTAATTAATTCTTAATAATTGTATATGTAGGTACCACCTGAAAGATGCAATTCTCGAGGGGGGAGTTCCTTTTGAAAAAGTATATAAAATGAGCCCATTCGAGTATCACGGCACAAATCCTAAATTTAGCAAGGTTTTTAATAGTGCAATGTCCAATTCTTCGACAATTTTGATGAAAATAATTCTAGATACCTATGAGGGATTCAAGGGTCTGGGAAAGTTGGTCGATGTTTGAGGTGGAATCAGTGATTCCCTGAAAATGATCATATCCAAGCATCCAACTATAATGGCCATTAATTTTGATTTGCCCCATGTTATTCGAGACGCACCATCTTATGCAGGTACATGAAATATTTGTGTTGGTTCTTTATCATGTATTTTAAAGTGGTTCCATTGAAATATTTTTGTTTTGAGACCACCTTTTAATTTAATTAGATGGTTTATGTGAAACTCGAATTTGGTCGACCTTTTTGTATTGATCAGGCATGGAGCACATAGGTGGCTAGACATGTTTGTTAATGTTCTGAAAGGCGATGCCATTATCATGAAGGTAAAATTGTTTTCATCATATAATTTGTATATATATATATAATAATAATAATAATATAATTATATATATTTTATTGGCACCCAAATTCCCCTATTTTCACCATTTTGTTAGCATTCTAAATTGTTCAATAATAATAATAATAATAATAATAAATGTTATACCTGGGTCATGTATGTGGAAGCATGACTGCAAAATAGATTATATATATATTTTATTGGCAGCCAAATTCCCCTATTTTCACCATTTTGTTAGCATTCTAAATTGTTCAATAATAATAATATCAATAATAATAATAATAAATGTCACACCTTGGTCATGTATGTGGAAGCATGACTGCAAAATAGCCTTTATAACAACTACTTTATATAAGTCATTGCCTTTACGAAATACTTTAATGATATTACTATGGAAGTTCATTGTAAACATCGAAAGCTCTATTTAATTTTTTTCTTTTCAATGTGAGAATATAGGGGAGTCATAAGAAAATTATATTTTATTCAAGACATATAATTAAACATTTGTTCACATTTACTATCCACCCAATTTTAAAAAAAAATGTTTTTTAACAATTTGTTCTTACAACTTTGTAATAATATATTTATGATTATTTTCTGATTAGACCGATTCAAATCTTTTTTTTTATTATATCCACAGTGGGTTTCTTCATCACTGGAGCGATAATCATTGTTTAAAAATACTGAAAAGATGCCATGAAGCAATTCCAAATAACGGAAAAATAATCGTTTTGGAGCGATCCTTTCAAGAACTCAAGAGAAGATTTTATATGTAATTTACAAATTGACATGGTTATGCTAGCATATAGTCCTATGATGCGATTCTTCGAACCACGAAAAGCAAACACGCTCAAAAACGAAGTAACGACCTCGATTCGATGAAACAAAAAAACGGTTGTGTTGTCCCGATCATTTTAAACAAGTAAGGATGTAATATTCACCTCTAAATTAACGAATTTAGCAACAAATATTAACGAAGGATAAACAATGGAAATTCAAGCGAACCTTCAAAGAACTCGTCTTTGACAATCCGAGTGAAGAACAATCGACAAACGCCACAAAGTGTTAAACTTTGATAAGTTTGATTTGAGAAACACACAAAGATGTATACAAAGCAAAACTTTGAAATTGAGAGAAAAAAACTCACCAATATTATTAAACTCAATGATTAATGTGTTTACAATGATAAATTTTCGTCCATATATTGTTACAAAATCCCAAAGATACCAAAAATCTAGTTACCTAATAATCTTGGACTCTAAAATAGGAAATCAAATTTTCTTCACGCAGCAGGCGCGCTCGGGCGCGATTTTTCTACCGCTCGGGCGCGGTGTCTTCTGGACTGTTCACGCTCGGGTGGTAATGTTTTACCGCTCGGGCGCGGATGGTTCTGGAGTTCACTTCTCGCACTGTATGTTTGGCGCTCAGGCGGTAATGTTTTACCGCTCGGGCGCGAAGCGTTCTGCCTTCATGTTCATTAAACACTTCCACAATGATCTTATGGTCTCCAAGCTCATTTCCATCTATCACAAACCCTTCAAGACATGAACTCTTGCTTGCAAGCTCTCCTCGATTGTTCATGAGTCCATGCAATGTTTCCATGACCATCCTTCCAATCCTTTGAAGCCATGCCCGGCCAGATTCATATCATACTATCCTTCTTCAAAAAGATTTGTCCTCAAATCTTGTCTACCTTTAAACTCAAGTTTGTAGGTGCTATTGTTAGCTCGCTCCATCAGCACTGGAAACTCCAATATCACCGTTGTCTTTCCTATAAACTCATCAACTTTATCACATACCAAATAATAAATAACACCAAATGATAAAATATCATCAAGTATCACAAAAATAAGGTTTCTCCCCTTCTTAGACCTAGTTAACACAAAAATGAAATCCATACACGTGTACGACCATAGCTCACTAGGAATAAGACATAGTTCATGCACGATATAAGAATCTCGCTCAGGTGCCCTCTCCCTATATGCAATGCACCTTTCGCTACACCACTTATCATACCTCTTCATATGTAACCAACACATAATGATGCATCTTATCAAAGTTAAAACCACCACAATAGTCCTCACCAACATGTAACTCATGCAATAAGTGTGTGATGAAAAATTTATTCTCTTTAAACTGGTAGTCATCATAAACAAAGAAATAAACATGTTCATCCTTGCACCTCTCAAAACCATAACCAAACCAACATAAATCATGCAAATAGGACACACTAAATGTACTATCCATGAAACCTTCACAACCATCACAAATCAAATATAAATCATGGAAATAGGACACACGAAATGTACTATCCATGCAATCATTTATCACATCACAATAATTGAAGTCTAATGCATATAAAATTTTGTCGCCACCAAATCCCACCAATTTAACAACTCGTGAGACACCAAAAGCAACAATGTTCAAACTCAATGCATGAAACTTCTCATAATTCTCACACTCATAAAATTTAGAGACAAAAGTGAAGATACGATCACCTCTCTTAAAATCCTTTTCAACATTTCCTGTAAAATTTTGAAAATAAGACATCAATGAATTAAGGTAAGGAAGCAAATCATACCTCATGGTTGTTGCGTTGGCAACTAACCTTACCTCACCTTGATTGCCTTCAATGTCATGTTGACCAACACATGGCCTTCCTCCACCATCAGTTCTTTCTTGCCTCCTCATCATGACATCTCCATAATCCTGCAAGGGTGAAATAAAAATGCTCGGGATTGAACCGGCGATATCATCACAGTGATAATAAACTTTTTTGTACAAATGTACTCTAAGGGGTTTATACAAAAGTAAATAACTCTCAACCTCACTCTTTTGGGCCTTCAAATTATTTTTCTTTTTCTTTTCTTTGACCTCTTTTTCTTTTTTTTTTCTCTCTCCTTTTTCTTTCCTATGGCCATCTCACTCTTTTGTTCTCTCTTTCTTTCGGCCATTTCACATTTCTTTTCACTCAATTCATGAATAAATTTCAATTGATCCTCAAGAACATTTGGAGTCAATTGAACTAATGAAATATTTCGTACCTCAAGAAATTGATCTACAATAGTTGCTCCTCCACCTAATGATTCAGCTTCCACTATACATTGTTTAACATCATTCGACTCATCAACTAGTGGAATACTATCATCAACAACTTTCTCAACTACCACCCCAAATTCATGCTCAACTACCACCTCATCCTCCACTCGAGATTCAAGCTTACCCACAACATCAACCTCCATTTGAGAATTAAGCTCAACTGACGATTTTATTATGGTCACCTCATCACGTGGACATTGACTGATATCATGCCCGACCTCAAAACACCAACAACATATAACATCACAAGTACTAGAAATTGAATTTTTTAATGTACCTTGATATTCATATCTTGTAGTTTCACATCTCGACTCCTTTTTTGGCCTGCCACTGATTTTCTCTTCCACGCTCCTTCGCCAAGTGGATGTCAAAGACTCCCTAGGCACATCATGTTCACCTTTTTTGCCAACTCCTCTATCCTCCTCACATCGCCTATCATCATCTCGATCCAAATGCGACGCTCTATTCCTTCCAAATCTACTACGTCGCCTATCCTCATCATATTGCCTATCATGCATCTCCTCTTCTTCACACCTCATATATTTTTTTTGTAGAGGCTTAAACTCCTCCCACATTCTATCCAACCCAACTAACATTAATTGAAATTAACGATCGTCAATCATTATACCTGCAAGAAAAGGTTAGTATAAAACAATAAAGAATAAAGTTCCTCACCACGAATCCTCACCGATCACTCCAATAAAAAAATTCACTCGACTATAAATGATGTGATCCTTCAAACCACGAAAAGCAAACGCGCTCAAAAACGGAGTCACGCCCTCGATTCGATGAAATAAAGAAACGGTTGTTTGTTCCCGATCTTTTTGAACAAGTAAGTGTGTAATATTCACCTCTAAATCACGAAGAATTTAGCAACAAATATTAACGAAGGGTAAACAATCGAAATTCAAGCGAACCTTCAAAGAACTCGTCTTTGACAATTCGAGTGAAGAAAAATCGACAAACGCCACAAAGTTTTAAACTTTGATAAGTTTGATTTGAGAAACACACCAAGGTGTATACAAAGCCAAGCTTTAAAAAGTTGAGAGAAAACTCTATCAATATGATTAAAATCAGAATAATCTGCATTGTGTTCATAATTTTCGTCCATATATTGTTACAAAATCAGAAAGATATGAAAATCTAATTACCTAAACAATTAGGACTCTAAAATAGGAAACTAAAGATTTTTCCTCGCAGCTATTCGCGCTCGGGCGCGAGTTTCTACTGCTCGGGCGCGGGGTCTTCTGGATTGTTCGCGCTCGGGCGGTAATGTTTTACCGCTCGAGCGCAGATGGTTCTGGAGTTCACTTCTCGCACAGTAGGTTTGGCACTCGGGCGGTAATTTTTTACCGCTCGGGCGCGAAGCGTTCTGTCTTCATGTTCATTTAACACTTCCACAATGATTTTATGGCCTCCAAGCTCATTTCCATCTTTCACGAATTCTTCAAGACATTAACTCTTGCTTGCAAGCTCTCCTCGATTGTTCATGAGTCCATGCAATGTTTTCGTGACCATCCTTCCAATCCTTTGAACTCCATGCCCGGCCAGATTCATATCATACTCCCCTTCTTCAAAAAGATTTGTCCTCAAATCTTGTCTACCTATGCAAAAACGAAGAAGTTAGTAATAAAAAGGGTTAAATTATCAACATGCTTACCTTTAAACTCAAGTTTGTAGGTGCTATCACTTGCTCGCTCCCTCAACACTGGAAATCCGAACACCACCGTTGCCTTTCCTATAAACTCATCAACTTCACCACATACCAAATAACAAATGACACCAAATAATAGCAACAAGATATCATTAAGTATCACAAAAATCAGATTCCTCCCCTTCTTAGACCTAGTTAACACAAAAATGAAATCCATACACGTGTACAACCATAGCTCACTAGGAATAAGACATAGTTCATTCACGATATAAGAATCTAGCCAAAATTTCAATCTCTTATATGCAATGCATGTTTCACAATCCAACTCAACATACCTCTTCATATGTAACCAACACATATAATCATGCATTTGATCAAAGATAAAAACACCGCTATATGTATCACTAGTACGTAACTCATGCAATGAATATAGAATGAAGAATTTATCCTCCTTAAAATTGTATTCATTATGAACATAAAATTCTGATATTTATTCATGCTCTTTCCGACGCCATCATCAAACAAATATGAATCATGCAAATAGGACACAGTAAATGTACTATCCATGCAATCATTTAACTCATCACATGAATTTAATTCTAATGAATACAAGTCATTGCCATGACAAAGCCTTATCAATTTGACAATCTTTGAACACTCAAAATCAATAACATTTGAATTTAATTCATGCAATATATCTCCACTCTCATTTCTGTGACACTTAGGCAACAAGGTTAAATCATAGTCATACCTCCTAATTATCACATTTTCAACAGTCACCCTAAATTCTTGAATGCAATACAATAATGAAGTAAGATAAGGACGAAAGTCATATCTCATGGTTGTTGCGTTGGCAACTACGCTTACCTCACTGTGATGGCTCTCAACGTCACATGGATCATCCCTTTGCATTTTTATATCATCAACATTTGCTCGCCTCCTCATTACGACTTCATCATAATCCTGCAAATGAGAAATAACAATGCTCGGGATTGAACCGGGTATATCTTCACAATGATAATAACCCACTTTGTACAAAGGTACATGAAAGGGTTTATACATAAATAAATAACTCTCAACCTCACTCTTTTCACTCTTTTGGGCCTTTAATTTATTTTCCTTTTTCTTTTCTTTGGCCTCCTTTTCTTTTTCATATCTTCTCTCATTTTTCTTTTTTATGGCCATCTCACTCTACTGTTCACTCTATCTTTCGGCCATTTTAAATTCATTTTCACTCAATTCATGAAGTGTCAATTGAATCTCAAGGACTCCTTTTGGATTCAATTGAACAAGAGAAGCACAAGGTTCCTCTAAACATGTATGCAACATAATATTTTCTTGTCTAATCTCCTCCTCCATCGTATACAATTCAGAAACTTCTTCACCACCTAATGATTCAGCTTTCACTGTACATCGTTTAACAACCTTCAACTTATCAAATAGCGGAATACCATCATCATCAATTCTAGCCTCAACCTTATATCCAAGTTCAACTACGACCTCAACTTGAGATTCAGATTCAACTACACCCTCAACCTCAACCTCAACCCCCACTTGAGATTCAAGCTCAACTGCAACACCAAGCTCCATTTGAGATTTAAACTAAATTGGCGATTTTACTATGATCACATCCTCACGTGGACATTGGCTGATATCATGTCCAACTGCTAAACACCAACAACATATAATATCACAAGTACTAGAATTTGAGTTGTTAAATGTACCTTGATATTCATATTCGCTAGCTTCATGTCTCGACTCCTTCATTGGCCTAGCGATGGTTTTCTCTTCCAAGCTCGTCCGCCAAGTGGATGTTTAAGGAGTCTCGTACAAGCCACGCTCATCTCTTCTACCACCTCTCCGATTTTTGTGATTTGGAACAAATTGCTTCCTCATCACCCTTTTCATCTCATCCCATGTACCTATAGGGTCATCTCCACATCATCTCCTACCCAATACTAACTCATCCCACCAAGTAGTAGCATATTCGGTAAGCTCACTATAAGCTCGTCTTACCTTCATTGCTTCGGTATAATCCTCCCGGTTCTCAAATTTACACTCCATTCTCTCTTTCTACTCAAGATACGCCTTTGGGTCGGCTTCCCCACTGAAAGAAGGAACTGTCATCTTCGTGCCACTCAGTCTATACCCTTCCCGGCTTCTATACCAATTATTCTCCTCACATCGCCTATCATCATCATGATTTACATGCCACTTTCTATTTAGATCAACACCTCTACCTCGCATATTCTCACCAACCCGTCTATCATACGTCTCTTTTTCCTCACACCGCCTATACCTCTCATGTAGAGGCTTAAACTCCTTCCTCCACATTCTATCCAACTCCCCTAACATCGTTTGAAATTGACGATCGTTAGACATTATACCTGCAAGAAAAGGTTAGTATAAAACAATAAAAGATAAAATTTCCTCACCGCAAATCCTCACTAATCACTCCAATGAAAATTTCACTCGACTCTTTTTTTTTTTTTTTGTCTCTTTTTTCTGTCCTCACTACAAAACCTCGCACGTCAATCCAAGAAATAAACGCTCACACTCAAGTATTTCACTCGATTTGGAGAGTTCTCTCCAAGGGTACAACTTCAGGCTTTGTAGCTTGTGTGCATCAAACTCACAAGTTCAAACTTCAAGACACTTGCAAACTGACTTACACGGACTGCGTAAAACAAGAAATTTGAAATATATATATATATATATATATATATATATATATATATATATTTGATGGTGAGAGTCACTTGAATATGACTCACAAAAGGGAACAAGATACAATGCTAAATAATAGCACAATAATATTTTATTTATTTTTGTTTGTCAGAGACACTTGAATATGACTCCCACAATAGAATAGAACAAAATAGCATAACCAATTTATGGCAAAATTTCGAAATTTTGGTATTTTTTTTAGAATTGTAAAACAATGGGCTATGAAAACTCGAAAAAAAAAAAGAAATTTTTTTTTAATCACAACTCAGAAATTTCGAGAATCGCAAGATTCACGAAAGGCGAATAACGAAAAGATAGATCTGATAACGAACGAAGAAATATCACAGATCTGAAAATTTAAGAACAAGATACTTACTTGAATTCAATTAACCTAAGCTCTGATACCAAATGATGCGATCCTTCGAACCATGAAAAGCAAACACGCTCAAAAACGGAGTCACGCCCTCGATTCGAAGAAGCAAAGAAACGGTTGTGTTGTCCCGATCTTTTTGAACAAGTAAGGATGTAATATTCACCTCTAAATTAAAGAATTTAGCAACAAATATTAACGAAAGATAAACAATCGAAATTCAAGCGAACCTTCAAAGAACTCGTCTTTGACAATCCGTGTGAAGAACAATCGACAAACGTCACAAAATGTTAAACTTTGATAAGTTTGATTTGAGAAACACACAAAGATGTATACAAAGCAAAGCTTTGAAATTGAGAGAAAAAAACTCACAAATATTATTAAACTCAATGATTAATGTGTTTACAATGATAAATTTTCGTCCATATATTGTTACAAAATCCCAAAGATACCAAAAATCTAGTTTCCTAATAATCTTGGACTCTAAAATAGGAAATCAAATTTTCTTCACGCAGCAGGCGCGCTCAGGCGCGATTTTTCTACCGCTCGGGCGCGGGGTCTTCTGGAGTGTTGGCGCTCGGGCGGTAATATTTTACAGCTAGGGCGCGGATGGTTCTGGAGTTCACTTCTCGCACAGTATGTTTGGAGCTCGGGCGGTAAGCGTTCTGCCTTCATGTTCATTTAACACTTCCACAATGATCTTATGGTCTCCAAGATCATTTCCATCTATCACGAACCCTTCAAGACATGAACTCTTGCTTGCAAGCTCTCCTCGATTGTTCATGAGTCCATGCAATGTTTCCATGACCATCCTTCCAATCTTTTGAACACCATGCCCGGCCAGATTCATATCACCTGGTGGGAAGGAGAAGACAGAAAATGAATTTCATGCATTGGCAAAGCAAGCAGGATTCAAAAAATCTCGAACAGTTCGTTGTGTTCTCCCACTCTGGATCATGGAGTTTTATAAATAAATATATAAAGAAATATTAAGTCGCTAAAGATTATTACCGTTTTTAATAAAATTTTGGGCTTGCTATTGCTCTTTTCTCTTTTACTTTTGTTAACATGCAAAAACTAATGAATAAATAATGAACAACATGTATACGATGATGGTGTTAAATAATGATCAAGCTCAATGCTCCCCTTAAACTCATGATGTATTTTGAATCACATGCATATGGACGATAAGTTCAACTTGAAGAATAAAATATTTATCTTTATAATAATATTGTAAAAAAATTTATTTGTTGTATTAAATATTTAAGTTTTATAATAACTTATGATACTCACGGGAAATTTAGGGTCCGATCCACGCAAGCGTCACTAATCCAGACACGGGCTTCAAAATTACCCTGGGCCTGAAATCTCAAATAAGACCGTTAGGAGGGGGCCAGGAGGGTGTCCCGGCGTAGCCCCTCCGACGCTCAAGTCAAAGACTGAGGATATATGGGGGGAGTAGCTAAGGGCGCTGCTGAAAATAATATAGTGAATCCAATAATCATACGCTCCAACCTGGTATTTATAGAAGAATACCTGGGCTTGTCATGGGCCATTCACCTGTGGGCCTTAATGATGGGCCGGGAATTTGGGCCGGATCTTGATGGGTTCATCCCTGGGTATCACTAGTCTCCCCTTCCCGAGTCGAACTGAATCGTAGGTTCAAAGTTCGATTGATTGCGTTGTTCACGGTTTACAACACGTGAGTTGTGCATTTTCTTCCAGCCCTCCGTCAGTCTCCAAAAAGTTGGAAACAAATCAAATATCAATCCTAGCATCGCTTCATCATCACCTCGCCGCCTGCACGCCAGCCTCAACAGCGTGCGTCCGCCCTTGCGCGCCTCGCCCCCTCGCGCGCTCGCCCGGCGCCCTCGCCCCGCGCGGCCGCACAGCTCCCGCGCGCCACGCCCTAACCGAGCTCGTCAGGCGCCCTGCCGAAGCACTCGCCCCCTCGCGCACCACGCTCGCCTGCTCGCCTGGGCGCCGGCTCGCCCGCGTGCCACAGCCTCGCCCTCAAGCCCTCGGCCATGCCTTCACCCTAGCGCCTGCTCGCCCGCGCCACGCCATGCCACGCCACGCCAGCTCGCCCGCACCCCGCAGCTCGCCCGCCACTCCAGCTCGCCCCTAGCCCCTCGTTTGCCGCTCTAACCCTTGCCCGCCAAGCGTCTGCTCGCCGCGCGCGCGAGCGCCACACGCCAGCTCGCCCGCGCCTGGCAGCTCGCCCGCCACTCCGGCTCGTCCGAGCGCCTGATCGCCCCCGCCACGCCACGCCAGCTCGCCGAGAGCCCGCCCGCCCGCCACTCGCTTGCCCTCGCGCCACAGGCTCGCCCTCACGCCTTCGGCCACGTAAACTCTGCTCCCCGTAAACTCTGCTCCCCGTAAACATCTTTTGTTATCGACTAACCAAATAAATTTTTCTCTTCCCAAACTTTGCTCCTCTGCTAGGCGATGCCTTAGCAGGAAAATAAAAACTCAACATCTCCACCCTCTAACTCCTCTGCTAGGTGACACCTTAGCAGGAAAAATAAGTTTAATTTTCTTCATCCACTCTTCTCCTCTGCTAGGCGATGCCTTAGCAGGAAAATAACATTTTTCTCCTCCCAAACTCTGCTCCTCTGCTAGGTGATGCCTTAGCAGGAAAATAAAAATTCACTACCCCCACCCTCTAGCTCCTCTGCTAAGCCGGGTCTTAGCAGGAAAATAAAATTCAACTCCTCCATCTAACTCCTCTGCTAGGTGATACCTTAGCAGGAAAATTTAAATTCAACACCTCCACCCTCTAACTCCTCTGCTAGGCCGGGTCCTAGCAGGAAAATAAAATTCAACTCCTCCATCTAACTCCTCTACTAGGTGATACCTTAGCAGGAAAATAAAATCAACACCTCCATCATCTAACTCCTCAGTTAGGCGATGCCTTAGCAGGAAAATAAAATTCAACGCGCCCACTCTCTAACTCCTCTGCTAGGCGATGCCTTAGCAGGAAAATTAAATCAACACCTCCACCCTCTAACTCATCTGCTAAGCCGGGCCTTAGCAGGAAAAATCAAACTCTCACCTCATCATCTCATAACTCCTCTGCTAAACGGGGCCTTAGCAGGAAAATAAAATCAACATCTACACCCTCTAACTCCTCTGCTAAGCCAGCTAAGCCGGGCCTTAGCAGGAAAATAAAATCAACACCTCCACCCTCTAACTCCTCTACTAAGCCAGCTAAGCCGGGCCTTAGCAGGAAAATAAAATCAACACCGCCATCCTCTAACTCCTCTGCTAGGCGATGCCTTAGCAGGAGAATAAAATTCAACGCGCCCACTCTCTAACTCCTCTGCTAGGCGATGCCTTAGCAGGAAAATAAAATCAACACCTCCACCCTCTAACTCCTCTGCTAAGCCGGGCCTTAGCAGGAAAATAAAATTTTTCTTTTCCCCAACTCTCTCAGGAAAATAAAATTTTTCTTTTCCCCAACTCTCTCCTCTGCTAGGCGATAAACTTAGCAGGAAAATAAAAATTCTCCTCATCCCCAACTCCGCTCACCCCCTAACTCCTCTGCTAGGTGACACCTTAGCAGGAAGACAAAGATTCTCCACCCTCACCCCTAACTCCTCTGCTAGGTGACGCCATAGCAGGAAAATAAAATTCAACGCGCCCACCCTCTAACTCCTCTGCTAGGCGATGCCTTAGCAGGAAAATAAAATTCAACGCCTCCACCCTCTAACTCCTCTGCTAGGTGATACCTTAGCAGGAAAATAAAGATTCTCCACCCTCACCCCCTAACTCCTCTGCTAGGCGATGCCTTAACAGGAAAATAAAATTTTTCTCATCCCCGACTCTGCTCCTTGCTAGGCGATGCCTTAGCAAGAAAATAAAATTCTTCTCCTACACTCTGCTTCTCTGCTAGGCGATGCCTTAGCAGAAAAATTTAATTCATTTCATCCTCACAATACAACAACATCCACGAACTTAATATAAGAACTTGGCTTTATTAACTTTCAACTGATAATATAAGATAAATTCAGAAACAAAATACAGAAAAATTCACGTCAAGATTAATATTCTCTAAGATGATAAGTGCTCCTGGGCCTCTTTAGAGCATTAACCAGCGCATTCTCCAACTTTCTTCTCTGCTCTTCTTGTATCTCCACAGAACAAAGTTACCCACTTAGAAGCTTCTGCGAATGACTCTACAACTGTAAGAGTGAGCTCAAGCTTCCATGCGAATGCTCGCGACCTCTCTTTTCTTCTTCCTTCACGATTCTTTCATAACAACGACGTGCGACTTTTTGGTCCCCGCACAAGACTCCAACTCCCTTTCCCACAGGAAACTTAAGCTTCTGATGATAAGTGGAAGCTACGACTCTAAAATCCTTTAAGGCTGGCTGCCCCAGGATTCCATTATACGATGAGGGAGTATTCACTACGGTAAATGTTACCATCTTTGTCACCCGCCGAGAGTCACGTCCCAAAGATAGGGGAAGAGTAATCTGACCCAGCGGCGGGATGGCATGTCCTGCAAACCCATACTGCGGGGTGGAGACAGGCTCAAACTCAAATTATTCCACCTTCATTTGATCCAACGTGCTCTTGAACAAGACGTTCACGGAGCTTTCATTATCAATAAATATCCTTGCCACATCATAATTGGCAATGGTGGCCGTCACCACCAAGGCATCGTTATGTGGAGTCACAACGCCTCGGAGGTCTTCCGACCCAAAGCTGATGACGGGGTCTTGTGGTAAGTCTGCACCACTATATATCTCAAAGTTCTCCAATTTTCTCTCATGTGCTTTCTGAGCTCACCCAGAGTCTCCATCAGTAGCACCCCACGAGATCATATGAATCATTCCTCTCGTAGGGTGGTTATCCTCATTCATTCCCCTCCTCGGTTCGACGAGCTCCTGAGAGACATCTTGACATCGACCTTCCCCTCTCTGCTCCCCGATCCTCTGATTTATCCATGGAGGGCCTTGACCACGCCTAGGGGGCGAGCGAGACCTTTGTCGACTCCTGAATGAGGATCCTTCTCGTCTATCCCGTGAAGGCAATCTAGCACTGCACCCAACCCTTCGCGACTTCTCCCACCTCCCCGCGGGCTCCCTCACCTCCATCACCTCGTCCCGACTCCTATCCAGGGGAACATGGGATGAGAATTGTCTTCTACTACTAGTTCTGTCTTCCTCTCTTTCCCCCGCACCCCTCTTCCTTCCTCCTTTCTCCGCTCCCTCAACTCTACTTCTTCCGGGCCATTTCTCCATCCTTCTGTACCGTTGGGCATCTTCCAAGTTTACATATTTCTCAGCTCGAGCCAACAGATCATCATAGCTCAACGGAGGCTTCTTGACCAGCGACTTGAAAAACTCCCCTCCCCTCAATCCTTGTGTGAAGGCACTTATCATGATGTCAGGAGTAGCCGCTGGTATTTCCAGCGCTGCAATGTTGAAACGCTGGACAAATTCTCGTAAAGTTTCATTCTCTTGCTGCTTCATCACGAACAGGCTCAAATAATTTTTCTGGTGCCTCTTGCTGCTAGCAAATCGGTGCAAGAAGGCAGCTGAGAAGTCCTCAAAAGAACGTATAGAGTTGGGCTGCAAAGTGTTAAACCACTGCTGGGCTGACCTCACTAACGTGCCCAGAAAAATCCTACACCTAACTCCATCTGAATATTGGTGCAACAGAGCCGCATTCTCAAATCTCCCCAAATGCTCTTCGGAGTCGGTATGTCCATCATATTCTCCAACATTCGGTTGTCGGAAACTCGGGGGAAGTACTTCTTTCAGAATGGCAAGCGAAAAAGGACTTCCTTTCTTGGGGGCCGGCGCTCTACTTCCCACCTGTTGTCTCAACATCCGTATTTCCTTCCACATCTCTCCAATCTCTGCATTCCCTTCGCTTGGGAGGGGCTGGGTCTCTTCAATTCTACTCTGCTGGCCCTCAACATTTTTCTCTTGCTCCTGACGAGTGGCCTTCTCTTCAATGAACACAGCTTCTTGGTTCCTCTTCATAGCCTCATCCACTGTCCGAGTGATAAATTGACCCAACTGCTCCAGGGTCAAGTTCCCCACATTTTCATTAGGACGGGGTTGCTCGACCCTGGTCTCTTGACGAGGTTGTTTAGTTCTTGTCTCCTGATGGGGTTGTTCATGCCTCGCCTCAGAATGAGACTGTTCGGGTCCCCTCTGAGGACGCGATGACGCTGAGTTAACTCTTCTACTCCCTCGCCTCCCTACCATCTCTACGTCTCAACTCAGATATTCCCACAGACGGCGCCAAGTGATACTCACGGGAAATTTAGGGTCCGATCCACGCAAGCGTCACTAATCCAGACACGGGCTTCAAAATTACCCTGGGCCTGAAATCACAAATAAGACCGTTAGGAGGGGGCCAGGAGGGTGTCCCGGCGTAGCCCTTCCGACGCTCAAGTCAAAGACTGAGGATATATGGGGGGAGCAGCTAAGGGCGCTGCTGAAAATAATATAGTGAATCCAATAATCATACGCTCCAACCTGGTATTTATAGAAGAATACCTGGGCTTGTCATGGGCCATTCACCTGTGGGCCTTAATGATGGGCCGGGAATTTGGGCCGGATCTTGATGGGTTCATCCCTGGGTATCAACTTATATAAAAAAAATATTTGTTGTATAATTGCATTATTCTTGTTATTTTTACATGTTTGGAAAAACATGAACAACTTTGGATAGAAAAATGAGAATGAGATGATACTTAAACTTGTATAAAATTAATTTTAATGTTCACAATATTGATGAAAAGCTTGAGATAAAATTCTTATCACAATTATGATTAAATTGAGCAACAAGTGAAAATAATATCAATAGAATTACAATTTTACGAAACTTGAGTATTTGGACCATATCTGTCCAAATAATTGGTAAAAAAATATATATTTTTTACCCAACTTGAGTATTTCTGACCATATCTGTCCAAATACTTGGTTAAAATATATAAAATTTTTACCAAACTTGAGTATTTCTGACTATTCAGGTCAAATTTATGACATGATACAAGACATATCAGCATTTTCTGACATCAAATACAGAAAATTTCAATGTCATGTCAGCATTTTCTCACGTCATATTAATATTTTCCTGTATTATATCAGCAATCCGACGAAATATTATTCTACCAAAACCAAAATTATTCTACCAAAACAAAAATTATTTTCCCATAAAGTTAATTTATACAACTATTGTGGCTAAACCTACAACTCAGGTGGTGTGTTTCCATTATTTTCCTTGCACGAAGATACCAAAAGAAGGATGTGAAACAAATAGCAGAATTTTACCTGCCCACGTACAAGTGAAGCTTATCGCCATCCCCAAGAATCAACTAAATGGCATATCTCAAACGGAGGCACAATGCTCGGTTAATCATGGGAGAGAAGAAAAACCGGAAGTCATGGAGATGAAATAGACTCAATAAAGTTTTAAGTTATGGAAACTTGGAGCCATAGTTGTAATTATTGCACAATTAATTAATTTTGAATCGATGTAAAATTAATTTACACAATTTGAAGTTATGGAAACTTGGAGCCATAGTTGTAATTATTACACAATTAATTAATTTTGAATCTAATTCAAGAGAGTGAAAAATTAATCTAGATTTGAAATATCCATACACGTTCTTCTCATGATAAAATTTTACATATGTAATGTCTTTTGATTTACACTAGCGAGGTGATAATTTATAGATAATTTCACAATTGTGAAAAAATGCCCATTATCCATCCTTATACATAGGGGTGGGCGTTTTTTTCGGGTATCGGATACCCGATCCGACCCGATCGGGTAAAAACCGATCGGGTCGGATATTTTTTTAAAAAACGGGTTTGTCGGGTACCCGATACCCGAAATTAATTTTCGGTTTCGGATTCGGGTATTTTACCGATACCCGATCGGGTATCGAGTACCCGAAATTTTTTTTAAAAAAAATATTTATGGGTCTATCCATCTAAACGTGGTTGGACTGGGGAACCTTTCTGTCTTGAAAAACAATTACGAAGGTAAAATTTCTGTTTCTCTGATGTTACATGAACCAGAACCAAAGCGAAGGAAGCAATCAAATTCTGTGGGTGGGCACTAAAATTTCAAGTTAAAAACACTTCATTCCATTTGATATTATCCAAGTTTTTCTTTATTTCATGGCATTTTGGAACCATGCTAAATATAAGGATTAGTTTGTTTTTTTGTGACTAGTCATAACCCAATATAATGACAAATGACTAATCATAAAATGATATAATGACATGATATTTTCTGAAATGTAAAAAAATACATGTGTTTTTTAAATTTACTAGTCGTAATATGATACAATGTCTAGCCATAACTCGATATAATGACGTGACTTTTTGTGAAATGTGAAAAAATATATATATTTAAAAAAAACAAAAATTTTCGGGTACCCGACTGTCGGGTACCCGAAAATACTCGATCATTTCGGGTACCCGATAATCGGGTATCTGACATGATCAGGTTGATGTCGGGTAGTAAAATTTACTACCCGACTTGTCGGGTACCCGAAATTTCGGATACCCGAACCCGAAAACCCGACCCGCGTCGACCCCTACGTATACATTTAGATAGATATAGATAGAAAAATGTTATATATGTGATGGAATTTTGCAAAACTCCACCACTATTGACGGATATTGCAAATTAATTTGCAGCGTTAGTCAAAATAGACAGAGGACGCTAGCCTTTTAATTTTTTAATCATTATTATTTTATACAAAACTTTGAAACATCTCTTGTTTAAAAAATTGAACTTATGACAACAACCAAAAAATGAGTTGAAGATTTCAATAATTTAAAAGATATCCTTAAAATGGTGGACCAAACATTTTTTCAAAAAAATTCTTTATTTATAAAATTTGATGTAATTTACCTTTAAAAAAAATGCATCTTTAAATAATTTGTTAGACTTAATTTAATTATGATGATGAGAGTCAAAACCAGTAGGATGTGATAGTAAAAACAGAAGACAACATAAATAGCAGAAGCACTCGTATCGCTAAAACAGAAGCAGTATTTATCGAGTACTGAACGGCTTATAAAAACAGAAGCAGAACATAACTTAAGCAGAAGCAGAACTTAACGTCTTTCGTTTGAACGATACAAGTTTTAAATGTTACCGTTACTTTACCTAGTACTAGTATTAATTACACAATTTAATGATGTACGAAGTCATTTAACACGCCTTGCTAGTTTTGGTATAAAACAAAGACTGATTATTCTAAAACTTTCTGCATGACACTTTTTGAAGAGCCCA
Organism: Primulina tabacum; assembly: GCF_025594145.1. Lineage (NCBI taxonomy): Eukaryota > Viridiplantae > Streptophyta > Magnoliopsida > Lamiales > Gesneriaceae > Primulina > Primulina tabacum. The sequence goes on from NC_134566.1 coordinate 7,674,354, forward strand.
AAATCAATACACGTAACACACATGCATTATTTAAATTCTTAATTTATTTATTTAAATTTAAAATGATTTTTAGTGATGCATGACCTATTTAAATTGCGTTATTTTAAATTATGTATGTTTATGTGATGCACGTTAAAATATTTCCTCGATTTTCATGTTTCAGGCGATTATTCGGTGCGGGATCGAGGAAAAGTGACCGGTGACGATTTTGGCAATTTTAAACGTGATATTTTATTTTAAGTTAAGGTTGGGGCATTTTAAATAACTTATAAGATTTTAGCATTTGTAAAGCCTAAATTATTTATTTAAGTAATTTTAGAATTTTAAAACTTTTAAAGTTGAGCTTTTGTGCATTTCATTTTTTTAAGAGATTTTATTTGTGGTAGAAGAAGGTTAATATTTTAATTAACTTTTAATTACTAATTAAGCAATTTCCTTCCCTAATTATATTACTAACTCACGCACACACCAAATTACACACACACAATCACGTTTTAGATTTCTATTATTTTGAGAAGAGAGAAAACCTAGGGTTCTTCCCCAAGAGAGCAGCCGCCCCTCCCCTTCTTTTCCAGCACCTTTTCGTTGGTTTTCTTCAAGGAATTTAGTGCCACGTTCATTCCGGATCGTCTCTCGCATCCTTCCCGCTTCGGTGTCATCGTTTCGATAACGTTAAAGATTAAAGGCACGTATAATATGTTTTTCCTGTGTCGATCTTGTCATAGTATTTATTTTGATGTTTATTATACATAAAATTCATGTATGATGTTCATAGTTTGAGAAAAAAATTGGTTGAATCGGTTTTGAAGAAATTTTTAGATCTAAAACTCGAACTTGATGTCTTTTTTGAAAACTGCGATTTTTTGTTCGAGAATTTGGGAAAACCTTTCAACGTATAAAACGTAGAACTTTTTGATACCTTCGATTTGACAGTAAATTCGAATTATTTGGATAAGAAATGAGTGATTTATGATCGTTTTCGTTGGACTGCTCAAACTGCGTTTTCCGAAAAAAATATGTTCTTGATGTGTTCTTGAAGTTTTATTGTTGCAGGCTTCGTTGGGGATCGACGGATGATCGCTGCTGTGTTTAGGTATATCAAGATTGATGTAGGGATGATTGTTGGTGTTTCATTTCGTGTCGTTAGGCACTTGGTTGAATTAGAAGTTGTAGGAATTGTTTTGGGGTCAAAGGTCGTGTTCACGGATTGGGTTGCGTTGTTTGTGATGCATAGTTGTTTTGGGGCATTTCTTTGAGTTTAAATAAGTGTCATAGCATCCTAGAATGGGTCTCGAGGCATTGTTTCATTGCCCGTATGATCGAGTTAAGAGGAATAAGCCTTAAGTACAGTGTTTGTTCGTTGGTTCGCGATTCCAGCATCTACACGGACCTGTAGACGGACCCTGGCACGGGGTCCATGCACTTTTTCCTCAAAAATTCGATTTTCTAGTACCTACACGAACCCCGTACACGGGGTCCGTGTACTCCTTGAACCTGGTTATGGATCTTTTTTTTTTACTACCACAACTCACCTTTTTTTTTAATTGTATTATTATCATCTTTTACGAAAACATTTTGGTTTTTCAGTAAAATCATAGGATTATTTTATTATTTTTAAACACAATTTAAAATTTCTAAACTAGCTAATATAATTAGATAAATACCAATATATATATATATATATATATTAATCACTTAACATTGTAATGTATGATAACATCATTACAAATATTGTAAAGGCCCGTATTTCGTATTCATAATTTTGCAGAATTATTAAAATTTTTCTAAATAAATAAATAATCATTGCCTCATTTATAAAATAAACATGTAAATAATTTTAACTTTAAAATAACAGCGGAAGTAAATAAAATTTTCGAGCAACAATTTAAAAATAATACAACGTATTAAAACTGAGTTTGAATAATAAAAGATGCATAAACTAAATCATGAGGTCCTCGGGTTTACTACTGATGTCCCAAGATCGCTCACTGGTCTCCGCCCGCAGTCTCGGCCTCATCAATACCTACAACAATCAAGTCTAGTGAGTCTAAAGACTCAACACGTATATATCGTGAATAACAAGTAAATATATCATAAAATCACATGTAACGTAAAAATAAAGTATCGTAAAGCGTACGGTGAAAATCGTATCATGAATAACTACGTGCATATCTGAAAATCATACGTAAAGCGCCTGATCAGACTAAACCACAGTATACTGGGCGGTAGAGATCAATCACAGCCCTTGGACTGGATGTCCATACCCATGCATAATCATAAACCGGTCATAAGTCACCGGGCGGAGAGGTCCTCGGTTGCGCCTACCGACTTCCAAACCCATAAGCATAAGGTGGCTACAAGACATATAGCATATATCTCAAAAATAAACATTTTATATTTTTATGCACGTAATATAATTATAACATTATTTTTACCGGATGAGTTGGATCATTCCCAGGCTTGCTGCGACTTACTTCTAATATGTGACACATGCAATAAATATTAACTTGACAAAATTTTAACAATAGAACCAAAAACGAGACGATTCGAACCAACAACTTGATTTTTAACCATGGCTTCGTACCAACCCGAACCAACATTAAACCGAAGTTTAACCATGATTAAAAATACCCCAAACATACTGAAAATATGCATAATAACTGTAAAACACGAAAATAGGTTAAAGGAATCCAAAAATATAAAACACTCTTTCGAGAGTCATTTTGGCACCTTTCACCGTAAATTATCTTACGACCTGTAAACTCAACCAAATCACGAACGGCCAAAAACATGACTTTCCTAACTCATTGAGGTACTGTCCAGTCCAAGGCCATGGGCTAAAAGCCAACCAAGAACCAAGACATGACCTCTGAAACGAAACTGAACTTGCTGTCAAAAACAAAAATTGCAGCAGTAGCTGCTGTGCGTATTTGGTGTACAAATCCGAAACAAATGGTCGTTGGTTTGAACCACCGACCAAAGACACTTACCAACATCCTAAGGGATGGCTTGGACCATGGTTAAGGGCTAAAATCCAACCACAATCCACGCAAACACCTAGGACAATTACAGCACCAAACCGAGAATACAACTTTCTATATAGTGTGATGTATTGATTTGTTTTACTGTCTTGGGTAGTTCCAATGGCCATTTGATTGACCATGGCTCGATCTAGACATGATGGAGTATTGTATGAACCATGGATATGGGCTAGGAGCTAACCATAATCCAAACCACACTGAAAACCTGAAATGCATACACACATATTTTGAAGAACCCGAAAGTAACTTGTTTTGTTGTGTTGAAATTCTAATGGATCTATGACTCAAGCTTATAAAAACTGATTTGGTCATAATATAGACATGATAAGGAAGGGTTCTAACCATGGCTACAGTCCCTAAGACAGCCAAGGTTCGAGCACCCCACTGAAACAAATCAATGACAGAAAGTGTGGCTCATTTCTGCGCCTAAGGAGAACTTGCTGTCACTTCCAATTTCTGGAGTGTATGGACCGAACAATTTAACCAAAAACACTCTAACACATTTTAAATTATACCTAGAAGCAGCCTTGGAAGCTTGGAACCGAGCAACATCCTGAAACCAATAAAAGAAATAGAAATCGTGAAGCACAATCATACGGCCGAGAGGCCTGTACTAAATTCCTTGTAAACCTGCTGTCATTTTCGATTTCCTGCTTGAATCATGCTTATAAATTGGTTTAAACATATCTATAGGACTTGATTGAAGAGTCAAGAAACAATATATACATGCCTGGAAATTTGTTTTGACAAAACAAATCAAAACGACAACACGACGCGACGGGATCGGAGTTGAGGATTCTTTTCTTTCTTACTTTTCCTGCTGCTGTTCTTACTATTTTCTCAGCTGATTCTTCTGCATTTGAATGGTTTTGCATTGGTTCTCATTCCTATGCTGTATCTGTTCTTATTCTTTTACTTTACAATTTCAGTATCCTTTCTTCTGATTTTTTCGAGTATATGGGATGAAGAAATATTATGTAATGGAGGTGTTAAAGGTACCATAATATGTATTAAGTTTGGGAGGTTACAAGTGAATGCTTTGAATGAAATTTGAAATGCTTTCTTCTTGCCGTTGGGTATTGCTTCGAATCCTTGCTGCATTTTCTAGTTAATTTGCTAGGTAATTAGTTGAGGAAAATGAGGTGTAATATTGTTTTTAATTAGTGAATTAAAATGATCAAAGGAATGAACACACCATGAAGTCTCATTATAGGTACTTTGAAAGGAAAAGTTAATACACCTTTGAATTGTATTGACCAAATTTCAACTTATTTTGAATGGTATTTTATGGTTTAAATTTGCATTTTAATTGTTTAAGATTTTAAACCTCCAATATATATATTGTAATGCACTAACCAATTAATTTAGTTTAGAATCTTGCATGGCATTCATGACTTCAAATTTAAATGTTTAAAGGCTATGTTTACTTTCTTGAATATTTTATACCTAGATTAATTCACCTTCATTTGTTCACATATTTTAATTTAAGCCTTAATTAAATATTGAACCTAAAAGAATTTATTTAACAACTTAGCTCTAATTAATTTAAATGAATCTTAAAACATTCTATTTCTTTAAATTATATTATTCTTTGACTTAAATTAAATTTAAGAATATATTTCTTAGTATTAATCTTATTTCTAATTTCCAAACTCCGGTCCGACCTCGCGTATTTATTTTAAAAAAATAAAACTAAACATCTACTTTTAAAATAATTAGAACATTTCATATTTATATAAAATATTCATTTTTTAATTTAAATAGTAGCAATTATGCATGGCTTATACGTAATCTGATTTTCGGGTTCTACAACTCTTCCCCCTTAAAAGAATTTCGTCACCGAAATTAAAACTTACCGAATAACTCGGGATAACGACTCCTCATCTCTGGCTCAGATTCCCACGTAGCTTCCTCCTCCGAATAATTGAGCCACTTGACTTTCACTAGCTTGACCATTTTGTTCCGAAGCCTTTTCTCTTGGCTGTCTAGGATTTGCACTGGCCTTTTCTCATAAGACAAGTTCGGAGTGAGCTGTAATGGTTCAAAGTTCAAGACATGCGATGGATTCGCCATATACTTCCTCAACATGGAGACATGAAACACGTTGTGTACTCCGGCCAGATTCGGCGGAAGAGCAACACGATAAGCTAACGTCCCTACTCGGTCGAGGATCTCAAATGGTCCAATGAATCTCGGACTGAGCTTTCCTTTCTTCCCGAACCGCATGACGCCTTTCATCGGTGCTATCTTCACAAAAACATGGTCACCAACAGCAAACTCTAAATCTCTCCTTCTCTGATCCGCATAACTCTTCTGTCTACTCTGAGCAGTCCTCATCCTATCACGGATCTTGACTACTACATCAGCAGTCTGCTGCACAATCTCCGGACCCAATTCTGCTCTCTCCCCTACTTCATCCCAATGAATAGGCGATCTACACTTACGATCGTACAGTGCTTCATATGGCGCCATACCTATAGACAACTGAAAACTGTTGTTATAGGTAAACTCCACCAATGGCAACTTTGATTCCCAACTCCCGGAGAAATCGAGGACACATGCACGGAAAAGATCCTCCAAAATCTGGATAACTCTCTCGGACTGACCATCTGTCTGTGGGTGGAAAGCTGTGCTAAACAACAACTTCGTACCCATAGCTGAATGCAGACTCTTCCAAAACGATGAAGTGAATCTAGGATCTCGGTCAGACACTATAGAAATGAGAATACCATGAAGTCTTACGATCTCTCGGATATATAACTCTGCATACTGGATCATGGAGAAAGTCGTCTTAATAGGCAAGAAATGAGCTGACTTCGTAAGACGATCAACAATCAACCATATAGCATTCGACCCTCTGACTGACTTCGGCAGACCGACAACAAAGTCCATGGTGACATTCTCCCACTTCCATTCAGGAATAGGAAGAGGCTTGAGCATGGCTGCTGGTCTCTGATGCTCCGCTTTCACTAGCTGACAGGTCAGACACTCGGATACAAATCGTCTGATATCTCTCTTCATTCCTGGCCACCAATATAATAAATGCAGGTCTTTGTACATCTTCGTACTCCCAGGATGAATAGAGTACGACGACATATGGGCCTCAGCTAAAATATCTGCTCGAATAAAATCGCTATTAGAAACCCATATTCTGTCTCGATATCTGACAATACCGTCTCTAACTGTGTACAAGATACTGCCCTTGGCTTCATCTCTCTGTCTCCACTTAGCCAACTGCTTGTCTGCTAACTGCCCACTGCGAATACGGTCTAGGAAAGAAGACTGGATCGTCAAAGTAGATAGACGTGGAACTCTACCTCGAGGATATGTCTCCAGATCAAACCTCTGCATCTCAAACTGAAGAGGTCTCGAAACCACCAAATGAGCCATCCCTGCGACTTTCCTGCTCAACGCGTCTGCAACTACATTAGCTTTGCCGGGATGATAGCTAATGTCACAGTCATAATCCTTCACTAGCTCCAACCAACGCCTCTGCCGCATATTCAACTCTTTCTGTGTAAAGAAGTATTTGAGACTTTTGTGGTCGGTGAAGATCTGGCACTTCTCTCCGTACAAATAATGCCTCCAAATCTTCAATGCAAATACTACGGCTGCCAACTCTAGATCATGGGTAGGATAATTCTTCTCATGAATCTTCAACTGACGAGAAGCATATGATATCACCTTCCCATGCTGCATCAATACTGCGCCTAACCCGAGTTTCGAAGCATCGGTATACAGAACAAATTCTCCGGGCCCTGAAGGCATGGCCAACACTGGTGCTGAAATAAGATCTTGCTTCAATGTATCGAAGCTCTTCTGACATTCCTCGCTCCACACATACTTAACATTCTTCTTCGTCAATGACGTGAGTGGAACTGCGATGGAGGAGAATCCCCGAATAAACTTCCGATAGTATCCTGCTAGCCCAAGGAACCTACGGATCTCTGATGCATTTTGCGGCACAACCCAATCTCTGACTGCTGCAACTTTCGCCGGGTCTACCTCAATACCGCTGCTAGAAACGACGTGGCCTTAGAACGCCACCTTCTCTAACCAGAACTCGCACTTGCTGAACTTTGCGAATAGCTTGTGCTTTTGTAGGGTCTGCAATACTGTGGTCAGATATCTGTTGTGATCCTCTTGATTCTTTGAGTAGACGAGAATGTCGTCTATGAATACTATCACAAACTGATCAAGATACGGCTGAAATACGCGATTCATGAGATCCATGAAGATCGCTGGCGCATTCGTCAAACCGAATGGCATCACAAGGAACTCGAAGTGTCCATAACGAGTCCTGAAAGCAGTCTTGAGAACATCGGCGTCTTTCACTCATAACTGATGATACCCAGAATGCAGATCGATCTTAGAAAATACTGAAGCTCCTTCTAACTGATGAAATAAATCTTCAATCCTCGTGAGTGGGTATTTGTTCTTCACTGTAACTCTGTTCAACTCCCGGTAATCAATGCAGAGCCTCATCGAACCATCTTTTTTCTTCAAAAATAAGACGGTGCGCCCCATGGCGAAAATCTCGGGCGAATGAACTCCTTGTCAAGAAGTTCCTGAATCTATTTCTTGAGTTCTGCCATCAATGTCGGTGCTAATCAGTATGGTGCTTTCGATATCAGTGTGGTACCTGGCATAAGCTCAATAGAAAATTCCACCTCTCGCACAGGTGGTAAACCAAAGGCGTCATCAGGAAAAAAACGTCTAGAAAGTCCTGGACAATAGTAACATAGGATGCTGACTGTTTGGGCGTCTCGGGAACAAATACAAGAGTAGCTAGAAATGCTCGGCACCCTCGATGCATGAGTTTCCTAGCCTGGACGCAAGATATCATACGCGGTAAATTAAAATACCTGTCTGGCTCGAATAAGAATTGTTCCATCCCAGGCGGTCGGACGAGAACATATCTCCGCTGGAAATCAATCAAAACTCTGTTCCTCAATAGCCAGTCCATCCCCAGAATGATATCAAATTCTTGCATCGGCAGAACGATAAGATCCGCATACACGAGATTACCATGAAGTTTAAGGTCTATATCTCGGATCACATTAGTAGCTGTCATCTCCTCTCCAGAAGGCAATGCTACTGAATACGCTATGTCTAGCCCAATTGTCTTGATCTTGAGAGAATTTGCAAAGGTTTCTGAAATGAATGAATGAGTAGCCCCTGAATCTATCAAGGCTTTCGTAGCTGAACCGGCTATAAAGATTCTCCCTGAAAGATTGGAATATTATGCTAAACCCAATAGTTTTACAAGAACTATGCTTATAGACAGACAAAGGTCAAAGTTCTTCTAACCTAAATTCCCGTAGCTAACACTGATTAGAACATGCAATCCTATCGTAAATTCTAAGTTCAAAATCTTAACCCAAAACATTAAACTTCAAATACAACTTAAAGATTTAGGATACCTGTCATGAGCATCGTCTCCGAGTTAGTCTCCGCAGAATGAAGAGCAAAAACTCTGCCTTGGGTAGGCAGATTCTTCTGAGGGAAACTCTTCAATATGTGGTCAGTACTACCACATTTGTAACACTTTCCCGAACCATACATACAACTCCCAGCATGACGACGTGAGCACTTGGCACAGACTGGATACTCCACTGTCCTCGGGACTGCTATTCCCTGTTGTTGCTGCTGCGGCTCTCTGTTCCTTGGTGGCCCGTGGAACTGTCTCTTATTCTGGTTCTGCAGCTGAGGGGGACGGTGTGGTGCCTGAAATGGTCGTTTACCCTTGCGATCGCGCTCAATATCCTGCTGGTACTGCTCTGCAGCTAGAGCTCTGGAAACAGCAACATCATAGGTAGTAGGGCCTGCCACCCTAACATCACGGCGCAAGATCGGCCGTAGACCATTCAGAAAATGCCTCAATTTAGCTCCAGCATCATTAGCAATTAGGGGTACAAAATGACATCCCCTCTCGAAATTACGGATGAACTCCGTAACAGTTAAATCTCCCTGCCTCAGGGTCATGAACTCCGTGGTCAACCTCGAATGCACCTCTTCAGTAAAATATTTAGAGTAGAATACCTCTGTGAAGCGCGCCCAGCTCAAAGTAGTCAAATCCAAAGCCACTGATGCTCCTTCCCACCATAGGCGAGCGTCTCCTCCGAACAGATAGGTCGCACATCGAACCCTATCTCCATCTTCAAGCCCATAAACTCGAAAATAACCTCAAGGGACTTAATCCATCCCTCGGCAGCCATAGGATCGGACGTCCCTAAGAACTCCTTTGGTCGCATCTTCATGAACCGCTCATAGATAGCCTCCGGTCCCGTCTGTCTGGCTCCCACTGTATTGTTCCCCGCAAATTGTGCGAAGAACTGAGTCATCCCAGCTAGCATCTGGGCATTCATGTTTGGTGGAGGGGGTGGTGGTAAATCTCTCTCCTCGTTCTCCCCTTGTCTCTTATCCTCACCGTCCTCATGAGGCGCTCATCATCACCTCTCGGGCGTCCAACACGGCATCTTGGAGGCATGCTGTTCCATAATTATAACCCATACGTAACCAACATGCATAATTCCACTATTTTCTTTAAATTTAAGTAAGTATTGCATAATCATAATCTTGACATAAAATATTTCATGCAATCATGATGTAAAAATATTTCATGCTTTAAACGAAATGCGTAATCGTAAAACTTACAGACCGAAGACTCATGAGCTTCTCGAGAGCAGTAGTAGTACAACCCTTTACAAGATCATAGGCTCTGATACCAACTGTAACGTCCCAGATTCGATGACTGTCCTCACTGTACCAAGACGAGTCTTTCCAGCATGCTTATGTCCTCACTCACACGCATCCTAGGAAAATTCCCAGGAGGTCACCCATCCCAAAATTGTCTCAAGTCAAGCACGCTTAACTTTGGAGTTCTTATGTGATGAGCTACCGAAAAGAAGATGCACCTTCGTGATATGAGTAGTACCAATCAAATCTTTTAAACCCTCTTCAACTGTACAGTCCATTACATTGAACAGTCTCGGAATCCCTCTCATTCCCGTGTGGGTCGGTTCATTCATGTTCTCTACACCTAGAAGCCTGCCAGGAGCCGCTCATTGTCCGTGCAACTGATGGCACCGGCGATCATCCCCCGCCCTCTTCGGCCCCGGGCCTCACATGCCCACCAGCTTCCGCTTGGTTCGTCCCCGAACCACACCGTACTAAGAGAGGTCGGCTCTGATACCAACTGTAAAGACCCGTATTTCGTATTCATAATTTTGCGGAATTATTAAAATTTTTCTAAATAAATAAATAATCATTGCCTCATTTATAAAATAAACATGTAAATAATTTTAACTTTAAAATAACAGCGGAAGCAAATAAAATTTTCGAGCAACAATTTAAAAATAATCTAACGTAAACAACAATTTATAAATAATCCAACGTATTAAAACTGAGTTTGAATAATAAAAGATGCATAAACTAAATCATGAGGTCCTCGGGTTTACTACTGATGTCCCAAGATCGCTCACTGGTCTCCGCCCGCAGTTTCGGCCTCATCAATACCTACAACAATCAAGTCTAGTGAGTGTAAAGACTCAACATGTATATATCGTGAATAACAAGTAAATATATCATAAAATCGCATGCAACGTAAAAATAAAGTATCGTAAAGCGTACGGTGAAAATCGTATCATGAATAACTACGTGCATATCTGAAAATCATACGTAAAAGCTTTGCTCAATAGAGCTTTGTCATAACATATCATAATTTTCTAGTAGAGATAATGTTTCTAAGCAAGTGGCCCATAACATAACGTAAGCGCCTGATCGGACTAAACCACAGTATACTGGGCGGTAGAGATTAATCACAGCCCTTGGACTGGATGTCCATACCCATACATAATCATAAACCGGTCATAAGTCACCAGGCGGAGAGGTCCTCGGTTGCGCCTACCGACTTCCAAACCCGTAAGCATGAGGTGGCCACAAGACATATAGCATATATTTCAAAAATAAACATTTTATATTTTTATGCACGTAATATAATTATAACCTTATTTTTACCGGATGAGTTGGATCGTTCCCAGGCTTGCTGCGACTTACTTCTAATATGTGACATATGCACTAAATCTTAACTTGACAAAATTTTAACAATAGAACAAAAAACGAGACGATTCGGACCAACAACTTGATTTTAACCATGGCTTCGTACCAGCCCGAACCAACATTAAACCGAAGTTTAACTATGATTAAAAATACCCCAAACATACTGAAAAATATGCATAATAACTGTAAAACACGAAAATAGGTGAAAGGAATCCAAAAATATAAAACACTCTTTCGAGAGTCATTTTGGCACCTTTAACCGTAAATTATCGTACGACCTCTAAACTCGACCAAATCACGAACGGCCAAAAACATGACTTTCCTAACTCATTGAGGTACTGTCCAATCCAAGGCCATGGGCTAAAAGCCAACCAAGAACCCAGACATGACCTCTGAAACGAAACTGAACTTGCTGTCAAAAACAAAAATTGCAGCAGTAGCTGCTGTGCGTATTTGGTGTACAAATCTGAAACAAATGGTCGTTGGTTTGAACCACCGACCAAAAACACTTACCAACATCCTAAGGCATGGCTTGGACCATGTTTAAGAGCTAAAAGCCAGCCACAACCCACGCAAACACCTAGGACAATTACAGCACCAAACCGAGAATACAACTTTCTGTATAGTGTGATGTATTGATTTGTTTTACTGCCTTGGGTCATTTCAATGGCCATTTGATTGCCATGGCTTGATCTAGACATGATGGAGTGTTGTATGAACCATGGCTATGGGCTAGGAGCTAACCATAATCCAAACCACACTGAAAACCTGAAATGCATACACACATATTTTGAAGAACCCGAAAGTAACTTGTTTTGTTGTGTTGAAATTCTAATGGATCTGTGACTCAAGCTTATAAAAACTAATTTGGTTATAATCTAGACATGATAAGGAAGGGTTCTAACCATGGCTACAGTCCCTAAGACAGCCAAGGTTCGAGCACCCCACTGAAACAACTCAATGACAGAAAGTGTGGCTCATTTCTGCGCCTAAGAAGAACTTGCTGTCACTTCCCTTTTCTGGAGTGTATGGACCGAAACAATTTAACCAAAAACACTCTAACACATTTTAAATTATGCCTAGAAGTAGCCTTGGAAGCCTGGAACCGAGCAACATCCTGAAACCAATAAAAGAAATAGAAATCGTGAAGCACACTCATATGGCCGAGAGGCCTGTACTAAATTGCTTGTAAACCTGCTGTCATTTTCGAGTTCCTGCTTGAATCATGCTTATAAATTTGTTTAAACATATCTATAGGACTTGATTGAAGAGTCAAGAAACAATATATACATGCCTGGAAATTTGTTTTGACAAAACAAATCAAAACGACAACACGACGCGACGGGATCGGAGTTGAGGATTCTTTTCTTTCTTACTTTTCCTGCTGCTGTTCTTACTATTTTCTCAGCTGATTCTTCTACTAATTTTCGAGCATATGGATGTAGGAAATGTAGGTAATTAGGGTGAATGATATAGGAGATGTTAAAGGTGCTATAATATCCATTTAGTTTGGGAGTTACAAGTCAAGAATTTGAATGGTTTTGCATTGGTTCTCATTCATATGCTGTATCTGTTCTTATTCTTTTACTTCACAATTTCAGTAGCCTTTCTTCTGATTTTTTCGAGTATATGGGATGAAAAAATGTTATGTAATGGAGGTGTTAAAGGTACCATAATATGTATTAAGTTTGGGAGGTTACAAGTGAATGCTTTGAATGAAATTTGAAATGCTTTCTTGTTGCCCTTGGGTATTGCTTCGAATCCTTGCTGCATTTTCTAGTTAATTTGCTAGGTAATTAGTTGAGGAAAATGAGGTGTAATATTGTTTTTAATTAGTGAATTAAAATGATCAAAGGAATGAACACACCATGAAGTCTCATTATAGGTACTTTGAAAGGAAAAGTTACTACACATTTGAATTGTATTGACCAAATTCCAACTTATTTTGAATGGTATTTTATGGTTTAAATTTGCATTTTAATTGTTTAAGATTTTAAACCTCCAATATATATATTGTAATGCATTAACCAATTAATTTAGTTTAGAATCTTGCATGGCATTCATGACTTCAAATTTAAATGTTTAAAGGCTATGTTTACTTTCTTGAATATTTTATACCTAGATTAATTCACCTTCATTTGTTCACATATTTTAATTTAAGCCTTAATTAAATATTGAACCTAAAAGAATTTATTTAACAACTTAGCTCTAATTAATTTAAATGAATCTTAAAACATTCTATTTCTTTAAATTAAATTATTCTTTGACTTAAATTAAATTTAAGAATATATTTCTTAGTATTAATCTTATTTCTAATTTCCAAACTCCGGTCCGACCTCGCGTATTTATTTTAAAAAAATAAAACTAAACATCTACTTTTAAAATAATTAGAACATTTCATATTTATATAAAATATTCATTTTTTAATTTAAATATTAGCAATTATGCATGGCTTATACGTAATCTGATTTTCGGGTTCTACAAATAACATATAAAAATAGATAAATATCAATATGTACACATATATTTAACTAGATAATGATATGATACAAACGAAAAATAAAATAATATATACATATGTATAATAAAAAACAATATACATATGAAATTGGTTTTGTTAGGACTTTTTCAACAAAACTTTGAACCAAACTAATTTTTTGACTTGGCGAATTTTACATCAATCTAAAATGTGATCGATTAGATATCAAACTGATTTGGATTGGTTTCATTTCTACTTACCCATACTTTAAACACAAACAATTTTTTTAGCAAATGATATATATATTTGCGTTATATAACATGTATGATATAACTTTTTAACATATAATAATTAAGTGGGTAATAAAAGAATATAAAATATAACTCCTTGGAAGATCAGCTACCAGTGAATATGGAAAATGGGCAAACAAATATTTTCTAACCAATTTTTTTTAAAACAAATTAAAATTTATCGATCATTAAAAATTCAAAAATATATGAGCAAGTATAAAATAAAAAATTTGAAATGTTATGAAATAAAACAAAAAACTGAAATCTATCTGTTGGGTTGAGAAACACAAGTAATCTTGGTTTCAGTGATAGCAAAATTTTTTATTGTGTTTTTAACATATTTACTCAAGTGTGAAATAGTTAGCTCAAGTTGGAAGTTGAAACTTGAAATCAACAAAGATAAAAATCTGGCGAGCTGCAGTGTTTTGATGATATCTCACAGTTCACTAATGAAAATGACAAGTCGCCAAAACGACCGAATAGAAAACTCAATATTCCACAAGTCATATATCACAAAATCTCAATTAGTTCGGAGGTATCAAGACGAGATATTAGTCGTAAGATCGAGTTGACGGAAATATGAACAACAATCAGCTCAATCTTACCAGTTATGCTATATTGGTAATATCTCTAAGCTCGGTTATTCAAATATAACTATTCAGTATTAGTTATGAAGATAAGAGAATGTATAAAAATCTTCTTAACAAGTCAAAGTATAAATCGAATAAAAAAAAAGATGATAAACCATAATGAAGTTGATGATTTTGCACTGAATGAAGAACATGTTCTAGTTGCCAACTGTCTAATGTGTTGTGAATATCTATCTCATAGGAACATAGAATTGTGTAATTCTTGATTGCATGGAAAGTAAGAGAAATGCTACAACTTTCATATTTACCATTTTGCACAGAAATCGATGAATCAAGAGTCATATTCAAAAGAACAGAACAAATCGACTTGATCAGCTTGAATTGGTACAGCTCAAGTCAGACCAAACAGATCGGACCAGATCAAACCAATCTGATCTGATGGCAGATCAGATCAGACCATCAACAGCCTAGTTTCGCAAAATGGCCAGAAATACGAATTTGACTATTACAATATCTAAATATGTATATAACATTTCCAAACAATCATATTCTTGTATCTAAAATCTATATCACATATATTGGAGATCAAATACAAGTTTTGGAAAGAGATTCAAATCATGGGCATCCTATATGAAAAAATTAGTTAAAATAAGAGCAAACAAAAGTGTGACGATATATTTGGTATATACATACACTGTAAAATTCCTCATACAAAATCACTAGCATATACACATGAGAGTTGAGCATCAAAGCTTAGATGAATGAATTATCACAAAAAGACATCAAAGATTGTGTTTATAGTCTTGACACAAAACACGTTAAACATTATGTGGATTGTTAATCTCCAAATGTAGAGCCCAAAATCAGTACACGTAAAACCCATGCATTTATTTAATTGTTAAATAATTTATTTAAATTTAAAATAATTTTTAATGATGCATGACCTATTTAAATTGTATTATATATTTGAATATGTAAAAATAATAAAGAATCTAGGTTGTGATTTTATTATAAATTTTATTTTATTACTAAGGGACTAGTAATAAGATAGTGTGAGGGTGTGATGAAACTTAAAATTAATAATTTATTATATGTCAAAACCTGTATTTTAAAATTTAACTTTCCTAAAAATTATAAAATTATGTTATTTTTGTATTGTTTGTTTATATTTAATGTCTTACTAAATATGTTTTATTTTCTGGTTTTCTACGTGTTGATAAAATAATGATAACTCAAGCTAAAAAATTCAAATGGAGGTGATTCAAACATGTTTGGAATCCATGAGAAATTATCTACAACTTTGCAGAAGACATGAATGCCTAAAAAGTTCATTGAGATAATCAAATTGTGCAAATATCAAAAGGAGGACAAATTTACTTTTACTATGATTGACTTATAGTAAAAAAATCATAAATAATTCAATATTTAACCATATGAGGTGAACCAAAAGGCCAAATTCATGTACAGACAATGCCCTACATGTTTGTTGTTTTGAGCAGAGTCAAATTCGAAGATTAAAGTCGTGGAACATAGCATTGAAAGAAGGACCATGGAATTAAAGTTGAAGGAGACAAAAACTACTATTATAACTACATGGCATTAATAAAATTTTTGACCCTTTCTCTCATTGGCCTATAAATAGAGGCCTTGTGCTAGCTTGAGGATCATTTTATGCCATTGTAAAATATTGTGTGTTTGTATAAAAGTTCTAAGTTCCAATATATTTTTCATTTTCCCAAATATGAGTGTTTGTAAAACCCAAGATTTTGTAATCGTGATAGTATTTTTGTAACTTAAGTGTGATAGAATTATTCTCAATCTTTGGGTATCTATCTTATTATTTATTTAAGATGTAAGATTTGCAAGTTAATCTAAAGTTGGGTGGATAATTAAATCATGTACAATATTTTTGAGCTCAAGATTTAAGATATTATTGTGCATATATTTTGATCTTGAGATAATAAATAGACCACGATCTAAATAATTAAATAAGGAATATTTGGATATGAGCAGGTAAAGTTTGGGATATAAATTCAAAGTTGGAAAGATTTTTACCAGATAGATATGATATTGATACCAGATAAAGATCTAAGATTTGATATGATATTGATACCAGATAAAGATATAAGATTTGATATGATAATTATCCTAGATTTAAAGTTTGATTCAAAAGTTCAAACGCGAGAATAATACACGATCATGATAGCAACCACCTCCCTATAAATAGGAGAAGCTCCCATTCAGAATTTACACCTCATTTACACATCAAATTTTCGAGTTTTTGTTCTCCAATTTTCGAAATTCCTCTCCGAAAATTCCGCACGAGTCATCAAAATTCTGTCCATGTTCAAAAATTTGTTTCTCTCGCTCGATTACGCGGAATCCGATCTCCACCATTCAGAATGTTCTACCATATGTTTCGAATAACATATCTTAATTTCGGTAAAATCCAACGGTTAGTTTTTTGTTTATAGCATTTACAAGAAAACTGCTCATATTCTACGCGAAAAAAAGCATACCTATGGTTTTTCGTTCATAAGCAGGTTAAAACGACTTCCAAACTCGATCTCCACCTTTCATAATGTATTTGACGTAATTTTGAACGTACTATGAAAGTTTGAGCCCGATCCAACGGTTTAATAAGGTGCAAGGAATTTTACAAGACGGCTTATTTTTCGGGCGATGTGCTGTTGCATTTTCGAAGTGTCGGTTACATGATTCTTCTATGTTTCTCGAATTTTCACGTTTTCTCCAAGGATCAAGGTAAGTGGTCTTGTTTTAAATGTGTGAATTTCGATTATGCATTTCGTGTGTTTTAAAATTCGGTCGAGTGCAAATTCTTCTTCTACCCCTTCTAGTTACGATTTTTGGCATGAGTAATGTTTTGACACTGTGATAATTCAACTTGATATGGATGGGAATCCCAACCATACGTACCCTTACGCGGTGGGGAAGATAACCGTTATACGGCCTCGCCCCCTTAGAGGAGTAAAAATTAGGAATTGATATCAGTAAACCATTGAAAGTGGATGAATCTCGGTGTCTGGTTAATGATGTGCACGTGGTATGAGTCATGTTATGAAAGGTATGTGATCGAATTTTTATGCATTTTGTTATGTTGTGCTCGAACGGCCCCCACTTGCTGAATATTTTCCAAAATACTCACCCCTTACTTCTTCTCCACCTAGATAAGAACGAAGAGCAAATGGATGAAGATGATCAAGAGCAATTTTGGGGATGGTAGAAGATCCCGAGCTATTCCAAAAGTTTTAAAGTTCAGTTTAAGTTTATCGCTTCCGCACTATTAAAACATTTTTAATCAGTTTGTTTTTGTATTTAAGTTGTAAAGACGATTTATTGTTGATTATGAGAAATAAACTGGTTTTGGTATATACTGTACTACGAGACTTGTTGTTTGACGATTATGTGATTGTTGAGCAACGCCGATGTCGACTAACTCCGGTCTCAGGGCGTGACATTTAAGTGGTATCAGAGCCGCCAGGTTCATAATCTAGTTGGGAAAATTTTACCAAAATGAAAAAAAAAAAAAATCGGCCAGATTTTTTTGCAAAGAGCCGATCCAGTCTCCTTCAGAACGGCCAAATGAGTAATATTCAAAAGTTTGTGTGGCATGGTCCGAAAACGCAAAATTCCTTCGTTTAGGCATCTGAAATCGCGTATTTCCATTTTAGAAAAGTTTCGTATATCCTGTAACTTTCTGAAAAAAATTCCAAATTCGATTATGTCAACTGTTCTGGAACCCTCTCAACGTATTCTTTCAATCCTTATGTTTATCTCTAGACTTTCGCTTTTTGGAAAATATGTCGAAAAATCTCGTTCAACGCGTTTCTTGTAGTGCTTATCAGATTTTTATGGAATTTTATTAAGGAAACAATTAGTATTGACCTATATTAATGGGATTTTACCTATCTGAGATAAGTTGAAATAAGTTTCGGATTTAAGATGAAATATTTGATTTGGGGACAATAAATTATTAGTAGTTGAAAATCTGATATAAGAGTTATATTAAGTTTCGAATATTCCAATATAGAAGTTTATTTTGGGCAATAGTTAAATGTGTAAATATTAATTTGGGTTCTTAAGAATGCTAAGCATTAACTTTAAATGTGTATGATTTTGGGTTATCTTGTTTAAATGAAGTTGGGGGACAATATCTTAAGGTTAAGAAATTTATATTATTTTGGGATAAATAGTAGATTACGACCTTATGTGAATAAAATAAGTTACGAGATATTGTTTGACATTGAGGAAGGTACAACATAATAAGTTTTGAATTATGTTACGGTACTAAGAATTATTCAAAAAGAAAGACATTCAATAAAAATAGTTGTGTTAGAGCTCTCTAAGCTCATGGTCTTGAGGAAAGTAAGGTTTAGTGCAAGTAAGATTTAACAAAAGAATTAATTGAGGATTAATTTCATTTGTACAAGGTTGAATAAGATTTTATTTTATGATGACTGAGTTATAATTTTTGTGGTTTAAATCAATATGGTATAGATTGATATTGAGTTATGTTCCAAGATTTTATATGGGTTTTAAGTTTTGAGATAATAATTGTGATAATTTCAAGATAAAATAAAATCAGTATATATTCGCATATATTCAGTGCCGACTTGATTCCAAGTACTTTGGTAGATTTCGATGTCATCATATGGATGGATTGGTTATCTAAGAGCAATGCAATAGCAGATTACCGGAGTAAGAATTTGAAACTCCGAACCGCGAACCAAGAAGAAATAAGGTATCATGGCAATGCCAAGAAACAGAAATACATTTTTTCTGCTTCCCAGACTTGGAAAGCCATAAAATCGGGCAAAGAAGTTTAACTAGTAATGGTGAACGAAATGCAGGAAGAAATTGAGCTCAAGTTGGAAGATACCCTAATAATGCGAGAATTCCCGAACGTTTTTCTGGAATAATTCTCAGGATATTCTCGGACCACGAGGTTGAGTTCAAATCAATGTGGTTCTTAGTGCTGCACCAATTTCAATAGCACCATACCGAATGACGCCAACTGAACTCCAAGAGCCAAAAGAACAACTCGAAGAATTGCTAGACAAGAAGCAATTTCAACCTTGTACGTTTCCATAAGGAACTCCAGTACTGTTTGTGAATAAGGAAGACATAAGTATGAGATTGTGTATAGATTATAGAGAACTCAATAAGATCACAATTGAGATTAAATATTTTCTTCTAATGATAGACGATCTTTTCGATCAACTTAAAGAAGCTACAACTTCTCCAAACTTGTCCTGAAAACAGGCTACTACCAATTGAAAGTCAGGGCTGAAGATTTTCCCAAAACAGCCTTTCGAAAAAGGGGTTCAAGCCATTACTTGACAATTTTTTTGCGGTGTTCACCGATGAGATCCTCTTTTACTCACCAAATGAAGAAGACCACAAAGAACATCTCCATCTCACTTTTCATAGGTCAATGGAGAGAGAATTGTATTGCAGTTCAATAAAGCTGAGTTTCGACTACAGAACATCACTTTCTTAGGTCACATATTATGTGAGGCATGAGTATTTGCGAATCTTAAGAAAGTAGAAGCAATCACAGGCTGACCAAGACAAAGGACAATGACAAAAATTCAGAACTTCTTAAGAATAACGAGCTATTATCAGATATTTTTCAAAGATCTTCCCTCAATATCAATACAGCTTACAAAACTCACAAAAGAACTCTAAATTCAATTGGAGCAAATAGTGTGAGAAAATTTTTGAACCTTATAGAAGAAACTTGCAACCACAATGGTGATAGTGCTACCTGATGAAGGCAATGATTTTTTTCAATTACAGAGATCCGTCAAAGAAAGGTCTAAGATATGTGCTAATGCAAGACGGAAGAGTAATTTCCTTTGCATCAAGGCAATTGGAACTGTATAAGCAAAACTGTCCAACTTGCTACCTTGAGTTTGCCGCAGTAGTTTCTGCATTAATGAAGCATTACCCTTACGACGCCAAGTGTGTGATCTTCACTGACCATCAGAGCCTCGAGTATTTGTTCACGTGGAAAGAATTGGACATGAGGCAGAGATGATGGATTGAATTATTTTGACGCAACGATAAGCTAAATTTCAGGCAAGGCGAATAAGATAGCTGACGGTTTAAGTCGGAAAAACATGGGTAAGATTATTCTAGCCTCACTATTAGGGCAATCGTGCTTTGAGAAATCGTTAAGCAAAACCAGTTTCATGGTCTTGATGGGAATTAAGATTTAGTATGAGAAAAAGAAAAGAAAATTTGATATTAGAGTTTATGTGAAATGATCAATTGGAGTTTTAATTTTCATCTTTTGAGGTTTACTTTAGGTTGACCGTATTGAGTTATAATTTGAATTTTGGGAATTTTGCATTACTACAACCGTTTTGATATGAAACAATAAAAATAATTGTGAACTAGTGTTTGCATTACACAGTCGATATAAAATTTAAGAAATGATTTTTGGGATTTATATTGGATTGATTACGAGACTAGTCTTTCTATTAAATATTCAATGGAAAAGTTATATTGATTTTTGGATTTCAGTTAGAGTTACATTATTGGGCTACATTTGGATTCAAAAGGTTTTTATTTGGGTTTTGCTCTCTCATAAGAAACTATTTCATCAAATTATGATTATGAGAGATGCGACTATTGGGTTACAGTAAGTTTTGGTAGAATCAACGATTCTAATAATTTTTGTTCAATTAAAATGTTATCAATGGATGCAGTAATAGAAATAATAATAAGAAAATATGGTGGTGTAATTATAATTCAAAGTATGAGTAAGTCAACACTTTAGTTATTAAGATGTCTAACAAGAATCGTTGGGATGTGATTTAGGAATTTTAGACGATATTCTAATCATACTGAAAGAGAAGTCACTTGAGAACTAGAATGAAAAATGTGCGAGCAATACTCGTACCTCTTCTTAGACTAAGCCAACCCAAGTTTCGAGGACGAAACTTTCCAAAAGGAGGGAGGGATGTAAAACCCAAGATTTTGTAATCGTGATAGTATTTTTGTAACTTAAGTGTGATAGAATTATTCTCAATCTTTGGGTAACTATCTCATTATTTATTTACGATGTAAGATTTGCAAGTTAATATAAAGTTGGGTGGATAATTAAATCATGTACAATATTTTTGAGCTCAAGATTTAAGATATTATTGTGCATATATTTTGATCTTGAGATAATAAATAGACCACGATCTAAATAATTAAATAAGGAATATTTTGATATGAGCAGGTAAAGTTTGGGATATAAATTCAAAGTTGGAAAGATTTTTACCAGATATATATGATATTGATACCAGATAAAGATCTAAGATTTGATATGATATTAATACCAGATAAAGATATAAGATTTGATATGATAATTATCCTAGATTTAAAGTTTGATTCAAAAGTTCAAACGCGTGGATAATACACGATCATGATAGCAACCACCTCCCTATAAATAGGAGAAGCTCCCATTCAGAATTTACACCTCATTTACACATCAAATTTTCGAGTTTTTGTTATCCAATTTTCGAAATTCCTCTCCAAAAATTCCGCACGAGTCATCAAAATTCTGTCCATGTTCAAAAATTTGTTTCTCTCGCTCGGGTATGCGGAATCCGATCTCTACCATTCAGAATGTTCTTCCATATGTTTCGAATAACATATCTAAATTTCGCAAAAATCCAACGGTTAGTTTTTTGTTTATAGCATTCCCAAGAAAACTGCTCATATTCTACGTGAAAAAAAGCATACCTACGGTTTTTCGTTATAAGCAGGTTAAAACGACTTCCAAACTCGATCTCCACCGTTCATAATGTATTTGACGCAATTTTGAACGTACTGTGAAAGTTTGAGCCCGATCCAACGCTTTAATAAGGTGCAAGGAATTTTACAAGACGGCTGATTTTTCGGGCGATGTGCTGTTGCATTTTCGAAGTGTCGGTTGCATGATGCTTCTATGTTTCTCGAATTTTCACGTTTTCTCCAAGGATCAAGGTAAGTGGGCTTGTTTTAAATGTGTGAATTTTTGTTATGCATTTCGTGTGTTTTAAAATTCGGTCGAGTGCAAATTCTTCTTCTACCCCTTCTAGTTACGATTTTTTGCATGAGTAATTTTTGACACTGTGAGAATTCAACTTGATATGGGTGGGAATCCCAACCATACGTACCCTTACGCGGTGGGGGAGATAATTGTTATACGGCCTCGTCCCCTTAGAGGAGTAAAAATTAGGGACTGATATCAGTAAACCATTGAAAGTAGATGAATCTCAGTGTCTGGTTAATGATATGCACGTGGTATGAGTCATGTTATGAAAGGTGTGTGTTTCGAATTTTTATGCATTTTGTTATGTTGTGCTCGAACGGCCCCCACTTGCTGAGTATTTCCTAAAATACTCACCCCTTACTTCCTCTTCACCCAGATAAGAACGAAGAGCAAATGGATGAAGATGATCAAGAGCAATTTTGGGGATGGTAGAAGATCCCGAGTTATTCCAGAAGTTTTAAAGTTTAGTTTATGTTTGTCGCTTCTTCACTATTAAAACATTTTTAATCAGTTTATTTTGGTATTTAAGTTGTAAAGACGATTTTTTGTTGATCATGAGAAATAAACTGGTTTTGGTATATACTGTACTACGAGACTTGTTGTTTGACGATTATGTGATTGTTGAGCAACGCCGATGTCGACTAACCCCGGTCTCGGGGCGTGACATTTGTAATGCACATGGGCTATCCCGATTGGGCTTAAGTCCCCTCACGGTTATCCCATTACCCGATTGTCTCGACGCATAGGCTAAAACACGGTCATTTTGCATCAGAACTGCGCCCAAACCAAGTTTATATGCGTCGGTATACAGAACATACTCTCCTTGCCCCAATGACATAGATAACACTGGCGCTGTAATCAAGGCTTGTTTCAACTTGTCAAAACTGTCTTGGCATTCAGATCTCGATATAAACTTTGCATTCTTCTTTGTCAAGGAGGTCAAAGGTACTGCAATAGACAAGAATCCTTGAATAAAATTCCGATAATAGCCAGCTAGTCCCAAGAAACTACGAATCTCGGTTACGCTTTTCGGTATTGGCCACTCTCTCACTGCCTCTACTTTACTCGGATCAACTTCCACTCTATCTCTAGAAATGATGTAGCATAGGAATGCCACTCTCTCAATCCAAAACTCGCACTTGATGAATTTTGCAAATAACTTCCTATCTTGCAGTAGTTGTAGTGTTGTCCTCAAATGCTAACTGTGTTCCTCTCTGCCCTTGGATCAAAATATAATCAATGAACACAATCACAAATTGATCTAGATACGGCTGAAATACGCGATTAATGAGATTCATTTAGATCACTGGCGTATTGGTTAGACCGAACGGCATGACCATAAATTCATAATGCCCATAACGAGTTCTGAACGTTGTCTTATGGACATCGGCCTCTTTCACTTTCAACTGATGGTATCCAGAACGAAGATGAATCTTCAAAAATATCGATGCTACTTGCAACTGATCAAATAAATCTTCAATTCTTGGTGGAGGATACTTATTCTTGATAGTGACTCTATTCAGCTCTCGATAATCTATACATAGTCACATACTACCATCCTTTTTTTTCACAAATAATACCGGTGCGCCCCAAGGAGAGTAACTAGGGCAAATAAAACTCTTGCCTAGCAATTCTTGGATTTGATATTTTAATTTTTTCATTTCAGTGGGTGCTAGACGATACGGTGCTTTAGAAATAGGTATTGTGCCCGACATTAACTCAATAGAAAATTCCACCTCACGGTCAGGTGGAATGCCAGAAACATCCACGGGAAAGACACAAGGAAAGTCTCCGACAATGTCAATATCCTTTAACTTCTGACTGATAGGAGCATGTGTTGTAGTGACACATGCGAGAAAATCTTGGCATCCTCTTTTAATAAGCTTCCTTGCACACATACAATAGATAATGTGCGGCATTTGCTTGTGCCTCGCCGCCTCGAAGACTAAATATTTCCCATTAGGCGGTCGAATAGACACTTATCTCTGACGAAAATCTATCGAAGCTCCATTCGTTGATAACCAATCCATCCCGAGTATGATGTCAAATTAAGGCATAGGGAGTACAAAAAGATCTGCCCGAACCACATCATTGAATAAACGAAACTCTAGATTCTTCACAATACTAGTCGTGATCATTTGGTCACCGGAAGAAATAGAAACCTTGAAACCCAGTCACATATCGTCAAGAATAATATTCAGTTGCTTAACAAAAGTCTCGGATATGAAAGAGTGAGTAGCTCCGGAATCTAGCAGTGCATAGGTAGCCACTCCTAGAGTGAATATCTTCCCTGCGGCGAAAATGTTTTAGATTATTCGTGTTGAAGCTTAAGGAATTTGTACCATTTATTTCCCAAAATTTAATGAAGGAGATTGATTGGATCCTATTGTTCCTAGGAAAATTTATAATTTCCCCCTTTAATTTTTGAATAATTGCTATTTGATCTTCAAAATTTGCATTTTAGTCCCCAGAAATTTGTGAAAATTGCAAATTGACCACTTAAATTTTGGGAATTTACATTTTTGGTCCTTAAGTTTTCGATAATTTCATTTCGATCCCTTAATTTTTTGAAAATTACATTTTAGTCCTTAAACTTTCGAAAATTATAATTTTGCCTCTAGATTTCGGTTAATTGAATTTTGGTCCGCATATTTTCTAAAATTTTGCATTTTGGTCCTTAAATTTTCGAGAATTAGTACACTTGCCCCAAAATTTAAGAAATTACACATTAGACCCTCAAAATTTCGAAACTTCCTATTATGTGCCCTTGATTTTGATTCTTCTCCATTTTTGGCCATGAAACTGTTATTTTGAATTATTATATCCTTCACATAAAATAAGACACAAAAATCAATACAAATTTCTATGGTTTCTAAAATCATTCCTTAATTTCATCTAAGGTAGAGCGTGCAACCTAATTCCACTAGATTATCCTTGTTCCCAAATCAATTATAATAACCAAATTACATTTCATGCAATAAAAGAAATATTAAAATGTTAAATAACTAGATTACCGGTGATAAGGATCGTGTCTGCATCCTCTTCAGCCTCCTCAACATGCATGACATAAGCTCGCCCCACAGTAGGTGCTCTCTTCTTTGGGCAATCAGCAGCCTTGTGCCCCTCTTCCTTGCATATGAAGCACTTAGTAGTTCCCCGCACGCACTGTCCATAATGTAGGCGATTGCACTTCTTGCACGGTTGTCACTCAGCAGGTTTCAGTGCTCCAGGTTGGGGTGGCTTAGGTGGTCGTGGTTTCTTTATTTGACCTTGGGGCTTTGGTGGCCCTTGAGGTCTAGGAGGTCCCGTGTATGGCTTTTTATTTGGCTGTGAATTATTTTGGTGTTGCTATCTCTTGCGCTGCATCTCAAAGTCAATGTCCTTCAAAGATTGCTCAGATTGAAATGCATAAGTAGTAGTAGTAGCATAATCCAAACGACACATCATCATCACGTTGTGTCGTATGATAGGTCGTAGACCATCCATGAAGTTTCTAAGTTTCTCTGCAGCATCCCTCGCAATAAGGGGTACAAAGTGGCAACCCCTATCAAATTTCCTCACAAATTCAGCAACAGTCGAGTCTCCCTGATGGAGGCTCATAAACTCCCTCTTCAATCGCCGTGCAACATCAGCAGTGAAGTACTTCTCATAAAAAATCTCCTTGAATCGAGCTTAAGTAAATGTAGCATGATTAATACCTTGCTCATCTCCTTCCCACCATAAAGAAGCATCGTCCCTAAACATGTAATTAGCACACCTCACACGATTAGCATCCCCCATGCTCAAATAGCAAAAATGCACCTCAAGTGCTCGAATCCATGCCTCCGTAGCAAACGGGTCTGTGGCACCAGAAAATTCCTTCAGCCCTAGCCTCCGGAACTGATCATAAATATCATGATGTTTCTGTTAGAGTAGGTGCACGTCGAGCCAAGTGTTGGCCGAGTGTTCACAATGAAACTCTATGTATAAACAATCTTTATTTTAATAATATTTAAAATTATTATTTTGGCACATCTTTATCTGTATACCCATGCTAGTTGCATAGATAAAGCCCTTGAATATACAAATAGTAGAAAGAATATGAGATGCTCATATGATGAGTATCATGAAACTCATATTTGGAATACTGTATATTCTAAACAGTTCCTAGTCGATTCAGCCGCCGCTAAGAAGGATATAGGCCGCTCGAGTTCGAGACTAATATCTGCGATGTGAGTACCATGTTTCATTGGTAGGGGACATTGTGATGTCCGAGCATGCAGATAGGTGTTCCTTGTAGAGTGCACTGAACAACCCTCCATAAAGGACTTTCCAAGTGGTTCTCACTTATCGTGTGGAAACGTCCTAGTTTATGGTTGTACACCATTAGTCCTTATGACCCGGGACAACATTGAGACTCTATGTGCTAGCATTGCACTTTGACTTGTTTACCGACTCTCAATGGGTCATCAGGTGGCAAGGTTGGGTGTTTTGTCGAAACATATAGGAGTCGATGCATTGTAGTCGGGGATTCACCGCTTACCTTCGGGTATGGATATCCTATGTGTATGTAGTATGAAATCTTTGATCAGATTATGGTGGTAATTATGAAAGGGGTTTCATAGATTACACCATCGATGCAACTACAACATGACACATAGTATTGATTCATTGACAACTCTTGATAAACCAATGGTTGTCGAATCGGTCGGGATATATGAGTTGAAGGGACCGTACTGTACGCTAACCATAATTGAATGGTTCTTGCAGGCACTATCATTTGATACCTAGGGAATCATGTATGCGATGCTGCTAGGCGTTTAACATGGTTGGTTGGGTACTATCAGACTTGAGTTCTGACGTTCTTGTTATAAAGGAGTTGATAAGTAAGAATGGAGCAATTGAGGTATGCTCGTATAAGGACATGTTTAGTCCGAATCACATGGAGATGTGAACCCACGGCTAGTTGTATCAATGAACCATTGAGGGCCACACAAGTACGAGCTTTCTAGATCCCGTTGAGAAGTAAAATAGTTCAATGTGTTGAACGGCTTATAAATGAGTTTATAAGCGTAAGGAAAAAAAGAAGTATGACTTCTATGAGAGAAATGTAACTTTTAATTTATGAATGTGTTTCTAAAATTAAAAGTTGGCCAAGTAAATAATGTATTTGAAAATTGTTATTTCCATAAACATTATTATGGACTAAATTAAATTAATTCAAGTGTTGAATTAATTTAACACTAGTGGGCCTAATAGAGTCCAAATAATTAAATTAATTCAAGTGTTGGATTAATTAAATAACATTAGGCCTTGTAGAGCCCAATTAGAAATAATTATTAAACTAGTGGGCTTGAGTAAAATCAAGAAAAGTTTAAATGGTCTCAAAAGTTTTTGGGACATTTAAATAAAACTCCATGGGCCTTGTAATTGTTACAAGCCCAAGTAGAAGGCATGCAAGGGAGGTGAAGGGTTGGAGGCAACTTTTTCAATATCCAAGGCATGGCATGCAACTTTTTGCTTTTGCTTTTTGCCCAACCAAGAAAAATGTTTTCTCCTTCTCTCCTACTACACTAGATGGCCGAAATTTACCTCTTTTTCTCTCCAATTTTTGATCTTCAATGGTTGAGGAAACAATACACTTCTAAAAAAAAATGCTCTAATTTTTCTAGTGCAAAATTAGAGTGGTTCTAACTAGTTGGTGGTGGGCTCAAAGGGAAGCTTGAAGATTGTCTTGCCATTCAAGAGCTAAGGTGTTTACACCTTAGTTGGAGCCATCATCAATCTTTTAAGATTGATAGGTACATTTTTATAAACACCCTATGTATGACATTTTGGTGTTTTTGTATTTGCTACACATCATATTACATGAGGTGCTCGAAATTTTTCCTCTTGAATCAATATTTTGAACTTCCGTTGCGCATTTCGGGCACCTAAAATCGATCCCTTTCAGTTTCCTAGAAGTCTGCTGTAAGTGCTGCTCGAAGAAACGAGCCATACCCTCCAATGCCCGAGTAGCAGCATCCCTATTAGGAGGCGGGGTTGCATTAACATGACGATCCTCTGTAGTCTTAGTCTGCCTATCAGTACTATGTGCGCATCTAGGAGGCATTATATCTGAACGTTTTCCTAATTATAACGTAAACAACATGCATTTAAATATAAGTTTTCTAATCATGCAACGTATCCTAATTCATTTTAGCAATTTTAAACATATAAAACATGTATTCTCGTAAAGCTATTAAACATGTGACATAGACATATATTTCATGTAATCATACAGGTAGCATCATATAAAGCATGTAAACTTACAAATTTGAGGCTTGACGACTGAGCTTCTCGGCACTGATGTTGGCACAACCCTTTACAGGAACATTGGTCTGATACCAACTGAAACGTCCACTACTCGTTTTCTTAAAAAGTACTAGAATTTTTTTTAACATCACTAATTTCGGCCAAATTACATATATATATATATATATTAAAATATTTTTGGATAATTTTAAAAATAAAACAACCAAATAATGTTTAAAAATCAAAGGAAATATTTTAAACCATCAAATCGTCAATCGTTTTCAAATCCTACTTAGCACAATTGCTAAAACTAAAAACCTCACAAAAACCACTCAAAATCATGATCAAAGTCATAAAATATCTTTAACATAATCATAAAAATCATAAATCATAAACTAGTGCGGAAAACTAGCGCTGGTCCTCGGGTTATGTGCATATTAAGTCCAGCAAAGTCAACCATCAAGGCCTCCATTATCATGATTATCATAATCACCTGCATCGATCACATCTAGTTTGTCTAAAGACTCAGCACACCATAATCTTGATAACAAATAATACGTATACAGATCACATGCAATAGTGAAAATACTTTTAAGTAAAATAACATTTTCATGATCATGCATAACTTAAACATAAAAATTTTCATATTATCGTAAACTTATTCATGTTCATCATAAATATATTTGTATTCATCATATTCATATACGTATTCATTTTCGTTGAATTCAGATTGTTAATTGTGACTTTAGTATTCGTATTCGTATTGGGGCGATGGATCCATCTACATGTAAACACAGTACTGGGCGGCGGGGACATCAGCGATGCTCTCACCTCTCAATTGAGCTTTGGTCTACATATTAACATATCATTGTATCATCGTATTAGTCACAATTATTTGACTTCTATAAACATTTCGAATTTTAATCACTTATAAAAATTAAACATGCATATAACGTTTTATATTTAAATTAAGCATGCAACATGTGTTTTAACGTTAACGTTTCATCATAAAATTCCATAAAAATGCAACATAATCATATTATCATAAAAAACAGTATTCAGAGCACTGCCATGACATTTACTAATTTTCGGGTGTAAAATTACCATTTTACTCCTGAACGTAAAATTTCACTTTTTTGACATTTTATAAAATCTGTTGACTCTAGACCATCCCAAATAATTATTTAAGCTTACATTAATTTTCTCGTATTTTTATTTAACATAAATCGACGACTTTTAATTTAATCTTTAATTATAACATATTAATGCGTTTTAACCCCGGATTAAATCAAACTTTATTATAAAATTCCCAAACTTAAAACTTAGACCTATAATATTTATTTAACCCTCGTGAACCATGACTCGACCCCAGTGAGCCATGTTTCAAATTAAAACCATGAAAAAACCCCTCATTCGAGCTACCTAAGTCACCCTCATGCTATAATCGATTTTCATTGAACCACCTTTGAGCCAGCCTGAGCCAGATTTGAACCAGCCCTCCCCTGCACCCTCATGAACCCTTAGCACCCTTAGGACTCGAACCCAAGCACTAGCCAAAGCCACAACATCAGAACATGCCATGGCCGAGAACCCCTCATAGGCTAGGACTCATTGTTTATGCGCCTACAACCCTAGCCACTAGACCAGATCTTGAACCAGACCCTTGTTCACCCTCTTAGGACCCTAGTGACTCACCCTAGCCCAGCCCGAAGCCCCCTAGCCGAGCCCATTATCCCTGCGTGGCTTTTGCTCGCGCATGACTCTCTCGGGTGGACTCCTAGCTTGCTAGGACTCTTTCCCAGCCGTGACCCATGCTAGGACTCCTTCCCTGAATCAAGAATGTCCCTAGCCCAGCCCATGTTGCAACCAAGCCAAGCCATGCAACATAAACCCTTGAACTCGATCCCTTGACACCAAATATCAGTTTTCGGTTTCCAGCTTGTGCTAGATTCGTTTCAGTCTATTAAGTGCATCTTTGGACTCTGTAATTTGTGAAAAAACAATCCTTCAACCTTTCTTATCATGGCAGCCTCTTATGTACATATAAATCATGATATTTGGATAAAACCCAAGCTTTAACAGTTCATGTTTTCATAAAAACGAAAATATATCAGATGCAACATGTTTTTGATGCAATACATAATTATATAAATAATATGTTGTGATGGACGAGTAAAGGGAAGAATATAGCGTGCCTTTGCAAAATTAACGCATGAATTATCGTTGACGAATCAAAAGACGACGATGAAGGGACGTTGGTTGAATTTCCTAAGAAAATTCGATTCTTCCTCTGATGTGTTGGTGTGTGCCGTGATTTTGATTGAGGGAAAAGAGTTGTGCGGCTCAGGTAGGGGCGTGCATGTGCTTTTATAAATAAGGGTAGGGTTTAGGCTTTTTAATTTGCTAATAAAACTTTTGTGCATGCTTGTGCCCATTAGTAAATTGTAATAGGGCCAATAAGCCAATTGTGAATATTTAAAATATTTTGTTTAGGAAGGTTTGTGAAATTATTAGCCGTGTTGTCAAAACATTCGTATTTTTGTTGAAAATCGAATACCGGTAAAAATTACGTTCCAGCATATAAAATCACATCAAAACTCCTTATTTTCAAAAATAAGAAAAAGCATCAACCTTATTTTAAATAATTAAAAACAATTATTTAATAAAAACATTTTTTCTAACTTTCATCCTTCGGTCTCTATTCTCGATCGCAACTAGAATAACCTTTAAAAATAAATTTTAATTCATTCTAGTAGAAAACTACTAAAACATCATATAAACATATCAACATAACAAATTTAGCAATTAAAATCAATTAATTAGCTACTATTCATATTCCCTAGATTTGCATGCAGTTGGATTAAGTCGTCTTAATTTTGGACCTTACATGATAAATTGCGCCTGAGTCTAGAATCCAATCAGATGAAGCTGAATTATGGGCGGCAGCATGGGCCTGAGGGCTACCATATGGCACCTTGGTGGGAGGCTGTGAAGGTGCATAATGTTGCCACAAAAGGGATTTGAGATTGGGACATCTCTTGGCAGAGTGTCCTTGCTCGTCACATAGCTGACAGCGTCCGAGCTAAGGGCGAGGAGTACGTTGAGTCGGCGGTTGCGATGAACGATGAGCCCATGCACCTATAGATCAAAGTGACTAGTGTGAGATGGGGTGGATGCGGGGTAGTTAGTTTTGTGCGATGTGGCAGCCTTGACGATGGTGTTGGCAGCGGCCGAAAGATGGATGTGAGTGTCTTTTTTAGCAGCGAGAAAAGCTTCATGATTGAGAAGTTTTTCATGCAATTCTTCAAAAGAAATGGTCGTCTCTCGTGCTTGTATGGCTCGGGCTAATTCTCTGTTTTCATCGTCAAGGCCCTCAAGAATTTTAATAGTAAGATCTTTAATATCAACGGGAGCATTCATCAAGGAAAGTTCATTTGCTTTTGTTTTGACATTTTGCATAAATTCAGTGATTGTTTGGGATCCCTTCATCGGGTGGCTGATTTGTGTTTTCAGTTGCGTTATGCGACCACGAGTTGGTTTTTCATGTGTATGAGCAAAAGTGGACCAAGCATCAAAGGATGTCCGGGCAGTCACGATAAACGGTATTAATGAAAGAGATAATGAACCAATAATAGCATTCAAGATGAGTTGATCTTGACAGATCCAGTCATGTTGTGCGGGATTGGCAGTGGGAACACCATTGACCATGCCGATGTGCTCAGGACACAGGTGAGTGCCATCAACAAAACCGAGCAGATCATATTGAAGAACTGTGTGCGGGCACCTTTGAGGTGCTTCAAACACAATAAAAACCAAGAGCTCCAATAGCTCGTGTTCTAAGAATGTATGCACCGATGAATTAAATCGAGTTTGATTTAAAACCAAGCGGAAAATACTCGAAGTAATCCTTTGTTAAGAAAGCTGGTAAATTTTAAGAGCTTTTAACTTGTGTAAACTAGTTAAAAGAAATAAGGGGAATAAGTTCGAGCTAGTATCAGTTCAAGTATGGTGAGAACTGAACTGATATCAGCTGAACTGATCAAATCAGTTTAAAAGAAATGTTAAGCAGTTAAATACACAAGATATGTTTATGGATGTTCGGAGACTTCAACTGCTCCTTTGTCACCCCTTCTACCAGCTCGGGTAGGATCCACTAGAAGACTTTGATTTATACAACAGCTTGTACAAACTCACTCAGCTAAGAACTTACACCACTGCCTAACTGAACTCCTAGGCTAGACTGATGGCAGCACTTTCCAGCCAACACTTTTTTAACGTCTATGTGTGAAAGACTATAGGAACATTTCATGTTCGCAATATTCATTTTGAAGACAACAAAACTTGTTATTTTGTTTCTAATGATTTATCTAAGTGCGCAGGAAGCTGGAACTGATCAGGCTTCGAACTGATAAGTTAAACGAGCCAAAACTAAAGCTATTAAGACGTAAAATGAAAGTGCCAGCCAATTGCCCAAACTTAATGAGCTCAACTGATATATCAAAGAACAGTTCAACTGATTGTTCAGCTGATAGGCAGTTCAGCATAAGACTTTCAAAAGCCCGGCCAGCTGATGAAGTTCTCAACTGATGAAGAGCCCAACTGGCCAGTTCTACTGAAGGAGTGAAATCAGTTCAACTGATGACTCACCTGATTTTAACAGCCCAACTGAATATAAGTTCAACTTACCAGTTAGGTACATCAGTTAGGATTCAATCAGTTACAGATCAAGATAATCTTACCTAAGTGGATTCAAGCTACGCACAACGATACAAAAGTTATTGTACGATCTAGGTACAATATTGGACGTTGCAGCAACACTTAAAGACAAAAATTTCCAACATAGATGTCGGAAAAGTTGAGACACGAATCTCAAATAACGCATTCAAGCTGCAACAGATACAATTATTGAGTCTCATCGTACGATCAGTTTCCAGCCTATAATTAGAAGATAAGTGAAGACCAAATATAACAAAAGTGGAAAAACAATGGAAAGGGAATGCTTATTGTATATCAACTTTGAAGAAGCAATCAGCCCAGAGGAAACACTTCAACGTGTTTTCAGCATAGTTTTAGAAGTATATTTCCCTCAGTGTGTGAGAACACCTTTTGGGTTGTTTTTCAAATTTTAGTTCTCACACATACACACCACAACTCAAATTCAGTCTTGCACAAAGACGTAAAACTTGTGTATGTAGTCTTTGACAAACAGACGTTAAACAACTGTTGGCTGGAAGGTGATGCCTTCAGTCTAGACTAGGAGTTCAGTTAGGCAGTGTGTAAGTCCTGAGCTGGGTGTATTTGTACAAAGTGTTGTATAAATCAAAGTTTTCTTGTGGATATTACCCGAGGTGGTAGAAGAGGTGACGTAGGAGCGGTAGAAGTCTCCGAACATCCATAAACATATCTTGTGTTTTTAAACTGATTTGATTAGTTTAGCTGATATCAGTTCAATTAAGTTCATAGCTGAACTGATTGCAGCTACAACTGATTCCCCGTTTTACAGTTGATCAGTTTACAGAAGTCATTGGCTTCTAAAATGTATCAGTTTTTCTTAACGAATGATTACTTCGAGTGTTTTTCGCTTTGTTTGATATCAAACTCGATCTAATTCATCGGTGTACACATTCTTAGAACACGAGCTATTGCAGCTCTTGGAGAATTTTGTGTTTGAAGCACCTCTAAGGTGCTAGCACACGATCCTTCAATTTGTATCAGAGCTAGCTGTTCTAAGAAGGACATTTGAAAACTGACAAAAATTGTTTTACTTTAAAATAGTTTTAAATGCTATTTAAAAGTACTTTATATTATATTCAAAACTATTTGAAAATGTTTATCTAACGTTCATTGCAAAGAGTAGAGATGATTTGTTCTGCAACTAACGTTGTAGTCACTTCACTCGACTCCGAGCTTTGGGGCTTTAATCAGCCTGTAGCGGTATGAGTCCTACCTGTTTGCTATTCAGAAAAACTGATCGGAAGACAAGGTTTCAGCTACCATCCTACCGGTTGAAGCTATCTACATACGAAGCCCGACTATGTTGATATGTTGGATGATTAAATTGGAGCTTAATCATCAGCAGTATGTCGCCGCTTAACTGCCATATCAAACCAAGTAGATGGTCAATGCGGTTCAACATCAGCTGAGTTCAGTTTGAATAAGCCCAACCAGTTTGGCAACACAGAGATCATGTCTAGGGCAGCTAGCTGTTTGTCTGGCAAGAAGACTCAAGATCGTTGCAGCACTTCAAGAGTTCAAGACAACCAGTTGTTGGTATATTTAGCTCTGTCATGCATAAAATTATTGATATTTGATGTTGTTTAAAATATGTTATTGTAGTAGCAATTTTCTCTTATAACTGATGATGTACTTAAATGTTTAATAAAAAGGAGATCTATTTGATTAAATAAACATCATGTTTATCCAATTATGTTTCTATATGATTGAACTGATACCTCCAGACTTCTTGTCTAAACTGCTTGAATGATTAAAGCTACTATATTCTGGCGTAGATAATTATTTTTAAAAAGGAGTTTTCAATTCATTAAGTGAGGGGGAGCTTTATTTCCCTCAAACTGAAAAAAAAATGTTTTAAACTCGTTTTTAACAAGGTTTTAAATTCAGTTATTGAGGGAGAGTTTTCTTATCTCTCGAACTGAAATTTTTTTCTTTAATAGTTTTTAAATGTTTCCGATTCTCACAAAGAGGGAGAATCAGTTATATTTTAAAATTTTTAAAAAATATAAATATTCTTTTTGAAATCGCTTTAACTGTTCAAGTTTTGTGATCATAAAAAAGAAGGAGATTGTTGGACCATTTCATGTTCGCAATCTCGATTTTGATGATAAAAGAAACTTGTTATTTTGTTTATCATGATTTACCTAAGTGCGCAGGAAGCTGGAACTGATCAGGCCTCAAACTGATAAGTTAAATGAGCCGAAACTGAAGCTATCGAGACTAAACGAGCCGAAACTGAAGCTATCGAGACGTAAACTGAAAGTGTCAGCTGATTGCCCAAACTGAATCAGCCCAACTGATATATCAAGAACAGTTCAACTGATTGTCCAGCTGATAGGCAGTTCAGCAGAAGACCTTCAAAAGCCCGGCCAGCTGATGAAGTGCTCAACTTGTGAAGAGTCCAACTGACCAGTTCTACTGAAAGAGTGAAATCAGTTCAACTAACGAGTCAACTGATTTTACCAGCCCAACTGAATATCAGTTCAACTGACCAGTCAGGTACATCAGTTAGGATTCAATCAGTCGTAGATCAAGACAAGCTTACCTAAGTGGATTCCAGCTACGCACAACGATACAAAATTTATTGTACGATCAAGGTACAATATTATTGGACATTGCAGCAACACTTAGAGACAAAAAGTTCCAACATAGATGTCGTAAAAGTCGAGACACGAATCTCAAGGAATGCATTCAAGCTGCAACATATACAATTATTGAGTTTCACTGTACGATCAGTTTCCCGCCTATAAATAGAAGATCAGTGAATATCAAATATAACAAGAGTGGAAAAATAATCGAAAGGACATGCTTATTGTATATCAACTTTGAAGAAGTAATCAGCCCAGAGAGATAACTTCAACGCGTTTTTTGCTTAGTTTTGGAAGCATATTTCTCTCAGTGTGTGAGAACACCTTTTTGGTTGTTTTTCAGAGATCAGTTCTCACACACACACATAACCACTCAAATTCAGTCTTGCACAAAGACGTAAAACTTTTGTATGTAGTTTTTGACACACAGATGTTAAACAAGTGTTGGCTGGAAGGTGATGCCTTCATTCTAGACTAGGAGTTCAGTTTGGCAGTGTGTAAGTCCTAAGCTGGGTGGGTTTGTTCAAAGTGTTGTATAAATAAAAGTCTTCTAGTGGATCCACCCTTGGCGGTAGAAAGAGTGACGTAGGAGTAGTTGAAGTCTCCGAACATCCATCAACATATCTTGTGTATTTAACTGATTAACTGTGTTTTTAAACTTATTAACTAGTTTAGCTGATATCAATTCAGTTAAGTTCATAGCTGAATTGATAGAAGCTACAACTGTTTCCCCGTATTATAGTCGATCAGTTTACACAAGTCATTGTCTTCTAAAATGTATCAGTGTTTCTTAATGAAGGATTACTTCGAGTGTTTACCACTTGGTTTGATACCAAACTCGATATAATTCATCAGTGTACACATTCTTAGAACACGAGCTATAGCAGCTCTTGGAGAATATTGTGTTTGAAGCACCTCTAAGGTGCCAACACACGATCCTTCAAAGACTACATACACAAGTTTTACGTCTTTGTGCTAGACTGTATTTGAGTAGTGTTGTGTGTTTGTGTGAGAACTGATCTCTGAAAAACAACCCGAAAGGTGTTCTTACGCACCGAGGGAAATAAGCTTCTTCACTAAGCTGATATGACTTGAAGTGTTCCCTCAACTGGGCTAATTGCTTCTTTGTAAGCTGATATGCAATAAGCGTGCCCTTTATTTTCTCTCTTGTTTTTCCACTTATTGTTGTTGATGGTCTTGATCTGTACTAATAGCAGTAATACGACCGTACATCAAAACTCATCACATGTGATCGTTGCAATTTGAATGCATTCCCTGAAATATGTGTCTCGAATTTTCCGACAGCCATTCTGAAACGTTTTTTCTTTAAACTTTGCTGCAACGTCCATTATTGTACTATTGATAGTACAATTTCTTTCCCTTAATGCGTGCTGCTGGATTCCACCTTTGATAAGCTTGTCGTGTTCTGCAAACTGATTAACTACAAATTGATTCTTTCAACTAATCAGTTGAACTGGTCTTGAACTGGTGAGGTGAAATCAGTTGACTCGTCAG
Source organism: Primulina tabacum (assembly GCF_025594145.1). NCBI lineage: Eukaryota > Viridiplantae > Streptophyta > Magnoliopsida > Lamiales > Gesneriaceae > Primulina > Primulina tabacum. The sequence goes on from NC_134566.1 coordinate 7,711,975, forward strand.
CGCAACTGATTTCACTGATTCAGTTGAACTGGTCAGTTGGGCTCTTCATCAGTTGAACACTTCATCAGCTGGCCGGGCTTCTGAAGGTCTTCTGCTGAATCACCTATCAACTGGACAATCAGTTGAACTGCTCTTGATACTTCAGTTGTATTGGTTCAGTTTGAGCGATCAGTTGACGCTTTCAGTTTGCGTCTCGATAGCTTCAGTTCTGGCTTGGTAACTGATCAGTTTGAAACCTGATTAGTTTCAGCTTCCTGCGCACTTAGGTAAATCATTAGTAACAAAATAACAAGTTTTGTTAACATCAAAACTATTTTAAAGTAAAACAGTTTTTGTTAGTTTTAAAATGTCCTTCTTAGAACAGCTAGCTCTGATACCAATTTAAGGATCGCGTGCGGGCACCTTTTAGGTGCTTCAAACACAATAAAAACCAAGAGCAGCAATAGCTCGTGTTTTAAGAATGTATACACCGATGAATTATGAAACGTTCACTACTAGTTTTCTTAAAAAGTACTAGAATTTTTTTTCTATGGTATTAATTTCGGCCGAATACATCCCAGATACATATATATATATGTAAACATCCAACTATATTATAAAATCCAAAAGAAATAGTTAAAAACATAAAATCGTCAAACATTTTTAACTCCTAACTTAGCAATATTGCTAAAACTAACCTCTCAAAAACTACTCAAAAACAATATCAAGGTCGTAAAAATATCATTAACATCAACTTAAACCATAAATCAAAAATATAAGTCTAGTGCGAAAAACTAGCGCTAGTCCTTGGGTTATGTGCACCTTCAGTCCAGTCAGATCAACCATCAAAACCTTATTATCATTATTATTATATTCACCTGCATGGATCACACCTAGTGAGTCTAAAGACTCAGCAAAACATATTATTGGTAACAAAAAATACGCATACAGATCACATGCAACAATGAAAATTCTTTTACGTAAAATAACATTTTCATAATCATGCATAAACATAAACATTTTCCATATCAACATAAATATATTCATATTCATATCATCCTAAACATATTCATATTCATCATATACGTATATGTATTCATTTTTCGTAGAATTCATATCGTTAATTGTGACTTTCATATTCGTATTGGCGGCGATGAATCCATTACATGTAACCACAGTACTGGGCGGCGGGGACATCAGCGACACTCTCACCCGTCAACTGAGCCTTGGCCTTACAAATGCACATATCATCGTATTCGTATTAGTCACAATTACTTCACTTCCTTCAACATTTCATATTTTCATCACTTTATAAAATTAATGCATATAATAATAATTTTTCTTTTAAACCAAGCATGCGACATGTTTTTTAGCATTAACGTTTCATCATAAAATTACATAAAATTTAAATAACATTTTAACATATAATACAGCATTCAGGGCACTGCCACGACATCTACTATTTTCAGGTGTAAAATGACCGTTTTACCCCTATAAGCATAATTTTTTGTATTTATCCTTAGACCTCGGAACAACGTCCCAAACCATCCCAAACTTATCTTAATATCTTAAAACACTCCCATAAATATTTCTTAGGCTTGGACTTATGCCCTCGATTAATTTCCTGAATCGTTTTCAAAAATTAAACGTACATCCCAATTTTGACTCGTATGGACTTAAAGCTTAACCAAACATTACCAAACTTGAACAAAAGCTTAATAACACTTAAATAACCCATATTTGGCCCAAATCAAGACAATCATAACCCTTGAACAAGCCTAACACCTTGCTGGAAAATTCTTCTCATTTTTGGAAAACCATAATCTATCCTACCATGGTTTCCTTCAAGCCTAGGCCATAACCATCACGTTCAAACTTGAACCAACCATCCTAGGACCTAGACCACACCCTAGGGACCCTACCAAATGAGCCTATAATGCCTAGATCCTTAAGCCCTAAGCCGCTCCCCTTCATGCACTATACGCCCCAAAAACGACGTGCAACCTATGTGATCCACATCCAACCCTTGCAACGCCCATCTAGGACCATGAATAGCCTCTCTTAGGACCCTTGAACACCTCCCAAATAGCAGCTAGCAGCCTCCCTTGCCTAGGACGAAAAACGCAAACCCTAGCCCATAGAAACCCAATTTCGTTCATCCTCTTACCCTAACTTTTCCAGCCTTTAGACATAAACCTAGGAACCCATAAACATGTGAAAAAACATCCCTTCAAGTACCCATACCATGGCAGCCCTTTTGTGCATCATTATGAAGAGTTTAAAAAAAGAAAACTCTAGTATTATGCATAATAAGCCATAAAAACGAAAATTCAAGGTAGTGTTTCATATTTTTCATGCAAACATGCATCAATCATATAATATAGTGTGATAGATGAGAAAAAGAAAGACTAAGGCCTGCTTTTGTATTTAAAATGCTCGAAATACGACTTCCGTAGCGGTAAAAATCGGCGACGAACAGAGGACGATTTTTATTTTTTTCCACCCTTTTCTCTTGTCAAAACCCAACGAAAAACCCACTTTGGGATACAAGGGAGTCGAGTGATCATTGTTGGAATGAAGAACAAGGAAGAAAAGCGAAGAACGAAGGAGGAAAAAAAATTCAAAACTTCTTTGCCCCAAGAACTAAAAGTCTCGGCCGATTCCTTCCTTCACTTTTCCATTTACGTAACTTTTATTGTGTGTTTCGGTGTGTTGTAGGTGTTTAGATGTGTGTGTGTTTAGGTGTTTAGGTGTGTGTGAGACTCTTTTAAAAAGAATTTTAAAATGTTTTCTAAACATTTAATTATTTGGCTTAATTTATCCTAGCTTTTTAAATAATTAATTAGGCCCATTAAGATTAATAAAATCATTATTCCTCGAATTAAAAGATTTAAAAATATCTATTTACAAAAAAATCCCTTATAAATTACTTAAAATACAAAAAATTCCTTACTCCCACTAGTTAATTAAAATTTGACCTTAAAAATGTTATAACTCTTTAAAATATTTAAAATAAATATTTTCTTAACTAAAAATAAAAGTTTAGCTTTTAAATTTTTAACAACTTAACAGCCTCCAGTCCTCCATGTCCGGCAACCACCGATATTCGTCTGAAAATCTTTAAATTATACAATCGAGCCCAAATTACACAATTAATCATTTAGTCACTCAAAACATATCATTCATGCATCCAAAATCATTTAATTAAAATATTTTAGCAATTTAATAATTTTTATACATGCGGTCTACAGGGACTGATTTTCGGTCTTTACAATCTACCCCCGTTAAATTGAATTTCGTCCCGAAAATCAATCATCCTCGATAATCAAAAGTTTAGACTCTTAGTTCTAGTGTCCCAATAACTCACGCTTACGTTGCGCTACTCAGATAAAAATAAGTTTTAGGTTGTCCTTATGTCTCCTGTAACGCTCTGACCGGTTTTAATAAAATAGCAGCGGAATTTAAAATTTTCTAAAAAGAAAGAAGGATTTAAAAATACATGTCAATGTATAATCAAAAGTATATACATGATCAATAATATGATACAACAAAAATACAAAATATCATTTTTGTGATCATGTCAAAAATGCTAGCAAAATAACTTCTTCCTTCCTTCTCTATATGCATATGACTCCAGCCCACAATCAACGTCCCGACCCGTCGCTCTTATCTGCATCACATGAAATAACTGAAATGAGTATAAAACTCAGCAAGTGGAACTCTTACTTAGCAATGGATACATATATCGTACTCTGTAAAACATGGCTTTGAAATTATTAAATACCATCAACTCTGAAACATGAATATCATAGTATGAATAACAATAACGATGATATTTCTCTTTTCTCTGTTGAATTGATATCTATATAGTATCTCAGTCTACATCGATAACTCTGAGGGATATAAGCCTATGGTCGTTGATCAACTAATTGCATGCAATCTATGACTATGTATCTATCAATCCAATTAATCATTTAAACTCTCTCTTTGGCATTAAATCAAACACTTTGAAGACTCTTTTCTCTTGTATTCCCTTTTTCACAATTGAGACAAAAAAATGCCTCCATAATATACAACAAAGTGTATCAATACATAACATGAATCAAATGAAGGGAATAGCACATTAAAACCATTGAAACACCATACATATATTATCATGTGAGCACAAGGAATGAAATTCCACTTACCAACAATAGAAATGTGAGGGGCCTAAAACTCCTTTCTTGAAAATTTGCGGAAAATTAAAAATTTTCTTTTTTTAAAAGAACTTAAATGGCCTCGTTCATAAAATCACTGGTGAATCAAGTTCAATATTTCAAAATATTGCAGCGGAAGAAAATTAAAGTTTTGCCAACAACAACGATTTAAAAATATCCAACGACTGATAAAATTGTTTGCGGAAAAAAAAAATAACAACTGCTGCTCTGAAGTCCTCGGGTGCCACTACTGCCGACCTAAGCTGGCTCACTGGTCCCCGCCCTCGGCCCTGGCCTCATCAGTACCTACAACAATCAAGTCTAGTGAGCCTAAAGACTCAGCATGCATATATCACAGGTAACGAGTAAAAATCTGAATTAAAATATGCATGAGTTAACATATCCTGTCCTGAGGCATACTGAAAATAATCTGTACTGAGCAATTATAATACGTGCATAATTGAACTGGAAATCACTGTAAAAATATTTGCTCCTTGGAGCCTGTACTGAAATATCTGGAAAAATTTTCTGTTGAGATTATGTTTTACGCCTGTGGCCACTGCACTAAGCTGAACTGATCGGTAACTGGCTACCGGGGAGGCTGAAACTGAACTGAGCTGGCCGGTCACTGGCGACCGGGTGGTACCATACTGAACTGATCGGTCACTGGCGACCGTATAAAATAACACTCCCACATAGTGAATGAACCACAAGCCATATCGCATAAATCTCAAAAATAATCATTTTCTATTTAATGCACGTAAAATAATTAACTGGCGTAATGAAAATTCCTGTAATTTTACCAACTGGATTGGATTGGATCGTTCCCAGGCTCGCTTCAACCTAACTGTGCCATGAAAAATATGCAATAGCTTAAACATGACCAACTATGCAATTTACGTTCAAAAGATGCGACTATGACGCCTAATGACTTCGCATTTAATCATGACTCCGAGCCAACCTGAACCGACACTGAACCGACGTATAGTCATGATTAAAATACGCTGAAAAATCATAAAATAATGTTCCTAAAATGATAGTGTCGAAATCTAGGTGGAATGGAGGCCAAAACACGAAACGCTCTTTCGAGAGTCAATTTGGCACATTGCACCGTAAATTCTCGTACGACCTCGAAAATGATCCGAATGACAAACGGTCAAAAACATGACCTTCCCAACTCAATGAGGCACTGTCCAGTCCAAGGCCATGGGCTAAAAGCCAACCAAGAACTCAAACGAGCCTTCTAAACGACACAGCAACTTGCTGTAATTTCTAGCAGCTGCGCAACTACAAGACTTGCGTTGGTTTCGAGACTATCGGCCATTAGGGGCGTGAACCACCGACCAGAGACTCTTACCAACATCCCAAGGAATGATTTGAACCATGGCTAAGGGCCCTAGGCCAGCCACAATCCGCATCATACCAAAACTCAACCGAAGGGTCCAACCGAGAGCAACGTGCATGCGTGTGTAGTGTTTATGCTATGATCGATGTCTCGTGTCATTCCAATGGCCATTTGATTGACCATGGCACGATATAGACATCTAGGAGCGTGATATGAACCGTGGCTAAGGGCCATAGGCCAACCAAGATCCATACCAAGCAACAAAAGAAACGAAACCATATGCTGAAAAATGGAAGGGGCCGAATGGGGAAAGGGGCTGTTCTTGACGTTTTTATTAAAAACCGATGAACCATGGACCAAGCCACCAAAAGGACAACTTAGTCACGTCTTAGACATGCTAGGGAAGTGATCCAACCATGGCTATAGGCCCTTGGGGCAGCCAAGATCAGATCCTTCCTCCATGACAAGAAACTGAATTTTTCGAACAACATTTCTGCACCTATGGGGACTTGCTGTCATTCTGAATTTCCAGCAAGCATGGGGCTGGTTTGAATGGACCAACATGGTCCTAATGCATCCTAATACATGTATACAAGCCGCCTTGGGAGCCTGGAGTCGATCCAATACCTGAAACTCACAAACCAAAAGAAATCGTGAAGCTTGCCAAGGAAATCGAAAATTCTGCATGTGTGGTTTCAAAATGTTTTGACTTGGATCTCGATTTTTACTTGAATAAACATGATCATGTACTGAAAAATAAATGATAATATGACTTGATTGAGGTTTGAAAGAAATCTAGACATGCCTGGTTTCGTTTCGAAAGAAAACGAACGAAACGACGACGACGCGGCACGGAGGAGGTGGAGCGCTTCTCTTTTCTACCTTACCTTGCTCTCGATTTTTCTCTCTTCTTTTTGGCTAGGTACCTCACGATTTTTCTACTGAAAATGAGTGTGAATTCACTCTGAATTTTCGAAAAGGAGAGGGGGGGAAAAATGGTTATGAGGGGTGAGGAGAAGGGTGCACAATATAAGGAAGAATAAAGACCAAGTCCACTCCCCTTTGAATTTTAAATTTTGAATTGATATCAAATGAGTTGGTGGATGCTTCTAGGAGGTAGTGGCCGAAATTTCTCTTGTTCTAGACTAGGATATGTCCATTTATTTAATTAAATTGTGCTCCCAAAAATCCTAGAATTATCCTACTAATTACATGCAAAGAATTGGTCAAAGTTGATGAGTTGGAAAATGAATCTTCTAGCACTAAGGGTGGCCGAAAAATGCATAATAAAATAAAGGGGAATGTTGATTATCTAGTCAACTAATAATCCTTGAAAGCCTTACTAATCCTTTAAATAATTTAGTGAGCTAACCCCTTAATTTAATAACTTAAATGAGTTCATTTCTTAATCACCTCAAATAATTAAATTAAATCCTCAAACCTCCCTTTCTAACTTAAATGAACTTGGTTGCTGGCTAAATTAACTTCTGGAAATATTTCTCGAAATCTTAAATTCTATCTCAAAACTCCAACTCCGGTCCGACCTCACTGAAAATACTGAAATGCTAAAAATCAATCTACTGAACTGAAATAATAAATAATTAACTTCAAATAAATGCATCATGCAATGAAGTCAATTAAATTTAAGAAAACCTAGAATTATGCATGGCTTATACGTCTACTGATTTACGGGTTCTACAAGAAACCTTGATTCTATACTCTTGGTTGGATTCCTACAACAATAAACCATAAATTACACCATCAACATCTCAATAATCATAAACCCAAATCAATTAACACCAACACCAACACCAAACCCATGATTTCACCCAACACCAAAACCAAGAAATAACCAAACCAAAAGCTTACCTTAGCTTCTAGAACCAACAAGAATCTTGATTACACCACAAATCACCAACTAGTAGCTTGAATAAAAGAAATGAAAAGAAGAAACAAAGAAACCCTAGTCTCCCCAAGAGCTGCAAACCGAGAAGAACCGATAGAAATGAGAGAAATGAGCCAAACACATCAACTTATATCACTTAAAACTCGAAACACGCTTCTACTGTTCATGCACCGCGGGTGCGCTACCTTCCTCACCGCGGGTGCGGTGTGCCTTCGGCAACACAACCAAAAATTCTGAAACTGACGATCGCGGGTGCGGTACAAAACTTACCGCGGGTGCGGTGCCTCCACCACGGGTGCGGTAACTATCACACCGCGGGTGCGGTGTCTGTTCGGAAATCCACCAAAAATGCTGCAATAAAGACCGCGGGGCGCTGCTCAAATTACCGCGGGTGTGGTCTGGTCTCGGCCAAAACAAACTCTTATGCAACTAAAATCGAATCGCAACGCTGATACAATACAACTACCATCAACTAATATCAACAATGCCACAAAACAATAAACCAACAATACTATGACCCATAATCACAACTCTTAACATCTAAACCAATTAATCCATAAACATACGAAAACTTAAACCGTACCGTACACCAGGCTTGCTATTACAATCTCCCCTCCTTAAGGGAATTTCGTCCTCGAAATTGACGTCACTGCGCAAACAACTCGGGATACTTCTCTTTTATCTCATCCTCTGGTTCCCACGTGGCTTCTTCAATCAATTGATTCCTCCAAAGGACTTTAACAATGCCGATCTCTTTGTTTCTCAAAACTCTAACTCTGCGATCCAGAATCTGGACCGGAATCTTTTGGTAAGTCAAATTCGGCGTCAAATCCAATGGCTCGTGGCGAAGAACATGGGAAGGATTCGCAATATACTTCCTGAGCATGGAGACCTGAAAAACATTATGAACTCTGTCAAGATCTGGCGGTAGGACTAAACTGTAGGCTCGATCACCAACTATATCCAAGATCTAAAATGGGCCAATAAATCTCGGACTCAACTTTCCCTTCTTGCCAAACCGCATCACACCCTTAAGAGATGCTATCTTCAAGAACACGTGATCACCAACCTCAAACTGCAACGGCCTTCGTCTCACATCAGCATAACTCTTCTGTCTCGACTGTGCTGTCTTCATCCTCTCTCGAATAACAGCAATAACATCAGCTGTCTGTTGGACCAACTCTGGACCCAACATCTTCCTCTCACCAATCTCATCCCAATACAATGGTGATCTACACTTTCTGCCATAAAGTGCTTCATACGGTGCCATGTCAATCGTCGCTTGGTAGCTATTATTGTACGTGAACTCAACAAGAGGCAATTTGGAATCCCAGCTACCAGGATAATCAATAGTACAAGCTCTGAGCATATCCTCTAGAATATGAATAACTCTCTCTAATTGACCGTCACTCTGGGGGTGATATGCTGTACTGAATGCTAACTGTGTACCCATTGCTCTGTGCAAACTCTTCCAAAACTCTGAAGTAAATCTAGGGTCACGATTAGACACGATTGACACAGGAACACCATGAAGTCTAACAATCTCTGCTATGTACTCTTCGGCATACTGGTTCGTAGAATACGTCGTCTTGACTGGAAGAAAATGCGCTGACTTGGTCAACCGATCAACGATAACCCAAATAGAGTTAAAACCTTTTTGCGTCCTTGGAAGACCAGTCACGAAGTCCATCGTAATATGCTCCCATTTCCATTGAGGAATCAGTAATGACAGCAATGTCCCAGCAGGTCTCTGATGTTCGATTTTCACCTGCTGCAAGTTAGGCACTGAGAAATAAACATGGCAATATCCTTCTTTATACCTGGCCACCAATAGAGTCTACGAAGATCCTGATACATCTTGGTGCTGCCTGGATGTATCGAGTATGGCGCGGTATGTGCCTCTGTCAAGACGTCTCGCCGAATATCATCACCAACAGGAATACATATACAGCCTCTGTAAGTCACCAAACCATCTCCATTCAATCCAAACTCTGAATTACCTCTCTCCTCTGCTCTGGCTCTCAACTCTGTCAACTGTAAATCATTGACCTGCTCTCTACGGATCCTGTCCGTCAATGTAGCCCGAATGACCAATGCTGAAAAGCGAGCAATGGTCCCCAGAACAACCAAAGCTATCTCTTCTAGCTGTAAATCTAACAACAATGGCTTCTGAATCAAAGAATTCAAAGAAGAACTCGACTTACGGCTCAAAGTATCTGCTACAACATTTGCCTTCCCTGGGTGATAACTAATCGTCACATCATAATCTTTGACAAGCTCTAACCACCGTCTTTGTCGCATATTGAGTTCTTTCCGAGAAAACAAATACTTCAAACTCTTGTGGTCCGTGAAAATTTCACACTTTTCGCCATATAAGTAATGTCTCCATATTTTCAAGGCGAAAACCACAGCTGCCAGCTCCAGATCGTGCGTAGGATAATTTTTCTCGTAGTCCTTCAACTGGCGAGAAGCATAGGCTATACCTTTCCACGTTGCATCAGCACTGCACCGAGGCCCTTCTTCGACGCATTGGTATAAACAACAAAATCCTCTGAACCACTGGGCAATGCAAGTACAGGAGCTGACGTCAACTTATCTTTCAACTCTTGAAATCCACTTTGGCATTCATTGGACCACTCAAACTTCACAGTCTTCCTCGTCAGATTGGTTAACGGCAGGGCAATCTTGGAGAAATCTGAAATAAAACGACGATAATAACCCGCCAAACCAAGAAAACTGCGTACTTCTGATACAGTGGTAGGGATAGGCCATTTCTGAATCGCCTCGATTTTCACTGGATCAACCGCTATACCATCCTTCGAGACAACATGGCCTAAGAAAGAAATCTGCTCCAACCAGAACTCACATTTCTTCAACTTAGCATACAACCGCTTCTCTTTCTACAACTGAAGAACAACTCTGAGGTGCTCTGTATGAAGCTCTCTGGTCTTGGAATAAGTCAATATGTCATCAATGAAAACAATGACAAAGCTATCCAAATACGGCTTGAACACTCGGTTCATCAGATCCCTGAAGACTGAAGGAGCATTAGTCAGACCAAACGACATAACAAGAAATTTTTTAATGACCGTACCTGGTTCGGAACGCCGTCTTAGGGATATCAGACTCCCTAACTTTCAACTGATAATAGCCAGATCGCAGATCAATATTCGAAAACACTGTAGCCCCTTGCAGTTGGTCAAAAAGATCATCTATCCGTGGTAACGGATATTTATTCTTAATCGTCACTTTGTTGATCTCTCTATAATCAATACACAGCCGCAAAGACCCATATTTGTTCTTGACAAATAGAACCGGAGCTCCCCAAGGCGAAGAACTCGGCCGAATGAAACCTTTATCCAAAAGATCCTGCAACTGCGTCTTCAACTCTTTCATCTCTGTCGGGCCATTCTATACGGAGCCTTGGAAATAGGAACCGTACGTGGAACTAGATCAATCACAAACTCCACATCTCTGTCCGACGGCAAACCCGGCACATCATCCTCAAAAACATCAGGGAACTCTCTCACCACATCAATATCATCAATATTTAATTTCACAATTCTATCCACATCCACAATCAAAGCCAAAAACCCATCACAACCTCTAAACAACAACTTCTTAGCCTCAAGACATGAAATAAAAGGAAGGACCAGCGAAGTACCTGCACTGGCGAGCATACTTTCCCTATTGCCATCATCTGCAAATTTCACCATCTGAGCAACGCAATCAATCACTGCACGATAGGTTGATAGCCAATCCATGCCAAGTATAATATCAAACGCAACCATCGGAATAACAATCAAATCGGCAAAAACCACTCGCTCATCAATTTGAACAGAGCACGCATACACAATAGATGTCGGGCACAACACATCCCCCGAAGGCAATAAAACATTAAACTGGAGGGGAAGAACAGAAGGAACTATACCCAAAGTTCTCAAAAATAGTTCAGACATAAAAGAATGAGTAGCACCTGTATCAATCAATGTCGTAACTACTCTGCCTGAAATTAAAACAGTGCTAGAGATCACAGAAGAATCATGGTTTATACCTTCCTTTGTCATGGTGAAGATGCGACCCTGCACCTTCTCTTTACTCTCTCCTCTTGGACAATCCTTGGCAATATGGCCTGCAGTACCACATCGGTAAAAAGTATGAGTACCAAATCTGCACTCTCCCCTATGATGCCTACTGCACTTGGGACACAATGGCTTCTCAGGATCAAATGGAACTGCCGGTGGTTTAGGACTCGACTCTAACTTGCCTTTCCCTTTGAAATTGCCCTTTCCTCTTTGGTTCGAACCCTGGCCTCTTTGCACAATGGCCTACTGCCTCGCTTGTCTCTCTCTGGCAATGTCTTTCTCATCTTGCTTGGCCAACAAAGCCTTAGCCACAATCTCTTTTAATGTCACAGCCTTCGACATGTTAATGTCCCTTCTGATTTCTGCTCTAAGGCCTCTAATGAAATGAGCACCTGTGTCTTTGTCATTGGAAGCAATATACGGGCAAACAGATAGCCCTCCTCGAATTTCAAAATGTACTCATCAACATTCATACCTCCTTGTCGAAGCTCCAATAACTCAGTCACCTTCCTAGCACGAAGTGCGTCTGGGAAGTACTTGTCATAGAAAAGATCAGTGAACTCTGACCACTTCAATGCCAGAACATCCACACTAACCTTGGTAGCATTCCACCAAATGCGTGCAGCCTTGACTAACATGAACACTGCACATCCAACTCTGTCTTTGTCGGCATAGTTGAGATGATCAAAAATAGTATCGAGTGCCTCTATCCACTCTACTGCCACCAACAGATCAGTGCTTCCTGCAAATTCAGGCGGATCCATCCTCTTGAAAGCAGTAAAGATCCCATCAGTACCAACTGCTTGTGCCACTTGGCCTCTCACTCGACCTTTACCTTGATCTGTACCTTGCAAACGTAGTAACTGTTGGATTTGCTCACTCTGGACCTTAGCTTGCTTTTTCAATAACTTGCCAAACTCATCGACAACTCTAGAGGAAGAACTATCCTCACCCTCTGCAGCTTTCCTCTTAAGAGGCATAACTCCTACAATGTGCTCACACAATACATATCAATAGATAACAATGAATAGATGTAGAAGAAGACATACCCGGACTGTTGAAAGTAGACGAAGTCATATGCATTGGTCCGAAGAACCTAGCTCTGATACCACTAAATGTAACGCTCTGATCGGTTTTAATAAAATAGCAGCGGAATTTAAAATTTTCTAAAAAGAAAGAAGGATTTAAAAATACATGTCAATGTATAATCAAAATTATATACATGATCAATCAAATGATACAACAAAAATACAAAATATCATTTTTGTGATCATGTCAAAAATGCTAGCAAAATAACTTCTTCCTTCCTTCTCTATATGCATATGACTCCGGCCCACAATCAACGTCCCGGCCCGTCGCTCTTATCTGCATCACATGAAATAACTGAAATGTGTATAAAACTCAGCAAGTGGAACTCTTACATAGCAATGGATACATATATCATACTCTGTAAAACATGGCTTTGAAATCATTAAATACCATCAACTCTGAAACATGAATATCATAGTATGAATAACAATAACGATGGTATTTCTCTTTTCTCTGTTGGATTGATATCTATATAGTATCTCTGTTTCTGTACCTATATCCCATCGACATACATCGATAACTCTGAGGGATATAAGCCTATGGTCGTTGATCAACTAATTGCATGCAATCTATAACTTTGTATCTATCAATCCAATAAATCATTTAAACTCTCTCTTTGGCAATAAATCAAACACTTTGAAGACTATTTTATCTTGTATTCCCTTTTTCACAATTGAGACATAAAAATGCCTCCATAATATACAACAAAGTGTATCAATACATAACATGAATCAAATGAAGGGAATAGCACATTAAAACCATTGAAACACCATACATATATTATCATGTGAGCACAAGGAATGAAATTCCACTTACAAACAATAGAAACCTTGATTCTATACTCTTGGTTGAATTCCTACAACAATAAACCATAAATTACACCATCAACATCTCAATAATCATAAACCAAATCAATTAATCCATAACACCAACACCAACACCAAACCCATGATTTCACCCAACACCAAAACCAAGAAATAACCAAACCAAAAGCTTACCTTAGCTTCTAGAACCAACAAGAATCTTGATTACACCACAAATCACCAACTAGGAGCTTGAATCAAAGAAATGAAAAGAAGAAATAAAGAAAAATTAGTCTCCCCAAGAGCTGCAAACCGAGAAGAACCGATAGAAATGAGAGAAATGAGCCAAACACATCAACTTATATCACTTAAAACTCGAAACACGCTTCTACTGTTCATGCACCGCGGGTGCGCTACCTTCCTCACCGCGGGTGAGGTGTGCCTTCGGCAACACAACCAAAAATTCTAAAACTGACGACTGCGGGTGCGGTACAAAACTTACCGCGGGTGCGGTGCCTCCACCGCGGGTGCGGTAACTATCACACCGCGGGTGCGGTGTCTGTTCGGCAATCCACCAAAAATGCTGCAATAAAGACCGCGGGGGCGCTGCTCAAATTACCGCGGGTGCGGTCTGGTCTCGGCCAAAACAAACTCTTATGCAACTAAAATCGAATCGCAACGCTGATACAATACAACTACCATCAACTAATATCAACAATGCCACAAAACAATAATAACCAACAATACTATGACCCATAATCACAACTCTTAACATCTAAACCAAATAATCCATAAACATACGAAAACTTAAACCGTACCGTACACCAGGCTTGGCTATTACAATTTAGCTCAATTGGTACCAAGTCTATTTGAACTTTGTACTTATGCCAGGAGGTCATGGGTTCGAGACTTGGGGAGGTATCAATCCACCAACCTGGTGTGGAGAGTCCTATGAGTAACCCGTACGACACCTATGGAAAGCCCGTGAGGGAAAATGCCCCTTTGAGGGAGCCCAAGATCGGGATAGCCTTGGGTCGATCGGGGCAGTGGGTCATATGGGCGGTCCACTGGGCCTGTAATGGGTCGTTACATCTCCTCAGTCCCAATTAAACTTGCCTTCAAGATCCTCGTTTGCGAATCACAACTTACAACGACCTATGGTGATTTAGTTCCATTTTACTATAACCTTTAATTTTCGAATTTTCTCCAAATTCCCACCATTAGAAATAGATTTCCAAACTTATCGTATCTTACTTTGTTCATACTATAACCAAGATGTTCTAAATATTCTTCACGACTAAATCATCGAAAATTCCTATCATTTAAACTATTCAATTCTTACTTATTACTAAACTAGTCCCCAAATTCCTTAACAAATTGCAAATTTAATTCCTAATTTTCTCAAAAATAATCCAATTGGTCCTAAATTTCAAAAATTCTACAATTAACACATAAGTTTTTGGCATTCCTATTTCCATTTTATAGGTTTCCCTTAGCATAACATTCAATAATCTTAAGATTATTAGACCCAAAATCAAATCTCGTAACCAATCTTGCCTTTCCATCAAGACCTAAAGTCCCAAATTATACACTTTCATACTTCTAAAGATCATCACAGTATTCGAATAATTATTCCTTATGTGAAATTCCCAAAAATTAACTCAACTAGTATCAACAAATAATCAGTATTTTCTTAGAAATCTACATGTCTCAAAAAGCATTCATAATCTTCGCGATTAATTTATGATCCAAAAATTATAACATCAGTACTAAAACCCAAAAATCAATATAGTCAAATCATTTTCAACTTTTTCTAAAGCCCAATAACCAAATTCTTAAACATGTCTACTTCCACTACGAAGCCAGTATGCATGAAAATCATAATAATTTTATTTCACCACGGGACATGCATAAAAGTACTAAAGCATATATGTGTATATATATGCTTTAAAATACTTTGCACCATTTTAAAAATAAAACATCCAACTATATTTGAAAATCCAAAAGAAATAGTTAAAAGCATAAAATTGTCAAACGTTTTCAACTCCTAACTTAGCAATATTACTAAAACTAACAACCTCTCAAAAACTACTCAAAAGCAATATCAAGGTCGTAAAAATATCTTTAACATCAACTTAAACCATAAATCATAAATATAAGTCAAGTGCGAAAAACTAGCGCTGGTCCTCGGGTTATGTGCACATTCAGTCCAGTCAGATCAACCATCAAGACCTTCATTATCATTATTATCATATACACCTGCATCGATCACACCTAGTGAGTCTAAAGACTCAGAAAACCATATTCTTGATAACAAATAATACGTATACAGATCACATGCAACAGTGAAAATATTTTTACGTAAAATAACATTTTCATAATCATGCATAAATTTAAACATTTTCCATATCAACATAAACATATTTATATTCATATGATCATAAAAATATTCATATTCATCATATACATATACATATTCCTTTTTCGTTGAATTCATATCATTAATTGTGACTTTTGTATTCGTATTAGGGGCGATGGATCAATCTACATGTACCACAATACTGGGCGGCGAGTACATCAGCGACACTCTCACCCGTCAACTGAGCCTTGGCCTTACGTATTCACATATCATCTTATTCGTATTATTCACAATTACTTCACTTACTTAGACATTTCATATTTTCATCACTTTATAAAATTCATGCATATAATAATCATTTTTCTTTTAAACCAAGCGTGCAACATGTCTTTTAGCATTAACGTTTCATCATAAAATTTCATAAACATTTAAAATAATATTTTAACATATAATACAGCATTCAGGGCACTGCCAGGATGTCTACTAATTTCCGGTGTAAAATTATCGTTTTACCCCTATAAGCATACTTTTTCGTATTTATCCTTAGACCTCAGAACGACGTCCCAAACAATCTCAAACTTATCTTAATACCTTAAAACACTAACATAAATATTTCTTAGGCTTAAACTTATGCCCTCGACTAATTTCCCAAATTTTTTTTTAAAACTTAGACGTACATCCCAATTTTGACTCGTATGGACTAGAAGCTTAACCAAACTTGAACCAAAGTTTAATAACACTTAAATAACCCATATTCGGTCCAAATAAAGCCAATTATAACCCTTGAACAAGCCTAAAACCTTCGTGGAAAATTATGCTCATTATTTGAAAACCCTAATCTATCCTACCATGGTTTCCTTAAAGCCTAGGCTATAACCTTCACGTTCATACCCTAACCAACCATTCTAGGACCTAGACCACACCCTAGGGACCCTACTGGAACGAGATTATAATGCCTAGAACCTCCAGCCCTAAGCCGCTTCCCTTCATGCACTATACGCCCCAAAAATGGCGTGGAGCCTATATGCCCCACGTCCAGCACTTGCACCGCCCATCTAGGACCATGACTAGCCTCCCTTAGGACCCTTGAACACCTCCCAAACATCATCTAGCAGCCTCCCTTGCCTATGATGAAAAACGCAAACCTAACCCATAGAAACCCAATTTTCGTTCATCCTCTTACCCTAACTTTTCCAGACTTTAGACATACACCTAGGGACCCTTAAACATGTGGAAAAACATCCCTTCAAATAACTCTACCATGGCATCCCCTTTGTGCATCATTATAAAGAGTTTTAAAAAAGAAAACTTTAGTTTTATGCATAATAAGACATAAAAACAAAATACAAGGTAGTGTTTCATATTTTCCATGCAAACATGCATCAGACATATAATATAGTGTGATAGATGAGAAAAAGAAGATTAAGGCGTGTTTTTGCGTTTAAAACTCTCGAAGTACGACTGCCGTAGCGGTGAAAGTCGGCAACGAACGGAGGACGATTTCTATTTTTTTCTACGTACCCTTTCTCTTGTCAAAACCCCACCAAAAACCCACCTTGGGATACAAGGGAGTCGAGTGATCATTTTTGGAACGAAGAACGAGGAAGAAAAGCGAAGAACGAAGGAGGAAAAAATATTCAAAACTTTTTTGCCCCAAGAACTAAAAGTCTCGGCAGATTCCTTCCTTCACTTTTCAATTTACGTAACTTTTATTGTGTGTTTCGGTGTGTTGTAGGTGTTTAGGTTTGTGTGTGTATTTAGGTGTTTGTGACTCTTTTAAAAAGAATTTTAAAAGGTTTTCTAAACACTTAATTATTGGGCTGAATTAACCCTATCTTTTTAAATAATTAATTAGGCTCATTTAGATTTATAAAATTATTAGGCTTCAAATTAAAAGATTTAAAAATATCTATTTACATAAAAATCCCTTATAAATTACATAAAATACATAAAATTTTTTACTCCCACTATTTAATTAAAATTTGACCTTAAAAATGTTATAATTCTTTAAAATATTTAAAATAAATATTTTCTTAACTAAAAATGTAATGCCGGAATTTTTTTTAAAAAAAAATTTTAGATCTTTAAATTATTTTAAAGATGTTTATGTCAGTTTGTGAACAACAAATTATATATCCTCTAAAAATAGATTTCGTCCTCGAAATCAAATCATCAATTTCAAGTCTACGATATAATGAACAATACTGAAAATAAGACCGAGAGTAGAAGCATACTTCATTTGAAAAACTTCGGATATTTTTGTCTCATTTTGTCTTCTAATTCCCAAGTTGCCTCCTCGACACCATGTCTATTCCACTGTATTTTAATCAACGGTATCAATTTATTTCTGAGTTGGTTATCTTTCCTGTCTAGAATCTGAATCGGTCTCTCAATGTAGCTCAAAGTCCTATCTAACTCAACCTCGTCGGGTGGAAGTACATGAGAAGGATCTGGATGATATTTCGGCAACATAGACACATGAAAAACATCATGAACACCTGATAATGCAGGAGGAAGAGCTAATCTATAATCCAAATCACCAACACGTTCCAAAATCTCATATGGATCTATGAATCTCGGTGATAATTTTCCTCTCTTTCCAAATCTAACTGTACCACGGAAAGGAGATATTTTCAGAAAAACTACGTCACCTTTCTCAAAAATCAATGGTCGTCTCCTGATGTGCGCATACTTAGCCTGCCTATCCTGAGTAGCTCGCATACGACTCTGAATCAATTTCACCTTCTCTGTCATATCTCTTATCATATCAGGTCCTACAATTGCTGCTTCAGATAAACCGTCCCAATACAAAGGAGATCGACACTTCCTACCATGTAGTGCTTCAAATGGTGACATTCCAATTCTCACTTGATAACTGTTGTTATAAGAAAACTCGACAAGTCGTAATGAATCCTGTCAACCAATACCAAAATCCATCACTACAGCTCTCAGCATATCCTCTATTGTCTGAATAGTACGTTCTGATTGTCCGTCTGTCTGAGGATGATATGCTGTACTCAAATGCAAACGAGTACCAAGGGCCTCTTGTAAACTCTGCCAAAAATGAGAAGAAAATCTAGGATCACGATCTGATACAACGGACTTAGGCACACCATGCAATCTTAAAACTTCTCTGATGTACAATCTGGCCATCTGATCATGCCTATATGTCATCTGATAAGGAATGAAAGATGAAGACTTGGTTAATCTATCAACGATAACCCAAATTGAATCGCAACCCCTCGACGACCTCGGCAATTTCGTGACAAAGTCCATGGTGATATGATCCCACTTCCATTCTGGAACCTTAAGTCTATGCAAAAGACCTCCTGGTTGCTTTCTTTCTGCTTTCACTTGTTGAAAATTCAAACAACGGGATACAAATTCTGCTATGTCAGATTTCATTCTTTTCCACCAAAATTGTTTCTTCAAGTCATTGTACATCTTTTTACTTCCAGGGTGAACACTGAACTTACTGTAATGAGCATCACGCAAAATCTGTATCCTCAATTTTGAAATATTAGGAACTACAATACGATCATTCACAAACAAAATAACTTGATCTGACAAGTTCAAGTGATTTTTGAATGCTTTGATCTAGCCTTTGGGCCTCTCTAATTTTTACAAACAACTCTGGCTCTGCCTGAATCATAAATACTCTTACAGGTTGAGTATCTACCACAAAATCCAAACCAGAAAGACAACATTCTTCTACTAGATCAGATACACTGCTAGTGATCAAGGACATATTGTATACTTTTCTGCTCAGAGCATTGGCTGCTGCATTCGACTTGCCTGGATAATATTTTATCTCGCAATCATAGTCTTTCAACAAGTCTAACCAACGCCTCTGTCTCATGTTCAACTCCGCTTGTGAAAAGAGGTATTTCAAACTCTTATGATCAGTGAATATCTCAAATGTCTCCCCATACAAGTAGTGACGCCAAATCTTTAAGGCAAAAACCACTGCTGCTAGTTCCAAGTCATGCACTGGGTATTTAGACTCATGTGGCTTCAATTGTTGTGAAGCATAAGCAACAACACGGCCATGCTGCATTAATACACAACCCAGTCCTTGATGTGAAGCATCAGTGTGCACTGTAAATCCTCCTACACATGATGGAATAGTCAGAACTGGAGCACTAGTCAATCTCTGCTTAAGTTCCACAAAACTAGCCTCACATGCCGGTGACCAAATAAATGGTACATTCTTTTGTGTCAGCTGCGTAATTGGCCTTGCAATCTGTGAAAATTCTTCAATAAATCTGCGATAATAGCCTGTCAAACCCATAAAACTACGTACCTCAGGAACTGATGTCGGTCTAGACAAATTGATGAGTGCCTCAACTTTACTCGGATCAACTGATATACCAGCACTTGAAATCACATGTCCAAGGAAAACCACTCTATCCAACCTAAACTCGCATTTGGATAATTTAGCATATAAATTTTCAGTTCTCAAAATTTGCAAAACAGCTCTCAAGTGCTCGGTATGCTCAAATTCATATTTTGAATAAATAAGAATATCATCAATGAAGTTCTCAACAAATTGATCTATATACCGTTGAAACACATGGTTCATCAAATCCATAAATACCGCAGGCGCATTGGTCAACCCAAAAGGCATAACCAAAAATTCAAAATGTCCATACCTGGAACGAAAAGCAGTCTTAGGCATATCTGCCTCTCTCACTCTTAACTGATGATATCCGGATCTTAAATCAATCTTAGAATATACTGAAGAATCCTGCAACTGGTCAAAAAGATCATCAATCCTTGGCAAAGGATATTTATTCTTTACTGTAGCTTTATTCAACTGTCTATAATCGACACAAAGCATCATAGACCCATCTTTCTTCTTCACGAATAAAACCGGAGCACCCCAAGGTGAAACACTTGGTCTTATATATCCTTTAGCCAATAGATCCTCAAGTTGTTCCTTTATTTCCTTCAGTTCAATTGGCGCCATCCTATAAGGAGCTCCAGAAATAGGCTGTGTACCTGGCATCAACTCAATGTTTAACTCAATCTCTCGGACTGGAGGAAATCCTGGAATTTCATCTAGAAATACATCTGAAAATTCGCTAACAATTGGAATATCTTCCAATTTAGACACTGACCTTGAAATATCAATTGCAAAAAACAAGAAACATTTTGCTCCTTTCTGCAACAAACGAGTCATGGACAAAACAGATATCAAAGGAATCTTAGCTCGAGAACATTTACCATAGAACGTCCAGTGATCTGTCATATCTGGCCGAAACTTAACAATCTTATGAAAACAGTCTACAGTAGCCTTGTATCTTGTCAACATGTCAATACCAACTATGCAGTCAAAATCAAACATCTCCAATAGAATACAATCAAGCTCAATGACATTATCCTCATAACGAAATTCACAACCACTTATCATTTCAGCTGACCTCATCACTTTTCCCAGTGGAGTAGAAATAGATAATATAGATGATAATGGCATAGAATGCAACGAATGCAATGTGACAAAGTGCTCAAATATGAAAATATGTGATGTACCAGCATCCATCAAAACATAAGCAGGATAACCAGACAGAAAACAAGTACCTGCAATGACATTATTTGGAGCATTATGTGCCTCATCCTCAGTGAGTGCAAAAACTCGAGCCTGCTGTCTAGGTGGTTGTCCTGCCCTGTGGCTACCACTCTGTTTGTTCTGATCTGATCGGTTTGACTGCTGATAGGAATGAACTGTATGGGTCTGGAGGTTCTCGTGAGGTGTCTGTCTCGATGTTCCCCCACTCGGAGATATATCACTGCTACGGTTAGAACACACTCGAGCACAGTGTCCCACCTGGTTACACAAGTGGCAAGCTCCTGAGACTCCTCTACACTGATCGGTATAATGTCTACCACCACACTGACCACAAGTCGGGCCTGAATAACCAGTGCTCTGAACTGAACCAGACTGTCTCGATCCACTAGAACTCGAAAAATTACTGCCACGCCTCTTAAATTGCTTGCCTCTAGCCCGAAACTGTTCTCTTATGTTGCCACTGTTACCACCACTATTACTCTGTCTGAATTGATGTTGATACTGACGTTGTTGGGGTCGTTGCGAATATTGAGAACCTCTCTGCCTAATGATTCCACTTTCAGCTCCCTTGGCTCGATCAACAGCCTCAGCAAACGTGTTAGGCCTTCCGGTATTAACCAAGGTAAAGATATCAGGGTTAAGACCATTTATGAAATGTGATCGGCCTTAGCTTCTTCATCGGATGCTACATGAGGAGCAAATCTCAGTAAATTCGAGAACTTAGCAACATAGTCCTCAATATTCAGATTTCCCTGCTTTAAATTTGAAAACTCGGCTCCCCTATCTTTCCTGTAAGAGGTAGGAAAGAAACACTGATAAAATTTAGATTTAAAAATATCCCAGGTAACAATCGTACCTCGACCCTCTAAAGCTTTCTTTGTCATGATCCACCAACTCTTAGCAACATCTAATAACTGGTGAACAACTAATTTGATTCTACGATCATCTGAAAACTCAAGAGATTCAAATAATTGATCCATATTCTCCAACCAGTTCTCACACTCTAATGCATTCTCGGTACCCTTCAACATCAGTGGGTGAAAAGACTGAAATCTGGCTAACAGTATCTCCATCGGAGTCAGAGTTATATCCATCTGAGTATGAGTAGCACTGCCTTGATCTTGTGCCACTGGTATGTTCTGTCTAGGTCTACCACGACCTCTACCTCGAGTAGCCATGTCTGATATACAATATATCAACACATATAAAATGACAATATCATAATCATCTCAATCTTGTATCAATCATCTCTAGCTCTCGAGACTCAACAATCTCAAAAATCTCAAATAAACCTCCACAATATATTATCTCAATTATGATCATGTATTTCACATTACAGCATAGTGAAAATGCTAGCAAAATTATCACATGATCAAGAAATTCGAACTGACTCCATCTACCCTGTTCCCAAATATCTTACGCTCTGATACCACCTAATATGGGGCCCCAGATCTGATATCTAATACTAATAATTATAAATGTAACAAACCAAATGATTTAGTAAAATATATATAATTTGTTGTTCACAAACTGACATAAACATCTTCAAAATAATTTAAAGGTCTCAAATTTTTTTTATAAGTTTCAACATGCCAAAATAAACTAGTGGCCAAATTAATCCAAACATCATCAAATAGCTCCTAAGACCCGAGAATTCCACTCTAACTCGCATCTCCTCACCTGGAGCTGGACTCTGGCATCCCAAGCCTCGCCTCAACTACCATCAAGCACATGAAAACAAGAGGTAGCCGACGTGCCGGTGAGTATAAAACCAGTATGATACAATCAATAATATATGAAAATTTAATTTCACATAATTCATATAAACTCATAAAGATGCAATATAATGCAATGTATGATCAGAAGCTATGGACTGTCAATAAATCTCAATATCAAGTGAATCATCTGGTCATAGGGTACCCAAGGAAAGAGAATCCCCCAGCAACATCCACTGACTCGTCCGCTCGGGGTGGTTTGCTGTGTTCTACAATCCCAGGACTATGGTGCGCCTATAGAGAGTATTCAGGCTATAGCAGCGACCTTCGCATACACTATGCCAACTCAACTATAGCCCCATACGTCCAACAAATCAATAAGTCAAGGCGACCTCCGCCATATCAAATCTGAATCGAAAAGTGGCTCAATATGAAATGTAATGATGCATTTCAATCTCATCAAGTCAATATCATAATAAGCTCATCTCAAAAGATCATTCATCAACAAATCACAAGTAATTCATCAAGCCATCGAATTTTCAATTTAAAATAAAAATGATACTTTTACCTCGTATGTTACCGACCGTAAAATACCTTTCAAATATTACCAAAAGAAGATCGAAATGTGTAGTTGAAAAGTCTTGAACCTCTGAATTCTATTATAACTCAAGAACTCGGATCATTTATCAAAACAGAGCAATTTCTGTACAAAATTCATAATTAATTCAATACTTCTTCAAATCAAGATCCGCAAATTGGATATGCAAGAAAACTCAATGACAACAATTCTTCTTCCCAAAATTTTGTCAAATAAAGTCATTTACTCAGTCGTTCATAATCAGAAACATACAACATAATTTTCGAAATTCTGCATGAGTACAAACCTGGCATAGTTTAGTTTTTCGAGCATAACTCCCTCAATACTCAATGGAATCAAGCCCATTTTTTATCATTTCGAATACAAGACAATGTTCTATAACTTTCATTTGAACACCAAATCCCGAATCTCAACCGATTAATAGGAGAATTTGAATAAACAGAAGGAATGTACACAAACTCGGGATTCTAGACCAGGTTTAGTAAATATAGCATATCTCTTTCATTTCTTCATGGAATTGAGTGATTCTTGAACCAAATCGAAGCTAACTTGATTGTCTACAGGTTTGATGAAGACCATATCTCCAAAATCCAAACACAACTATCCCATATACTCGAAATACAGAAGGTATAAAAACCGTTCTTTCACAGAAACAAGAAATCATGCTCATATCCATTTCCAATTCAAACCAACTCAAATACAACATCTTCAACATCATAATATCTCAAATATCAACTCAAATATCAATTCTAAAATTCAACCCATTTCCAAACTTTAATAAAAATGGGAAATGCTTACATCATCTTGAAGATCTTGAAGAGATGATCACAAATCTATCCTTATATCAAAATTTCCTTGAGCAAATCTCCCTTAGATTGAAGAATAAATGTAGAAATGGAGAGGAGATGAAGGTTTCGGTGGAGGAGAAGGAGGAGAAATGATTGGAGGTGGTGAAAGTTGACTTAAATATTCATTTTTTGCGTCTGTAGCGCCGCAGCGCCACTTTTCAGCGCCTCAGCGCCAAATATGCGAAAAACTAGCGCCTAGGCGCTACTATTCTAGCGCCGCAGCTCTTGAACAGTACCCATGCACAGTACCGTGAACAGTACCCGTGAACAGTAACTTTTTTTTAAAAAAATTTTTTTTTTTCAAATTTTTTTCTTTTTTTTTTAAAAATTCGGGGATGACAAAAAATAAAAATTTAGCTCTCAAATTTTTAACAACTTAATAGCCTCCTGTCCTCCATGTCCGGCAACCACCGATATTCGTCTGAGAATCTTTAAGTTATGCAATCGAGCCCAAATTACAGAATTAATCATTTAGTCACTCAAAATATATAATTCATGCATTAGAAATCATTTAATTAAAATATCGTAGCAATTTAATAATTATTATACACGCGGTCTGCGTGAACTGATTTTTGGGAGTTTCAAATTAAATCTAGTTTGTTTTAAAACCAAGCAGAAAATACTCGAAGTAATATTTGTTAAGAAAGCTGGTAAATTTTAAGATCTTTTAACTTGTGTAAACTTGTTAACAGAAATAAGGGGAAACAGTTCGAGCTTGTATCAATTCAGTTATAGTGAGAACTAAATTGATATCAGCTGAACTAATCAAATCAGTTTAAAACAAAAGTTAAGCAGTTAAATACACAAGATATGTTTACGGATGTTTGGAAACTTCAACTGCTCCTACGTCATACCTTCTACCACCTCGGGTAGGATCCTCTAGAAAACATTGATTTATACAACACCTTGAACAAACTCACTCAACTTAGGACTTACACCACTATCTAACTGAACTCCTAGCCTAGACTTAAGGCAGCACCTTCCAGCCAACACTTTTTTAACTTCTATGTGTTGAAAACTACATACACAAGTTTTACGTCTTTGTGCAAGACTGTATTTGAGTGGTGGTGTGTGTGTGTGAGAACTGATATCTGAAAACCAAACCGAAAGGTGTTCTCACACACTGAGGGAAATAAGCTTCTTTTGTAAGCTGATATAACTTTAAGTGTTCCCTCAACTAGGCTGATTGCTTCTTTGTAAGTTGATAAGCAATAAGCGTGCCCTTTTTTTTTCTCTCTTGGTTTTCAACTTATTGTTGTTGATGTTCTTGATCTGTATTTATAGCAGCAATAGGACCGTACATCAAGACTCGTCACATATGATCGTTGCAGTTTGAATGCGTTCCATGAAATTTGTGTCTCGAATTTTTCGACAGCCATTTTGAAACGTTTTTTCTTTAAACTTTGCTGCAACATCCATTATTGTACTATTGATAGTACAATTTCTTTCCCTTAATGCGCGCTGCTGGATTCCACCTTTGATAAGCTTGTTGTGTTCTGTAAACTGATTAACTCCAAATTGATTCTTTCAAATAATCAGTTGAACTGGTCTTTAACTGGTGAGGTGAAATTAGTTGAATCGTCATCACAATTGATTTCACTGATTCAGTTGGGCTCTTCATCAGTTTAACACTTCATCAGCTGGTCGGGCTTCTGAAGGTCTTCTGCTGAACCACATATCAACTGGACAATCAGTTGAACTGCTCTTGATACTTCAGTTGTACTTGTTCATTTTGAGTGATCGGTTGGCGCTTTCAGTTTGCATCTCAATGATTCAGTTTTGGCTTGGTAACTTATTAGTTCGAAGCCTGATCATTTTCAGCTTCCTGCGCACTTATGTAAATCATTAGTAACAAAATAAAAAGTTACATTAACATCAAAATCAAGATTTCGAACATGAAATATTCCACACATAGCCAGTGAGTAGGGTGGTAAACTGTAGGCGCCATGAAAGGTAATTTGAGGATGTCAACTTCAATTTTGCTTGTGAAGCAATATTAAACGATATGATGGGTCGTGATGCTGTGATATTGGCATTTCTGCTGACACTACGTGTGACTTCAGAAAAGGAGTCAAGAGTCGGTGAAGACATTGGATAGGCTTTGTGTAGTATAAAAACAAATGGAGGAAAAATGAAAGAGAAGCAGTGAGTTTTGTTTGCTAAAACTTGATTGGAGCTTGAGCTAGTGGCTCTGATACCATAAAGAGGTTAAAAGAAATTATATAATCATATATTTCATTAGTTGAAGGATACACGAATATATACACCTATAGAATTCTAAAATAGTGTTGGTCCTAAATTTTATATAGACCCAAATTGATAGAGCCCAAGCACAAAAAAGTAAATAATTGTGAAGCAAAGATAAGCCCCATAATTTAAATCTGTTTCACCAAATCAAGGAGCACTTAAGCTGGAAAAGAACGTGGGAAAAATCGTGGGCAAGATTGTGCGATCATGGTAGAGTGGAGAAAACTGCACAGTAGTCAGAAGAAAAAGAATCGGCCGACACAGAGAACACAAACAACAATCTCTCGCACAACTCCAGGCAACTCTCTGCATGATTATCATAAATTTATTCAAGCTTTTCATGCTTTTCCAGTCATATTTTAGCATCTTATCACATATTCTATCATTATTTTGTTATATTTTTCATGTTTTTGTGATTACCTATTGATTTATTGATACACAATCATGTTGGGAGTTTATTTCATCAATTTATATTGTTTTTCTTTCGTTTTGGTGTTGTATTAGTTTAGGAGACTATAACAAACAGTGAAATTTAGTGTCCATAATAGTTGTGTTTTTTAGAAGTTAGATTTTCAATTTTTTACACTAATCGGTGCATTTTTGAACCTGACACGCCCACAAATCAAATATTGTGCAATAAATTTTTGGCACGCCCAGTGGGACACCATTATGCCGCAAAGAAGGAAAGAAAACGCCAATCAAGGGGATGGGGAGCCTCAGCCAAGCCAAGAAGAGGTTCACGCTCTGTTGACAGAGCAGCCAGCTGCTAAAGAGCCGATGAGGCAGTTGGATTTGCATCCGAGTAATGTTCCAGAGGCGTATGCTCATATTTCAAGCCGTTTGGTTGAAGATTTGATTGCGATGAAAATTGAAGAAATATCATAAGCGTTGTCCAAGGCTGTGTTTGAGTTCTTGAAGACATTATTGGGTAAACCGAACCAGTCAACCAACAAAGAGCAGAATGTAAATAAAAAAGAAGGGAACCAGGGAAGCAACCATGTTCAGGGAAGTAACCAAGTCTATGAATTTGACTAGGGAATAGGAAACTCACGGGCTCGTAATGCCCACCGCCCAGAGTTCACTCTCTCGAGTCAGCCAGAAAGAAGGTATACACCACCTCACAGGAGAGAAGAGACCTTTGGGGGGAGAGCCCAGTCATATTCACGTGCTCATGGAGTAGGGAGCTCGAAACAACCAGTTACTCAAGTGTATAGCGTGACAATTCCTCTGTACCAACCAAGAGCTTATGATGACATATCATACATAGATTATCCAGGAGTAGATGGGGGCTTCCAAGGAGGTAATGTTGGTTTAAATCCAGGGTTTCAAGCTCAGGGGGCAAATTATTACCATCACCCACTCTCAGCTTGGAACATCCACGTAGATGATCCGTAAATGGTGAGAGAAACAGTTCAAGAGCTATATGGGCCGACCTTGAGGCAGATAGGCCCCCCAGAGTTCCGAAAACCTCTCCATACTACATAGATGTCAATAACTCGTATCCAGGTTTATAGAGTTCGTAATTTCAGCCTATTCTCTAGGGAGGATGGCCAACCCAGCATGGAACAGATAGCCAGATTCACCATCCAGTGCGGTGAACTAGCCAACTTAGATAACTTCAACAACTTAAAGCTGTGATTATTTCCAAATTCTCTCACAGGGACCTCATTTCTTGGTATGCCTCACTCCCCAGAAATTCAGTGATGAATTGGCAAGAGATGAAAGACAATTTCACATTCAATTCTAAAGAACAGAACCAGAAGTGTGTAATGCTGATTTATCTAGGGTCACCCAAAAGAAAGGCGAATCAGTTGAGTCTTTTATCGACAGGTTCAAAAGGATGAAGAATAGGTGCACACTACAAGAAAAATGCCATAAAAAACCGTTGTCGTAGCCATTTTAAAACTGTTGTTAAAGCCAGTGTTGTTAAATGGTCCGCTCAAAGACAACGATTTTTCACTGTTGTCGTAGCTACAATTTGCGACGGTTTTGGAAACCGTCGCAAATGAGAAACCGTTGTCGTAGCTACAATTTGCGACGGTTTTAATAACCGTCGCAAAAAATATTTGCGACAGACATCTTATATAAACCGTCGCTAATTAGCGACTGGTCTTTAAGCCGTCGCTAAATTTAGCGACAGTTTAGTATTTACCGTCGCTAAATGTAGCGACGGTATTCATGTGCAAAATCGTCTCTAATTAGCGACAGTTTATAAATTCCGTCGCTAATTTTTTAGGTAAAATAAAAAAAAATTAAGAATTTAATAAATCTGGGTTTTGAATTGGTACAATCGTGTAAGAGATAAAAAAATTTAAGTGTCGTGAAGTGATAAAATCGTATAATAGATAAAAAAATTAATTGTTTTGAAGTGGTAAAAAAATCGTGTAAGAGATAAAAATTTTAAGTGTTGTAAAGTAGTAAAATCGTGTAAGAGATAAAAATTTTAAGTGTTGTGAAGTTGTAAAATCGTGTAAGTGAGAAAATTTTAAGTGTTGTGAAGTGAATGGAAGAAAAATGAAGCGAATTTGAAGGTATTTATAGAGAGTGGTGGATGAAAATGGAGGGAAGTTTAGGCGGGATCGAATTTTTGAATTTGCGACGTTTGATTTAGGACCGTCGCTAATGTTAGCAACGGTTTAAGCTAAACCGTCGCTAACTTTAGCGACAGTTCTTAAAACTGTCGCTAATATCAAATTAGCGACGGTTGTAAATGACACTGTTGCTAACTTTAGCGACAGTTCATATATAACTGTCGTTAATTTGAAATTAGCGACGATTTAAAAGTAACTGTCGCTAATTTGAAGTGAATGGAAGAAAATGGAGGGAAGTTTAGGCGGGGTCAAGTTTTTGAATTTGCGACAGTTATATTAAAACTCTCGCAAATATTAGCAACTATTTGAACTAAACCGTTGCTAATATCAGCGACGGTAAATTTTAAACCGTCGCTAATATCAAATTAGCGACGGTTTTACATGATATTGTTGCTAACTTTAGCGACGGTTTCAATATAACTGTCGCTAATTTGAAATAAGCGATGATATAGGTAAAACCGTCGCTAAAATTAGCGACGGTTTTAGGAAAACCGTCGCTAAATAACGTTGTCTTAAACAGACGCTAATCGACAACGGTTTTAGAAACCGTTGTCGATTGTCCAAAAAAACACGCTT
The DNA here is from genome assembly GCF_025594145.1 of Primulina tabacum. Classification (NCBI taxonomy): domain Eukaryota; kingdom Viridiplantae; phylum Streptophyta; class Magnoliopsida; order Lamiales; family Gesneriaceae; genus Primulina; species Primulina tabacum. The sequence goes on from NC_134566.1 coordinate 7,741,881, forward strand.
ATAGACAACGGTTCATGAAACCGTTGTCATAAACGTTCAAAGACAATGGTTTTACAGAACCGTTGTTATTGACCCTAAAACCCGTTGTCTTTGACCCCCAAAAGACAACGGTTTTATAAAAACTGTTGTCTTTTGCTCTAAAAATTATCTACAACAACGGTTTTAGTTAAAACCGTTGTTAAAAGTTTTTTGACAGCGGTTTTAACTAAAATCGTTGTCATATGTGTGTTGTTGATTCTGAATTTTCTTGTAGTGGCAAGGTGTTTCTACATGAAACCGGATTCATGAATATGGGGCAAAAGGGGCTGGATTTTGAATTAAGGAATAAATTCCAAGGTATGGAGTTCAGAGATTTCTTTGAGTTGGCTGCCAAAGTTGCTGAATACAAAAAATTATTGCGGGAGGAGTCATACAAGAAGAGAACTGATATGGGGTCTTATTATCAAGAGGTGGGAGATGTTGTGTTGGTAGAAATTCGATCAGCTGGTTCATGTATGATTCCCCTGCTAAAAAGAAGCCAACAGAACCTGAAAAGAAGAATAGATCCCAACTCCTCAGGGCTGTGCAATACACGTTTTATGTGTCAAAAACCGATGAAGTTTTTTATTTCCTCGTAAAAGAAAAATTCATCACTTTTCCACTAGATCACAGGGTGTCACCCAAGGAATAGTTGAAAGGTCATTGTAAGTACCACAACTTTTACAATCATGCTAATAAAGCTTGTTGGGCTTTCAAGAACATTTTTGTAACGCCTTAGATTCGACGAATATCCTCATTGTACCAAGACGAGTCTTTCCACCGTGTTTATGTCCTTACTCACACACACCCTAGGAAGTTTCCTAGGAGGTCACCCATCCCAGAATTGCCTCAATTCAAGCATGCTTAACTTTGGAGTTCTTATGGGATGAGCTACCAAAAAGAAGATGCACCTTCGTGATATGAGTAGTACCAATCAAATCTTTTAAGCCCTCTTCAACTGTACAGTCCATTACATTGAACAGTCTCGAAATCCCTCTCATTCTGGTGTGGGATCGGTTCATTCATGTTCCATCCACCTAGAAGCCTGCCAGGAGCCGCTCATTGTCCGTGCAACCTCATGGCACCGGCGATCACCACCCGCCCTCTTCGGCCCCGGGCCTCACATGCCCACCAGCTTCCGCTTAGTTCGTCCCCGAACCACACCGTACTAAGAGAGCTCGGCTCTGATACCAACTGTAACGCCCCAAATTCGACGACTATCCTTACTGTATGAAGACAAGTCTTTCCAGCGTGCTTATGTCCTCACTCACACGCACATTAGAAAACTTCCCAGGAAGTCACCCATCCCAGAATTGCCCCAAGTCAATCACGCTTAATTTTGGAGTTCTTCTGTGATGAGCTACCGAAAAGAAGATGCACCTTCGTGATATGAGTAGTACTAATCAAATCTTTTAAGTTCTCTTCAACTGTACAGTCCATTACATTGAACAGTCTCGGAATCCCTCTCATTCCGGTGTGGGATCGGTTCATTCATGTTTCCTCCACCTAGAAGCCTGCTAGGAGCCGCTCATTGTCCGTGCAACCTCATGGCACCAGCGATCAACCCTCGCCCTCGTCGGCCCCGGGCCTCACAATTTTGCAAGACAGAATCAACAAGGAAATCTTGAAGTTCCCTGACAAACAAGAATCCATGGCAGTGGATGATAACCCTTTTCCCCCAATAGGTTCTGTTAATGTGAATGTGACAAATTTGAGGAATCTTCTGAATGAGAAAGAAGCCGATCCTTTGTAGTGAAAGTCAGAATAATTAAGAAATGCTGGATCCCGAAAGGTCAACTATTTGAAGCTACTGGAAGGCATAGTACTGATAGACTAAGAACAATTCAGCAGCGTTTTCCCAGAAGTGTTTGTGAATCCGCGGCTTCTATGCCGAGGAACCAACATTTATTTCTAGAAACCAGTGCTTGAGAATCAGTGGTTTAGAGGGGAGGCATCTCGCAATCATCACCAAATATACTCGGACAGGAGAAATGCATATGAAGTCGAGTCACGAAGGATGGAAATCAAGAAAAAGTCAGCTGACCAAGATTGAGAACGGTGTGTGGATGAAGTCTCAAAAGGAAAAATGATTCAGAACAGGAGAGAAAAGCCCAGGTACGTCCTTCCAGCTAGATGTGAGTTCAATGAGTCTTGGAGAGTGGGCCAACACAGAAAGTTCCCTAGTACACCGACTAGGACTCAGAAGAGACGGCTGTTGAGAGAAAGAGCTATGGATAGAAGAGAAGAGTCTGTTAAGTCGAGAGATAAAACTAGAATGGATATTTCTGTCACCAGGAATCAGGTGGGGAGTAAGTCCAAGTTTGAAAGATCGGCTACTGAGGATAAATTAGTGGACGATGATGATGATTTGTTAAGTGATGAGGATGATCAAGGAAGAAAAACAATCAATTTTTGTTTTAGAGAGTTTCACATCACTGTGGATTGTGCCACAGGGGTGGTGATACTACCAGAGAGGTTTAAATGATGGAAGAGGAGAATGGGGAGTTGATGCCCAAGAAATTAGTGCAAAAGGAAGGTCATGCAAATAAACTTCATGAAGGGAGTTCAAGAGTGATTATTAAGGAGGATCACACAAATAAGCCTAAACAAGTGATACTTGAGAAGCCTACAATGGTCATGACCAAGAACATAAGTTCATTGTACATCAAATCCCATGTGAACGGGAAGCTAGTGTCTAGGGTTTTGATTGACAACGGTTCAGCTGTGAATGTTCTTCCAGTAAGAATGTTAAAAAATCTGGACAAAATTGAAGAGGACTTGATTCCTACAGAAGTTTCGGTTGCTGTATTTACATGAGAAACAACCAAGTCCATTGTGGTATTCCCCACTGATGTTACTGTGGGAAGTATGTCGTCTTTGTGTGCATTTTTCGTGGTAAAATCGTCTACCAACTTCCAGTGTTGTTAGGCAGGGATTGGATCCATGCAAGCCAGTGCATCCCATCCTCAATGCACCAGCTGTTGTTATTCTGGAAAGAAGGCGATGTGGAGGTTGTAGAAGTGGATGGACAGCCCTTTCAAATAAGTGCAAGTGTAGTTGAGGCCATATATCACAATGGGGATTTTGGACCCATTAAAGTTCGTAGCGGTACTAAGAGAGAAAGTCCAGGGTATATGCAGACACCAACTCTAAGCTCGATGTTAGAAAGATTCCTCAAGCCTACTATTATCATGCCGCCTAGGCCAATAATTCAGCTGCTGATTTAGGAGGTTGATGATTGAGTTTGACCAAAAAGGAAAAGAGGTAGTTGCAACCTCTATATTTAAGGCGCATGTGCAGCAATTACTGAACAAATTAGAGGAAGAGGAAGCATGGGACACCTATGGAACCGAGGTTGTCCAAGAAGAAGAATACGAAAAGGATGAACTCCAAGTTGATGAATTGTTGATAGCATCATCTCAAATAGAAGATGGCCAACACGAATTACAAGACCCGTTAGAAGAAATCAACTTGGGAGAGCTTGATAATCCAAAAGTGGTGTATGTGAGTAAGCTACTGGAAGAGCAGTTGAAGCAAGATTTGATCAGTATGCTGATGGAGTACAAAGATTATTTTGCATGGAGTTATGATGACATGCCAGGGTTGGACCGGAAATTGGTCGAAAATCCACTTCCAATCAAAGAAGGTTTCAAACCATTTCAACAGCCATCTCGTCGCATGTCAAAAGAAGTCGAGTTGAAAGTGAATGAAGAAGTCGAGAAACTGTTCAAGTCCAAATTTATAAAACCAATCAGATATACTGAATGGCTTTCGAACATCGTGCCAGTCATGAAAAAGAATGGCAAGGTCAGAATATGCATCGATTTCCGAAACTTGAACTGTGCAACTCCCAAAGATGTGTATTGTAAAGCCAAAAATCAGTACACGTAAAATCCATGTATTTATTTAATTGTTAAATAATTTATTTAAATTTAAAATGATTTTTTTGTGATGCATTATTTTAGTGTTTATGTGATGCACGTTAATTGTTTTATTAAATTTCATGTTTCAGGCGATCATTCGATGCGGGATCGAGGAAAAGAGATTGTGATGATTTTGGCATATTTTTGTGGTATTTTATTTTTAAGTTAAGGTTGGGCATATTAATTAATTTAATAAGTTTCAGCATTTTAAAGCCTAAAATTATGTATTTAGTGAGTTTAGAAGTTGAAACTTTTAAAGTTGGCTTTGTACATTTTATTTTGTTAAAAAGAAGAATTTTATAAAATTAGTGTATATTTATTTTAATTAAGGAGTTGTTTAAAATTAGTGTGGGTTAGCCTATTAATCAGTATTTTTATTAGTTAAATTAGCACTAATTACTCCTAATTAAACACACACACACTTTTTCACACACTATAAATCGGCAAAACACACACAAACTATCACAATTCAGATTATATTATTTTTGAGAGGAGGAACTAGGGTTCTTTGCAAGAATAGCAGCCGCCCCTTCCATTCGATTTTCCAACAAGTTTTCGGTGAATTTTATTGCAAGAAAATAGTGCCACGTTCGTCCCAGATCAACCTCGCATCTTTCCCTGCTTCGGTGTCGTCGTTCGGTAACGTTAAAGATTTAAAGGCATGTATATTCTTTTTTTTTCCTGGGTCGATCTAGTCATATTATGTGTTGCGATGTTTTTATGCGAGAAAATAAATGTGTGATGTGTAGAAGTTTGAGCAATCATGTTTGAATCACTTTTGAAACCATTTTTGGGATCTCAAATCTCGTTTTTACTGATCTTTGAAAAACTGCGATTTTTCGGTCGAGATTTTGGGAAAACGTTCAACGTAAGAAACGTAGAACTTTTTGATACCTTCGATTTGATATAAATTCAAAATATTTTGATAATAATTGAGTGAGATATGATCATTTTTGTGGGACTGCTCAAACTGCATTTTCTGAAAAATTATGTTATTGATGTGTTCTTGAAGTTTTATTGTTGAAAGCTTTGTTGGGGATCGACGGGTGATTGTTGCTACATTTAGGTATGTTTAGTATGATGTTGTGTTGGTATTTGGTATGCCGGTTAGTGTCGATAGGCACTTGAATTCATTAGAAGCCGTAGGAAACGATTTGGGGTCAATTTTCGTGTTTTTGAGTTGTATTGTGTCATAGGGTGGATGTCGTTGTTTTGGGGTGGTTTTACGGGTTTGGATTCAAGGTTTTAGTATCCTAGGAGGGGTCTCGAGGTGTCGATTCATTGTCGGGATAATCGAGTTAGGAGAAATAAGCCTTGAGTACATGAATTTCTGTTGGTTCACGCGTACCGAGCCTGCACGGACCCGTACACGGACCCTGGCACGGGGTCCGTGCCCTTGTTTCCTTCTTAGTGTCAGTAAACCGAGCCTACATGGACCCTTCGACGGACCCTGACACGAGGCCCGTGCCTTTGTTCCCTTGGAAGTGTCAAATTTACAAGCCTAGACGGACCCCTAGACGGATCCTAGCACGGGGTCCGTGTCCTTATGTGGGGACCCGGACGCTAATTCATTTTCTTAATCATTATTAAGATTCAATATAACAATTAAGTAGTATGGGACATAAATTTTTTTTTCTTAAAATGCAAGTGCGGAAACGTAATGTATTTAATTTGATATACATGTCAACATAAAAGTACAAGTCTTGTACAACATCTCTTTTTCTCAAACTAGGGTTCAACAACTATACATCAAGTGTTGAATCCTATTCTACCTCTGAGCCCGGATCTCCACGCTAACCCTAATCTCTCATCCTCATCCTTATCCCGATCCTGTCCCACCTGTTGTCATGCACACATACATACACAACAACAGCCGGATAACTCCGGTGAGAAATACATTCCCAGTATAAATCATGTATACATGCAATCATATAACAGATATAAAAGCATGAAACAAATATCAATAACATGTGTCAATCTGAAAGACATGAATCAATATAAAACTGTAAATCACACTCTGACTCATACTCTCTGACTCGACTCGTTCCTAATCTAGGGATCCCGATCTGAATAAGAACGCAACAATCTCCCACCTACTCTCTCGATTGTGGTGGCGGTACGTTCTTATTTACGGACTTTGGTCCTGTCCATATCGAATCTCGACAATAAGAGTTGCTCTACTCCTAGGCAACATCGATATGACCAAACGTCTGGTGTCTTGGCATATCAGCCACAGACATGGCATATCCTGCCAAATTGGCATCTCCGCCAAATATCAGGCACATCATCCCAAGGACTAGGCATATCCGCCCATGACTCCTCACATAACATATGCTTAACTATAAATCAATAGAATAAGCATATCAATCTCAAATATTGCAACATATCGAGGCAATGGCAATTCAGTATGTGATTTTGGGAAACTTAAGTTAAATCAAACTCGAGTTGTGCAATCCCAGATCAACATTGATTTGTACATTTCTCTTCTCGGTCTGACGAAGTCGAAGTCTCGAATTCAAATCTGTCCATACTAAATCTGGAAATAACAATATCGAGGAGTATAATATCAATACACCAGTCCAATCAATACGGAATATAATCAGAACTCAATCAAATTCTGTTTCAAAGGCATAACTGCATAATTTCAGTATACTCAGCGATACAATATCAATCAGATATCAATCCCAACATCTCAAAATCGATAACAATACAAATCTGATATCAAATCTCAATGAAATCAATTCAAATAATTCATAACAATTCTGTACGGTATCCATTCTTCAATTCGGTTTCGATTATACGATGTCTACTATGTCAAGAACACCATATATCAATCATATTTGATTCTAGCAATATCATAATTTCAAATCATATCAGAACATAAGAAAACTTACGTCCAGTCAAAGTTCTCGTCGATAGGAACACAGTACTGAAGTCAGATTGAAAATCCAACGGTCGGATTTTTGCACAACACACAAATTTCAAAAATGAAAACTTCACAATTCCTTGGAGCTCTCGTTCCTTCCTTATCTCCATTCTGAAGAAATTGACTTCAATTATATATATATCATACATGTCAAGGGCAAGTGGCTAACTCTAGGTGCTGCATGTCTCGCGCAAATGCGCGACCCTCCTCAGCGCATATGCGCGAGACACTAAGTCTCGGAACGTGTCATCACAATAGCTCGCACATATGCGCGCTCTTGCTCGGTGCATATGCGCGAGATTCTTCACAACTCTCTGCCACCCTCGCGCATATGCGCCAGTCCATGTCGCGCATTTGCCCGAGATAGGCCAGGTGGGTCGCGCATATGCGCGAGGGCTCATCCTCGCACATAATTTCAATCTTCTTTTCACCTTTCCCGGTTTGATCCGTTCTGTCTATAATCACATCAATTTATCAACAAATCATTTCAGATTACAATAATCAAAATCTCAGGCATTACATTTCTCCCCCCTAAGATACAATTTCGTCCCCGAAATCACAGGAAATCAAATCATATCAGAAAGAAATGTACAACAGAAGCTGAATGAAAACTCACATCAATGAAACAACTCTGGAAATCTCTGTCTCATATCTGATTCAGTTTCCCCAAGTGGCTTCTTCGAGGCCATGTCGACTCCACTGACTTTCACAAGTGGAATAGTCTTCGTTCTGAGCTGTCCTCATTTCCTGACGGATTAGTTTCACTCTTTCTATCATATCTCTCGTATCATATCAGGTCCAATCTTAGGTACCTCGGATACGTCATCCCAATACAGAGGGGATCTGCATATCTTGCCGTACAATGCTTCAAACAGTGCCATCTCTATACTCGTCTGATAGCTGCTGTTGTACGAAAACTCACAAAGTGGCAAATATTCTTGCCAACTAGTGCTAAAATCAAGCACTACAACTCTAAGCATAACCTCCAATATCTGGATAGTTCGTTCTGACTGTCCATCGGTCTGAGGATGATATGCGGTACTCAGATGTAACTTCGTACCTAGAGCCTGCTGTAAACTCTGTCAAAAGTGCAAAGTAAACCGAGGATCACGGTCTGAAACAATCGACTTCGGCACCCCATGCAATCTGACCACCTCTCTGACATAGATCTCTGCCATCTGGTCATGTCTCTACGTCATCTTGTACGGAATAAAACATGCGGATTTGGTCAGTCTTTCAATCACAACCCAAATCGCATCACAACCTCGGGAGGATCTCGGTGGCTTCGTTACAAAATCCATGGAAATGTGATCCCATTTCCATTCAGGAATGGATAAACACTGTAACAGTCCTCCTGGTTTCTTTCTTTCTGCTTTCACCTGTTGGCAATTCAGACATTTGGCTACAAATTCAGCAATATCAGCTTTCATCTGCTTCCACCAAAACTGTCGTTTCAAATTATTATACATCTTTCTGCCACCAAGATGAATACTGAATCGACTGCTATGCGCTTTTGACAATATCTGCCGTTTCAAATCCAAAACATCTGGCACAACAATACGATTATTCACATAAAACATACTATCAAAAACCTGATTCTCGGATCAATGCCCTACTCTGACCATCGATATCGAGTTCTGCACATTCCGATCAACTTTCTGAGCCGCTTTAATTCTCAAAATTAGTTCTGGTTTGACTCGAATAGTATATAGTCTCAACGGTTGATAATCTGTCTCAAATATCAATCCTGAAAGACAGCAAAATTCTATCACATTTGAAACACCAAGCATCGATAAAGATAAAGAACATACCTTTCGACTCAGTGCATCCGCTGCTGTATTAGATTTTACCGGATAGTATTTGATTTCATAATCGAAATTTTTCAATAAATCAAGCCATCTTTGCTGCCTCATATTCAATTCTGATGGTGAAAATAGATATTTTAGACTATTGTGATCAGAATAGATTTCATATTTCTCTCCGTATAGATAGTTTCGTCATATCTTCAGTTCAAATACGATGACTATCAATTCAAGATCATGAATTGGGTAGCGAGGCTCATGTGACTTCAGTTGTCTTGAGGCATAAGCAATAACATATTCTCGTTGCATCAAAACACAACCCAATCATCTTTGAGAAGCATTGCAATAAACAACAGAATTACCAGTACTTGACAAGATAGTCGATATCGGAGCACTGATCAGTCTCTTCTTCACCTCAAGAAAACTGGACTCACAGTCTTCTGACCAAACCAACGGAGCATTTTTCTAAGTCAGTTGCATAATAGGTTTAGCAATACTCAAGAAATCTGTAATAAATCGATGATAATATTCTGCTAAACTCATAAAACTGCGTATCTCTGATACAGATGTCGATTTCGGCCAACTGATCACGGCTTCAACCTTACTGGGATCAACATAAATACCGTCTCCGGATATAATATGCCCCAAAAATACAACCTGTCTCAATCAGTTTGGCATATAATTTCTCAGCTGTGAGATCCCGGCCCATTTGTTCCCAAAGCCCAGCCCATTTATTAAGTACGTTTAAAAAAAAAGAGAAAGAAACGTGAATCTTCCTCAGCTATCCGTATGTCTCTGTTTTTCTTTCTTCTTCTCAAAACTTCATCCGTCGATTATTGCCGCTCCGATCGCCAAAAAATTAAAGTAAATACATATTCGGAATCCTCTCGACGAGAACTATCCACTGATACCATTCTTGCTAGGTAAAATTGTGATTTCCGAAAACCCGGCGAAAAACGCCGCCTCTTTCACCGCTAAATTCGCCGTCTTCAGCCGCTCAAAAATAAAAATTAATTGAGGGGTTTTGTTCCTTATCTCATAAGCTTTCTTTTGATACCACTTTTGCAAATTTTTGAGAACCGTCTGTTTTCTGCGTAATTCCGGTCATCTTCTCCGGCGAGTTTGCCGCCTGTTGCCGGTTAGCTTTGGTTGAGGCTCGGTTTCAGCCACTGTTGTTCGGATTACAAGCTGCCTCGGTGTGAATTGTTGCCTTCGTGAAGTTAATTCAATTTCGACTCAAATAATGTATCATTATTGATTAATTATTGGGTTACTGTTGTAGGTTCCGAAATTGTGCGAGTTGGAGGTATAATCTGGTGAACCTAGAATTTATCGCAGACGCTTAAATATTAGTTTAGCCTCATTTAAAGCTAAAAAGAATATTTTGTGACGATAAAATAGAAATAATTGATTTTAGGCATTTAGTCGAATATTGCAATTTTAGGAATTTAAAATGCCTAAATTGTTGAAATTGGATTTTTCGTGAATTTAAATGGTTCTGGAATTTTTTTATGATAATAAGACCATTTAAATTAATATTTAGGTGATTTGTCTGAGTTGGCATTTCCAGGACTTTTTTGAGGATTTAAGATATTTTCGGTGGTAAATTAGTTATCAGTTAAGGTACGCATGAACTGTTTTATTATGACGTCTATATGATGTGAAATGACGTTAAGTACTTTGTAATGAGGTGTGGCGTGCCTTATGTGCTTCTGTGAATACGTGATTGCATTCATGCATTTATTTGAGTTGATACTATTAGTGCATAGCATTTCGAGCCTTGACTCCTTTGATTGCTATTGATATTGATCTATCGAGTTGTTGCGTCATCGATGGAGCAGGTGGGTAGGATTAGCACTCCTGATGACTTGCATGAGGGCTGAGCGGGTAGCTCCCGTACCCTCGATGCTACGTGCATGGATGAGTGGCGACATGATGTTGCGTTGGTACGTTCCTGGCACGGGTGGCCACTGTTACTGTTGTTGATGCGATTCATTTGGACTCCGTTTGGTATCCATTATCGGTTGTTATCTTTCACGCATTGCATTACATTGCATTGCATCGCATTTTACTTGATGTTATTTCATGTCAGTTATATTTGTCGTAATATTACTGGTTCGTCGTACTGGGTCCCGACCCCTCGTTTCTTTTTATGCTGTGGTTGGTTTTGATGCCATAGCAGGTTATCAAGGAGGATTTGATGCGTCTGGTGGAGCGTCAGGTAGTGGTGACCAGTCGTCGAGTCATGGTTGAGAGTTCCCAGATATATATATACTATATTATGGAGTCATACATTTACCGGGGAGATGCCCCGTGTAGCTGTACTGTTATTTTTACGATGTTTTTAATTAATAGTTGTGTGAACAAGCCTTGCCGGCTCTATATGTGTTTAGTCCTGGCCAGTGCGGCTATAGGTTTGTGAATTGATGTTATGACTTTATTTCGAGTATATAAATGTTGTTTGTGTTGTTTGGAGATTTTTGGGATGTCCTTCTTACGGGGAGGTCATGCCGAAATTTCTATTGGCCCAAAAGGAAAATTTTTAATCGCTTTCGCTGTTTACATTAATAAATCCTGGTTGTTTGGTCATTAAATATTAATCAGGAGCACGGGCCCCCACAGTTGATATCAGAGCGTAACTGGGATATGCTCGAATTAGAGTCTTGGGCACTTGATTCTAGACACAAATATCATGATTGTGCATGTGTTTGACTATTTGCTCTTATTTGAATTATTTGGTGTGATTTGCTTGAATTTACCTGCGTTAGAACGATTAGCTGATTAGGCATGGTATGTAGTTTAGAAATTGCCTAAAACTTTCTTTTACCTGTTATCTGCCTGTGGATTTAAACCTCGTGTCTTGCAGAATGGCACATGGAGGAAGAGGTAGAAAAGGAAAAGAAATAGCACAAGAATCTGAGGCGCAAAACGTTCGAGGACTTGCAGATATCATTAGAGGTAGACGTGGTCGACCTCGAGGACAAGTCGCTCAAAATGTTGAAGAACAAGTGAACCAAGAACCTCCTCGACTTGAAAGACCTGGAGTTAGACAGGTAGCGATTGAGCAAGAAGTGGAACAACTGACACAGAAAGTTGGAGGAATGCAGTTAATAATTCCTCAGTTCCAAGAATTACGTCCTCCAAAATTCTTTGGCAACGAGAGCGGAGAAAAAGCAGCAGGCTGGCTGAAAAGTATAAATCATCTATTTAATTTGTTGGAATATTCCCAAGATATTAGATTGAAGCTTGCCATCTACCAACTTAAAGACCGAGCACAACTCTGGGGGGAAGCCACAGAGGAAGCAATGAAGGACTCTGGTGAAATTATTACTTGAGATGCTTTTCGTGCTCACTTTATCCAAGAATATGCAACACCATCATATTATGCTGCTAAAGAAGAAGAGTTCAATCAGTTGGTATAGGGCAATAAATCAGTGGTGGAATATGCTTTACAGTTTTCTGCTCTTTTGCCCTATGTTCCACATGTTGCTAGGAATGATCAGGCTAAACTATCACGTTTTCTGCACTGGTTGCAGCAGACTGTTCATACTTTGGTAATGACTGGATCGCCTAATACGTATAATCAAGCAGTGGAAAAGGCGAAGAAAATTGAAGCAAGTTTGCTCAGAGGAGACCCACAGCCAGGTCCATCATCTATTTCTCAGGGATCTGGGTGTAGTATGTCGATGCCAGTGGATTTACCTCCATATCAGCCTGTACAGTCATACCAACAACCCAAACTGCAGAAGTACAAAGTAAAAGGAAAGCAATTCAAGAAGAGGTCTCAATCCAGCTCTTCCAGTTCAGGCAGTGCACGAGGGGAAGGTTCTGTTGGGTCGTCTAGCACTGTGCATTGTGACCGATGTGGTGGTCGACATTTTAGTTCACAATGTGTAGGAGTTCAGGGGACTTGTCATAATTCTGGTCAGGTTGGACATTACGCCAGGGTATGTCCTAATGCAGGGAGACAGAAGTTCCATCCACAGCAGTTTGGTCAATTTCCCCGTGGACCAGTCTTTAGACCATATCCTCCTACCCAGTCATTTTAGCAGTCTAATTATCCACCTCCCAGAGGTCCTATTCAGCAGCCATTTCCAAGGCCACAGCAAGCCCAAGTCCATGCTCTGACTCAGGACCAGGCTCAGGATGCACCAGGAGGAGTGATTGCAGGTATTTGTTATGTTTTTGACTATCCTGCACGCATATTGATAGACACAGGAGCATCTCATTCATTTTATCTGCTGCATTTGTTGATGAGCATGAGATTGCTACTATTCCTTTGTTGGATACTGTGTCAGTTGCTACTCCTGCCGGTGTATATTTGATGTCCCGTGAGATAGTTTTGAACTGTGTGATTAGATTTGAGGGTAATATTATGATAACAAATTTAATCAAATTAGCCATGACTGATTTTGACTGTATTCTGGGTATGGATGTGTTGACGAATTATCGAGCCACTGTGGATTGTTTCCATGGAGTTTTCAGATTTAGACCGTATTATGGCAGCAAATGGAATTTTTATGGTTATGATTCACAGTCTCGAATTCCATTAGTATCTGCAAAGGAAATGTTCAGGTTGTTGTCAATTGGCAATGAAGGATTTTTGATCTATTCTATTGTTGCAACACGGGAAGAACGATTGAAAGTTTCGGACATTCCCGTTGTCAAGGATTTTCCAGATGTATTTCCTGATGGGATTCCCGGTTTTCCACCTCAAAGGGAAATAGATATTAGCATTGAATTGATGCCAGGGACAAATCCTATTTCTAGAGCACCATATCGTTTAGCCCCGACAGAGTTGAAAGAACTCAAGGAACAGCTAAAGGATTTACTGGAGAAAGGCTATATCAGACCAAGTATGTCGCCTTGGGGAGCTCCAGTATTGTTTGTAAAGAAGAAAGACGGAACGATGAGAATGTGCGTCGATTATCGGTAGTTGAACAGGGCTACTGTGAAGAATAAGTATCCTCTGCCGCGTATTGACGATTTGTTTGATCAGTTGCAGGGTACTTCTGTGTATTCTAAGATTGATCTTCGTTCCGGATACCATCAGCTTAGAGTCCGAGAGGAAGATGTTTCTAAGACAGCATTTCGGACACGATATAGGCATTATGAATTCTTAGTTGTGCCTTTCGGTTTGACTAATGCACCCGCATTGTATATGGATTTAATGAATCGTGTATTCCGGGAATTCATAGATAAATTTGTTATCGTTTTCATTGATGACATCTTGATTTATTCCAAGTCACAGAAAGAGCACAAGGAACATTTGAAATTAGTTCTCCAAACACTCAAAGAAGCGCAATTGTATGCCAAATTTTCTAAGCGTGAGTTCTGGTTGGACAGAGTTTTATTTTTAAGCCATGTTATATCTGCACAAGGAGTATCTGTTGATCCTAGTAAAGTTGAAGCTGTTATTAATTGGCCTAAACCAATCAATGTGTCTGAGATTTGAAGCTTTTTGGGATTAGCTGGGTATTATAGGCGTTTCATTGAGGGATTTTCTAGAATAGCTAGGCCTATGACTCAGTTGACACAGAAAGATCGACGTTTTGTGTGGACTGCGGAATGTGAGTCTAGTTTCCGGACTTTGAAAAAAAAGTTGACCACATCTCCAGTGCTAGCTTTGCCTTCAGGCTCAGGTGGATTTGTTGTCTGTACAAATGCTTCCCTAAATGGACTGGGTTGTGTTTTGATGCAAAATGAGCGAGTGATTGCGTATGCATCTCGTCAGTTGAAACCACATGAGACTCGATATCCAGTTCATGATTTGGAGTTAGCTGCCATCGTATTTGCATTAAAGATATGGCGTCATTATCTGTACGGAGAACAGTTTGTGATTTATTCTGATCACAAGAGTCTCAAGTATCTTTTCACACAGTCGGACTTGAATATGAGACAGCGTCGATGGTTAGAATTGCTTAAGGACTTTGATTGTGAGATTCAGTACCCCAGAGCGAATGAATCAAGTTGCAGATGCTTTGAGCAGAAAGGTTCAGCCTAAAATGTTGGCATCTTTGACTATTTCAAAAGTTCAAGAGCATTTGGGAACTTCAGGATGGACTTACCAGTCTAGGGGCGACTACTTGATAGTTTCAGCTTGTAACACCCCGAAAATTTTAAAGTCCACGCAAACCACGTGCATGCAATTATTAAATTCTTTTGTATTTTAATTAAATGTTTTAATTGCATGAATTAATTATGTTTTGCATACTTGCATATTTAAAATATATTTTTCTACATGATTGCATAAAAATTGTATTTTTTAAGGAATATTCAAGTGACGATCGAGGAACGGGGACCGAGGGCTGAAAATAGAAAATGTTTTTATTAAATAATTATTTTTAATTATTTAAAATATGCTTGTTGCTTTTTAGTATTTTTGAAAATAGGGGGTTTGGAGGTGATTTTATACGCCGGGACGTAAATTTTATCGGTGTTTGTTTTTCAACTAAAATACGAACTTTTTGGCAACCCGGCTAATAAATTCACATATTTGCTAAAAGAAAAACTTTGTTAATATTTTAATTATGTCCTAATTAGACTAATGGGCCTTATTAGATGGCTTAATAGGCCTAATAAGCCTTGAAGGTGATTAAGTAGTATTTAGAGTATTAAAATATACTAAACCCTATTCTAGAACATAAAATAATCGGCCACCTAGTTTATTTTCTGAAAAACTCTTCCCACAATACACACACAAACCTCACGGCACTTTGAAGGATTTTTTGTAAGGGTTTTTCGAAGGCAACAAGCAAAGGAGAAGCCGTAGTCGTCTCTCGTTCTTCGTCGTCAACGGATTTTCGAGCGTATAAAATGCAAAGGCACGCCTTAATCTTCTTTTTCTCATCCATCATATCATAATATTGTTTAAATTATGTTTGCATGAAAAGCTTGAAGTTCATATGTTATTTTCGCAATATTGCATAACCATGGGTTAAAGTCATGATTTAAAGTTTCAAAAGCATGTTTTTATGATACTAAGGGGCTGCCATGATGTCTAGGTATGGTTAAGTAAGGTTTATACATTTCTTAAGGTCATACACACGCACCACACATGCTGTTAAATAAAGGAAACAAGCTGGTGCAAGTTTCATGCTGTCACGTTGTGACAGCAGCCTCGTAAGGGAGAGGGGCTCGGCCTGAGGGGCTTCGGGCTGCAATAGGGTGTCTCACTAGGGTCCTTGGTGGGTGCACAACAGGCTGGTTCTAGGGCTGGGTCGGTGGCTAGGGACCTGGGCACAAAATCGTAGAGTCCGTGCTTGTTGGGAGTCCTCGGCCAAGCCTGTTGCTGGTGTTGGGCTTCGGTTTCAGGCTAGGGGGCTGGTTCATAAGGTCATGTCGAGTTAGAAGGAGTCTCTAGGGTCCTAAGCAAGTGCACATGGGTTGGGTTCAAGGGTGGGGCGTTGGCTGGAGCCACAAGCGCCATAACGTAGAGTCCTTCCTAGGTGAATTTCTCGGCCAAGCTTAAGGAATTATAGGGGCTGCACGCTTTTGTAGTTTAGGTAGGTTTCTGAGTGGTCTAAGGGTCCAGGGGGTTAGTTTAGGATGTTGGGCAGTTTTTGGCTTGACTTAGTTCGAGGGTGACTCGTGAAAATCAAAAGTTGGCTTGGGGTCGAAGTTTAGGTGTCAAATAGGGTTTTTAAATAAGAAAAAAAATGGAAAAGCGGCTCACGGGGGTCGAGTCGTGGTCCATAAGGGCTGAAATAATATAAAAAGACTAAATTAAGACTTTAGGAATTTTATATTAAAGTTTGGGATTTTTCGAGATTAAAACACCGCCAAAATAATTAATTAAAGATAAATGAAAACGTCTAAGTTTTAAGCCAAATAAAATTATGGGAAAATTCATGTAGACTTAAATAATTATTTGGGACATGTTAGAGTCATGAAATCAAGAAAAAGTCAAATTCGAGGAATTTTACGTCTAGGGGTAAAACGGTCTTTTTACACCTAGGAATTAGTAAACATCATGGCAGTGCCCTAAATGCTGTTTTTATGATATTATGATTATTTTTAAATGTTTATGAAATGTTCATAATTAAATTATGATTTTTAAATGTTTAAGAGATTTTATGATTTAAGGAAGACATTTAAAAGACATGTTGCATGCTTGGTTTCAAAAACAAAATGTTATGTTATCCATGATTTTTATAAAGTGATGAGAATGTAAATGTTGAAGGAAGTGAAGTGATTGTGACTAATTCGTTAATGTTGGCGACGTCGTGAGGGTTATGGTCCCAGTGGGAGCCCGACGATCGTGTTTCCATCATTACGAATATGTGGTAAGGGTTTTGTGGTAACGGAAGAATGGGAATATCGTGATGGAAAAAGGCCCCAGAGGGAGCCCATTTATGGGAAAAGACCCCAGAGGGAGCCCCGACGATCGTATTTCTATTCGAATAATGATAGGCCAGGGCCCAGTTGACCGGTGAGAGTGTTGCTGGTGTCCCCCGCCGCCCAGTACTGTGGTTTTATGTAGATTGATCCATCGACCTTCATGTCATGATCAGGAAAGTCACAATTAACGATCTGAATTCAACAAAGGAAAAAGAAAAGGAAAAGGAAAAATGTTTATGATCATGTTTAAAAGGTTTTATGTCATGTCATGTTGAGGAAAAAGGAAAATGTTAAGGTTTATGTTATACATGTCATGAAAATGTTTATTCTTAAGGTTGATGCATCATTATGAAAATGTTTTATTTAAAGTTCATGCATCATAAAAGATTTACGAAAATGTTCATGTTTGAAGTTTATGCATCTTCATGAAAACGATATTTTAAGTACAAATATTTTTCACTGTTATATGTTGATTGTATTACGTATTACTTGCTATAAAGATGATGGTGTGTTGAGTCTTTAGACTCACTTGGTGTGATGGATGCAAGTGAGGATGAGGGAGGACTTGACGGATGATTAGACTGGACTGATGGCCCACACAACCCGAGGACCAGCGCTTCTACTATTTCCGCATTATGTTTTATGATTACTGATTTTAGTTAAAGATTTTAAGACTATTTATTTATGTTTTGAGAGATTTTTGGGAGGTTTAACATGGGTTATACTTTTCAAATTTATTGCTTTTTGGGTTTGGTAACATGCGACGATTTTATTTTTATGACCTTTTCACTTGATTTTTAAAATGCTAGTTGGATGATGTTTTATTTTAAAGGGTAAAATATTTTATTAAAATATTTTAATGAGGTTTATGTATATGGCCGAAAATTGAGTGTTTTAAAAAAAATAAAAATTTATAGTACTTTTAAAGCAATAAAAAGGGCAGACGTTTCACAGCTATTTAAGTTGAACCACATATTGTTTCTAAAATCAAAGCAACACAGAGAACTGATCCGCATGTTCATAGATTGAAAGAATTGACTCAGACAGGTCAATAAGACAAGTTCAATGTTGCTTCAGAGGGATGTCTATGCTATAATGGTAGACTTGTGGTTCCGAATTTGATAGACTTTAAAGAAGCTATACTTCGAGAAGCTCATTGTAGTCGACACAGTGTTCATCCAGGAATCAGAAAGATGTATCATATCTTGAAATCTCATTATTGCTGGGAAGGTATGAAGAAAGAGATTTCTGAATTTGTAGCTAAATGTTTAACGTGCCAACATGTTAAAGCTGAGAGAATGAGACCTGGTGGTATGTTACATAGTCTTGAAGTGCCACAGTTGAATTGAGGGCACATTGCTATGGATTTTGTGACACACCTACCTCGTTCTAATCGTGGTTGTGATGCGATTTGGGTGATTGTGGATAGATTGTCTAAATCAGCCCATTTTAGTCTTTATGATCGTACTTGTACTTATAAAATGGCAAAGGTATGAAGAAAGAGATTTCTGAATTTGTAGCTAAATGTTTAACGTGCCAACATGTTAAAGCTGAGAGAATGAGACCTGGTGGTATGTTACATAGTCTTGAAGTGCCACAGTGGAATTGGGAGCACATTGCTATGGATTTTGTGACACACCTACCTCGTTCTAATCGTTGTTGTGATGCGATTTGGGTGATTGTGGATAGATTGTCTAAATCAGCCCATTTTATTCTTTATGATCATACTTGTACTTATAAGAAAATGGCAAAAATGTACATCGATCATGTAGTAAGATTGCATGGTGTGGAGGAGTCCCATGCAGCAGGAACTCCTCGCGCGAGAGAGCAGATTTCTAGAGGAGCTGATAAAAAGGGGGCTCACGGCTGGCCTAGAGGTAAGTCAGGTGGTATGTCAGGGTCCTAGGGAGATGGTCTAGGGTTGGGGCAGGGTCTGGAGTTGCTTGGGTCGCTGCTGGCTCGAGGGAAAAGTTGAACCCGTAAGAGAACAAAAGTAGCGCACAGCTGCTATTGGCTTCAAGCGGCTCGTGCGCGCGTTCCATGGCTTGGGTTGGTCTGGTCTTGGTCTGGGCGTGGGCTAGGGAAGGTTAGGGTCATGAGGGGTCAAGTGGTTAAGGGTTGGAGGTGTCCTAGTTGGCTAGGAGTCCTAAGATAGGCTAGAAGGCACTCACGCACACATGTGCAGATTTTGGGTCAAATTCCAGGAGGGTTTTGAACGGACCAGGGCTGGTGTTTCGGGCTGGACTTGCACAGTAGGGTCCCTAGATGGGTTGGTTAAGGTTTGGCTCAAGGTGGCTTGGGCGTGGCTCGGGTAAATTAGGAGATGGCTCGGTGTGTTCGATAAGGTGTCTAAAACAAAATTAATAAAGCTAAAAATGAATCCATGGGTCCACGGGTGTGGCTCATGACATGGAAGGGTAGAATAAATCATATAAAGGTTATGTTAAAAATTTGAGATCAAAATAACGAGTTTTGGATTTATTCGGGATTTAATCGCCGCACGAAACGCTAATTAACGAGTTAATTGAAACGTCTAGTTTTAAGCTTTAGAAAATTTTGAAAATTATATTTAAGCTTAAATAATTATTAAAAGTCTAAGTTTTTAATTTGAGAATTTTATATTAAGGTTTGGTTTAATTCGGGATTAAAACGTGTTAATACGTCTTATTTAAAGATTAAATCAAAAGTCCTCGATTTAAGCAAAATAAAAAAATGGAAAAATTCATGTAAGCTTAAATAATTATTTGGGACATGTTAGAGTCAATGAATTAAAGAAAAAGTCAAAAACGTAAAATGTTACGTCCAGGGTTAAAACGGTCTTTTTACACCTAAAAATTAGTAAACGTCATGGCATTGCCCTGAATGTTGTTTTATGTGCTAATATGATTATTTTCTATAGTTATGGATGTTTATGGAAATTTTTTTATGTTAAAATGATATTTTAAATGTTTATGGGATTTTATATGTTAAATGATATTTTAAATGTTTAGGGAATTTTATATGTTTATGATTTAATATGTCAAAATGTTATTGTAAATGTTTTGAGGTTAAAATGTCATTTTAAATGTTTATGAAATGTTAATGATTAAATTATGATTTTTAGATGTCTATGGGATTTTTATGATTTAAGGTTGACATTTAAAAGACATGTTGTATACTTGGTTTCAAAAATAAAAATATATGTTATGCACGATTTTATAAAGTGATGAGAATGTAAAACGTTGAAGGAAGTGAAGTGATTGTGACTAATTCGCTAATATTGGAGATATCGTGAGGGTGACGGTCCCAGTGGGGGTCCGACGATCGTGTTTCCATTATTACGATTATGAGGATATGAGGATATGAGGTTTGAGGTAAGAATGAAAATATCGTGAGGGGAGAAGGCCCCAGAGGGAGCCCATTTATGGGAGAAGGCCCTAGAGGGAGCCCCGACGATCGTATTTCTATTCGATTAGGATAGGCCAGGGCCCAGTTGACCGGTGAGAGTGTTGCTGGTGTCCCCGCCGCCCAGTACTGCTGTTTCAGGTAGATGGTTCCATCGACTTTTGAGGTTTGAGGAAAGTCACAATTAACGATCTGAATTCAACAAAGGAAAAGGAAAAATATTTATGATCATGTTAAAAAGGTTTTATGTCATGTCATGTTGAGGAAAAAGGAAAATGTTAAGGTTTATGTTATGCATGTCATGAAAATGTTTATGCTTAAAGTTGATGCATCATTATGAAAATTTTTTATTTAAAGTTCATGCATCATAAAAAAGATTATGAAAATGTTCATGTTTGAAGTTTATGCATCTTCATGAAAACGATATTTTAAGTACAAGTATTTTTCACTGTTATGTGTTGACTATATTACGTATTACTCGTTATCAAGATGATGGTGTGTTGAGTCTTTAGACTCACTAGGTGTGATGGATGCAGGTGAGTTTGAGGGAGGTCTTGACGGGTGATTTGACTGAACTGAAGGTGCACACAACCCGAGGATCCAGCGCTGTTATTTTCCGCATTATGTCTTATGATTACTGATTTAAGATAAAGATTTTTTTAAGACTATTTATTTATGTTTTTGAGAGATTTTTGAGAGGTTTAGTATGAGCTATACTTTTCAAACTTATTGCTTTTAAGGTTTGGTAAACCAGTTGACAATTTCATTTTTATGACTAGTTCACTTGATTTTTAAAACGCTAGTTGGATGATGTTTTATTTTAAAGGGGAAAATATTTTATATTTTCATGGGGTTTATGTATTGGCCGAAAATTGAGTGTTAGAAAAAAAAATTTTTAGTACTTTTAAAGAAATAAAAAGGGCAGGACGTTTCAGTTGGTATCAGAGCAAAGGTCCTGTAGAGGGTTGTGCCACCATCAGCGCCGGAAAGATCAGTCGTCAAGCCTCAAACTTGTAAGTTTAAATGCTTTATATGATTTTATGATGTTAGCTGCATAAGTATATGAATTATATGTTCACGTCACATGTTTAATAGCATTATGAGGATATATGTTTTATATGCATTAGAATTTTTATACGTGATATGACATGAAATAAGAAATTATTTGATTTCAACGCATGTTGGCTTCGTGGTGGAATTGGACTATGTTGATTTTTGGGTTTTCGTATTGACGTTCTATTTTTTGGGCTATAAGTTAATCGTGAATATTATGAATGCTTTTGGGACACGTGGATTTTTTTAAGAAAATATTTTTGATTCCTGGTTACTAGTTGAATTAATTTTTGAAAATTAGACGTAAGTAATAATTATTCAAGGATTGCAATGACTTTGAGAGTATAGAAATGTATAAATTGGGATCTTAAGTTTTGACGAAAGGTAAGATTTGGTATAAGAATTGATTCTTGGGTGAATAAATTTAAATTATCGAAATTTATGTTATGGGAAACCTGTAGAGGAGAATAAAGAATGTTAAGAACTTATGAGTTAATCGTAGGATTTTTAAATTAAGGACCAATTAGGATATTTTTTGAGGAAATTAAGAATTTATTTTGCAATTATTACAGAATTTGGGGACTAGTTTATCAATAAGTGAGGATTGAATGAGTTAATTGATAAGAGTTTTTGATGATTTAGACTTTTAAGAATATTTGGAACCTTGTGATATCTTAGTTATAGTGTTATGAGGAATGTTGATCATGGGTTTGTAAGGATGAATCATTACTAAGCTTGAAAAATCTAAGCGTTAGCGAATGCGTTTGGGATTTTAAGGTTGAAATATGATAAGTTGATGAATATTTTGGGTGTAAAATAAGGAAATTAATATACGATAAGTATGGCCAGCCATATTTTTATATTAGGAATTTTAAGAAATTTGAAATTCGAGGTTATAATAGTTACAACACTAAGTCATTATGGGTCTTTTTAAGTTGCGAGTTGCAAATAAGGATTTAGAAAGAAAATTTTAATTGGGATCAAGGAAACGTAAGGACATTTAGAATTTAAGTTTTATCATAGTAGCGCAGCGGAAGCGTGAATTTTTGAGATGTTTGAACTAAATTTAAACTTTGGGTTATTAAAGATAAGCGAATTTCGAGGATGAAATTCAATTTAAGGGGGGAAGATTGTAACGCCCCGAAAATTCGAAGATCCACGCAAACCACGTGCATGCAATTATTAAATTCGTTTGTATTTTAATTAAATGTTTTAATTGCATGAATTAATTATGTTGTGCATATTTACATGTTTAAAATATATTTTTTCTACATGATTGCATTAAAATGTATTTTTAAAGGTTTTTCAAGTGACGATCGAGGAACGGGGACCGAAGGCTGAAAAATGCAAAATATTTTTATTAAATAATTATTTTTGATTATTTAGAATATGGTCGATCCTTTTTAGTATTTATGAAAATAAGGGGTTTTGAGGTGATTTAATACGCCGGGACGTAAATTTTATCAGTGTTGGTTTTTCAACAAAAATATGATTTTTTTGGCAACCCGGCAATTTAATGCACGAACTATTTTTACCAAAACTTTACTAATATTTTATTTAAATCCTAATTAGACTAATGGGCCTAATTTAATGGCTTAATAGGCCTAAAGCCTTGTTAGTAATTAATTAGTATTTAAAGTGTTAATCACCCAAAAACCTTACACAATGCCAAAGCAAATACACGGCCACACACTCCTCAATTTCAGAAAATCTCCTCACCAACACACGGCACCCACCTCCACAATTTGAAGAGGAAAATTTCGGTAAAGCTCTAGGAGATTCAAGCCAAGGACTTGCTCCGTTCTTCGTCATCGTCAACGGTTTTTCGTGCGTTAATTACGCAAAGGCACGCCATACATCTCCTTTTCTCGTCTATCACATCATATTATTGTTTAAATTATATTTGATTGAAAAGCATGAGGTTTTTATGAATATTTTCGAAATATTGCATGTACATGAGGTAAACTTGTGAATTGTTGTTCCAAAAACATGAAAATTATGTTGATTAGGGGCTGCCATGATTAGGATAGGTTGAAGGAAGTTTTTACATGTTTTAATGAGTCCTTAATCACCCTAAAATGCTGCAAACAAGAGTAGAGGAAAGTTGGAACCGTAGAATAGAAAACCAGCAAGTAGGGACGTGAGTTTTGCAAAATAAAATTCATGGGACTCGATCACTATGCATGGGGGCTTGGGGTTCGACCAGGTCTCGAGGGGGCTTGTGCTGGACGTGGGTCAGAGTCAGGAAGGGTCCTAGCATGGCTAGGACCCCAGGCGCGCAGCTGTGGAGGGGTCCCATGCAGCAGGAACTCCTCGCGCGAGAGAGCAGATTTCTAGAGGAGCTGATAAAAAAGGGGCTCACGACTGGCCTAGAGGCAAGCCAGGTGGTCTGTCAGGGTCCCAGGGAGATCGTCTAGGGTTGGGGCAGGGTCTGGAGTGGCTTGGGTCGCTGCTGGCTCGAGAGAGAAGTTGAACCCGTAAGAGAACAAAAGTAGCGCACAGCTGCTATTGGCTTCAAGCGGCTCGTGCGTGCGTTCCATGGCTTGGGTTGGTCTGGTCTTGGTCTAGGCATGGGCTAGGGAAGGTAAGGGTCATGAGGGGTCAAGTGGTTAAGGGTTGGAGGTGTTCTAGTTGGCTAGGAGTCCTAAGATAGGCTAGAAGGCACTCACGCACACATGTGCAGATTTTGGGTCAAATTCCAGGAGGGTTTTGAATGGACCAGGGCTGGTGTTTCGGGCTGGACTTGCACAGTAGGGTCCGTAGATGGGTTGGTTAAGGTTTGGCTCAAGGTGGCTCGGGCGTGGCTCGGGGAAATTAGGAGATGGCTCGGTGTATTCGATAAGGTGTCTAAAACGAAATTAATAAAGCTAAAAATGAATCCATGGGTCCATGGGTGTGGCTCATGACATGGAAGGGTAGAATAAATCATAAAAAGGTTATGTTAAAAATTTGGTATCAAAATAACGAGTTTTGGATTTATTCGGGATTTAATCGCCGCACGAAACGCTAATTAACGAAGTAATTGAAACGTCTAGTTTTAAGCTTTATAAAATTTTGAAAATTATATTTAAGCTTAAATAATTATTAAAAGTCTAAGTTTTTAATTTGAGAATTTTATATTAAGGTTTGGTTTAATTTGGGATTAAAACGTGTTAATACGTCTTATTTAAAGATTAAATCAAAAGTCCTCGATTCATGCAAAATAAAAATATGGAAAAATTCATGTAAGCTTAAATAATTATTTGGGACATGTTAGAGTCAATGAATTTAAGAAAAAGTCAAAAACGTAAAATGTTACGTCCAGGGGTAAAACGGTCTTTTTACACCTAAAAATTAGTAAACGTCATGGCAGTGCCCTGAATGCTGTTTTATGTGCTAATATGATTATTTTCTATAGTTATGGATGTTTATGGAAATTTTTTTATGTTAAAATGATATTTTAAATGTTTATGGGATTTTATATGTTAAAATGATATTTTAAATGTTTAGGGAATTTTATATGTTTATGATTTAATATGTCAAAATGTTATTGTAAATGTTTTGAGGTTAAAATGTCATTTTAAATGTTTATGAAAGTTCATGATTAAATTATGATTTTTAGATGTCTAAGGGATTTTTATGATTTAAGGTTGACATTTAAAAGACATGTTGCATGCTTGGTTTCAAAAAATAAAAATATATGTTATGCACGATTTTATAAAGTGATGAGAATGTAAAACGTTGAAGAAAGTGAAGTGATTGTGACTAATTCGCTAATATTGGAGATATCGTGAGGGTGACGGTCCCAATGGGAGCCCGACGATCGTGTTTCCATTATTACGAATATGAGGATATGAAGATATGAGGTTTCAGGTAAGAATGAGAATATCATGAGGGGAGAAGGCCTCAGAGGGAGCCCATTTATGGGAGAAGGCCCCAGAAAGAGCCCCGACGATCGTATTTCTATTCGATGAGGATAGGCCAGGGCCCAGTTGACCGATGAGAGTGTTGCTGGTGTCCCCCACCGCCCAGTACTGCGGTTTCATGTAGATGGATCCATCGACTTTTGAGGTTTAAGTAAAGTCACAATTAACGATCTGAATTCAACAAAGGAAAAGGAAAAATGTTTATGATCATGTTAAAAATGATTTATGTCATGTCATGTTGAGGAAAAATGAAAAGATTAAGGTTTATGTTATGCATGTCATGAAAATGTTTATGCTTAAAGTTGATGCATCATTATATAAATATTTTATTTATAGTTCTTGCATCATAAAAAAGATTATGAAAATGTTCATGTTTGAAGTTTATGCATCTTCATGAAAACGATATTTTAAGTACAAGTATTTTTCACTGTTATGTGTTGATTGTATTACGTATTACTCGTTGTCAAGATGATGGTGTGTTGAGTCTTTAGACTCACTAGGTGTGATGGATCCAGGTGAGTTTGAGGGAGGTCTTGACGGGTGATTTGACTGGACTGAATGTGCACACAACCCGAGGATCCAGCGCTACTATTTTCCGCATTATGTCTTATGATTGCTGATTTAAGATAAAGATTTTTTTAAGACTATTTATTTATGCTTTTGAGAGATTTTTGAGAGGTTTAGTATGGGCTATACTTTTCAAACTTATTGCTTTTTAGGTTTGGTAAACCACTTGACAATTTCATTTTTATGACTAGTTCACTTGATTTTTAAAACGCTAATTTGATGATGTTTTATTTTAAAGGGTAAAATATTTTATAAAAGTATTTTCATGATGTTTATGTATTGGCCGAAAATTGAGTGTTAAAAAAAAAATTTCTAGTACTTTTAAAGAAATAAAAAGGGCAGGACGTTTCAGATCAAGAAAAGAATGAAAGCAGCACAAGATCGTCAAGCCAGCTATGTTAATAAAAGGCGTAGGCCTTTAGAATTTCAGGTTCGCGATCAGGTTTTCTTGAAAGTATCACCGTTTCGTGGTACTATGAGATTTTCAGCTCTTAGAGTTCTCAACACAATTCTCAGATGTTCGGCATGATCAATCATATTCTTCGAATAAATCAGAATATCATCAGAAAAATAATCACGAAATCATTGAGATATTTCTGAAATATACGGTTCATCAGACCCATAAACACAGCTAGAGCATTAATCAATCCAAACGGCATGACAATAAACTCATAATGTCCATACCTTGTTCTGAACGCTATCTTCGAAATATCAGAATCTCTGACTCTCAGCTGATGATATTCAAATCTGAGATCGATCATGGAATAAACAGAAGAACCCTGCAACTGATAAAATAAATCATCAATACGAGGCAAAGGGTATTTATTCTTTACCGTAGCCTTGTTCAGTTGCCCGTAGTCAATACAAAATCTCATTGAACCGTTCTTCTTTCTAACAAACAATACTGGAGCACCTCAAGGAGAAACACTCGATCTGATATAACCCTTGGCCAGTAAATCTTCTAACTGTTCTTTCAATTCTTTCAGTTCAATCGGTGCCATTCTGTACGGAGCTCTAGAAATCGGAACTGTACCTGGTACAAATTCAATTCTGAAGTCTATCTCTCGAATCGGAGGCAAACCCGGAATCTCATCTGGGAAGACATCAGCAAACTCATATACTACTGGAAAATCAGCCAATGATGGGCTCGATTTCAATAAGTCAACTGAATACACAGGGAACCTTTTCGCTCCTTTCTGTAATAATCGAGTCATAAACATCGCATATATCAAAGGAATTCTAGATCCAGAATCCTTACCGTAACATTTCCACTCTTCAGCCATATCAGGTCTGAATCTCACAATCTTCTGGAAATAATCAACGGTCGCTCTGTACTTGGTCAGCATATCAATACCGATAACACAATCAAAATCAGATAACCCAAGTACGATACAGTCTAAGTCAATCTCATGCCCGTCATACTGTAGCATACAATTTTTCACAGTATTCACTGATATCAAACCTTTCCCCAAAGGAGAAGAGATAGATACTACATATGATAAATACTCAACAGGCAATGCATAACTCAATGCAAATCGCTCAGAAAGAAATGTATGGGATGCACCTGTATCAATCAATACATAAGATAGATAATCACACAATAACGGTTACCTGCAACAACATCATCTGGTGCTTCCTGAGCCTGTTCTTTAATCAAAGCAGATACTCCAGCCGGCTGTCTTGGAGACTGGCTAACAATCTGTCTTCCTTCTGGTCACGGCTGTGACTGAGCAGTAGTCGATGGTGGCTGGAAAGAGTGAACAACTGGTGATCGTTTACCAATCTGTGCCACTGATCTAGATGATTCTGCTCCGTGAGATCTTTGGGAACCTCTCTGTGGACATACTCTCGCGAAATGTCTCGGCTGTTTGCAAATGCGGAAACTACCATATACTCTGTAGCATTGCTCTGTGGGATGACTCCCTCCACATGTGCTACAATAGACTCCGGTATAATTCTGGCTCTGTCGCGAACCACTTGAGCTAGAGGAACCATTACCATACTTCTTAAACTGTCTCCTTCTGGCTTTCAAATGATCTTTCTTCTTCCCAGTGCTACTATCACCACTCTCAAAATCACCAGATGTCTCAGTGCCCTTCAAAGTCGACGGTTCAAGCAACTGAGAGCTCTTCGGTAGTGTTTCCCTAGGTGTTACTGTATCATCCATCGGATTATTGGAGGTACTTCCCAGTTCTGGGATTCTTCGAGGAGGTATATCTGATTATTAAAAGAATTAGTAACCAAATACAACAAACATGTTCAAGTCTTCCTCTTATCATCTTACTGCTGATCAAGAATCGATTCTGATTCATTCTCATTAATACATGTTTACAATCAAATCAGATAAAAAAGTAAACATGCATTTCAAAGCAATAAGGCATGCTAGCAATCAAAAGAAAGAAAGAAAACTCATTCTATCCCGCTCACTATCTTCTATCTCAGGCTAAGGTGACATACTGCTCTGATACCACCTGCTGTGGGGACCCGGATGCTAATTCATTTTCTTAATCATTATTAAGATTCAATATAACAATTAAGTAGTGTGGGACATAAACTTTTTTTTCTAAAATGCAAGTGCGGAAACGTAATATATTTAATCTGATATAGATGTCAACATAAAAGTACAAGTCTTGTACAACATCTCTTTATCTCAAACTAGGGTTCAACAACTATACATCAAGTGTTGAATCCTATTCTACCTCTGAGCCCGGATCTCCACGCTAACCTAATCTCTCATCCTCATCCTGATACTGATTCTGTCCCACCTGTTGTCATGCACACATACAGACACAACAACAGCCGGATAACTTCGGTGAGAAATACATTCCCAGTACAAATCATGCATACATGCAATCATATAATAGATATAAGAGCATGAAACAAATATCAATAACATGTATAAATCTGAAAGACATGAATCGTTATAAAACTGTAAATCACACTCTGACTCATAATCTCTGACTAGACTCGTTCCTAATCTAGGGATCCCGATCTGAATAAGAACGCAACAATCTCCCACCTACTCTCCCGATCGTGGTGGCGGTATGTTCTTATTTACGGACTTTGGTCCTGTTCATATCGAATCTCGACAATAGGAGTTGCTCGACTCCTAGGCAACATCGATATGACCAAACGTCTGGTGTCTTGGCATATCCGCCATAGACTTGGCATATCCTGCCAAATTGGCATCTCCGCCAAATATCAGGCACAACAGCCCAAGGACTAGGCATATCCGCCCATGACTCCTCACATAACATATGCTTAACTATAAATCAATAGAATACGCATATAAATCTCAAACATTACAACATATCGAGGCAATGACAATTCAGTATGTGATTTTGGGAAATTCAAGTTAAATTAAACTCGAGTTGTGCAATCCCGGATCAACATTGATTTATACCTTTTTCTTCTCGGTCTGACGAAGTTAAAGTCTCGAATTCAAATCTGTCCATACTCAATCTGATAATAACAATATCGAGGAGTATAATATCAATACACCAGTCCAATCAATACGGAATATAATCAGAACTCAATCAAATTCTGTTTCAACGGCATAACTGCATAATTTCAGTATATTCAGCAATACAATATCAATCAGATATCAATCCCAACATCTCATAATCGATAACAATACAAATCTGATATCAAATCTCAATCAAATCAATTCTGATAATTCATAACAATTCTGTACGGTATCCGTTCTTCAATTCGGTTTTTATTATACGATGTCTACTGTGTCAAAAACACCATATATCAATCATATTTGATTCTGGAAATATAATAATTTCTAATCATATAAGAACATAAGAAAACTTACGTCCAGTCGAAGCTCTCCTCGATAGGAACATGGTACTGAAGTCAGATTGAAAATCCAACGGTCGGATTTTGCACAACACACAAATTTCAAAAATGAAAACTTGACAATTCCCTGGAGCTCTAGTTCCTTTCTTATCTCCATTTTGAAGAAAATGACTTCAAGTATATATATATCATGCATGTCAAGGGCAATTGGCTAACTCAAGGTGCTGCACATCTCGCGCATATGCGCGACCCTCCTCGGCGCATATGTGCGAGACACGAAGTCTCGGCGCGTGTCATCACGGTAGCTCGTGCATATGCGCGCCCTTGCTCGGCGCATATGCGCGAGGCTCTTCACAACTCTTTGCCACCCTCGCGCATATGCGCCGGTCCATGTCAGTGCTCTGCCTATCTCGCGCATATGCGCCCGGCTGGGTGGCGCATATGCGCGAGGGCTCATCCTCGCGCATAATTTTAATCTTCTTTTCGCCTTTCCCGGTTTGATCCGTTCCGTTTATAATCACATCAATTTATCAACAAATCATTTTAGATTACAATAATCAAAATCTCGGGCATTACACCTTACTTCTTTTCGAGCATTTCTTTTGCGAACCTACACGGACCCATACACGGACCCAGGCACGGGGTCCGTGTACTTCATATTTTGGGGAAAAAATTAGACTTCACATCAGGTTTTGTTTTGGGGTTCAAGATAATGGTTATTACTATGATTAAAAGAGGTCAAGTCCCGAGAGAACTAGAATGTCATAAGCTACTTATTCACTTCGGTGGTGAGCTTGAGTAACTAAGTCTAACTTATGCAAATTAAGTATTTCAAACTCATGTAAGTTTGTGAAGCAGCGGCCCCAAGCGAGATCCAACGAATCCCTCAACACCAAGTAAGTATGTTTGACGTGCAAAGAAAATATTTCAAGTTTTTGAGGTATGCTAAATGTCTTGTGACCAATTATGTATGGGATTGAAAAGCGGTAAAGCATGACCAGGGACCAATCCACCCCATTAAAGCATGAACGGGTTTAGATCAAGATTGGAAAGCGTTAAAGCATGAATGGGGACCAATCCACCCGTTAAAGCATGAACGGGGATCTCATGTATGTGGCAGTGGATCTTCCCTGTCAGCCCAGTACTGTAGTTTAGTCTGATCATGCGTATTTATGTATGGGTCACTTGCTTTGAAACATGCCTCTACGCAAAATGATGAAGTTTATGAATTTTCATGTATGTACAAGTATGCAAGCACGTTTAAGAAAAGTTTCATGTTATGGCACGTCTATGTATGTATGTAAGTTCAAGCTTTTATATTCACGTTCTAGTTCAAGTATGTACGTTCTATTTTGAAGTCGCATGTGATTTTATTACGTATTACTTGTTACTTCCATTTTATACGTGTTGAGTCTTTAGACTCACTAGACTTGATCGATACAGGTGAGGATGCATTTGAGGAGATGGGAGGTGGGGACCAATGAGCTGGCTTGGACTGAGTAGGAGGCTAGACCCGAGGGCCGCCAAGTTTTTAAGAGTTCATGAATTGTCCAAAATACTCTGATTTCATGTTATCGATTATGAGTTTTAAACAAGTACTTTTAGTAAACTTCAATTAAGTTATTTTGTTGCAACAATATTTGGGGATGAACAGTTTATTTTATCGAATTTTGAAGGTTCGCCTTTTATTTATGAAAATTTTTAATTTTTCCGCAAATTTTAAGTAATAAAAAGTACGGTACGTTACATGTATGTAATGCCGATACCTGATATGTTGATTGATTTAGTGGCTAGGCATGAGTTGTTGTCCTTCATGGATGGATTCTCATGCTATAATCAGATCAAAATAGCAGATACAGACACTCATAAGACAACATTTAGATGCCCAGGAGCTGTTGGTATGTTTGAATGGCTTGTCATGCCGTTCGAGCTGAAAAGCGCAGGAGCCACGTATCAGAGAGCTATGAACTCAATCTTTCACGATATGATAGGACATCATATTTAAAATTATATAGATAACATAAACAGGATGTCGATCATATCGAGCATTTGAGGAAGAGTTTCCAAAGAATGGGACAACATGAGTTAAAGTTAAATCCATTGAAATGTGCCTTTGGTATAAAAACGAGAAACTTTTTGGGATTTCTGGTACATCAGAGGGGAGTTGAGGTGTATAAAAACAAAGCCAAAGCTATTATGGAAGCAAATCCACCCAAGAACAAGAAAGAGTTACAATGCTTTCTTGCGCATGTAAATTACTTGAGGCGTTTTATCTCTAACCTTGCAGGGAAAACAAAGGAGTTCTCACATTTGTTGAAGATTAAAGATGGCGGAGAGTTCAAATGGGAAAATTTGCATCACAAAGCCTTTGTATGATCAAGGGATATTTATCCAATCTGCCTGTTCTTATGCCACCCAGGTATGGAATGCCCCTTAAACTACATATCACTGCTGCTCATAAGCCAATTGTATGTTTACTAGTTCAAAATAATCACGAGGGAAATGATCAAGCCATCTATTATTTGAGTAGATTCATTATTCCAGTGGAGGTGAAGAACTCTATAATTGAGAAGCAATACATAACATTGTATTATGCATGTACTAAGTTAAGATATTATCTGATTCAATCAAGAGTATTTGTTCTGGCTAAAACCGATTTGATTAAATACATGCTTAATAGGCCCATTATCTTTGGGCGGATTGGTAAATGATCTTTGGCATTTGCCGTGTTTACGTTGACGTACTATCCCCAAAAGTCAGTAAAAGGCAAAGCTACCGCTGATTTTTTAGCTGATCACCCTTCACCTGATGAGTTTATTGAAGAGCAGGTTTGGATTCCAGTTTGTAGATTGGAAGTTCGACCCTAGGAGTTGAAGTTCGATGGATCAAGTACAGAAACAGCAACCGGAGCTGGTATTGTGATCACCTCCCCAAGAGGTGTGAAAACCGCTATATCGTTTAATTTGGGATTTCCATGCACCAACAATCAGGCGGAATACGAAGCATTGGTCATTGGGCTGGAAATTCTGAAAGAATTAGAAACAAAAGAGTTGTTGATATCAGGAGATTCACAGTTGGTACTCAAAAAACTATCAGGGGAGTTCAAATGCACGAGTTCATCATTGGCACCATATTATACCGCAACGTCACAACTTCTAGATGATTTTGAAGAAGTGTCATAAGTACAAGTCCCAAGGCAAGAAAATTGGGAGGTAGACGAGTTGACACATGTTTCATCGGGATTGAAGATGTCTCCCGAACTTACGCATAGGCTGGTGTTGATTCAAAAGAGAAACCACCCTTCAATTCAGCAAAGAGGAATTCAGGTAGACACTTTCAACTTGGATATTAACTAAGCTGGTGATTGGAGATATGATATAAAACAGGTGCTAGAATCTCCCGGGAAAGATATTCCACAGGGTCTAAAAATGAAAGCTCTTAAATACGTCTTAGTGGAAGGATATTTGTACAGTAAAGGGTTAGTTGGTTTTCTTCTCAGATGCATAGGTTTCCCAAAGGCATTGGAGATCATGAAGCAAGTTCACGACAGAATGTTGGGAGCACATCAATCTGGAGTGCAGATAAAATGGTTAATAAAAAGGTATGGCTACTATTGGTCATCCATTCTGAAAGATTACATCAAATATGCTAAGGGATGCCAACCATGTCAGAGGAACGACAACGTCCAAAGAATTCCAGTAGATGAGCTCCACAGTGTTGTTAAACCATGGCCATTCAAGGGTTGGGCCATGGACTTAATAGGGAAAATTTACCCAACATCATCGAAAGGCCACTCGTTCATCCTTGTCGCCACAGATTTTTTCACCAAATAGGTGGAAGCAGTACCTTCGAAAAAAGCGGAAAAAGGGGATGTCATAAACTTTGTGAAAGAGAGTATCATTCACGGATTTGGAATTCCAGAGTCACTAACCACGGATCTTGGAACTATATTCACGGGCTCATATATTAGGGAATTTGCAGAAGACTATGGAATCAAATTGATAAACTCGTCCCCTCATTACCCACAATCCAACGGGCAAGCCGAAGCATCTAACAAGGTGTTGATTAGGATTCTACAAAAGATGATGGAGGAAAATCCCAGGGATTGGCCAAGGCTACTGTCAGAGACGTTGTGGGCATGTAGGCCATCTAAGAGGGCTGCGACCGGGGTAAGTCCATTTGTCCTCACCTTTGGCCATGATGCAGTACTACCATTAGAGATTATGGTACCATCAATGCGAGTGGCAAAGCAAAACGAACTTTCCCCTGAACACAACAGTGAGGCAATGATTATGGAGTTAGAATAGGTTGATGAATTGAGAATCCAACCATATAACACGTTGTTGTTGCAAAAGCAGAAATTGGCAGGATATACAATAAAAGGATCAACAAGAAAAGCATCAAAGAAGGGAATATTGTGTGAAAAACCATACTACCCATGGGGACAAAGGACAGAGACTTAGGCAAATGGTCTCTAAATTGGTAAGGATAATTTAAGGTGCACAAGATCCTGGACGGGAATGCATATTGGCTATCAAGTTTAGACGGAAAACCACGCAAAAGATACATAAATGGCAAGTATCTCAAGCCGTAATTTCCAACTATGAGGGAAGAAATAGAAAAAGCGAGTGAGTAAAGCAAAAAGAGAGGCCGATATCCAGCAGGGATTTGGGATTTGGGGCCACTTTGGCATTGTTTTGAATAATGAAAATCCTAGTCCGTAGTAGTTTTCCAGATACATGAAAGTAGAATACATGGGATGGGATTTCAAGCCACCAAAACATGGCTGGAAAGAGTTCCGAAGAATAGGGAGTTAAAATTCTCCAGACCAGACGAACACAACAGAAAGGCGTGGTGTTTTGATATAAGGGTACGCTCACTGGCCACTTTTATACATGTTTAGTTATTTTGAGACTTCATGTGATGTAGGCCTTAGAGCCACTGATATAAATATCAGTTGTTTACGATTTAATAATGAGACTTTGATCAAATGAAGTGGCCTTGTAGCCCATTTTCATCATTTTGTAGGTATCTGGTTTCATTAGGGTGTCAGGTGAGAAAATAATCGTAAGCGGGGAGTTTTAAGCCAACCAATGGTTTTGCTTGAAGCTATTGAAGTGAGTTGGGTTAATTGTATTAAGAGCGAATAGAAACTCCTTCCCAACATCCAATAAACAATATCACGTCCAAACCCATCTTCATTCCACATCCATCACCGAACAACCACAACACCAAACCAATAGTCAACAAATATAAAGCGGAGCTACCGCATGTAAGCACAACAAGTAAACGTGTATGCGGGAAGGCGTCCGACTGAAGTGCAAATGCATATACGTGTATGCAAAAAAGGAGCCCGACTGAAGTGCAATGCATAAATTCTAGGGACGAGGAAGTCGTCTTGAGTGGATGTAGCAGGTAAGAGCACGTAAGATTTGAGAGTTACTTGTGTTTCAAGAAGCCCCAAATAACACCAAAGCTTAAGTATCGAATGCACCAGAAAACTAAAGCCAACCCATGGCCAATTCTCAATCCAGTATTACATGTGAAGAGCAAATATGCGAACCGCATATACAACAAGAGACTACATACCTATGCTTTTCACCGCCTTAGAAATGGCACCAGAGGTAACGTAGAGCAAAGGCCAATGTATGGCGAGACAGCCCCGAAGTTGATAATTTCCCTTTTAAAGGTAGACGAATCAGAAAAATAAGCGTAAATATCTATCGTACCACTTCTCATAAAAGAATCAATATAAGACCATAGTACAGGGATTCACGGTAACTTCTTGAACACATCAAGACTAATCATACAAAGCAGGGAGGATAAATAATATGCTCCCCCCAATACGACAACCAATGTTCAGGTGATTATTTTCACAAATGCAAATAATATTTTGACTAAATTTGCAAAACACAGGAGAAAAAATATCAAGCAACAATTCAAGGAAAGAGAGGGAGAAAATACCAATGGCGGTAGAGAGTGATGAACTATTGAGGGAGGTAGATTGCGCCTAAGGCTCCCCAAAGGCCGGTGCGACAACGGGTGGGATCGACGTGGAAGAAGATCGCGTGGAAGGTGAAAGAGGATCGGTTACGGTGACCGGTTGCGCAACGGAAGTTTTAAAAATGTTTTTCAACAAGAAAACAAAATCTAGCACCTCACAATATGTGTAGCAAATAAAAATAAACACAATATGACATTCATAGGGTGTTTTAGAAATTACCTATCAATCTCAAAGATTGATTATTGGCTCCAACCAAGTTGTTTAGCTATTGAATGGTTGACCCTCTACAAGCTTTCCTTGCTCTTGGACTCCTTCCTTCAAAATTAGGTCCACCACTAACAAAGTATAACCACTCTAATTTTGCACTAGAAAAATTAGAGTATTTTTCATTGAGAAGACTAAGCTTTCCTCTAAAAAATGAAGAAGAAAAATGGGGGAGAATACACATTAAAATTTCTGCCATCTATCCATGGAGTGAAGGGGAGATTTTTCTTGGTTATGAGAAAGTTGTTGTGTTCCAAAAGCATGCCATGCCTTGGACATTGAAAAAGTTGTCTCCCAACCTTTCACCTCCCATGCATGCAATTCTATTTGGGCTTGTAACAATTACAAGGCTCATGGACTTTAATTTAATTATCTCAAATAAATTTGAAATCAATTAAACCTTACTTGATTTTTTTCAAGCCCACTAGTTGAATAATTATTTCTAATTGGGCTCTACAAGGCTCAATGTTGTTTAATTAATTCAACACTTGAATTATTTTAATTGTTTTGACTTTACTAAGCCCACTAGTGTTTAATTAATTCAACACTTGAATTAATTTAATTTAGTCCATAATAATGTTTATGAAAATCACAATCTCAAATACATTATTTTTTTGATCAACTTTTAATTTAGGAACACTTCCTCAAATTAAAAGTTACATTCTCCTTATAGAAGTCATACTTCTATTTTATTTATGCTTATAAACTCCTTTAAAAGCCGTTCAACACATTGAACTATTTTACTTCTCAACGAGATCTAGAAAGTTAGCACTTGTGAGACCCTCAATGGTTCAATGATACAACTAGCCGTGGGTTCACATCTCAATGTGATTCGGGACTAAACATGTCCTTATATGAGCATACCCCAGTTGCTCCATTCTTACTTATCAACTCCTTGATAATAAGAACGTCAGAACTTAAGTATAATAGTACCCAACCAATCATGTTAAATGCCTAGCAGCATCGCTTACATGATTCCCTAGGTATCAAATGATAGTGCCTGCAAGAACCATTAAATTATGGTTAGCGTACAGTACGGTCCCTTCATCTCATATATCCCGACCGATTCAACAACTATTGGTATATCGAGAGCTGTCAAAGAATCGATAATATGTGTCATGTCGTAGTTGCATCGATGGTGTAATCTATGAAACCCCTTTCATAATTACCATCATATTCTGATCAGAGATTTTATACT
Source organism: Primulina tabacum (assembly GCF_025594145.1). Lineage (NCBI taxonomy): Eukaryota > Viridiplantae > Streptophyta > Magnoliopsida > Lamiales > Gesneriaceae > Primulina > Primulina tabacum. The sequence goes on from NC_134566.1 coordinate 7,779,069, forward strand.
ACATATACATGTGATCACATAGGATATCCATACCCAAAGGTAAGCGGTGAATCCCCGACTACAATGCATCGACTCCTATATGTTTCGACAAAACATCCAACCTTGCCACCTGATGACCCCATGAGAGTCGGTAAACAAGTCAAAGTGTATTGCTAGCACATAGAGTCTCAATGTTGTCCCGGGTAATAAGGATTAATGGCGTACAACTATAAACTAGGACGTTTCCACTCGATAAGTGAGAACCACTTGGAAAGTCCTATATGGAGGGTTGTTCAGTGCACTCTACAAGGAGCACCTATCTGCACGTTAGGACATCATAATGTCCCCTACCAATGAAACATGGTACTCACATCGCATATACTAGTCTCAAACTCGAGCGGCCTATATCCTTCTTAGCGGGGCTGAATCAACAAGGAACTGTTTAGAATATACAGTATTACAAATATGAGTTTCATGATACTCATCATATGAGCATCTCATATTCTTTCTACTATTTGTATATTCAAGGACTTTATCTATGCAACTAGCATGGATATACAGATAAAGATGTACCAAAACAATAATTTCAAATATTTTTAAAATAAAGATTGTTTATACATAGAGTTTCATTGTGAACACTCGGTCAACACTTGGCTCGACGGGAACCTACTCTAACAGAAGGAACAGAGGCAGCCATAGAATTGTCTAAAATAGCCATGGCGGTCGTTGGGTGGTGACCCGAACAGAGAAAGCTGGTTGCCCTTGTAGAGGAGGGCTAGCCAAAACTCGAAGGTGCGCCCATAGATGACCCAGAGGCGACAGAGAAGAAACTGAGAGCAGTAGAAAAGTCGGCGAACGCCACGTGCAGTGAAGCAGAAATGGTGGCTTGGGCAGAAGCGACGCCCACAGCGCTGAATTTGGGTGAGTGAGCCGATGGGAATTCTTGAGCCATACCTCTTATTCGGGAAAAAACGGAGCCGACAGCGGAGAACGATCGGAAGGAGCTTGAGGGCGCGATAGTTGAAGCGTAAGGATAGCAAAGGGTGGCGGTCCTCTACACAGGCAGCGAAGAGTAATCAGACAAAATGGCGGTAAGAAAGAGGAAGAAAGCGGGCTAGAGAATTTTGAATCTGATGAGTACATGAAGGAAACCCAAGAGACAATGGTTTAAAGCCCAATATAAAATGGGACAGGGTTGCTCGGCCCACCATTGCAAGCCCAATTCACAGAAAAACAATTGTGGGCTGCTACAAATAGATGTGTTTGAACCGAGCTAATTAACAAGCATTTTGGCCCAATGGGCCAATGCCTGCAAGGGGCATTTGTTGGCATTAAATTTTAAATAGGCCCAAATTGATTGAGCCCATGCACAAAAGAAAGTAAATAAGCGTGAAGATAAGATAAACCCAGCAATTTAAATTTGTTTCATCAAATCAAGGAGCACTTAAGCTTGAGAAGAACGTGGGAAAAATCATGGGCAAGATTGTGGGATCATGGGATGTAGAGAAAACTGCACAGCAGTCAGAAGAAAAGGAATCGACCGGCACAGAGAACACAAACAACAATCTCTCGTACAACTCCATGTAACTCCCTGCAAGATTCTCATAGATTTAGTCAAGCTTTTTCATGCTTTTCCAGACATATTTTAGCATCTTTGAACATATTCTAGCACTATTTTGTTATATTTTTCATGTTTTTTGTGATTTCGTATTGATTTGTTGAAACATAATCATGTTGCGAGTTTATTTCATCAATTTCTATTGTCTTTTCTTTCGTTTTGGTGTTGTATTAGTTTAAGATACTATAACGAACCTTCAAATTTAGTGTCTATAATTGTCGTAATTTTTAGAAGTTAGATTTTCATTGTTTTTACACAAATCAGTGTATTTTTTGCACCCGACACGCCCGCAAATAAAATATTGTGCAATCAAATAGGTAGCTAACTTAATTGAGAGGATTGCTAAAATATACTGTGATTAATCTAATTGAGCTAACTATCATAAAAGAGAATATTACAATAAAATCATAATAATTAACAAAGATTGAATAAGATATATTAGCCTAATACCGAGCACCCTCATATTTTCAAAGTAGGTTTACATTTTGTGCAGTCTCTTTGCTTTCTTTAAAGCTTATTTGGATAATAACTGATTTGAGTTTTGTAGTTTCTTCAGTGGGTGTGAGGTAGGTAACAACCCACCTAAAATCTTTCACAATATCACTCGGAGCAACCGCTGATATTTTCCAAACTTTAGGATCTTCTATTCGGGTAATAATGTTTAATGGCAACATCATCCATCTATTGAAATTATATAAATTATCCAGTCTTAATTTTATTGATATTAATTAATTAATAATTAATGATTGACAAGAGTCAAGTAAAATTGAACCTCTAGCACTCGTCTCTCATTGATTTTCCCCCAGTAATTTTTTTTTTCGTGGACTAAATTTCGTTGATTTTATTTTAAATAATAAAGATTACGAGGAGGAGAAGTGTCAAACCCGAAAAGAAAATAAAATAATAATAAAGATTAATTTATATATATACTTTTATATATTAAATATGTAAAATTTAAGCAAATATTATAAATTATATATATATATATATATATTACGTGTGTGTATGTTAGACTTTATTTAATTGTGGTGATGTGAGTCAAAAACCAGTAAGCCGTGATAGTAAAATCAGAACACAGTATAAAAGCAGAAGTACTCATATCGATAAACAGAAGCAGTACTTATCGAGCAGTGAACGGCTTGTAAAAGCAGACGCAGAACTTAGCTTAAGTAGAAGCAGAACTTAGCTTAAGCAGAAGAACTTAACATCTTTCGTTTGAACGATACAAGTCTTAAATGTTACCGTTATTTACCTAATACTAGTATTAACTACACCATTTAATGTTATACGAAGTCATTTAACACACCTTACTAGTTTTTGTATAAAACAAAGACTGATTATTATGAAACTTTCTGCAGGACCCTTTTTTGGTGATAAAGCTGATTTACTTAGAGTAAAAGAAGTCGTTTTGTTTATAGACGTTGGATTCAAGGTTTTTATATAAAAAGATCAATCCTATATAGACAACTAACGATTATTATTATCATTGAACACATTCTCTATCCAACGCTGTTTTGAGCAATCAAGAACTACTATTATCCTCAAGCTCAATATACAGAAAAGCAGCACACTCTTTATAGCAAATATCTGATCTTCTGAGATCACTTTGTGTTGCTGTTTCTTTATCTCTTAACAAGCTATCCACTTTACTATATCTTATTGAGAAGAGTTTTGTAATCTGGAAAAGAGTCTTTTCCAGAACCTTTTGTGTACATTATTTTGTGTTGTGAAACTAAGAGTTTCAGTACGCGGAGAGTAAGCCCTACTGAAGTGGGTGTGTACAAGAGTTGTACAGTAATAACCAAAGTCTTTTAGTGATAGCTTCTGAAAACAGAAAAAGGGGATACGTAGAAGATTTCATCTTCGAACTTCCAGAAATAACTACTGTCTGCTGCCTACTATTTTATTGTTTTTACCCTCATACCATCAGATCCTTTTCGCACTTATTATTGTGATATGCTGGATATATATTCGAACAAGATAATCTATAATCTCTAACATGATTATAGCACCTTTGCAAAAACGTCAAAGAAAGGAACGAGTTTATTCACTCCCTCTCTAAACTCTATATCGATCCCCAACAAATGATATCAGAGAGGGTTATTCTTGTTGTGAAAATCTACAACAGAAATGGCACATTTCAGCAAAGTCCCTATGTTCTCAAAAGAGGATTTCGATGGTTGGAAGATCAGGATCAAAGCCCATCTTGCAGCCCAAGACGATAAAATGTGGTTTGTCATCACAGATGGTCCCTTGAAAATTCTAAAGCCTAATACAGCTATTGTTGTTACTGATGGTGCACCACAAATGCTTGAAAAGAAAAAAAGTGAATGGACAAGCGAGGACAAGAATAAAACAAATCTAGACAATGTTGCGAAGGATATTCTCTACAAAACACTTGACAAGAATACCTGTCCTACAGAAAAGAGATATGGGAGAAACTCATCCAAATCTGTGAAGAAAATGAACAGACAAAGGAAAACAAGCTGTATGTGGCAATGCAAAAGTTTGAAAATCTCAAGATGAAAGCTGGAGAAACACTAAGCGAGTTTGATGAGCGGTTCAGCAGCTTGGTAAATGAACTGCCAGCTTTGGGAAAAGAACATGGCAATAGAGAAGTGGCACTCAAAGTGATGAGAGGTTTACCTAGGGAATGGGACGTAAAGACAATGGCTATGAGAGTCTCAAAAGATCTGAACAAGTTAGAACTACATGACTTGTTTGCAGAGTTGAAAGTTTATGAGTTTGAGCCGGAAGTAAGAAGTGGAGAAGAGCCCTTGTCGAATCCACCTACCAAGGATCTTGTAGCTACCGCTACTGCTACAGTTGTTCCAAGTGTATCACCTGCTGCTGTTATTGAAAGTACATCTGACAAGACTGCTGAACATATCAGCAATGATGCAATGTATCTCTTCGTGAAGAAATTTTCCAGATTCATGAAGAAGAATTGTAATGCCCGAGAATTTTGGTAGTATAATCGAAAATGATTTGTTGATAATTGAGGAGATTATAGATTGAACGGATCGAACCGGGAAAGCCGAAAAACATAATTGAATGTTATGTGCGAGGATGAGCCCTCGCGCATATGCGCGACCCCGCCGGGCGCATATGCGCGAGGTAGGCAGAAGACCTCGCGCATATGCGCGGCACGGACCGGCGCATATGGGCAAGGGTGGCAGAGAGTTGTGAAGAACCTCGTGCATATGCGCCGAGCGAGGGCGCGCATATGCACGAGATGCCGTGATGAGGACGCGCCGAGACATAGCGTCTCGGGCATATGCGCCGAGGAGGGTCGCGCATATCCGCTAGACGTGCTGAACCAAGAATGAGCCACTTGGTCTCTACATGCACGAGATATATATAATACTTCATTTCCTTCAATATCAGCAAGAGGAAACGAGCGAAAGACTCAAGGGAATGTTGCAAGTTCCTTCGAAGAGATTTGTGATTCACGAAAAATCCGTTCGTCTGATTTTTGATCTGAGCTTAGTACCGTGTTTCTATCGACGAGAGCTTCAACTGAACCTAAGTTTTCTTATATTTTGATATGATTTGAAATTATGATATTGCCAGAATCAGATATGATTGATATATGGTGTTCTTGACATAGTAGACATCGTATAATCGAAACCGAATTGAAGAATGGATACCGTACAGAATTGTTATGAATTATCAGAATTGATTTGATTGAGATTTGATATCAGATTTGTATTGCAATCGACTATGAGATGTTGGGATTGATATTTAATTGATATTGTATCGCTGGGTATACTGAGATTATGCAGTTATGCCGTTGAAACAGAATTTGATTGAGTTCTGGTTATATTCAGTATTGATTTGAATTGTGTATTGATATTATACTCCTCTGTATTGTTATTACCAGATTGAGTAGGGACAGATTTGAATTCGAGACTTCGACTTCGTCAGACCGAGAAGAGAAAGGTATAAATTAATGTTGATCCGGGATTGCACAACTCGAGTTTGATTTAACTGGAGTTTCCCAAAATCACATACAGAATTTCCATTGCCTCGATATGTTGCAATGTTTGAGATTGATATGCTTATTCTATTGATTTATAGTTAGACATATGTTATGTGAGGAATCATGGGCGGATATGCCTAGTCCTTGGGCTGATGTGCCCGATATTTGGCGGAGATGCCAATTTGGCAGTATATGCCAAGTCTGTGGCGGATATGCCAAGACACCGGACGTTTGGTCATATCGATGTTGCCTAGGAGTGGAGCAACTTCTATTGTCGAGATTCGATATGGACATGACCAAAGTCCGTAAATAAGAACTTACTGCCACCATGATCGGGAGAGTAGGTGGGAGATTGTTACGTTCTTATGTAGATCGGGATCCCTAGAATAGGAACGAGTCGAGTCAGAGAGTATGAGTTAGAGTTTGATTTACAGTTTTATATCGATTCATGTCTTTCACATTTGATACATGTTATTGATATTTGTTCATGCCTTTATATCAGTTATATGATTGCATGTATACATGATTTATACTGGGAATGTATTTCTCACTGGAGTTATCCGGCTGTTGTTGTGTTTGTATGTGTGCATGACAACAGGTGGGACAGGATCGGGATCAGGAAGAGGATGAGAGATTACGGTTAGCGTGGAGATCCGGGCTTAGAAGTAGAATAGGATTCAGCACTTGATGTATAGTGGTTGAACCCTTGTTTGAGATAAAGAGATGTTGTACAAGGCTTGTACTTTTATGTTGACATGTATATCGGATTGATTACGTTACGTTTCCGCACTTGCATTTAAAAAAACAAAATTTATGTCCCACACTACTTAATTGTTATGTTGAATCTTAATAATGATTAAGGAAATGAATTAGCGTCCGGGTCTCCACAGCAGGTGGTATCAGAGCAGTAGATAACTTAGAATGAGATAGGAGCTAGTGAGCGGGGTAGAATGATATTTTTTTTCCTTGCTTTTGATTGCTAGTATTCCTTACTGCTTTGAGATACATGTTTACCTGATTATCTGATTTGATTGAATATTTATTATTTGAGAATGAATCAAAACCGATTCTTGATCAGCAGTAAGATGATCAGAGAAGAACTGAAACAAGTTTGTTGTATTTGGTAACTAATCCTTTTGGTAATCAGATATACCTCCTCGAAGAATTCCAGAACAGGGAAGTACCTCGAATAATCCGATGGATGAGACAGTAACACAGATGGAAACACTACCGAAGAGCTCTCAGTTGTTTGAACCATCGACGTTGAAGGGCACTGAGACATCTGGTGATTTTGAGAGTGGTGATAGTAGCACAGGGAAGAAGAAAGATCATTTGAAAGCCAGAAGAAGACAGTTTAAGAAGTATGGTAGTGGTTCATCCAGCTCAAGTAGTTCACGACAGAGCCAGAGTTACACCGGAGTCTATTGTAGCACATGTGGAGGGAGACATCCCATAGAACAATGCTACGGAGTAAATGGTAGTTGCCGCATTTGCAAACAGCCGGGACATTTTGCTAGAGTATGTCCACAGAGAGGTTCCCGAAGATCTCAGGGAGCAGAATCATCTGGATCAGTGGCACAGAATGGTAGACGATCACCAGTTGTTCACTCTTTCCAGCAACCATCGACTACTGCTCAGTCACAACCGAGGCCAGAAGGAAGCCAGACTGTTAGCCAGCCTCTGAGACAGCAGGCTGGAGTATCTACTATGACTGAAGAACAGGCTCAAGAAGCATCAGATGACGTTGTTGCAGGTAACTGTTATTGTGTGAATATCCTGCTTATGTATTGATTGATAAGGGTGCATGAAACGTCCTGCCTTTTTTATGCTTTAAAAGTACTAAATTTTTTTTTTTAAAACCTCACATAGCATTCGGCCGAACCATAAAATATTTTTGACATCATTTTAAAAATAAACATCCAACTGCTATTTAAAAATCCAAAAGAAAATACTTTAAAGCATAAAATCGTCAAACATTTTACCAAACCTAAAAAGCAATAATTTGAAAAGAATAGCTCATACTAAACCTCTCAAAAATCTCTCAAATGCATAAATAAATAATCTTAAAAACCTTTAACTTAAATCATAAAGCATAATGCGGAAAATGTAGCGCTGGTCCTCGGGTTGTGTGCGCCTTCAGCCTAGTCAAATCACTCATCAAGTCCTCCCTCAATACCACCTGCATCCATCACACCTAGTGAGTCTAAAGACTCAACACACCATAATCTTTATAACGAGTAATACGTAATACAGTCAACATATAACGGTGAAAAATATTTGTACTTAAAAAATCGTTTTCATGAAGATGCATAAACTTCAAACATGAACATTTTTGTAAAATACTTTTTCATGATGCATAAACTTTAAATAAAAATATCTTCATAATGATGCATCAACTTTAAACATAAGCATTTTCATGACATGCATAAATAAACCTTAATCTTTTTCTTTTTTCCTCAACATGACATAAAACCTTTAACATGATCATAAACATTTTCCTTTTCCTTTTCCTTTGTTGAATTCAGATCGTTAATTGTGACTTTCCTGACATGACATGACATGACGATGGATCCATCTACATAAAACCACAGTACTGGGCGGCGGGGGACACCAGCAACACTCTCACCGGTCAACTGGGCCCTGGCCTAACATGATCGAATAGAAATACGATCGTCGGGGCTCCCTCTGGGGCCTTCTCCCATAAATGGGCTCCCTCTGGGGCCTTCTCCCCTCACGATATTCCCATTCTTCCTCAAACCTCATAACCTCATAACCTCATATTCGTAATAATGGAAACACGATCGTCGGGCTCCCACTGGGACCATAACCCTCACGACGTCGCCATCATTAATGAATTAGTCACAATCACTTCACTTCCTTCAACATTTATATTCTCACCACTTTATAAAAATCATGCATAACATAACATTTTATTTTTGAAACCAAGCATGCAACATGTCTTTTAAATGTCTTCCTTAAATCATAAAAATCAAATAGACATTTTAAAAATCATAATTTAATCATGAACATTTAATAAACATTTATAATGACATTTTAACCTCAAAACATTTACAATAACATTTTGACATATTAAGTCATAAACATATAAAATCCCATAAACATTTAAAATATCATTTTAACATATAAAATCCCATAAACATTTAAAATATCATTTTAACATAAAAAAATTTTCATAAACATCCATAACTATAGAAAATAATCATATTAGCACATAAAACAGCATTCAGGGCACTGCCATGATCTTTACTAATTTCTAGGTGTAAAAAGACCGTTTTACCCCTAGACTCGACATTTTACGTTTCCGACTTTTATCTTGATTTCATGACTCAAATATGTCCCAATTAATTATTTAAGCCTACATGAATTTTTTCATAATTTTATTTGGCTTAAAACTTAGACTTTTTCAATTAATCTTTAAATGTATCGTATTAATGCGTTTTAATCCCGAATTAAACCAAACCTTAATATAAAATTCCCAAATTAAAAACTTAGACTTATAATAATTATTTAAGCTTAAACCTAATTTTTCATAGTTTTATAAAGCTTAAAGGCGTTTCAATTAATACGTTAATTAGTGTTTCGTGCGACGATTAAATTCCGAATAATTCCAAACTCGTTATTTTGATCCCAAATTTTTAACATAACCTTTTTATGATTTATTCTACCCTTCCAAGTAATGAGCCACCCCCGTGGACCCTTGGATTCATTTTTAGTTCTTTAATTTCGAAATATGACACCTAAGGGAACCACCCGAGCCATCTCCCAAAATACTCGAGCCGCGCCCGAGCCACCTTGAACCAAAACCTAGCCAACCCATCTAGGGACCCTACTGTGAAAGCCCAGCCCAAAATCATGAACCTAACCCGTTCAAAAAGCCTACTGAACTCTGCCCCAAATCTGCCCGTGTATGTGTGTGTAACTCCTAAGCACATAAGGACTCCTAGCCAACCTAGGACACTTCCAGCCGAGCCACCCTAACCTTTCCTGGATCAGGCCCAGCCCCTGCCTAGACCAGCCCAGCCCTTGAACCCAAGCAGCGAAGCCCCTGAACCTTGACAGCAACTCACGCCTAACTTGCTGCCAAAAAGCTTCTCCCTCACGTTTTCTGTGCTTGGCTCCAGCCCCAGCGAGCCACCCTGCACCAACTCATGACCAGACCATCTAGGTACCCTACTTGACCCTTAGAACCCATAGGACTCGAGCCCCAGTTGAAAACTGAAGCCACAACACAAGCCACCAGAAGCAGCCGAGAACCCACATAGACATGGACCCTACGTTTCTGTTGCTAGGACCTAGACAACAACACCAGACCTTGAACCAGCCCCTTGTGCCCCTTCTTAGGAACCTAAGGACCTAACCTAGCCCAGCCCCAAAGCCCCTGGCCGAGCCACAGCCCCTGCACAAATTGCTGCAACCTGCGCTACCCTTTGCTCTCTCTCTCGGGTGGAGTCCTAGCTTGCTAGGACTCCTCCCCAGCCCATGGTCTCGAGTCCTAGCGTGGCTAGGACTCTTCCCTTGACCCTTCACGGGCCCTAGCCAAGCTTTGGTCCAGCCCCAGCCAAGCCAAGCCACAAACCACCCATCAACCGAGCCCTACAATCCACATGATACCTGATGGTTTCCATCTTATTTTATTCAGTTTGCACAACGTTTTTGGTGTGATATTAGGACCTTAAATCTCGTGTAAAACCACCCCTTAACATCCTACTACATGGCAGCCCCTTTAATGACACAATAATCATGTTTTTAAATCAAAACACAAGTGCTAAAAATCATCTAATATGCATGTACGAAAATCTTCAAGTTGTGTGCCTTATTTTCTTTCAAAACATGTTCAAATAAATATTATGGTGGGATAGATGTTTGAAGGAAAGAATTATGGCGTCCTTTTGCGTTATATACGCTCGAATATCTGTTGACGACGAAGAACGGGACGAGGAGACGAAGGCTATGAAGTTTCCCTTTGAATTTCTGAAAATTCCTTCTTCCATTGTGAGTGTGTGCCGTGTATGTTGATGAAAGGAGAAGTTTCTGAATTTGAAAAAGGTGTGGCCGTGTGATCTAGATGCCAAGTGAAGGGTTTTTGCACTTTAAATAGATAATTAAAACACTAACCAATCTTAGGCCCATTAAGTATGTAGATTAAGCCCAATATTGCTTAATTAAAATATTAAAAATAATTTTGCTTAAATAAGTTTGTAAATTTATTAGTCGGGTTGCCAAAAAAATTCGTATTTTAGTTGAAAAACCAACACCGATAAAATTTACGTCCCGGCGTATAAAACCACCTCCAAACTCCTTATTTTCAAAAATAATAAAAAGCAACAACCATATTTTAAATAATTAAAAATAATTATTTAATAAAAACATTTTCTATTTTTCAGCCCTCGGTCCCCATTCCTCGATCGTCACTTGAATATTCCCTAAAAATACCATTTTAATGCAACATGTAGAAAAATATATTTTAAACATGTAAATATGCATAACATAATTAATTCATGCAATTAAAAAATTTAATTAAAATACAGGAGAATTTAATAATTCAAATGCATGTGGTTCGCGTGGACCTTTAAATTTTCGGGGCGTTACAGTGCATCCCATACATTTCTTTTTGAGCGATTTGTATTGATTCATGCATTGCCTGTTGAGTTTTTATCTGCTGTAGTATCTGTCTCTTCTCCTTTGGGGAAAGGTTTGATATCAGTGAATGCTGTGAAACATTGTATGCTACAGTATGACGGGCATGAGATTGAGTTAGACTGTATCGTACTTGGGTTATCTGATTTTGATTGTGTTATCGGTATTGATATGCTGACCAAGTACAGAGCGACCGTTGATTGTTTCCATAAGATTATGAAATTCAGACCTGAGATGGCTGAAGAATGGAGATTTTACGGTAAGGGTTCAGGATCGAGAATTCCTTTGATATCTGCGTTATCTATGACTCGATTATTACAGAAAGGAGCGGAGAGGTTCCCTGTGTATTCTGTTGACTTACTGAAATCGAACCCATCATTGGCTGATTTGCCAGTGGTATGTGAGTTTGCTGATATCTTCCCAGATGAGATTCCGGGTTTGCCTCTGATTCGAGAGATAGACTTCAGCTTTGAATTGGTACCAGGTACAGTTCCGATTTCTAGAACTCCATACAGAATGACACCGATTGAACTGAAAGAATTGAAAGAACAGTTGGAAGATTTACAGGCCAAGGGTTACATTAGATCGAGTGTTTCTCCTTGAGGTGCTCCAGTATTGTTTGTCAGAAAGAAGAACGGTTCAATGAGATTTTGTATTGACTTCGGGCAACTGAACAAGGCTACGGTACATAATAAATACCCTTTGCCTCGTATTGATGATTTATTTGATCATTTGCAGGGTTCTTCTATATATTCCAAGATCGATCTGAGATCTGGATATCATCAGCTGAGAGTCAGAGATTCTGATATTTCGAAGACAGCGTTCAGAACAAGGTATGGACATTATGAGTTTATTGTCATGCCGTTTGGGTTGATTAATGCTCCAGCTGTGTTTATAGGTCTGATGAACCGTATATTTCAGAAATATCTCGATGATTTCGTGATTATTTTATTGATGATATTCTGATTTATTCGAAGAATATGATTGATCATGCCGAACATCTGAGAATTGTGTTGAGAATTCTGAGAGCTGAGAAATTATATGCCGAACTATCGAAATGTGAATTCTGATTGAGACATGTTGTATTTCTGGGGCATATTATATCCGGAGACGGTATTTCTGTTGATCCCAGTAAGGTTGAAGCAGTGATCAGTTGGCCGAAACCGACATCTTTATCAGAGATACGCAGTTTTATGGGTTTAGAAGAATATTATCATCGATTTATTACAGAATTCTCGAGTATTGCTAAGCCTATTACGCAACTGACTTAGAAAAATGCTCCATTGGTTTGGTCAGAAGACTGTGAGTCCAGTTTTCTTGAGTTGAAGAAGAGACTGATCAGTGCTCCGATATCGACTATCTTGTCAAGTACTGGTAATTCTGTTGTTTATTGTAATGCTTCTCACAGAGGGTAGGGTTGTGTTTTGATACAGCGAGAATATGTTATTGCATATGCCTCAAGACAACTGAAGCCACATGAATCTCGCTACCCAATTCATGATCTTGAATTGGCAGCCATCTTATTTGAACTGAAGATATGGCGACACTATCTATACGATGAGAAGTTTGAAATCTATTCTGATCACAAGAGTCTAAAATATCTATTTTCACCATCAGAATTGAATATGAGGTAGCGAAGATGGCTTGACTTATTGAAAATTTTTGATTATGAAATCAAATACAATCCGGGGAAATCTAATACAGCAGCGGATGCACTGAGTCGAAAGTATGTTCTTTATCTTTATCGACACTTGGTGTTTCAAATGTGATAGAAGATTGTTGTCTTTCTGGATTGATATTTGAGACAGATTGTCAACCGTTGAGACTATATATTATTCGAGTCAAACCAGAGCTGATTTTGAGAATTAAAGCTGCTTAGAAAGTTGATCAAAATGTTCAGAACTCGATATCGATAGTCAGAGTAGGGCATTGATCCGAGTATCAGGTTTGTGACAATGTGTTTTATGTGAATAATCGTATTGTTGTGCCAGATGTTTCGGATTTGAAACGGCAGATATTGTCAGAAGCGCATAGAAGTCGATTTTGTATTCATCCTGGTGGCAGAAAAATGTATATTGATTTGAAAAGACAGTTTTGGTGGAAACAGATGAAAGCTGATATTGCTGAATTTGTATCCAAGTGTCTGAATTGCCAACAGGTAAAAGCAGAAAGAAAGAAACCAGAAGGACTGTTACAGAGTTTATCCATTCCTGAATGGAAATGGGACCACATTTCCATGGACTTCGTGACGATGCTACCGAGTTCCTCCCGAGGTTGTAATGAAATTTGAGTTATTGTTGACAGATTAACCAAATCAGTATGCTTTATTCCGTACAAGATGGCGTACCGACATGACCAGATGGCAGAGATTTATGTCAGAGAGTTGGTCAGATTGTATAGAGTGCCGAAGTCGATTTTTCAGACCGTGATGCTCGGTTTACTTCGCACTTTTAGCAGAGTTTACAGCAGGCTCTAGGTACGAAGTTACATCTTAATACCGCATATCATCCACAGACTGATGGACAGTCGGAGCGGACTATCCAGACATTGGAAGATACACTTAGAGCTGCAGTGCTTGATTTTAACACTAATTGGCAAGAATCTTTGCCACTTTGTGAGTTTTCGTACAACAGCAACTATCAGACGAGTATAGAGATGACACTATTTGAAGCGTTGTACGGAAAGAGTGCAGATTCCCTCTGTATTGAGATTACGTATCCGAAGTACCTGAGATTGGACATGATATGATACGAGAGATATGATAGAAAGAGTGAAGCTAATCCGTCAGAAATGAAAACAGCTCAGAACGGAGACTATTCCGCTTGTGAAAGTTCAGTGGAGTCGACATGGCATTGAAGAAGTTACTTGGGAAACTGAATCAGATATGAGACAGAGGTTTCCAGAGTTATTTCATTGATGTGAGTTTTCTTATCTAACTTCTATTCTTCATTCCTTATTTTATCTGATTTGTTATCTGAGTTGATTGCATGTGATTTCGAGGACGAAATCAGATCTTAGGGGGGGAGAAATGTAATGCCCGAGAATTTTAGTAGTATAATCGGAAATGATTTGTTGATAATTATTATAGATTCAACGGATCGGACCGGGAAAGCCGAAAAGAAGAATTGAATGTTATGTGCGAGGATGAGCTCTCGCGCATATGCGCGACCTCGCCGGGCGCATAAGCGCGAGGTAGGCAGAAGACCTCGCGCATATGCGCGGCACGGACCGGCGCATATGCGCGAGGGTAGCAGAGAGTTGTGAAGAACCTCGCTTATATGCGCCGAGCGAGGGCGCGCATATGCGCGAGATGCCGTGATGAGGACGCGCTGAGACATAGTGTCTCGCGCATATGCGTCGAGGAGGGTCGTGCATATGCGCGAGACGTGCTGAACCAAGAATGAGCCACTTGGTCTCTACATGCACGAGATATATATAATACTTCATTTCCTTCAATCTCAGCAAGAAGAAACGAGAGAAAGACTCAGGGGATTGTTGCAATTTCCTTCGAAGAGATTTGTGATTCACGAAAAATCCGTCCGTCTGATTTTTGATCTGAGCTCAGTACCGTGTTTCTATCGACGAGAACTTCAACTGGACGTAATTTTTCTTATGTTTTGATATGATTTGAAATTATGATATTACCAGAATCAGATATGATTGATATATGGTGTTCTTGACATAGTAGACATCGTATAATTGAAACCGAATTGAAGAACAGATACCGTACAGAATTGTTATGAATTATTAGAATTGATTTGATTGAGATTTGATATCAGATTTGTATTGCTATCGATTATGAGATGTTGGGATTGATATCTCATTGATATTGTATCGCTGGGTATACTGAGATTATTCAGTTATGCCGTTGAAGCAAGATTTGATTGAGTTCTGATTATATTCAGTATTTATTTGACTGGTGTATTGATATTATACTCCTCGATATTGTTATTACCAGATTGAGTAGGGACAGATTTGAATTCGAGACTTCGACTTCGTCAGACCGAGAAGAGAAATGTATAAATTAATGTTGATCCGGATTGCACAATTCGAGTTTGATTTAACTGGAGTTTCCCAAAATCACATACTAAATTGCAATTGCCTCGATATGTTGCAATGTTTGAGATTGATATGCTTATTCTGTTGATTTATAGTTAAGCAAATTTTATGTGAGGAGTCATGGGCGAATATGCCTAGTCCTTGGGCTGATGTGCTCGATATTTGGCGGAGATGCCAATTTGGCAGGATATGCCAAGTCTGTGGCAGATATGCCAAGACACTGGACGTTTGGTCATATCGATGTTGCCTAGGAGTGGAGCAAATTCTATTGTCGAGATTCGATATGGACAGGACCAAAGTCCGTAAATAAAAACGTACCGCCACCACGATCGGGGGAGTAGGTGGGAGATTGTTGCGTTCTTATTCAGATCGGGATCCCTAGATTAGGAACGAGTCGAGTCAGAGAGTATGAGTCAGAGTATGATTTACAGTTTTATATCGATTCATGTCTTTCACATTTGATACATGTTATTGATATTTGTTCATGCCTTTATATCTGTTATATGATTGCATGTATACATTATTTATACTGGGAATGTATTTCTCACCGAAGTTATCCGGCTGTTGTTGTGTTTGTATTTGTGCATGACAATAGGTGGGACAGGATCGGGATCAGGAAGAGGATGAGAGATTACGGTTAGCATGAAGATCCGGTCTCAGAAGTATAATAGGATTCAGCACTTGATGTATAGTTGTTAAACCCTAGTTTGAGATAAACAGATGTTGTACAAGACTTGTACTTTTATGTTGACATGTATATCAGATTGATTACATTACGTTTCCGCACTTGCATTTTTTAAAAAAAAATTATGTCCCACACTGCTTAATTGTTATATTGAATCTTAATAATGATTAAGGAAATGAATTAGCGTCCGGGTCCCCACAAGAATCATTGAGCATACCAAAATCCTTACCGAAACTTTAAAAATGATTCACCACCTAGTGATATGGCATGCTTCAACTTTGGAAAAATCAGACATTTCATTGCAGACTGCCCGAAACCTAAGAAGGATTACCAAAAGAAGAAGGAGTACAAACGTAACGATAAGAAATCCAGAAGAGACCGCAAAGCAATCATCCCTGGAGAAAGAAAATCTAAATGGGCAGATTCTAGTTCTGAGTCTTCTGACTCAGATAGCCTTTCCAGCGATAGTGATGAAGAAGAAATGAAATGTCTCATGGCAAATAATGAATCAGTCTCGATATCTGGAGAGGTATTTGATTTTGACTCTGATGAATTTACACGAAATGATTTAGTTAAAGCATTACATGACATGGTAGAAGAGTACTCAAGACTTTCTCAATCATTCAGGAAGTTAAAATTGAAAATCAAAACTTGAAGGATCAAATCAGTAAGTTCCCTTGCTTGAAAGAAAACAGCTGCTGAGATCTAGAAGTTGAGATAAGTAAATTGAGAACTGAGAATGACAGAGTAAATGCAGATTATCAGACGATGATGTCTGAAAATCAGAAGCTATCGGTACTGGTGAATGCATGGAGTAAGTCTTCAGTTTCATTAGAGAAGATGCAAGAATTTACATAAGCAATCTGGAGACGGGAGTGGTCTCGGATTCAGTAATAATGAAAGAACTTCTGAAACAAGTACAAAGCCAAAACTGGATATGTGCAAAGGGGAACACATTAACTTTGTTAAGTCCAGTGTGGTACAAGAATCAGGAGTACCGACTGTTCAAGTTGAAAGGTTTGTAGATTAGACGAACAGAAGTAGACATTATGGTCTGGGTTATGTTGAACCTAAGAGAAGAGTCCATCAGAGTGTTGGATCCAGTAGAGGATTCAACTCAGGAGGACAACCCTCTATGAAGATTAGAAACTACAAAGACTATAATTGTAGACCAGTTCAGAAGAGATATAGACCAGACGATAAAAGCAGAAGGAAAGAATAACATCCTAAAATGCATTATGTTAATAATAATAGACCATCTATTGCACGCACCTCTGGGGATACCCGAAGTACAAGATCACCTAGAATTGTACAAATGTGGGTTGCTAAATTACTGATAAGGCTTGGACCCAAATAGATTGGGTACCAGTTACTAAAATTTGTGCTTGCAGGAATAGGAGAGGAATGCCAAGATAAGCAGCTCTACATGGTATCTGCAAAGTGGATGTTCCAGACATATGACTGGACAAAAGAGTCTACTTTCAGAAATAATGAGTTGTAAATGAACCAAATATAACTTATGAGGACAACTCAAAAGGTAAAACCGTGGGTAATGGTAAGATTATCCATGGTAATATCACTATAAATGATGTGCTCTTGGTTGAAAATATTTGTTACAATTTAATTAATATTAGTCAACTGTGCGATAATCGTTACTCAGTAGCTTTTCAGAAGCACAAATGCACAGTTAAAGATGCTAATGAGTCTATAGTCTTAATCGTAATAAGAGAAGGCAATACTTACAAAGTACCATGGAACAAAGATCATGTTAATGTTCCTACATGTTTAGTTGCCTCCCTAAGTGATAAATATTGGCTGTGGCACAAGAGATTGAATCATCTTAACTTCAAGTCAATCAATAATCTCAAGAAGTAGAACATAGTTGATGGTTTACCTGAAATTAGTTTCGTTAAGAATCATGTATGTTCTGCATGTCAACTTAGCAAACAAGTAAGATCTAGCTTTAAGAATAAAGGTAGTAAATCAACATCAAGATGTTTGGAATTATTGCATATGGACTTGTTTGGTCCAATCTCTATCATGAGCTTAGGGGGAATGAAATATACTCTTGTTGTTGTTGATGACTTTTCTAGATTTACTTGGGTAATCTTTCTTGCTGGAAAAGATCAAACAAATTGCCACTTGATCAAGCTTCTGAAAAAGATTCAAAATGAAAAATCAGTTTCTCTCTTTAAAATAAGAAGTGATCGGGGCACTGAATTTACTAACAAAATTCTTGAGTTATATTTGGATGAACTGGGTATTCATCATGAATATTCAGCTGCCAGAACGCCTCAACAAAATGGAGTAGCTGAGAGGAGAAACAGAACTCTTAAAGAAGCTGCTAGAACAATGCTAGCAGTTGCAAACATCTCTCAACTCTTCTTGGCAGAAGCAATCAACACAGCGTGTTATACACAAAACAAAACCATGATCAACAAGAGGCATAATCAGACTCCATATGAGATATGGAAAGGGAGTAAGCCTAATGTATCATATTTTCATGTGTTTTTTTGCAGATGTTTCGTGCATAATAATGGTAAAAATTATTTTTCTGCATTTGATTCAAAATCAGATGATGGGATTTTTCTTGGATATTCAGCAGTAAGCAAAGCATATAGAATTTTCAATAACAGAACTTTTAATGATGAAGAATCTATTCATGTTGTCTTTGAGGAAGTTAGCTGTGGGGACCCGGACGCTAATTCATGTCTTAATCATTATTAATATCAAACATAACAATTAAGAAAAGTGGGACTAAATTTTTTTCCTTTTTAAATTATAAATGCGGAAACGTAACAGTAATCTATCTAATATACATGTCAAAATCAAAGTACAAATCATGTACTACATGTCTCTATCTCAACTAGGTTCAACGACTATACATCCAGTGCTGAATCTTATTCTGCTTCTGGGCCCGGATCTCCACGTTAACTATAATCTCTCATCCTTTTCCTGATCTGATCATGTCTCACCTGTTGTCATGCACACATACAAACAAGACAACAGCCGGATAACTCCGGTGAGAAATACATTCCCAGTATAAATCATGTATACATGCATTTCATATAAACAAATATAACAGCATGAAACAAATATTCATAACATGTATCAAAATCAAAAACATGAATCAATACAAATTCTGAATCACATTCTGTGATTCTTAGACTCTGACTCGACTCATCCTATTCTAGGGATCCCGGTTCCTGGATATTGATACGATATACCGAATTTCAGCGATAGGAATGAATCAACTCCTAAGCGACATCGATATAAACCAAACATCCAATGTCTTGTCGAATCAGCCGAAGACTTGGCACATCAGCCAATGACTAGGCACATCACCCCTTGACTCGACACATGCTCTGCTATGAATCAATAGACTAAGCATATCAACCTCAAGAATTGCAAATATCAATGCAATAATCATTCAGTATGTGATTTAGGGAAACTCAAGTTGAATCAAACTCGAGTTGTGCAATCCCGAATCAACATTAATTTATACCTTTCTCTTCTCGGTCTGACGAAGTCAAAGTCTCGAATTCTACTCTGTCCATATTCAATCTGGTAATAACAATATCGAATATACTGTGTCAATGTATAATTCAATTCAAGACCTGTTCTGATAAATACTCAAATCTAGACATAATCTGATCAATGTAAACTATACAACGATGCAATCTCAATCAATAGCGAATCTGATTAATATCAATCTACGGATGTTTTGACGGCATAACAATAAAATCTCACTAACCCCGCCAAACTCAACATCACTTATATAATAACACAGCTCATAATCAATATCAGTACAACCCATAATCTTTACAATAACAGATCATAATCTCAAATCTGTACAATCTCGCAATACCGGCAATGCAATATCAGTATATAAAATTCAATAACTCATCTGATCCAAATCTGAATAATATCAATAGACCCAGCGATACAATAACAATCAGATATCAATCCCAACATCTCATAATCGATAACAACATAATTCTGATATCAAATCGGTCTAATCACAATCAAATCAACTCTGAAAATTCATAACAATTGCATAAATAGTCTGTTCATCGATCCGATTTCGATTATACAATGTCTGATATCGCAAGAACAACATATATGGATCATATCTAATTCTGGCAGTATCATAATTTCAAATCGTGTCAAAACGTAATTGAAACTTCATGCCCTTTTTATTGCTTAAAAAGTACTAGAAATTTTTTTTTTTAACACTCAATTTTCGGCCATGTACCTTTCTCACTTGAAAATATTTTTATAAAATATTTTACCCTTTAAAATTAAACATTAACCAACTAGCATTTTAAAAACCAAGTGCAATAGTGATCAAATGAAATCGTCGCATATTTTACCAAACCTAAAAAGCAATAATTTGAAAAAATAGCTCATACTAAACCTCTCAAAAATCTCTCAAATGCATAAATAAATAAACTTAAAAATCTTTAAATAAAATCATAAAGCATGAGTCAAAAGTCATAATGCGGAAAAAGTAGAAGCGCTGTTCCTCGGGTTGTGTGCGCCTTCAGTCCAGTCAAATCACCCGTCAAGTCCTCCCTCAAACTCACCTGCATCCATCACACCTACTGAGTCTAAAGACTCAACACACCATAATCTTTATAACGAGTAATACGTAATACAGTCAACATATAACGGTGAAAAATACTTGTACTTAAAATATTGTTTTCATAAAGATGAATAAACTTCAAACATGAACATTTTCGTAAAATACTTTTTCATGATGCATAAACTTTAAATAAAAATATCTTCATAATGATGCATCAACTTTAAACATAAACATTTTCATGACATGCATAAATAAACCTTAATCTTTTTCCTTTTTCCTCAACATGACATAAAACCTTTAACAAGATCATAAACATTTTCCTTTTCCTTTTCCTTTGTTGAATTCAGATCGTTAATTGTGACTTTCCTGATCATGCTCATGAGGGTCGATGGATCCATCTACATAAAACCACAGTATTGGGCGGCGGGGGACACCAGCAACACTCTCACCGGTCAACTGGGCCCTGGCCTATCATGATTCGAATAGAAATACGATCGTCGGGGCTCCCTCTTGGGCCTTTTCCCATAAATGGGCTCCCTCTGGGACCTTTTCCCCTCACGATATTCCCATTCTTCCGTTACCACAAAACCGTTACCACATATCCGTTGCCACATATTCGCAATGATGGAAACACGATTGTCGGGCTCCCACTGGGACCATAACCCTCACGACGTCGCCAACATTAACGAATTAGTCACAATTATTTCACATCCTTCAACATTTTTCATTCACATCACTTTAGAAAAATCATGAATATCATTACGTTTTTCATTTTTGAAACCAAGCATGCAACATGTATTTTAAATGTCTTCTTAAAATCATACAAATCCTTTAGACATTTAAAAATCATAAGTTAATCGTGAACATTTCATAAACAATTATAAATGATCATAATATCATAAAAACAGCATTTAGGGCACTGCCATGACCTTTACTAATTTCTAGGTGTAAAAAGACCGTTTTACCCCTGGACTCGACATTTTACGTTTTCGACTTTTTTCTTGATTTCATGACTCTAAAATGTCCCAAATAATTATTTAAGCTTACATGAATTTTTCCATAATTTTATTTGGCTTAAAACTTAGACTTTTTCATTTATCTTTAATTAATTGTTTTAATGGTGTTTTAATCCCGAAAAATACCAAACTTTAATATAAACTTCCTAAATTCTAAATTTAGTCTTTTTATATTATTTTAGCCCCTATGGATCATGACTCGACCCCCGTGAGCCATTTTCCAAACTTTCTTTATTTTAAAACCCTATTTTACACCTAAACTTCGACCCCGAGCCATCTCTTAATTTTATCGAGTTACCCTCGGACCATAACGAACCAGAACCTACCCAACATGCTGGAGTACCCTACTGGACCTAGGAAACTCACGGAAACCTCACCCAAAGCCAAAAACGAAGCACCCCAATTCACTCCTATTTTGGCCGAGGACTCCCCTTATAGCTAGGACTCTTCTTGTGCGTCCAGGCTCCTACCCGTGAGCCCAGACCCTGAACCAGTCACTCACCCACCTTCCTAGGACTCTAGTACAACGCCTGGACCCGGCCCTTGAACCACAGACCGAGCCTCCTTCACTGCACGAGCGGCGCAACCCTGCGCGCTGTGCTTGTATCTCACGGGTAGAGTCCTAGCATGGCTAGGACTCCTTCCCCCGCCCCTAGCTCGAGTCCTAGCCTGGCTAGGACTCTGCCCTTGACCCTTATCAGCCCCTAACCAAGCCCTGAACCCAAGCCAAGGCCAGCCCTCCCCCTTGTGCATGAAACCCGAGCCCTCCCCCTTGACAGCAACTCGCGGTTGCTTGTTCTTGTTTTTGCCGATTTTTGTGGTGTTTAGGGTGTGTTTGTGTGACTCTAAAATAGGTGTAAACCACTCTTGATCCTTCCTTATGTCATGGCAGCCCCTTAACCAAACAATATACAAGTTATTGGATTCAAAAATCATGTTTTCTCATTTATACATGCCATATACCGAAAATTCTGAAAAATATTTCATGTTCTTCATGCACACAATAATTCAATAAATAATATGATGTGATGGATGAGAAAAGGAGATGTATGGCGTGCCTTTGCGTATTTAACGCACGAAAAAACGTTGACTATTGAAGAACGACGACGAGGGACGACGCTTGAAAACTCTAGCAAACTTTGATGCTTTTCCCTTGAACTAACAAAACTTTTCCCATGCCTTTTGCTTGTGTGTGCGTGTAAATTTGAAAGAAAGAAGAGTTTTATTGGTTGGGGGAAAGTGGGGCGTGTAGTTAAAGGGTTTGGGGTAGGTTAATTACATAATATATAGTTAATTAAACACTAATTAAACTTTGGCCCATTAAGAGATTAATTAGGCCCATTAATGCTTAATTAAAATATTTAAAAGATTTAAAAATAATTTTGCTTAAATAAGTTTGTGAATTTATTAGCCGGGTTGCCAAAACGTTTGCATTTTTGTTGAAAAACCAACACTGATAAAATTTACGCCTCGACGTATAAAATCACTGCAAAAACCCCATATTTTCAAAAATAAGAAAAAGCATCGCCCATACTTTAGATAATTAAAAACAAATATTTATTAAAAACATTTTCTATTTTTCAGCCCTCGGTCTCCGTTCCTCGATCGCAACTCGAATATCCTTTAAAAATACATTTTAATGCAACCATGTAGAAAAATATATTTTAAACATGCAAATATGCACAACATAATAAATTAATGCAATTAAAATATTTAATTAAAATACAAGAGAATTTACTAATTTATATACACGTGGTTTGCGTGGACTTTAAAATTTTCGGGGCGTTACAGTAATAAAACTTACGTTCAGTTAAAGCTCTCGTCAATAGGAACACGGTGTTGTACTCGGATTCAAAATCAGACGGGCGGATCTTGTGTAGCTTTCAAATTAAAATCAAGAACCTAGCTTTTCCCCTTCGTTTCTTCCTTTTTGATTGCTGAGGAAGGAATGTAACATATATATAAATCCCATGCATGTATAGAAAACGTGGCATGATCCTTCAAGCAACACGTCTCGCGCTCGGGCGGTCATGAATTTCCGCTCGGGCACGGAACGTTCGGCCCTCGCATAATATACAATCGCGCTCGGGCGGTCAAAAACTTTTGCTCGGGCGCGGCATGTTCTGCCCGAAACATTTTCTTGCATCTCAGTCGGCGCTCGTGTGGTGCTAAACTACCGCTCGGGCGCAGCATTCTCTTTCCATGCACTTGTTTTATTATGCACTGGCGCTCGGGTGATCAAAAACTACCGCTCGGGCGCCGATAGTTCTGCCCACTTCTTGGCTTGTTATGCACCAACGCCCGGCTTCTCCTTTCACGTCTTACTTTAGCCCCTGTAATCCCAATTTTGTCAATTAATCAACGTCTGATTACAGTAATTAAATCTCGGGCATTACATTTCTCCCCCCCTAAGATTTGATTTCGTCCTCGAAATCACATGCAATCAACTCCGAAATCACAGGCAATCAAGTCAGATAAGAAATAAATGTATAACAGATGCTAGATAGAAAACTCACCTCAGTGAAATAACTCTGGGAACCTCTGCCTCAGTCTCCCAGGTAGCTTCTTCGATGCCATGACGACTCCACTGAACCATCACAAGTGAAATAGTCTTCGTTCGGAATTATTTTCTTTCACAGATTTCTAATTCCAATCTGGGATAATACTTCAAGAAATATAATATCATAAAATAACTCTAAGTAACTCTGATAAAATCAATCTCAACATACTGGCTATACAACATCCGTATATACCAATCAACAGCCCATAACAAATCAACATCAACAGCTGTTATCAAATCTGTTTAATTCCAGTTAATTCAATATTCAGTCTTCTGCCTCAAATATCAATGGTCAATCCTCTGACATTGGCATATTTAATATGTCTATTCTGAGCTGTCTTCATTTTTTCTAAATCAGTTTCACTTTTCAGTCACATCTCTAATCATATCAGGTCCAATCTCAGGAGCCTCAGAGATATCATCTCGATAAAGAGGGAATCTCCACTTCTTACCGTACAACGTTTCACATGGTACCATCTCTATACTCGTCTGATAGTTGTGGTTGTACAAAAACTCACCATATGGCAATGAATCCTACCAACTAGTGCTAAAATCAAGCACTACAACTCTAAGCACATTTCCAAAATCCGGATAATCTACTCTGACTGTCCGTCAGTCGGTGAATGATCTGCAGTATTCAGATATAATCTTGTACCCAACTCTTGCTATATACTCCGCCAAACGTGCATAGTCAAGCAAAATCATGGTCTGGTATAACCAACTCTCGACATTCTGTGTAATCTAATTATTTTTCTGACAAAATCTCAGTAATATAATCATATCTGTACGTCTTGATGTACGAGCTAGCACTTGCAGGCTGGGTCAGTCTGTCACTCTTAACTCAATCAATGCTCAATTCCGAGAGGAATGCGGTAGCTTCAACACGATATCCCTGGAAATGCAATCCCATTTCAATTTAGGAATCGATACGCTATATAACCAATTTCCTGGTTTCATTCTTTCAGTCTTCATCTGTCGGCAATTCAGAAATTTCAATACAAATTCTGCCACAACTGGTTTCATCTGTTTCCCTAAAATCTGTCTTTTCAATAATCATACATTTTTCTATCATCAGAATAAATGTTGAATCAAAAATTGTACATTTCTGATAATACTTGTCGTTTCACATCCGAGAAAATCTGACACAACAATTCAGTTATTCATATGCAGTACAGTATCACATACCTGATATCTGATTGATACTCTGCTCTGACTATCGATATCAAGTTCTGCCCATTTTGATCAACTTTCTGAACTGTTTTAACTCTCAAAATAGCTCTGGTTTGGCTTGAACAGTATCGAATCTCAACTATATACGATCTGTATCAAATACTGCTTCATAAAATAACAATTCTCAATCAGATTTAAACAGCAGTCAGATATAATAGCTTGCTAAACTCATGTAACTATAAGTTTCTGACACTGATATCAATCTCAGCCAACTGATCGCGGTCACAACTGTGCTAGAATCAATCGTTATACTATCTTCGAATATCAACTACCCTGGATACAATCTGTCTCAGTCAAAATTCACAATTCAACAGTTTCTGTGTACCACGTCCCAGTTCTCAGACTATTCAATACAGTACTCAGATATTTAACAAAATCAATCATATTCTTCGAATATACCAGAATACCATAGATCAACAAATCAGAAAATAATCAAAATATTCTGAACACAGAGTTTATCAACTCATAAACATAACTGAAGCATCCCAAAGAGAAACATTCACTCCGATGTAACTCTCAGGCCGTAAATCCTGTAACTGATTTTTCAATTCTTTCAATTCAATCAGTATCATTCGGTACGGTGTTCTAGAAATAATAACACTACCTGATATCGAGTCATGGCTGAAATCAATCTTTCTGATTAACGGCAAACCCGGAAGCTCATCTAGGACGACTTTAGCAACGCTCCTGTCACTGGCAAATCAGTCAATGATACGCTCCATCTTAGTAAATCAATTGAATATATAAGGAATCACTCCGTTCCTTTCAATAATCATCGAATCATGACATCACATATATCGAAGGTATTCTAAATCCAGAATCCTTACCGTACCATGTTCATTCTTCGTCCATTTCAGGTCCGAATCTTACCATTTTCTGGAAATAGTCTACGATAGCTCTGTACTTGGCCAACACATCAATATCAATAATGCGGTCAGAATCAGATAACACCAGTAAAACACAAGCTAACTCAATCTCATTCTTATCCTACTGCAGTATCCGATGTCTCACAGAATTCACTAATATCAAACCTCTTTCCCAACAGGTAAAGAGATAACTACTGCAGTAAATACGGACCCAACAGATAAAGCATATATCATGCAATTTATTCAGAAATCATATACAGGATGTACTAATATTTCTCAATATATATATACGCAGAATAATCATAAAAGATCAATTACCTGCTACTATATCATCAAGTTCATCCTGGGTCTGCTCTTCGGTTACTACAACCACTCTGGCTTCCTGCTGACCCTGGTTGGGACTGAATAGAGGGTGGTTGCAAAGAGCGAACAACAGAAGATGATCTATCGATCTGAGTCACTGATCCAGATGACTCTGTTCCTCGGAATCTTCGGAAACCTCTCTGTGGACAAACTCTAGCAAAGTGTCCTTGCTGTTTGCAAATGTTGCAACTACCATACACTCCTTGGCATTGCTCTGTGAGATATCTTCCTCCACAGGTTCTACAATAGACCCCGGTATAACTCGGGCTAGAACTACTGGAACTAGATGAACCGCTCTCTAACTTCTTGAGCTGCTTCTTTCGAGCTTTCAACTGTTCTTTCTTCCCAATACTACTACTACCAACCTCCAATTTCAAAGGGGATTGCAGGAATTGGACTGGAGATTGTTGCTGTTTCTGGGATTGGATCACATACATCCTTTCTTGTTGTCGAATCAAACTTGCCTCAGCTCTCTTTACTCTATTCAAGGCGTCAGAAAAAGTATAGGGTCGCTCCACATTTACCAATGCAAGTATTTCAGGTTTCAATCCATTAATAAACCGGTCAGTTACAAATTCATCATTTCCAGCCACGTGAGGTGCAAAACGTAGTAAAGTAGAGAATTTAGCAACATATTCTTCAATGTTTAGCTGACCCTGTTTCAAATTTTCAAACTCTGCCCTCTTGTCTTCTCGGTACGAACCTGGAAAAAACCTTTTATAGAATTCAACTTTAAAGACTTTCCACGTAATCACTGTACCATGCTGTTCTAGGGCTTCTTTGGTTGCGATCCACAAACTCTTTGCGACTTCCCATAACTAGTGCCCAATCAGTTTAACTCTCCGTTCATCTGGGTAATCGAGTGAATCAAATAGCATCTCGATATCGTCGAACCAACTCTCACAATCACTTGTCGTCTCAATACCCCTCAGAATCGGCGGTTGAAATGACTGAAACCTCATCAACTGTGTTTCCATCAAAGTTTTGGACACATCCATCCGATTAGTCACTCTACTACTTCGTACTGGAATTCTTCGAGGAGGGATATCTGATGATCACAAGAGTTAGTAATCACATGAGACAAATCAGTCTCAGTCCCTTTCTGACCAGCTTACCTCTGATCAAGAATTGGTTCTGATTCATTCTCAAATAATACACATTACCAAATCAACTCAGATATTCAGGTAACATTAATCTTCAAAAACAGTAAACACATATTGCAATATTAGCATATACAATGTAATTCAACATTATAATAAATCACATGCTAACAATCACATGCAAGGAAAGAAAACTCATTCTACCCCGCTCACCAGCTTCTATCTCAGTCTCAAGAACCTACAGTTCTAGACCTATTGCTCTGATACCACTTGCTGTGGGGACCCGGATGCTAATTCATGTCTTAATCATTATTAATGTCAAACATAACAATTAAGAAAAGTGGGACTAATTTTTTTTTTCCTTTTTAAATTATAAATGCGGAAATGTAACAGTAATCTATCTAATATACATGTCAAAATCAAAGTACAAATCATGTACTACATGTCTCTATCTCAACTAGGTTCAACGACTATACATCCAGTGCTGAATTCTATTCTGCTTCTGGGACCGGATCTCCACGCTAACTATAATCTCTCATCCTTTTCCTGATCTGATCCTGTCTCACCCGTTGTCATGCACACATACAAACAAGACAACAACTGGATAACTCCGGTGAGATATACATTCCCAGTATAAATCATGTATACATGAATTTCATATAAACAAATATAACAGCATGAAACAAATATTCATAACATGTATCAAAATCAGAAACATGAATCAATACAAACTCTGAATCACATTCCGTGATTCTTAGACTCTAACTCGACTTATTCTAATCTAGGGATCCCGGTTCCTGGATATTGATACGATATACCGAATTTCAGCGATAGGAATGAATCAACTCCTAAGCGACATCGATATAAACCAAACATCCAGTGTCTTGTCTAATCAGTCGAAGACTTGGCACATCAGCCAATGACTAGGCACATCAGCCCTTAAATCGACACATGCTCTGCTATGAATCAATAGACTAAGCATATCAACCTCAAGAATTGCAAATATCAATGCAATAATCATTCAGTATGTGATTTAGGAAAACTCAAGTTGAATCAAACTCGAGTTGTGCAATCCCGAATCAACATTAATTTATACCTTTCTCTTCTCGGTCTGACGAAGTCGAAGTCTCGAATTCAACTCTATCTATATTCAATATGGTAATAACAATATCGAATATACTGTGTCAATGTATAATTCAATTCAAGACCTGTTCTGACCAATACTCAAATCTAGACATAATCTGATCAATGTAAACTATACAACGATGCAATCTCAATCAATAGCGAATCTTATTAATATCAATCTACGGATGTTTTGACGGCATAACAATACAATCTCACTAACCCCGTCAATCTCAACATCACTTATATAATAACACAGCTCATAATCAATATCAGTACAACCCATAATCTCAACAATAACAGATCATAATCTCAAATCTGTACAATCTCGCAATACCGGCAATGCAATATCAGTATATAAAATTCAATAACTCATCTGATCCAAATCTGAATAATATCAATAGACCCAGCGATACAGTATCAATCAGATATCAATACCAACATCTCATAATCGATAACAACATAATTCTGATATCAAATCGGTCTAATCACAATCAAATCAACTCTAAAAATTCATAACAATTGCATAAACAGTCTGTTCTTCGATCCGATTTTGATTATACAATGTCTGATATTGCAAGAACAACATATATGGATCAGATCTAATTCTGGCAGTAACATAATTTCAAATCGTGTCAAAACATAATAAAACTTACGTCCAGTTAAAGCTCTCGTCAATAGGAACACGGTGCTGTACTCGGATTCAAAATCAGACGAGCGGATCTTGTGTAGCTTTCAAATTAAAACAAGAACCTAGCTTTTCCCCTTCGTTTCTTCCTTTTTTTATTGCTGAGGAAGGAATGTAACATATATATATATCCCATGCATGTATAGAAAACGTGGCATGATCCTTCAAGCAACACGTCTCGCGCTCGGGCGGTCATGAATTTCCGCTCGGGCGCGGAACGTTCAGCCCTCGCATAATATACAATCACGCTCGGGCAGTCAAAAACTTTCGCTCGGGCGCGGCATGTTCTGCCTGAAACATTTTCTTGCATCTCGGTCGGCGCTCGGGCGGTGCTAAACTACTGCTCGGGCGCGGCATTCTCTGCCCATGCACTTGTTTTATTATGCACTGGCACTCGAGCGGCCAAAAACTACCGCTCGGGCGCCGATAGTTCTCCCCACTTCTTGGCTTGTTATGCGCCAATGCCCGGCTTCTCCTTTCACGTCTTACTTTAGCCCCTGTAATCCAAATTATGTCAATTAATCAACGTCTGATTACAATTATTAATTCACGGGCATTACAATAGCAGTGCTCCTGGAATTTCTAACATGTCAATCTAAGTAACAAATTAGACAGAATTCATCTGGAACTAGATATTGAAGATGATGTAGAACCAAGTGTCAAAGATGCTCAAAATCAAGAACCAGACATTCCTCTGGTAGAACCAGTTGTTCAGATACAGGATGTACCAGAACCAGCAGTTGACATTCCAGAACCTTTTGCTTCTTTACCTGAGCTTGACCCAAATCCATTAAATCGGGAAAAAATGCCTCTAAACCCTTTTATTTGGAGAAAATCACACCCTCCATCTTTGGTTATTGGAAATCCAGTAGCTCCATTAAGAACCAGAAGGCAAATGAAAAATGAAAACATGCATTCTGCTTTTATCTCTCAGGATGAATAAAAAAAAACTGAAGAAGCTCTTCTAGATCTCAGTTGGACTGAAGCTATGAAAGAAGAGTTGAATCAATTTAAAAGAAATGAAGTGTGGTTTCTTGTACCTAGACCATATCATCAAGCAGTTATTGGAACTCGGTGGGTATTAGAAACAAGCTAAATGAAGAAGGTACTGTTGTTAGAAATATAGCAAGACTGGTGGCTCAAGGTTTCAGACAAGAAGAAGGAATAGATTATGATGAGACCTATGCACCAGTAGCAATGCTTGAAGCAATCAGAATATTCTTAGTCTTTTCAGCTTTCAAGAAATTCAAAGTTTATCAGATTGATGTAAAAAGTGCCTTCCTAAATGGTCTACTGTTAGAAGAAGTTTATGTTGAATAACCCCCCGGTTTATTGACCATTTCTTACTGCATCATGTCTTTAAATTACACAAAGCCTTGTATGGTTTGAAACAGGCACCTAGGGCTTGGTATGACACTCTCTCACAATTTCTTGTCAATCATGATTTTACCATCAACACCGTAGACAAAATTTTATTTACATTAGTTAAAAATAAGCACATTATATTAGTACAGATTTATGTTGATGACATTATCTTTGGTCCAACTAACCCCAAATTGTGTGAAACGTTTGCTTAGATAATGAAGGAACAATTCGAAATAAGCATGATAGGAGAATTGACATTCTTCCTAGGACTACAGGTTAAGCAACTCGATACTGAAATCTTCATAAATCATGCTGAGTACACAAAAGAACTACTGAAAAACTTTGGCATGGAAACATGCTCTGCTGCTTCCACTCCGATGAGTTCATCTACTAAGCTTGATAAAGATGAAAGTGGAATTTCAATAGAGATAACTCAGTATTGTGGTTTTATTGGCTCGTTGTTATATTTTACTGCCAGTAGACCTGATATTATGTTTGTTCTTTGTATTAGTGCCAAATTTCAGTATAACCCTAAGCAATCGCATTTTATTGCTGCTAAACGAATTTTGAAATATTTAAAGAGTACTCAAAATGTCGGCTTATGGTATCCCAAGGATTCCTTTTTCAATATTATTGGATATTCAGATTCTAACTATGCAGGTTGCAAACTGGATAAAAAAAACACAAGTGGTTTTTGTCAATTTCTTGGTGATAGGTTGATCTCATTGTCCAGTAAAAATCAGACTTCTATAGCCACGCCTACTGCAGAAGCAGAATATCTTGCTGCTGGAAGTTGCTGCTCTCAATTACTTTGGATGCAACAACAACTTAAGGACTATGGAGTTCAAGCCTCAGAATCACCTATATTTTGTGACAATACCAGTGCTATAGCAATTACACACAATCCAGTACTTCATTCCAGAACAAAGCACATTGACATCAGAAATCATTTTATTAGAGATCATGTATAGAAGAAGATATTCGTCTGGAATATGTCCCTACTGATCAACCAGCAGCAGATATCTTTACAAAACCTCTGCATGAGAATAAGTTTTCTTATTTTCGCAATGTTCTTGGTTTAATTGATTTATCGTAACTACTGATTACTATCTTCTGATTTTTATGCATTTAACAGTAGATAACAAGAAATATGACAAAATGAACTTATTCATTCATAAAATCAGATGCGTTACAATAGATAAGCAGTTACAATTGTTGATATCAACAATATTGAGATTTACAGAAAAAATCCTAACTAGAACCTACTGGAATCATACCCCTCTGTTTGCATGATCGTGGTTTGTTGAACGAGATGATTCCGCAGCTTAACCTAATAATATAGAATAATCTAACTGATTATTCAGCCTACAGATCCAGAAGTTGGCTCCAGGTCTTCATCTTTTTGAGAACGCTGCTTGCATTGTCCATTTGTTAAAGTGACTAAAATGATTTAATCTTTGTGCTTGCAGGTATTTATATTAATCCTCGGGGAAGTTGAAGAGTCACTTGACTGTCACCTCCTACATGAATATCAAAGAGTCATCTGTCATTCCCTCAGATCTCAAATCTTCTTATTTAATAGTTGTTTATTTGCATTAATTTAGGGGGAATATTGTTTTATTAAGACTGATATTTTTGTGCAATGTCAAAAACAAAAGGCGATTTGTCCTTTCGATAAAACAATGTGTCTACTGATTTTTATCAAAGTGCTGGATATATTTCAGTACTTTATGACTTCCAGTAGATATTATCATAAAACGACAAATCCTCTTCTAATTTCTTCTAGTAACCGCTTTGGACAACCCGCCTTCTATTGACTTTCAAAATTTTTTAAATCATTGGCTTACCTGCCACTCTTCATTCAACTTTTCAAAATCTCACCTTAAACATATTGACACATGTCCCTATGTTTACACTGACGGCTGTACATTTTGAATTTAACCGCCTCTTCTCTCTCTCATTTCATTTTTACGATTTCAGACTATTGCATACTTGCTACTGCTTTCTCTCGCATTGCTTCTACTACACAATCTACTTCGAATTCTTTTCAACTGCAGAAAATGACTGGAGCTTATACACTCAATGCTTACCAGGTCAACTTTCCGTCAGTTCTAACAATCAAGGATGAAAACCTTGTTAAAATGTTCAAGACCATTGAGAAATCTGGTCTTCGAAAATTTCTGGAAGCACAGGCAATCATCTATAAGACCACCATCCTGGAGTTCTATACCAAGGCAACCATTGAGGATGGAAAGATCAAATACTCTCAGGGAGATGCATCCATAACCATTGATGCTTCACTTCGGGGATCAAATTTCTTTTTTCCATTCTCAGGTAATTTTGAATGCTAAGTTATTACGAAGGAAGAGATGCCTACTGCTGTAATGCCCGGGATTTGCTACGTTATTAATCTGAAATGATTTGTTGATTAATTGATGTGATTATAGATGGAACGGATTAGACCGGCATAGGCGGAAAGGAGATTTGAATTATGTGTGAAGATGGAGCCTCGCGCATATGCGCGTTCATGCCGGGCGCATATGCGCGGAGTGGGCAGAGAAACTCGCGCATATGCGCGACATGAATTCGTGCATGTGCGCGAGGGTACCCAAGAGTTGTGAAGAATTTCAAAGGACCTCGCGCATATGCGCCGATTGAGGGCGCGCATATGCGCGAGGCGCTTTGCATGCTACGCGCCGAGACATAGTGTCTCGCGCATATGCGCCGAGTGATGTCGCGCATATGCGCGAGACGTGCTGCTTAAAGAATCATGCCACGTTTTGTAAACCATGCAATGTATATATATTCATGAGTCTTCATCCGCAGAAAGGGAAAGAATTGAGAAAAGGTTTCTGAGAAAGAGTGAAAAATCTTTACGCCTTTATATTTCGATCCGTCCGTTAGATTTTGAATCCGACTTCAGTACTGTACTCCTATCAACACAGGCTATAATTGGACGTAAGTTTTGTTATATTTTGATAAGATTTGGAATTATGATATTACCAGAATTGAATATGATTCATATATGATGTTCTTGATATGTTAGACATCGTAGAATCGCAGTCAGACTGAGAAACAGATTGATTATGGAATTGTTATGATTTTTCAGAATATATCGAGTGATATTGAACATATTTGAATTATTAATTGATTAAAGATTGTATTGGATATCAGTTAAGGATTGTAATTATTATTTATGGATAAGGTATTGACCGGGATATCAGGATTGTTCCGTTATGCCGTTGGTTTTGAGTTAAATCCAGATTGATCAGATTGGTATTGATTTGAGCAGTATATTGATATTGTACTTTTTGATATTGTCTTTGTCAGATTGAGTGTTGACAGACTTTGAATTCCAGACTTGAACATTGTCAGAACTGCGATTAAAGAAAGGTATAAGTCAATGTGGTACCGGGAGAACGACTCGAGTGTGATATACTTGAGTTTCCCTAAATCACATACTTATTGTTATTGTGTGCATTGATTTGAATTGATATGCTTGTTCTATTGATTTATAGAAAGCATGTATTAGACGATTCATTGATTTATACTGGGATTTTATTCTCACCGGAGTTATCCGGCTGTTGTCGTGTTTGTATGTGTGCATGGCAACAGGTAGGACAGGATCAGAGTCGAGGAGATGATAAGTGATCGTGATTAGAGTGGAGATTACGGACTTTGACGTTGCTGTTGATATGATTCATCACTTGACATTTAGTTGTTGAACCTTAGTTTGAGTTTGATGCTTGTTGTACAAGACTTGTACCTTTATACTGATATGTATATTAGATTGAATTCCATTACATTCTGCATTTTAAAAAAAAATTTAGACCCTGTTTATTATAATGAATTGAATTTTCCGAATGATGATTAAGAATATGATTAGCGTCTGGGTCCCCACAACAGGTGGTATTAGAGCAATAGATCCTTTAGACTGAGATAGGAGCTAGTGAGCGGGGTAGATTGAGTTTACTTTTCTTGTTTTTGATTGCTAGCATGATTTACTGCTTTAATACATGTTTACCTGATTATCTTCTTTTGATATGGTAATGTGTATTATGAGAATGGATTAGAACCGATTCTTGATCAGCAGTAAGATGATCAGAGGATGACTGAAACAGGTTGTCGCATTTGGGTACTAACCCTTTTGATAATCAGATATGCCTCCTCGAAGAATACTGGAACAGGGTAGCACTTCGAATCCTCCAATGGATGTAACAGCAAAACTGATGGAGACATTGTTAAAGGGATTTCAGTCATTCCATCCCCCGACTCTGAAGGGTACTGAGACTTCAGTTGATTGTGAGAGTTGGTTAGACGACATTGAGATGCTGTTTGATTCCTTGGATTTTACCGATGAGCGAAGAGTGAAACTGATTGGGCACCAGTTGCATGTTGTGGCAAAGAACTGGTGGATTACAACAAAGCGAGCCTTGGAGCATCGAGGTACGACTATTACCTGGAATGTCTTTAGAACCGAATTTTATCAGAGATTCTTTCCAGTGTCGTACAGGAAGGATAAAGGAGCAGAGTTTCAAATTTGAGACAGGGTCAGCTGAACATCGAGGAATATGTGGCCAAGTTCTCTACACTGCTACGATTTGCTCCACATGTGGCCGAGAATGATGAAGCTGTTGCTGATCAGTTCATTAATGGCCTGAATCCTGAAATCTTTACCTTGGTGAACACTGGGAGACCGAATAATTTTACCGATGCTTTGAACAGAGCCAAGGGAGCTGAAGCCGGTCTGATGAGACAGAGAGGAGCTTCGTTTGTGCCTCCAGCACCGAGACCACAGCAACCACCTCCCCGATTTGAGAGTGGCAGCAGTAGTGGAGGAAAGAAAGACTTCCTGAAGGCTAGAGGGAAGCAGTTCAAAAGATCTGGAAGCAGTTCATCCAATTCTAGTGGCTCGAGACAGACCGGTCAGAGCCAGAGTTATACAGGCCCTTATTGCAGCACTTGTGGAGGGAAGCATTCCATAGAGCAGTGCCGAGGAGTGTTTGGCAGTTGCCGTATTTGTAGGCAACAGGGACATTTTGCTCGAGTGTGTCCCCAGAGAGATTTTCAGAGATCACAGGATGCTGAATCATCTGGATCAGCGGCACAGACTGATAGAAGATCAGCTGCTATTCATTCGTTCCAGCCAACGCCATCTCAGTCACAGCAGAGGCCAGGAGGTAGTCAGACTGTTAGCCAGCCTCCTAGACAGCAGGCCAGAATATTTGCTTTGACAGAGGAGCAGGCCCAGGACGCACCTGACAATGTTGTTGCAGGTAACTGTTTTATTTCTGGTTATCCTGCATATGTATTGATAGATACTGGTGCATCGCATACATTTATATCTGAGCGATTTTCCTTGATGCATTCATTGCCTGTTGAGTCTTATCTGCTGTAGTGTCTGTATCTTCTCCGTTGGAGACATGTTTGATATCAGTGAAATCTGTTAAACATTGTATGCTACAGTATGATTGGCATGAGATCGAGTTAGAATGTACTGTGCTTGGGTTGTCTGATTTTGACTGTATTATCGGTATCGATATGTTAACCAAGTACAAAGCTACTGTTGATTGTTTCCATAAGATTGTGAGATTCAGACCGGATATGGCTGATGAGTGGAAATTCTACGGTAAGGGTTCTAGATCTAGAATTTCTTTCATATCCATATTGTCTATGACTCGATTATTGCAGAAAGGAGCGGAAGGATTCCTTGTCTATTCAGTTGATTTACTGAAATCGAGTCCATCTATGGCGGATTTGCCAGTGGTGTGTGAGTTCGCTGATTTCTTCCCGGATGAGATTCCTGGTTTGCCTCCGATTCGAGAGATAGACTTCAGTATTGAGTTGATACCAGGTACAGTTCCGATTAGGGCTCCGTACAGAATGACACCGATTGAGTTGAAAGAGTTGAAAAAGCAGTTGGAGGCTTTACTGGCCAAAGGGTACACAAGACCGAGTGTGTCTCCTTGGAGTGCTCCAGTACTATTTGTTCGAAAGAAAGACGGTTTTATGAGACTCTGTATCGACTACCGGCAACTGAACAAAGCAACGGTAAAGAATAAATATCCCTTGCCTCGCATTGATGATTTGTTTGATCAGTTGCAGGGTTCTTCAGTATATTCCAAGATCGATCTGAGATCTAGATATCATCAACTGAGAGTCAGGGAGTCTGATATCTCGAAGACAGCATTCAGAACCAGGTATGGACATTATGAGATTATTGTCATGCCGTTCGGTTTGACTAATGCTCCAGCTGTGTTTATGGGTCTGATGAACCGCATATTCCAGAGGTATCTTGATGATTTTGTTATTATATTCATTGATGATATCTTGATTTATTCGAAGATGATAAACATAAAAATTGTACATTAATTAAATGTTTTATAATATAAATATATAGTTTTTGTTTTATTAAAGGTTTAAATATTATATGTTTTATAATAAATTGTATAAAATATAAGTTGTTGTGTAATTACAAGTTTTTACTATTTTTTATAGGTTCGATAAAACAAGAATAAACTTGGCGTTGCAAATGAGATTAAGATGGT
Organism: Primulina tabacum; assembly: GCF_025594145.1. Taxonomy (NCBI): domain Eukaryota; kingdom Viridiplantae; phylum Streptophyta; class Magnoliopsida; order Lamiales; family Gesneriaceae; genus Primulina; species Primulina tabacum. Next base: position 7,816,493 of record NC_134566.1, read on the forward strand.
TCTTGGACCTGTAGAAAGTTGATGTTAATATCTATAATATTGGTGGCAAGCATGAGATAAAAATCCTCTCACAATTGGGATCAAATTAAGCAACGAATAAAGTTACCAAAGGAGTGGCAGTTTTACCATGCTCTAGTATTTTGACCATATCTCTCAAATTACTTTGTTAAATGGTTTGAAAAAAATACCACAACTAGAAAACTCAATTATCCACATGTTTCTTTTTATGTGAAGAAGCAAATTCGAAGAAGAAGATTTTCAAAAGTGATGTGTAATATAATATAATATATCTTGGAACACCAATGAAGACTTATGTGTAAAAAAATAATATTTTATTTGTGGTTGTCTCTCCAAATTTGGCTAGCATTGTAATGTATTGAGTTCATAATATTTCTCTCTATATTTTTCCTTTATTTCTTCATTTAAATATAATTAGCATGTTAATTTCATATTCAAAATTTTACACTTTGAATAATGAATAACTAACTTCCTAAGGTTGAGATGAAAAGGTGAAACTCTTGGCATGATAATAAAGTTACTAAAAGGTAAGAATCTATGTTTTATATTATTTAATCATTATTTATTGTTTATGTTATATTTATTTTCTTTAAGCATTTTTATACCCTACTTATAAGTGGGAGTTTTGATTTATTGTTGCTATATGTTACACTAAATTCTTGGAACCATTTAAATGTTAGTTTGGTATTACCAACCATTTAAAGTGGATGCCTTGATTTGTTATATATGAATATATTATAATATTAAATTTTGGAACCATTTAAATGTTTGTTTGGTTTTACCAACCATTTAAAGTGGGAACCTTGATTTAGTGTTTACAAATATATATAGCACAATAAATACTTGACCACATTTATAAGTTTTGGTATAAATTATATACTTATAAGATAATAATATATAACATAATATAAATATGATTATTTAATATATTGGAACCATTTTATTAAGTGGATTTCAATATTTTTTGTTAATGTTAACTTTATTAAAATACCAAGAGTGGATCCTTTAATCTCAACTACTTAAATTAAAATTTGAACAATTAAAATTTACCCATTAAAGATTCAAACAATTAAAATTAAAAAGAAACAAAAACAAAAACAAAACAAAAAGACATTGTAGTGGACTTGTAATTACCTTAGCTTCCATGTGGATACGATATTCGGACTCACCGAATTATACTACTTGTGGACAACCTGCTCTTGGGAGTTCAATAATCAAAGTCGCAATAATTTTTTGGCGCCGTTGCCGGGGAAGTATAATTTAATTTTAAGTCTATTTAATTTTGTTTATTTTTCTTTATTTGAATTTTTATTGCTTTTGTGTGTTTTTATTCTTTTGCATTTGCATTTGCATGAGCATTTGATCACGTACACTTAGTGGTCGACTCATTCGAAATAACCCTTTATTTTTACAAAACATGGTGGAAGAACCCATCCAGGAAAATGAAGATGAAATTCAATCTCAACATGATCATGATAGACGAAGAACACTTAGAGAACACATGAATCCTACACGTACTAGTGCACCTTCATGTCTAGTTTTTCCCCTGATGCATCTCATTTCAATTTTAAGCCTGGTATTATCCAACTTTTACCCAATTTTCATGGCTTAGATTCTGAAAATCCATACATGCATTTACGATAATTTGAAGAAGTGTGCAACACATATAATGATCTAAATTGTAGCATGAACACCATTCGACTTAAGCTTTTTCCTTTTTCTTTAAAAGATAAAGCTAAAACTTGGCTACAAAATCTTAGATCGGGATCCATTCGAACTTGGGATGAATTGCAACAACAATTTTTGAAAAAGTTTTTTCCATCTCATAGAACAAATTCTTTCAAAAGGCAAATCATCACTTTCACTCAAAAACAAGGAGAAACTTTTTATCAGTGTTGGGATAGATACAAAGAATTGCTTAATGTTTGTCCACATCATGGTTTTGAAATTTGGAGAGTTGTTTCTCAATTTTATGAAGGCTTAACACCTAAAGATAGGCAAATGGTTATATTTATGTGTAATGGAACATTTGAAGATAAAGATCCAAACGAGGCAATTGAGTATCTCGATTCATTAGCTGAAAATGCTCAAAATTGGGACACGATAGGTACAATTGAACCATCAAACAAGATTCAAACTCCTACATCTGGTGGAGGTATGTACACTCTCAAAGATGAACATGATCTCTAGATTTACCTCTTTGGCAAGAAAAGTTGAGGCACTTGAATTGAAAAAGAATGGTCAATTAAAATCTGTTCAAGAAATTGTGTGTCACATCTGTGATACAAGTAATCATTTTACAAAAGATTGTCCCACTTTGCCCTCTTTTAAAGAATGTCTCCATGAACAAGACAATGTTTTGAACAATTTCAAAAGGCCAAATTTTGAACCATTTTCTCAAAATTACAATCCAGGTTGGAGAAATCATCCAAATTTTAGTTGGAGAAATGATAATACTGCACAATTTTCACAACCACATTTCCAAAATCAACAAAATTTTCAAAATTATGCACCTTATGTTCCTCCACCTAAAAGAAATTTGGAAGATACATTGAATTCTTTCATTGCAAAGCAAGAGTCTATCAATACTCAAACTGCTCAAACCATGACAGATTTGAAAGATACTCTTGCTAAATTTGCATCTGCACTTAATGTTCATGAAAAAGGTAAATTTCCTTCACAACCTCTGCCTAATCCCAAGGATCATCATTCACAAACTGGAACTTCTTGAACTCAACCGATGGATCAGGTAAAATCTTTTATTACCCTTCGAAGTGGTAAGGTTGTGGAAAAATCCATTCTTGAACCTTGTGAAAATGATGATAAATCAACTCCAAAGGGTAAGGAAGTGGAACCCATAACTTGCGAAGAGGAGGTTCAACATACAGTGTCACCACCATTTCCTCATGCATTGAAAAATACAAAAAAATCAAATTTGAATTCTGATATATATGATATTTTTAAACAAGTAAAAGTTAATATTCCTTTATTAGATGCAATAAAACAGGTACCATCATATGCCAAATTTTTGAAAGACTTGTGCACTATGAAAAGAAAATTAAATGTAAAAAAGAAAGCATTTTTAGCCGAACAAGTAAGTGCAATCATTCAAAATAATAATACTTTGAAATACAAAGACCCTGATTGTCCTACTATTTCATGTATTATTGGAGAACGAAAGATTAAAAAAGCCTTGCTTGATCTTGGAGCTAGTGTGAATTTACTTCCATATTCAGTTTATCAAGAACTCAATTTAGGCAAGTTAAAATCTACTTCGGTAACACTTTTACTTGCCGATAGATCTGTTAAAGTGCCAAGAGGTATGGTAGAAGACGTATTGGTCCAAGTTAACTTTGTATATCATGTCGATTTCATAGTTCTAGATACACAACCTATCGAAGCTTGTAATGCAATTCCTGTAATTCTGGGTCGTCCATTTTTAGCAACTTTTAATGCTCTTATAAATTGCAGGAATGGAATAATGAAGTTGTCATTTGGTAACATGACCTTGGAGCTCAATGTTTTTAATCTTTGTAAGCAAATCACATGACAAAGGAGATGAAAGTGAAGATGAAAATCTTATTGAAACTCTGGTGGAAGAAAACATTCAAGAATGGAGTACTCGTGATCAATTAGATATTTGTTCAATTGAAACTGTTAAAGAAAATATTGAAATTGATCTTGATGATTTTATCAGGTATCACTCGTTACCAGGATCAGAGAAAGAATTTGATGCAAAATATGAGAACAAAGACGAATCACACATATTGGAGTTAAAACCCTTGCCAGAAGAATTGAAGTATGCATTTCTTGGAGAAGATGAAACATATCCTGTGGTAATTTCTTTCAAACTAGAAAGTGATCAAGAAGGTAAATTAGTTGATATGCTTAAAAGACATAAAAATGCAATTGGTTGGACACTAAAAGATCCCAAGGGCATTAATTCACTAATTTGCACTCACAAAATTCACTTAGAAGAAAATGCAAAAACATCTCAACAACCACAAAGAAGATTAAATCCACACATGAAAGATGTTGTGAAAACTGAAGTTCTTAAACTACTTGATGTTAGGATTATCTACCCTATTTCTGATAGTAAGTAGGTAAGCCCAACACAAGTAGTTCCAAAAAAATCTGGCATCACAGTGATAAAAAATGAAAAAGGTGAATTGTTAACAAGTCGAGTCCCATCTAGTTGGCGGATGTGTATTGATTATAGAAAATTAAATGACGCCACTAGAAAAGATCATTTTCCATTACCATTTTTGGATCAAATTTTAGAAAGAATAGCAGGTCATCCATACTACTGTTTTCTTGATGGATATTCAGGTTATTATCAAATTCCCATTGCACTCGAAGATCAAGATAAAACTACATTCACATGTCCTTTTGGAACATTTGCATTTAGAAGGATGCCATTTGGATTATGCAATGCCCTAGCAACATTTCAAAGATGTATGCTAAGCATTTTTTGCGACATGGTTGAAAATTGTTTGGAAATTTTCATGGATGATTTAACTGTCTTTGGGAATACATTTGATGATTGTCTTGAAAATTTGGAAAAAGTTTTAAAAAGATGCGAGGAAAAAGTTCTTATTTTAAATTGGGAAAAAATGTCATTACATGATTATTTCTGGAATTGTTTTGGGACATGTTGTGTCATCTCATGAAATTGAAGTTGATAAAGCAAAAGTTGATGTCATTGCCAATTTACCCCCTCCAAAAGCCATTAAAGAAATTCGCTCATTTTTGGGACATGCTGGATTTTATAGGAGGTTTATAAAGGACTTTAGTTTAATCTCTAAACCCATTTGTAACCTCTTAACAAAAGACACTGCATTTGAGTGGACTCAAGAATGTCAAAATGCTTTTGATAAAATCATTCGACATTTGACATCAGTTCCTATCATGCAACCTCCTGATTGGTCTTTACCATTTGAAATCATGTGCAATGCGAGTGATTATGCAGTCAGTGCAGTATTGGGTCAAAGAAGAAATGGTAAGCCTTATGTGATATATTATGCAAGTAGAACTTTAAACAATGCTCAAATGAATTACTCCACAACTGAAAAAGAACTACTTGCTGTAGTATTTGCATTAGATAAATTTCGTTCTTATTTGATTGGATCAACGACTATTGTGTTTATTGATCATTCTGCTATTAGATATTTGTTGACCAAACAGGATGCAAAGCCACGACTGATACGATGGATTTTGTTGCTCCAAGAATTTGACATTGTGATCAAATATAAAAAAGGAACTGAGAATGTCGTAGCCGATCATTTATCTAGACTAGTAACAGGATCATCTTGTGAAATGACACCAATTAACGATAATTTTCCTAATGAACATCTATTTTCAGTTACTACTACACCTTGGTTTGCTAACATAGTAAATTTTCTTGTGACTGGAAAAATGCCACCGCAATGGAGTTCTCAAGATAAAAGAAAATTTTTGAATGAGGTAAAAAACTTTTATTGGGATGATACGTATCTGTTCAAGTATTGTCCAGATCAAATTTTTCGACGTTGCATACCCGACAATGAGGTAAGTAGTGTCATTAAATTTTGTCATTCAGAAGCATGCAGAGGACATTTTTCTTCAAAGAAAACGGCTGCAAAAATCTTGCAGTGTGGATTTTATTGGCCCACTTTGTTTAAAGACACCCACGAAATCTGCAAGATCTGTGAAAATTGTCAAAAATTGGGTGCGATTTCAAAAAGAAACATGATGCCTTTGAATCCTATTATTGAAATTGAAATCTTTGATTGTTGGGGAATAGATTTTATGGGACCTTTTTCACCGTCGTTTGGATACTTGTATATTTTAGTTGCAGTTGATTATGTTTCCAAATGGATAGAGGCAATTCCATGTCGAACAAATGATCATAAAATCGTCATCAAATTTTTAAAAGAAAATATTTTTAGTAGATTTGGAATTCCTCGAGCCATGATAAGTGATGGGGGAACTCACTTTGTTAATAAACCATTTGCTTCATTAATGAAAAAATATGGTATTACTCATAAAGTAACTACTCTTTATCATCCTCAAACAAATGGACAAGTTGAATTAGCTAATTGGGAGATAAAGCAAATTTTGAAAAAAACTGTTAACTCAAATAGAAAAGATTGGTCTCTGCGACTTAATGATGCACTTTGGGCATATCGAACAGCTTTTAAAACATCATTGAATATGTCTCCCTATAGGTTGGTTTATGGAAAACATTGTCATTTGCCTGTGGAATTGGAACATAAAGCTTATTGGATGATCAAAACTTTAAATTCAAGCATGGATGATGCCAACAAATAGCGTAAATTGCAACTTAATGAACTTGATGAACTCAGAAATGACGCGTATGAGAATTCAAGGATTTATAAAGCAAAAATCAAATCATTTCATGATAAAACAATTCTTAGAAAATCTTTTGAGATTGGTAAAAAAGTTTTGCTTTATAATTCTCGACTTCACATATTCCCGGGAAAATTACGATCAAGATGGACAGGCCCATATGTTGTAAAGCATGTGTATACTTATGGAGCTGTGGATATTGAAAATCCTAAAAATGGTGATATTTTTAAAGTATATGGACAAAGGCTTAAACCATTTTTAGAAAATGAAATCATTCAAGAAGAGTTTATTTCCCTTTCTGATCCTTGATTTTTTTTTATTTTTTTGGTGTTGCATTTAAGTTTGTTTGTTTTTATTTCAGGTTTTCATAATCTTTTTATTTTCCCGATTAAATGGCGGATAACGGTACTCTGTGACTCTCATAGTCGGTTAAATCAGTTTCCCACTGTGAAGGCCCTCGAACTACTTGCTTGGAAATTTTGCGGAAAATTAAAAAAATTTTCTTTTTAAAAGAACTTAAATGGCCTCATTCATAAAATCACTGGTGAATCAAGTTCAATATTTCAAAATATTGCAGCGGAAGGAAATCAAAGTTTTGCCAACAACAACGATTTAAAAATATCCAACAACTGATAAAAATTGTTTGCGAAGAAAATAACAACTGCTGCTCTGAGGTCCTCGGGTGCCACTACTGCCAACCCAAGCTGGCTCACTGGTCCCCGCCCTCGGCCCTGGCCTCATCAGTACCTACAACAATCAAGTCTAGTGAGCCTAAAGACTCAGCATGCATATATCGCAGGTAACGAGTAAAAATCTGAATTAAAATATGCATGTGATAAAATATCCTGTCCTGAGGCATACTGAAAATAATCTGTACTGAGCAATTATAATACGTGCATAACTGAACTGGAAGTCACTGTAAAAATATTTGCTCCTTGGAGCCTGTACTGAAATATCTGGTAAAATTTTCTGTTGAGATTATGTTTTACGCCTGTGGCCACTGCACTAAGCTGAACTGATCGGTAACTGGCTACCGGGGAGGCTGAAACTGATCTGAGCTGGCCGGTCACTGGCGACCGGGTGGTACCATACTGAACTGATCGGTCACTGGCGACCGTATAAAAATAACACTCCCACATAGTGAATGAACCACAAGCCATATCGCATAAATCTCAAAAATATTCATTTTCTATTTAATGCACGTAAAATAATTAACTGGCGTAATGAAAATTCCTGTAATTTTACCAACTGGATTGGATTGGATCGTTCCCAGGCTCGCTGCAACCTAACTGTGCCATGAAAAATATGCAATAGCTTAAACTTGACCAACGATGCAATTTACGTTCAAAAGATGCGACTATGACGCCTAATGACTTCGCATTTAATCATGACTCCGAGCCAACCTGAACCGACACTGAACCGACGTATAGTCATGATTAAAATACACTGAAAAATCATAAAATAATGCTCCTAAAATGATAGGGTCGAAATCTAGGTGAAATGGAGGCCAAAACACGAAACGCTCTTTCGAGAGTCAATTTGGCACATTGCACCGTAAATTCTCGTACGACCTCAAAAATGATCCAAATGACAAACGGTCAAAAACATGACCTTCCCAACTCAATGAGGCACTGTCCAGTCCAAGGCCATAGGCTAAAAGCCAACCAAGAACTCAAACGACGCTTCTGAACAGCAGCATACTTGCTGTCAAAAAAAATACAGCAGCTGCGCACTACAAGACTTGCATTGGTTTCGAGACTATCGGCCATTAGGGGCGTGAACCACCGACCAGAGACTCTTACCAACATCCCAAGGAATGATTTGAACCATGGCTAAGGGCCCTAGGCCAGCCACAATCCGCATCACACCAAATCTTAACCGAAGGGTCCAACCGAGAGCAACGTGCATTCGTGTGTAGTGTTTATGCTATGATCGATGTCTTGCGTCGTTCCAGTGGCCATTTGATTGACCATGGCACGATCTAGACATCTAGGAGCATGATATGAACCATGGCTAAGGGCCATAGGCCAACCAAGATCCATACCAAGCAACCAAAAGAAACGAACCGAAAGCTGTCCAACCGAAGTAGCCGAAGGGGTATAGGGGCTGTTGTGATGTTTTTATTAAAAACCGATGAACCATGGACCAAGCCACCAAAAGGGCAACTTAGTCACGTCTTAGACATGCTAGGGAAGTGATCCAACCATGGCTAAGAGCCCTTAGGGCAGCCAAGATCAGATCCAAACCCCTTGACATAAAAACTGAAATTTTCGAACTCAAAAAGGGACACAAATGGTCTTGCTGTCATTTCTTGCTTTCCAGCGAGCATGGGCTGAAACCGATGGACAAATTTTGTCCTAATGCATCCTATTACATGTATATAAATCGCCTTGGGAGCCTGGAGTCGATCCAATACCTGAAACTCACAAACCAAAAGAAACCGTGAAGCTTGCCAAGGAAAATCGAAAATTCTGCATGTGTTGTTTCAAAATGTTTTGACATGGATCTCGATTTTTACTTGAATAAACATGATCATGTACTGAAAAATAAATGATAATATGACTTGATTGAGGTTTAGAAAGAATCTAGACATGCCTGGTTTCGTTTCGAAAGAAAACGAAAAGAAGAGACGAGACGGCGCGGAGGAGACGGAGTGGCTTGCTTCTCTACCTTTCTTGGCTCTCGATTTTTCTCCCTTTCTCCCTAGCTGCTATCCACGTTTTTTCTACTGAAAAGGGGTCTTATTTTTGGTGGAGGTGGAGGGGGGAGTGATGGTTATGAAGGTGAGGAGAAGGGTGCACAAAAATAGGATCATATCAAGACCAAGTCCACTCCCCTTTTGAATTTGAATTTTGAATTGATATCAAATGAGTTGGTGGATGCTTCTAGGAGGTGGTGGCCGAAATTTAGCTTGATTCTAGACTAGGATATGTCCATTTATTTAATTAAATTGTGCTCCCAAAAATCCTAGAATTATCCTACTAATTACATGCAAAGAATTGGTCAAAGTTGGTGAGTTGGAAAATGAATCTTCTAGCACTAAGGGTGGCCGAAAAATGCATGATAAAATAAAGGGAAATGTTGATTATCTAGTCAACTAATAATCCTTGAAAGCCTTACTAATCCTTTAAATAATTTATTGAGCTAACCCCTTAATTTAATAACTTAAATGAGTTCATTTCTTAATCACCTCAAATAATTAAATTAAATCTTCAAACCTTCCTTTCTAACTTAAATGAACTTAGTTACTAGCTAAATTAACTTCTGGAAATATTTCTCAAATCTTAAATTCTATCTCAAAACTCCAACTCCGGTCCGGCCTCACTGAAAATACTGAAATGCTAAAAATCAAACTGCTGAACTGAAATAATAAATAATTAACTTCAAACAAATGCATTTAAAATAATCATGCAATGAAGTTAATTAAATTTAAAAATCTAGAATTATGCATGGCTTATACGTCTACTGATTTACGGGTTCTACAATCCTTCCCCCCTTAAATAAATTTCGTCCTCGAAATTAGAACTCACCGAATAACTCGGGGTATCTACTTCTCATCTCCGGCTCAGACTCCCACGTAGCTTCCTCCTCTGAATGGTTGAGCCATTTGACTTTGACTCGCTTAACCAACTTGTTCCGAAGTTTCTTCTCCTGTCTGTCTAGGATCTGCACGGGTCTCTCCTCATAAGATAAGTTCGGAGTAAGCTGCAACGGCTCGAAATTCAGCACATGCGAAGGATTTGCCATATACTTCCTCAGCATGGAGACGTGAAAGACATTGTGTACTCCGGCCAGATTTGGCGGAAGAGCCACACGATACGCTAGCGTCCCAACTCTGTCGAGGATCTCAAACGGTCCAATGAATCTCGGACTGAGCTTCCCTTTCTTGCCAAATCTCATGACACCCTTCATAGGTGCCACTTTCACGAAGACATGATCGCCCACTGCAAACTCTAATTCTCTCCTCCGCTGATCGGCATAACTCTTCTGTCGGCTCTGAGCAGTCCTCATTCTATCACGGATCCTGACTACTACATCTGCTGCCTGCTGAACAATCTCTGGACCCAACTCTGCTCTCTCTCCTACTTCATCCCAATGAACAGGAGATCTACACTTGCGACCATACAGCGCTTCATACGGAGCCATACCTATGGACGACTGGAAACTGTTGTTATAGGTGAACTCTACCAATGGTAAGTTCGACTCCCAACTCCCAGAGAAATCAATGACGCAAGCACGGAGAAGATCCTCTAAGATCTGAATAACTCGCTCCGACTGTCCATCTGTCTGCGGATGGAAAGCTGTGCTAAACAGCAACTTCGTACCCAAAGTCGAATGCAAACTCTTCCAAAACGAAGAAGTGAATCTGGGATCTCTGTCGGATACGATAGAAACTGGAATACCGTGGAGTCGGACTATCGCTCGGATATACAGCTCTGCATACTAAACCATGGTGAAAGTCGTCTTAATAGGCAAGAAGTGCGCTGATTTGGTAAGACGATCTACAATCACCCAGATAGCATTCGATCCTCTGGCTGACCTCGGCAATTCGGTCACAAAGTCCATGGTAATGTTCTCCCACTTCCACTCGGGAATAGGAAGAGGCTTGAGCAAACCTGCTGGTCTCTGATGCTCGGCCTTCACTAACTGGCAAGTCAGGCACTCGGATAAAAAACGCCTGATGTCCTTCTTCATCCCTGGCCACCAATACAGTAGCTGCAGATCTTTGTACATCTTCGTACTCCCAGGGTGAATGGAGTACGGGGACGTATGGGCCTCTGATAAGATGTCTGCTCGGATAGAATCACTGCTAGGAACCCATATCCTATCTCGGTATCTCACAATACCGTTGCTGACTGAATACAAAACACTGCCCTTAGCTTCATCTCTCTTCTTCCACTGTGCCAACTGCTCATCTGCTGCCTGACCGCTGCGAATACGGTCAATAAGAGAGGACTGGATAGTAAAGGTAGATAAACGAGGAACTCTACCTCGAGGGTAAGTCTCAAGATCAAACCTCTGCATCTCAATCTGAAGAGGTTTCTGCATCGTCAAATGAGCCATCACTGCGACTTTCCTGCTCAAAGCATCCGCAACTACATTAGCTTTACCTGGGTGGTAGCTAATGTCACAATCGTAGTCTTTCACAAGCTCCAACCAACGTCTCTGACGCATGTTCAGCTCCTTCTGCGTAAAGAAATACTTGAGGCTCTTATGGTCGGTAAAGATCTGACACTTCTCCCCATACAGATAGTGCCTCCAAATCTTCAAAGCAAAAACTACGGCCGCTAACTCCAGATCATGGGTAGGGTAATTCTTCTCATGGATTTTCAGCTGTCGAGAAGCATACGCTATCACTCTCCCATGCTGCATCAAAACTGCACCTAAACCAAGCTTTGAAGCATCGGTATAAAGGACAAACTCACCAGATCCTGACGGTACAGCCAAAACGGGTGCTGAGATAAGAGCTTGCTTCAAAGTATCGAAGCTCTTCTGACACTCCTCGCTCCACACAAACTTCACATTTTTCTTGGTCAGTGCTGTAAGTGGAACGGCAATGGATGAGAATCCCTGAATGAATTTCCTGTAATATCCTGCTAGCCCAAGAAAACTGCGGATCTCTGATGCATTCTGAGGCACAACCCAATCTCTGACTGCTGCAACTTTTGCGGGGTCTACCTCAATACCACTGCTAGAAACAATGTGGCCCAAGAACGCCACCTTCTCTAACCAGAATTCGCACTTACTGAACTTTGCGAATAATTTATGTTTCTGCAATGTCTGCAACACTGTGGTCAGATGCCTGCTGTGCTCCTTCCGACTCTTGGAGTAGACGAGAATGTCATCTATGAACACTATCACAAACTGGTCGAGGTACGGCTGAAATACGCGATTCATGAGATCCATGAAGATCGCTGGCGCATTCGTCAGACCGAACGGCATCACTAGGAACTCGTAGTGGCCATAACGAGTCCTGAAAGCTGTCTTCGAGACATCAGCATCTCTCACCCTCAACTGGTGATAACCGGAACGCAGATCTATCTTGGAGAAAATCGAAGCTCCCTGCAACTGGTCAAACAGATCGTCAATCCTCGGCAGTGGGTATTTATTCTTCACTGTAACCCTGTTCAACTCCCGGTAGTCAATGCAAAGCCTCATCGAGCCATCCTTCTTTTTCACGAATAAGACTGGCGCGCCCCATGGAGAAAAGCTCGGGCGAATGAACTCCTTGTCAAGAAGTTCTTGGATCTGCTTCTTAAGCTCTGCCATCTCTGTCGGTGCTAGACGGTACGGTGCTTTGGATATCGGAGCCGTACCTGGCATAAGCTCAATGGAAAACTCCACCTCTCTCTCGGGTGGCATACCAGAGACGTCTTAGGGAAAAACGTCTAAGAAATCTCTGACAATCGGAACATCTGAGGCTGACTGGCTGGGTTCCTCGGGGACAGATAAAAAGGTTGCTAGAAATGCCCGACACCCTCTATGCATGAGCTTCCTAGCCTGAACATAAGGAATAATGCGCGGTAAAGGAAAGTACCTGTCCGGCTCAAATAAGAACTGCTCCATTCCAGGCGGTCGGACAAGAACGGATCTCCGCTGGAAGTCTATCAACACTCTGTTCCTCAATAGCCAGTCCATCCCTAGGATGATGTCAAATTCCGGCATCGGTAGCACAATCAGATCCGCATAAACAAGATTACCGTGCAGCTCAAGGTCTATATCTCGGATAACATTGGTGGCTGCCATCTCCTCGCCTGACGGCAACACTATTGAAAAGGCTGTATCTAGCCCAATGGTCTGGATCTTGAGAAAGTTTGCAAAGACCTCCGAAATAAACGAGTGAGTGGCCCCTGAATCTATCAAGGCCTTGGTAGCGGAACCAGATATAAAAATTCTCCCTGAAAGAGCGGAGTTCTAAGTTGAATCCCACTACAAGATCTAAACTTATAGACATGCAAAGGTCAAGGTTCCTCTAGCTTAATTTCCCCGAAATAAATCTGAGTAGAGCATGCAATCCTATAACAGTTCTAAGTTCAAAATCTAAATCCCGATTCCCAAAATGTTGAAATTCGAAGAATAACTTAAAGTTTAAAGGTACCTGTCAACAACATAGTCTCCGGGTTGGCTTCCGCGGCATGGAGAGCAAAAACTCTGCCTTGGGTAGGCAGATTCCTCTGAGGGCACTGCAGCAACATGTGGTATGGACTGCCACACTTAAAACACTTTCCTGAGCCAGCCATACATGCTCCAGGATGGCGACGTGAGCACCTGGGACAAACTGGGTGCTCCTGAGTCCTCGGGGCTGGGCGTCCCCGCTGCTGCTGCTGCTGCTGGCCTCGGTTCCTGGGCGGTCCATGAAAAGGCCTCTTATTCTGCTGCTGATGCTGATGAGGAGGAGGGCGGTGCGGTGCCTGGACTGGGCGCTTGCCCTGGCGATCCCTCTCGATATCCCGCAGATCCTGCTCTGCGGCTAAGGCCTTGGAGACGGCAATCTCATAAGTAGCAGGGTCAAATACCCTAACATCCCGGCGCAAGATCGGCCGTAAACCCACCAGGAAGTGCATCAGCTTGGCTTTGGCATCATTCGCTATCAGGGGCACAAAGTGACAGCCCCTCTCGAACTTATGGATAAACTCCGTAACCGACATATCCCCCTGTCTCAGGCTCATGAACTCGGTGGTCAGCCTGGTGCGAACCTCCTCAGCAAAATACTTGGAGTAGAAAACCTCCGTAAAGCGGGTCCAAGAAAGTGTAGCCAATGTCAGGGCTACCGAAGCTCCTTCCCACCATAAGCGGGCGTCTCCAGTGAACAGGTAGGTGGCACATCGGACTCGGTCTGCGTCCTCCAGCTCCATAAAATCGAAGATCACCTCGAGGGATTTGATCCATCCCTCGGCAACCATGGGGTCAGATGCCCCAGAGAATTCCTTCGGGCGCATCTTCATGAATCGCTCATACACAGCCTCGGGCCCTGTCGGCCTGGCTGCGGCTGCGGCTACGGCTGCGGCATTGCCCCCCGCAAACTGTGCGAAGAACTGTGCCATCCCAGCTAACATCTGGGCACTCATGTCCGGTGGGGGCGGTGGAGGAGGTGGTAGGTCTCCCTCCGGTCTATGCTCCTCTCTGTCCTCTCGGCGAGGCTCCACCTCTCTGTTGCGCTCTAAAATGCGTCTAGGGGGCATATTGTTCCAACATAACCCATACGTAACTAACATGCATAATTCCATAATTTATTTTAAATGAACTCTGAAATACTGAAAATCTGGAAGCATGCTGACAAAATAATTCATGCTTTAACTAAAATGTTGAACAAAATGCTGAACTGAAAAACTTACAGACCAAAGGCGTGGCTTCGTGAGCTTCTCGCGGTCAGTAGTAGTGAAACCCTATACAGAACCACCGCTCTGATACCAACTGTGAAGGCCCTCGAACTACTTGCTTGGAAATTTTGCGGAAAATTAAAAAAATTTTCTTTTTAAAAGAACTTAAATGGCCTCATTCATAAAATCACTGGTGAATCAAGTTCAATATTTCAAAATATTGCAGCGGAAGGAAATCAAAGTTTTGCCAACAACAACGATTTAAAAATATCCAACAACTGATAAAAATTGTTTGCGAAGAAAATAACAACTGCTGCTCTGAGGTCCTCGGGTGCCACTACTGCCGACCCAAGCTGGCTCACTGGTCCCCGCCCTCGGCCCTGGCCTCATCAGTACCTACAACAATCAAGTCTAGTGAGCCTAAAGACTCAGCATGCATATATCGCAGGTAACGAGTAAAAATCTGAATTAAAATATGCATGTGATAAAATATCCTGTCCTGAGGCATACTGAAAATAATCTGTACTGAGCAATTATAATACGTGCATAACTGAACTGGAAGTCACTGTAAAAATATTTGCTCCTTGGAGCCTGTACTGAAATATCTGGTAAAATTTTCTGTTGAGATTATGTTTTACGCCTGTGGCCACTGCACTAAGCTGAACTGATCGGTAACTGGCTACCGGGGAGGCTGAAACTGATCTGAGCTGGCCGGTCACTGGCGACCGGGTGGTACCATACTGAACTGATCGGTCACTGGCGACCGTATAAAAATAACACTCCCACATAGTGAATGAACCACAAGCCATATCGCATAAATCTCAAAAATATTCATTTTCTATTTAATGCACGTAAAATAATTAACTGGCGTAATGAAAATTCCTGTAATTTTACCAACTGGATTGGATTGGATCGTTCCCAGGCTCGCTGCAACCTAACTGTGCCATGAAAAATATGCAATAGCTTAAACTTGACCAACGATGCAATTTACGTTCAAAAGATGCGACTATGACGCCTAATGACTTCGCATTTAATCATGACTCCGAGCCAACCTGAACCGACACTGAACCGACGTATAGTCATGATTAAAATACACTGAAAAATCATAAAATAATGCTCCTAAAATGATAGGGTCGAAATCTAGGTGAAATGGAGGCCAAAACACGAAACGCTCTTTCGAGAGTCAATTTGGCACATTGCACCGTAAATTCTCGTACGACCTCAAAAATGATCCAAATGACAAACGGTCAAAAACATGACCTTCCCAACTCAATGAGGCACTGTCCAGTCCAAGGCCATAGGCTAAAAGCCAACCAAGAACTCAAACGACGCTTCTGAACAGCAGCATACTTGCTGTCAAAAAAAATACAGCAGCTGCGCACTACAAGACTTGCATTGGTTTCGAGACTATCGGCCATTAGGGGCGTGAACCACCGACCAGAGACTCTTACCAACATCCCAAGGAATGATTTGAACCATGGCTAAGGGCCCTAGGCCAGCCACAATCCGCATCACACCAAATCTTAACCGAAGGGTCCAACCGAGAGCAACGTGCATTCGTGTGTAGTGTTTATGCTATGATCGATGTCTTGCGTCGTTCCAGTGGCCATTTGATTGACCATGGCACGATCTAGACATCTAGGAGCATGATATGAACCATGGCTAAGGGCCATAGGCCAACCAAGATCCATACCAAGCAACCAAAAGAAACGAACCGAAAGCTGTCCAACCGAAGTAGCCGAAGGGGTATAGGGGCTGTTGTGATGTTTTTATTAAAAACTGATGAACCATGGACCAAGCCACCAAAAGGGCAACTTAGTCACGTCTTAGAAATGCTAGGGAAGTGATCCAACCATGGCTAAGAGCCCTTAGGGCAGCCAAGATCAGATCCAAACCCCTTGACATAAAAACTGAAATTTTCGAACTCAAAAAGGGACACAAATGGTCTTGCTGTCATTTCTTGCTTTCCAGCGAGCATGGGCTGAAACCGATGGACAAATGTGGTCCTAATGCATCCTATTACATGTATATAAATCGCCTTGGGAGCCTGGAGTCGATCCAATACCTGAAACTCACAAACCAAAAGAAACCGTGAAGCTTGCCAAGGAAAATCGAAAATTCTGCATGTGTTGTTTCAAAATGTTTTGACATGGATCTCGATTTTTACTTGAATAAACATGATCATGTACTGAAAAATAAATGATAATATGACTTGATTGAGGTTTAGAAAGAATCTAGACATGCCTGGTTTCGTTTCGAAAGAAAACGAAAAGAAGAGACGAGACGGCGCGGAGGAGACGGAGTGGCTTGCTTCTCTACCTTTCTTGGCTCTCGATTTTTCTCCCTTTCTCCCTAGCTGCTATCCACGTTTTTTCTACTGAAAAGGGGTCTTATTTTTGGTGGAGGTGGAGGGGGGAGTGATGGTTATGAAGGTGAGGAGAAGGGTGCACAAAAATAGGATCATATCAAGACCAAGTCCACTCCCCTTTTGAATTTGAATTTTGAATTGATATCAAATGAGTTGGTGGATGCTTCTAGGAGGTGGTGGCCGAAATTTAGCTTGATTCTAGACTAGGATATGTCCATTTATTTAATTAAATTGTGCTCCCAAAAATCCTAGAATTATCCTACTAATTACATGCAAAGAATTGGTCAAAGTTGGTGAGTTGGAAAATGAATCTTCTAGCACTAAGGGTGGCCGAAAAATGCATGATAAAATAAAGGGAAATGTTGATTATCTAGTCAACTAATAATCCTTGAAAGCCTTACTAATCCTTTAAATAATTTAGTGAGCTAACCCCTTAATTTAATAACTTAAATGAGTTCATTTCTTAATCACCTCAAATAATTAAATTAAATCTTCAAACCTTCCTTTCTAACTTAAATGAACTTAGTTACTAGCTAAATTAACTTCTGGAAATATTTCTCAAATCTTAAATTCTATCTCAAAACTCCAACTCCGGTCCGGCCTCACTGAAAATACTGAAATGCTAAAAATCAAACTGCTGAACTGAAATAATAAATAATTAACTTCAAACAAATGCATTTAAAATAATCATGCAATGAAGTTAATTAAATTTAAAAATCTAGAATTATGCATGGCTTATACGTCTACTGATTTACGGGTTCTACACCCACAATTGCTGATACAAAAATAAAAAAAAATCATTTCTTTTCTTTTCAAAATGGATGAAATTCTCTCAAAAATTTGTAAATATTTTCCCTCTGTTTCTGAAAATGTTCTAAGAAAAATTTATGCAGGAAGGTGTGAAAATTGAGATTGCTAATGCAAAAAGGAATTCCAGAAGATATTCGTCTTGTAATAGAAGCTAAGGTCCGAGTAGGAGGAGAAGTTCCACAATCATTGCTCATTCGGTATTTGCCTGGATTAGGAAAAAGCACTTATGCGAAAAAACGAAGGGCCAAAAGTTTAGGGGTTTGTCATAGGTTTGCAAGATGGACTTGTGACAAACGATGCAGATCTTTGGGATGTATTTTCAATAACAGAGAAGATAAAATTGGTTTCATTAAGAATGGGCTGAGTAAGGAGTCTTTAGATAATATCTTATTGACTCTTGAGACGCATTCTAATGGACATGTGCATATTGAACTTCTCCGTTTATGGAAACATTTCCAAGATGAGCGTCATAGTCTTGGGAATCCGACTAAAAAAGACCATGTTTGCCAATTTATAAGAAAATTGGATGGTAAGCATATCCTCGACTCATAGAAAGCGTCGAAGCCGTTTCTTGACGTAAAACCAGAGGAAAATTGTGAGCCACAATCACACTACTGTTTATATGTATGTGTGTCATTATTGTTTTTACTATTTATTCTGTTTATAACTGTGACCCATAGTTTTGTCATGATAACATATTACCCCTATAAAATCTCTCATCTTTCTCTCTATTTTCTCAGACAAAAAAAGAAAGTAAAAACATGGCTGGATCCTCTGCACAAACATTGAAAAATATTTGTGTATTTTGTGGGTCGAGTCCTGGAAAAAATGAAGTGTTTGTAGAAGCAGCGAATAATCTTGGAAAGATATTGGCTGAGAGAAAAATTCATTTGATATATGGGGGAGGTAATATTGGGTTAATGAGATCTGTTTCAACATCTGCTCATCTTGGAGGTAATCAGGTTTTGGGTATTATTCCTACAGCTTTAGCTGAAGGAAATATTACAGGTGTTACGATTGGGGAGGAATTAAAAGTTTTTTCTATGTATGAAAGAATCACTCAAATGATTGAAAATTCTGATGTTTTTATCGCACTACCAGGTGGTTTTGGTACATTAGAAGAAATTTTTCACACTGTTTCTTGGGCACAACTTAATATCCATAATAAACCTGTGGGCTTGTTGAATATCAATAATTATTATGACAGTTTGTTGAAATTTCTTGATAAAGCTGTGGAACAGAATTTCATTTCAGAAAATTCACGACGGATGCTCATCTGTGCTTCGACTGCCGACCAATTAATTGATAATTTGGAAGCTTTTGTTCATAAGCCTGATCCGATGATAACAAAGATCAATTGGTCGCAATCAAGCAGTAAGAAAAGGAAGTTGGATCATTGATTCAAAATTCGTGGATTGGTTTGCGTTTGTTTCAGTTTGTTTTCTTCAATAAAATTCCAGGTGATATCTCTTTCATTATGTACTCTTTATTTATAGTTATTTTGACATTAGGGACAATGTCATATTCTGATTGGGGGGAGAACAAACTTATAAAAAAAAATTAAAAAATTTAAAAAAAATAAAAAATATATATTTATATTATTTTAAAATAAAATCATGTTTATTGTTTGTATCTTAGTAATTTTTGCAAAAATGTCATACATTACATGTTTGAAAGATTTAAATTAGAACATGCATTAATCTATTTAAGAATGTTTAAATTTTTATTTGAAAAAAAAAGTCAATTTTAATATTCTGATCAATATAAAAATATGATTTATGAAATCTTTTTGAGTGATTAACCATTGTGATAAAATCAGGTATTAAAGTATATGGCCCAAGATATACCTTATAAGAGTACCTAAAATTTTAAACTCACACATATTTTGTGAGTGAGTGGAGAGGACTGAGAAAACAACCTTCGAGCCTTTATTGATCATGAGAGAGACTATCTATTGTTTAGATCTTGAGTTCTTATTTAGAAAAAAAAAAGATATTTCCTGAAAAAAAAAAGAAGAAAAATACAAAAAGAAACATATTGAAGATCTATGTAATTTTTAAGTTATATGCTACGACTCATATATCTCTCATAAAAAAAAAAGAAAGAAAGAGAGAAATTTATTGTACAAATTAAATAAATATGTGGTCAAGAAGCATAAACTTAGTCTGATGCCATGATGTTATGAAAAATATATATATATATATCAGGAAAAAATATATAATAAGAACAACTAGATTTTGAATCAATGGATTTTCTATCTTTTGATTAGTTTGGCTCGTTTGTCTGTCTGCATTCTGTAAACCATTTTTCTGAGCATTTATCTGTATTCCAACTCCATGAGAGAAATCGTTGCCATAAATTGAAACATTTATTAACCTGTGAGGATATGGAGTTGAGACTCTTACTAGGAATTTCTGAAGTCCGTGTACATTTAACTACCTGAAATAAGCTTTGAATTGATCATCTCAAATTATTTCATAAATTATAATTATGATGATCTTTATATAACTTTGACGGTTTTCAAATTTAATTTAAACACTTAGATAGTTTTGATTACATTTCTATTTAAATTAATCAATATGTTTTGTATTGCTATTAACGCTTAAATTGCTAGGGACTAGCAATAAGCTGGTTGAGAGGTGTGATAAACATAAAAATTGTACATTAATTAAATGTCTTATAATATAAATATATAGTTTTTGTTTTATTAAATGTTTAAATATTATATGTTTTATAATAAGTTGTATAAAATATAAGTTGTTGTGTAATTACAAGTTTTTACTATTTTTTACAGGTTCGATAAAACAAGAATAAACTTGGCGTTGCAAATGGGATTGAGATGATTCTTGGACCTGTAGAAAGTTGATGTTAATATCTATAATATTGGTAGCAAGCATGAGATAAAAATCCTCTCACAATTGGGATCAAATTAAGAAACAAATAAAGTTAACAAAGGAGTGGCAGTTTTACCATGCTCTAGTATTTTGACCATATCTCTCAAATTACTTGGCCAATGGTTTGAAAAAAATACCACAAGTAGACAACTAAATTATCCACATGTTTCTTTTTATGTGAAGAAGCAAATTAGGAGAAGAAGATTTTCAAAAGTGATGTGTAATATAATATAATATCTTGGAACACCAATGAAGACTTATGTGTAAAAAAATAATATTTTATTAGTGGTTGTCTCCCCAAATTTGGCTATAAATAGGGGTGCATTGTAATGTATTGAGATATCCCTCATTCTATGAACAAACCTTTGAGTTCATAATATTTCTCTCTATATTTTTTCTTTATTTCTTCATTTAAATATAATTAGCATGTTAATTTCATATTCAAAGTTTTACACTTTGAATAATGAATAACTAACTTCCTAAAGTAGAGATGAAAAGGTGAAACTCTTAGCATGATAATAAAGTTACTAAAAGGTAAGAATCTATGTTTTATATTATTTAATCATTATTTATTGTTTATGTTATATTTATTTCTTTAAGCATTTTTATACCCTACTTATAAGTGGGAGTTTTGATTTATTGTTGCTATATGTTACACTAAATTCTTGGAACCATTTAAATGTTAGTTTGGTATTACCAACCATTTAAAGTGGATGCCTTGATTTGTTATATATGAATATATTATAATATTAAATTCTTGGAACCATTTAAATGTTTGTTTGGTTTTACCAACCATTTAAAGTGGGAACCTTGATTTAGTGTTTACAAATATATATAGCACAATAAATACTTGACCACATTTATAAGTTTTGGTATAAATTATATACTTATAAGATAATAATATATAACATAATATAAATATGATTATTTAATATATTGGAACTATTTTATTAAGTGGATTTCAATATTTTTTGTTAATGTTAACTTTATTAAAATACCAAGAGTGGATCCTTTAATCTCAACTACTTAAATTAAAATTTGAACAATTAAAATTTACCCATTAAAGATTCAAACAATTAAAATTAAAAAGAAACAAAAACAAAAACAAAACAAAAAGACATTGTAGTGGACTTGTAATTACCTTAGCTTCCCTGTGGATACGATATTCGGACTCACCGAATTATACTACTTGTGGATAACCTGCTCTTGGGAGTGCAACAATCAAAGTCGCAACAGAATAATATGATTGATCATGCCGAGCATTTGAGAATTGTATTGAAAATTCTGAGGGCTGAGAAATTATATGCTAAACTGTCGAAATGCGAGTTTTGGTTGAGACAGGTTGTATTTCTGGGGCATATTATATCTGGAGACGGTATATCAGTTGATCTCAGTAAGATTGAGGCAGTGATTTCTTGGCCGAGACCGACATCAGTGCCCGAGATTCGCATTTTTATGGGTTTGGCAGGATCTTACCGTCGATTTATTAGAGATTTTTCTAGCATTGCCAAGCCTATTACTCAGTTGACTCAGAAAAATGCTCCATTTGTTTGGTCTGAAGAATGTGAAACCAGCTTTCTTGAATTGAAGAAAAGACTGACCAGTGCACCAATATTGATTATTCCATCAGGTACTGATGATTTTGTGGTTTATTGTGATGTATCTCACCGAGGATTAGGTTGTGTTCTGATGCAGCGAGGGCATGTTATTGCTCATACCTCGAGACAGCTGAAGCCACACAAGACTCGTTACCTAATTCATGATTTGAATTAGCTGCCATTGTATATGCTTTGAAGATATGACGACATTATCTTTACGGTGAGAAGTTTGAAATTTATTCTGATCACAAAAGCTTGAAATATCTCTTTTCACAGTCAGAGTTGAATATGAGACAACGAAGATGGCTTGATTATTGAAAGACTTTGATTGTGAAATCAAGTACTATCCGGGGAAATCCAATGCAGCAGCAGATGCACTGAGTCGAAAGGTATGTTCATTGTCCTTTTTGACAATTGGTGTTTCAAATTTGATAGAAGATTGCTGTTTGTCTGGATTAGCTTTTGAAACAGATTGTCAGCCTCTGAGATTATGTACTATTCGAGCTGAACCAGAACTGATATTGAAAATCAAAGAGGCACAGAAAGTTGATCATAATGTGCAGAATTCGATTGCTCTGGTCAGAGCTGGACATCAATCGGAATATCAGGTTCGTGACGGTCTTTTGTATGTGAATAACCGTATTGTTGTGCCAAATGTTTCAGATTTGAGACAGCGAATATTATCAGAAGCGCACAGCAGTCGTTTTAGCATTCATCCTGGTGGCAGAAAAATGTATAATGATTTGAAGACACAGTATTGGTGGAAACAGATGAAATCTGATGTTACTGACTTTGTAGCCAAGTGTCTGAATTGCCAACAGGTGAAAGCAGAAAGAAAAAAACCAGGAGGATTGTTGCAGAGTTTGTCTATTCCTGAATGGAAATGGGATCACATTTCCATGGATTTTGTGACGCAATTACCGAGATCCTACAGAGGTTGTGATGCGATTTGGGTCGTGATTGATCGATTGACCAAATCTGCATGCTTTATTCCATACAAGATGACATACAGACACAACCAGATGGCCAATATTTATGTCAGAGAACTAGTTAGATTGCACGGAGTGCCGAAGTCAATTGTTTCAGACCGTGATCCTTGGTTTACTTCGCACTTTTGGCAGAGTTTGCAGCAGGATCTAGGTACGAAGTTACATCTGAGTACCCCATATCATCCACAGACTGACGGACAGTCAGAGCGGATGATCCAGACACTGGAGGATATGTTGAGAGCAGTAGTGCTTGATTTTAGCACTAATTGGCAGGATGCATTGTCACTTTGTGAGTTCTCGTACAACAATAGCTATCAGACGAGAATTGAGATGGCTCCATACGAAGCGTTGTACGAAAAGAAATGCAGATCCCCTTTATATTGGGATGATATCTCTGAGGTTTCTGAGATTGGACCTGATATGATCAGAGATATGACGGAAAAAGTGAAGCTGATTCAGAAAAGAATGAAGGCAGCTCAAGATAGACAAGCCAAATATGCCAACATAAGACGACGACCGTTGGTATTTGAGGCAGGAGACCGAGTATTCCTGAAGATTTCACCTTTCAGGGGAGTTGTCAGATTTGGCAAGAAAGGAAAGTTGTCTCCGCGATTTATTGGGCCGTACGAGATTCTCGAGAAGATAGGAGATTGTGCCTATCGACTCACATTGCCGCCTTCTTTATCTGGGATACATGATGTATTTCATGTATCATTACTACGGAAATATCTGCCTGATGCTTCACACATTATGCAGCCAGACGAGGCCGAGCTTGATGAGACATTAAGCTACTTCAAAAAGCCGATTCAGATTCTTGATCGGAAGGAAAAGCAGCTCAGAACGAAAACAATTCCACTTGTGAAAGTTCGGTGGAGTCGTCACGGTGTCGAAGAAGCTACCTGGGAGACGGAGTCGGGCATGAGATAAAGATTCCCATAATTATTTCATTGATGTAAGTATTTTATTCAGCTTCTGTTATACATTCCTTCTTATTGATATGATTGATTGCCGGTGATTTCGGGGACGAAATCATATCTTAGGGGGGGAGAAATGTAATGCCCGGGATTTACTACGTTATTAATCTGAAATGATTTGTTGATTAATTGATGTGATTATAGATGGAACGGATTAGACCGGGATAGGCGAAAAGGATATTTGAATTATGTGTGAGGATGGAGCCTCGCGCATATGCGCGAGGTTCCCTGCCCACTCCGCGCATATGCGCGAAATGAATCCGCGGATGTGCGCGAGGGTACCCGAGAGTTGTGAAGAATTTCGAAGGACCTCGCGCATATGCCCCGATTGAGGGCGCGCATATGCGCGAGGCACTGTGCATGCTACGCGCCTAGACATAGTGTCTCGCGCATATGCGCCGAGTGATGTCACGCATACGCGCGAGACGTGCTGCTTAAAGAATCATGCCACGTTTTGTAAACCATGCAATGTCTATATATTCATGAGTCTTCATCCGCAGAAAGGGAAAGAATTGAGAAAAGGTTTCTGAGAAAGAGTGAAAAATCTTTACGCCTTTATATTTCGATCCGCTTGTTAGATTTTGAATCCGACTTTAGTACTGTGCTCCTATCAACATAGGCTACAATTGGTCGTAAGTTTTGTTACATTTTGATAAGATTTGGAATTATGATATTACCAGAATTGAATATGATTCATATATGATGTTCTTGATATGTTAGACATCGTAGAATCGCAGTCAGACTGAGAAACAGATTGATTATGGAATTGTTATGATTTTTCAGAATATATCGAGTGATATTGAACAGATTTGAATTATGAATTGATTACAGATTGTATTGGATATCAGTTATGGATTGTAATTATTATTTACTGATATGGTATTGACCGGGATATCAAGATTGTTCCGTTATGCCGTTGATTTTGAGTTAAATCCATATTGATCAGATTGGTATTGATTTGAGCAGTATATTGATATTGTACTTTTTGATATTGTCTTTGTCAGATTGAGTGTTGACAGACTTTGAATTCCAGACTTGAACGTTGTCAGAACAGCGATTATAGAAAGGTATAAGTCATTGTGGTACCGGGAGAACGACTCGAGTGTGATATACTTGAGTTTCCCTAAATCACATACTTATTGTTATTGTGTGCATTGATTTGAATTGATATGCTTGTTCTATTGATTTATAGAAAGCATGTATTAGACGAGTGATCTTGTGACATAAGTGCCGATAGTGATGGAATCGTCACTGGCACATTGCACATTGTCACAAGACAGTGAGTTGGCGAAAGTGCCAAAGTCTATGGCGGATGGGTCAAGACACCGGATGTTTTGTTATATCGATTGAATAGAATTGGAGTTTCTTCTATTACTGAAATTCGATATAGGAATGCCAACGTTTGGAAACCGGGATCCCTAGACTAGGAATGAGTCTAGTTTGAGACGTAGAGTCACGAGTCTGATTGACAGTTTGATATTGATTATGTTGTCAGATTTGATACATATTACTGATATTTGTTACATGCTCTTACATTGTTTATATGATCTCATGTTTCATTGATTTATACTGGGATTTTATTTTCACCGGAGTTATCCGGCTGTTGTCGTGTTTGTATGTGTGCATGGCAACAGGTGGGACATGATCAGAGTTGAGGAGATGATGAGTGATCGTGATTAGAGTGGAGACTACGGACTTTCACGTTGCTGTAGATAGGACTCAGCACTTGACATTTAGTTGTTGAACCTTAGTTTGAGTTTGATGCTTGTTGTACAAGACTTGTACCTTTATAGTGATATGTATATTAGAATGAATTCCATTACATTCTGCATTTAAAAAAAAATTTAGACCCTGTTTATTATAATGAATTGAATTGTCCCAATAATGATTAAAAATATGATTAGCGTCCGGGTCCCCACAATTGCTCTTACCTCTTTCTCAGCTTCTGGAGAAAAATTCTCTCTCTATTGCTTTAAGAAGCATTTGAAAATGGAGTACCAAGTACTCATCGATATTGTGGCAAAGGCGCTCCTGGTCAAGGCTGATACTTTTAATAAGCTGACCAAAGAAAAAGTTCAAGTGATGATGGCCATCACTTCTGAAGCCAAAGTTGATTGGAGTCGTTTTTTGTTTAAGATTATGAAGAACATGATTGTAAGGAAGGGTACTGGTTTTTTTGTTCAAATCAGCAAAATGTCGAAGGAAGCTGGTTTCCCACTAACATCAGAATAGGATGGTTTTTATGTCACAATGGCCGATGATGACAACGTACTTACTTTAAGGCCAAAGCCAACTGTGGCTGAATTTGTTACCCTCAAGAAGGAGTTTGGTGATGTTCAAACTGAGGCTCCAAAACCTCAAAATAAAGTCGAGAGGAAGAGAATTGTTGTCTTGACTGATTCAGATAAAACCACATCTAAAGAATCTGTTGCTCCCACCAAAGCCTCACTCCCAGCCACTCCATCTAAAAAGAAACAAAGAACCATCATCCGCATCAAGAAGACAACAGTCATTGCTGATCTTGAACTGTCCCATTAAGACAATTTTTTCCCACAGTCACCTCGACCAAACCAGTATCTATCCCCTCCTCAAAACCAGCATTCATCCCTACTGCAACTACTTCGACTTCTTTTCAGACTCTCAGACCCTCTTCTGGAGTTGTTATTAGAGAACCTCTTGCAGGGTCTTCTGATCTAAGACCCGTGCATCTTGCCTCAGCATCAGACAAAGGCAAATTAAAACTCATTTAAGAACTGAAAGATATTGACGCCAAGTAATCTGTTCAAACATCGTTTGATCTTCACATGGAGGAAATAGAGAAATCTTCGAGTGAGGACATTATCTTCTTCGATGATTGGCTCAAGGTTAGAGTTTTCCACCCAATCACATATTTAAGAACTCCAGGTTGTTACAGAAAAATGGTGAAAAATGAGAAACACGTCTTTGCTACTGCTAAGACCAAAAATGTGATTGAGGCAATTAACAGAAGAAGTTACATTCTTGATCAGCTCAAGCGTCAAAAGCTGGATTCTGTTTTGAAGACTTTAAAGTCTAATTTTGGTTCTGTGAATCCTACTGCTATTCAAGATCAAGATGTAATACAACTTTTGTCTGATCAGTTGAGATTGATGGATGAGCAACTTCTTGCTCAAGAACAAGTTTTTTCCCAACCCTTGCAGTACAGAGTAGGCCGTGTCCCAGACATTCTAAAGATTAAGCTAGTTGAGGAAATGACTCCAGCTCCTTCTGAAGCCAAAGTCTCCAGTACTCCTGCATCTCTGACTTTGCCTACTAAATCTTCATCCCTTATCTCTGTTCATGACTTGGCTTCTGTTGATGAAGTCATTCAGTCGATTGTTCATGCTGCTACTGCACCAGAAGTTTCTCAGCTGTTGATGTGGTTCCAGAAGGACATCCAGAAGCTCAACAAGCAGTACAATCAATGAAAGAATCAGATGTTGTTCCTTCATATTCACTGTCAGATCTGGATAAATTTTTTGCTGAACATCAAGCAGAAATGGAAGCTCTGCTGGAGGTCCCATCTGAATCAAATCCAGTTGCTGAGCCCATTGAAACTACCGACACAGCTGCTGATTTGCATCAACCAGAAGAAAGAGCAGCACTTGATCAATCCACTGATCCAGAAGAAACTTCTGCAGAACCTGCAACAGCTCCCTCCTCTGCTCAACCAGAAGTTGTTCCCTCTTCTGCACTGATTATCCCTTCGTCTGATTCTGCTGCTCACATTGCTCATATTGAAGAAATCAGACAGTGTATTCAAGAAATATCTCCATCACCTCAAGAACAGTTTGACCTTGAATTTGAGATAGATGTTTTTAAAAAAATCTTGACAATCTATCGGAGATAGCAAAACGGTTGTCACAAGAACATGCTGGTGAATCTAGTGCTACCAAGTTATACCGTGTCCGCATTTCTAAAGAGGTCACTCGCACGGCGGAGTCTTTGGCCAAGCTATATGTTGAAACCGGTTTATTCAGGCAATCTGTTTTCACAAGTCAGAGTAACATCTGGATCGGTCAAGCTGAGACCTTAGAACTGTATCTGATCATGATTCGTCTATTATCTCAGTCTCCAACAAAGTTGCAGCTATGGATTCGAAACTTGAACTTATTGGTACCAAGATTGAGTCCCAATCTCAATCTCTTCAGGCGCTTAATGAACGAGTTTCAAATCAAGCACCATATCTGGAGATGCTGAATCATGGAATTATAACTCTTACTGGACGAGTAGATGAATTGCTCTCTCGTATTGATGCCAAAAAGGAGGAATCAAAAGGCATAACTGGAGAAGGCAGAACTGGAGACAGCAGACATCACACAGAATCTTATTTCAGAAATCAAGATCCTCAGGACGAGGAAAATATGTTCAGGGATATTGGAACTACTGATTAAACTCTTTTGTTTATTTACTTATCAATTATCTTGTTACTAACTCTATCTGTTTTATGATATAACTGTTGTTTTTCATCTTTACTAACATCTAGGTTTTGGCATCACAACAAAGGGGGAAATTGTTAGACTAAATTTAATTGTGGTGATGTGAGTCAAAAACCAGTAAGCCGTGATAGTAAAATCAGAAGACAATATAAAAGCAGAATTACTCGTATCGATAAATAGAAGCAGTACTTATCGAGTACTAAACGGGTTGTAAAAGCAGAAGCAGAACTTAACTTAAACAGAAGTAGAACTTAGCTTAAGCAAAAGAACTTAACATCTTTCGTTAGAACGATACAAGTCTTAAATGTTACTGTTACTTTACCTAGTGCTACTATTAATTACACCATTTAATTTTGCACGAATTCATTTAACACATCTTACTAGTTTTGGTATAAAACAAAGACTGATTATTCTGAAGCTTTCTGCAGGACCCCTTTTCGGTGATAAAGCTGATTTACTCAGAGTCAAAGAATCTGTTTTTAGTTATAGACGTTGGATTCAAGTTTTCTATATAAAAAGTTCAATCCTATATGGACAACTAAAGATTATTATTATCATTGAACACATTCTCTATCCAACGTTGTTTTGAGCAATCAAGAACTACTATTATCCTCAAGCTCAATATACAGAAAAGCAGCACACTTTTTATAGCAAATACCTGATCTTCTGAGATCACTTTGTGCTGTTGTTTCTTCATCTCTTCACAAGCTATCCACTTTACTATATCTTATTGAGAAGAGTTTTTTAATCTGGAAAATAATCTTTTTCAGAACCTTGTTGTGTTCATTATTTTATGTTGTGAAACTAAGAGTTTCAGTAGGCGAAGGGTAAGCCCTACTGAAGTGGGTGTGTACAAGAGTTGTACTGTAATAACCAAAGTCTTTTAGTGATACCTTCTTGAAACAGAAGAAGGAGAGACGTAGAAGATTTCATCTTCGAACTTCCAGAAATAACTACTATCTACTGGCTACTGTTTTATTATTTTCACCCTCATACCATCAGATCCTTTCCGCACTTATTATTGTGATCTGCTAGATATATATTCGAACAAGTTAATCTATAATCTCTAACAGGATTCTAGCACCTTTGCAAAAACATCTAAGAAAAGAACAAGTTTATTCACTCCCCCTCTCTAAACTCTATATCGATCCCCAACAGTATATATACACACATCATAATACAATAAAAAATTAAATATGCATGTATAGTGATAAGGTGAATGCAATATAATATAATAAATCACATCAAAAGAAATATAATATAATAAATGCCAAATTCAACTTATAAGCAAATATATGGTTATCTATTAGTTGTCTCCTACACAATCATTATGTCTCATCAGACCCTGTGATAAACTACTATATAAAGGAAGAAATAGGAAAGAAAGTGAAACCATCACATTCACATATATTCATCCTAAGTCTTCCTTTAAGTTGCAAGTCTCGGCTGAAGGTAATAATTATCTATTGTATTTTTTATTATTAAGGAAAATAAAGTATGAGATCTCTTATGAAATAATATGCTTATGGTTGTGTAAATTTAAGCTTTAAAATAATATAGTCTGGATTGATTCAAGGTGCAATCCTACTATATATATTATATATATGTACATGACAACATGTT
Organism: Primulina tabacum; assembly: GCF_025594145.1. NCBI lineage: Eukaryota > Viridiplantae > Streptophyta > Magnoliopsida > Lamiales > Gesneriaceae > Primulina > Primulina tabacum. The sequence continues at coordinate 7,846,893 of NC_134566.1, forward strand.
AAATTATTTGTTTTCAAAATATAATGCCACGTATATGAATTTAACTTTGCCTTTGAAACTTGCTGGAACTGGAATTTTAAATCATGTAAATAAAGTTTAGGACATAATGACTATGATAATCAAGATTAGAGGTAATAAGTAGGTACTGTGGTTTAATCTAATGGTTCCTTTGACTTTTAGATAATTTTGAGAAATAATAAAGATATTATTATGCCTGGAGAATTTAATAAAGTTACACTTTCATTCTACATATAAAAATATTTATTTGTTTGAAACATATTATTCCAATTATGCTAGCTTGAATGTTTCAAGACTTATAACTAATTAATTTAAAAGAGTGATTTTTATAGAAAATATAAATTCTATATTTAATGAAATAAACTACGAATTACGATATAAATAAATATTTTGTGACACTCTTGTAGAGCTCTTGTGATTTACAAGCTCGATCTATATCTCAAGTAATTCGAAAATAGAAGGTATGTTATTGTCGGATGATATATAGTATGTAATCGTAGTGTTTGATATTTGTTGAACGTGGATTATATGACATTTATTTTTCTGCGTGGATTAATCTGTGACATTGTATAAACATCGATGCATGGAAATAAAAACCTATTTTACACACACATATTTTTTGTATATATGTAACATCGATGCATGACATGACACTGCATTACATGTTTAGCCTTGATTCTATTGATGACCATTTTGATATCGTGTGTATGATCGAGGTAATTGTTGGGATGATACGGAGTTGCGACTAGCCCGAGAAATGTTGCAGGCCGATAAGGCGCAGTATGTCCGTAAACCCTGGCGAGCTAATCAACACATGGTAGTAGACTGGCGGAGGAGTGGTTATTATGGCAGTGTAGCCGAGCCTTGCTTGTTGCTCGAGCTGTTGTTGTGCTGTATTTACTGATTGTGCAGTTATCATTATTCCATTTACCCATGCATGTGTGTTTAACTGATCATGTATTACATCCACATATCATGCATTACGTTACATGGTGTTTTATTTGGTTTTATCATACTGGGTTATTATTCACCCTCTCGGGGGCGGTTATTGTTTTGTGTGTGGATGGTAATCAGGTAATCATGGCATTAATAGTTCTACTTAGTGATGAATGGAGTGAGACATTTACTCATGTGATTATATACGTAAATGGGATTCGTATGCTGGTTGAAGAAATTACGTATGAGTTTCCTGGACTTCTAGTAGAAGATAGTATGAAGCTGTCTTCGGCGTCCATTCTAGTGAGGATGACTTGGAGTTTACGCTTCCCTCTGTACCCTATGTGACGTATACCCTAAAATGTAAATTTCAAAAATTGAAGGGTTAAAATGCAATTATTCGAAAGGATAAGGGGGAATTGTGAATTTTCCTAGGAATACTAGGGTTAAAGCACGTAATTTTCATAAAATTTTGGGAGAATAATGATATAAATTTCTGAAGCTTCAACATGAATAGATTTAAAAGTGTTTTCTTCGCAGGAAGGATATTCATTCTAGGTGTAGCTACCTATGCATTGCTGAATTCAGGAGCTACACACTCTTTCATATCCGAAACTTTCGTCAAGCGATTTAATATTATACCTGAAGATATGGGATTTGGTTTCAAAGTTTTTATTCCTTCCGGTGATCAAATTGTCACTACGAGAATTGTGAAAAATCTGGAGCTTTATTTACAAAAAGATGTGGTTTGGGCAGATCTCATCGAACTCCCTATGCCTGAATTCAACAAAATACTAGGCATGGATTGGTTATCAGTGAATGGAACTTCAATAGATTTTCAGCAGAGAACGGTGTTTATTCGACAGCCTAGTGGGAAATATTTTGTCTTTGAGGCGGCGAGGAACAAGAAAATGCCGCATATTATCTCTTGTAAGTGCGTGAGGAAGCTTATGAGACTAGGATGCCAAGCTTTTCTAGCATGTGCTACTGCGGCACATACCCCTATCAGTCAGAAGCTAGAGGATGTTGACATCGTCAAAGACTTTCCTAGTGTCTTCCCTGAGGACGTTTCTGGCATCCCACCTGATCATGAGGTGGAATTTTTTATTGAGTTGATGTCGCGCACTGTACCCATTTCTAAAGCACATTATCGTCTAGCACCTGCCGAAATGAAAGAGTTAAAAGACCAAATTCAAGATTTTCTGGACAAGGGTTTTATTTGCCCTAGTTGTTCTTCATGGGCTGCACCGGTATTGTTTGTGAAGAAGAAGGATGGTACTATGCGACTCTGTATTGATTATCGAGAGCTGAATAGAGTCACTATCAAGAATAAGTATCCTCTACCAAGAAATGAAGACTTATTTGATCAATTACAAGGAGCATCGATATTTTCAAAGATAGATCTTCATTCTGGATACCATCAATTGAAATTAAAAGAGTCCGACGTTTATAAGACTGCTTTTAGGACTCGTTTTGGGCATTATGAGTTTATGGTCATGCCATCGATCTTCATGGATCTAATGAATTGTGTATTTCAGACGTATCTGGATAAATTTATTATAGTGTTCATCGATGATATTTTTATATATTCGAAGAGTAAAAAGGAGCATAGTCGCCATTTGGGGACAGCACTGCAAGTACTGCAGGATAAGAAATAATATTAAAAATTCATCAAGTGTGAGTTTTGGCTTGGTAGAGTGACGTTCTTAGGCCACATCATTTCTAGTGATGGAGTTGAGGTTGATCCGAGTAAAGTGGAAGCAGTGAAAGAATGGCCCTTACAGAAGAGCGTAACCGAGATCCGTAGTTTCTTGAGACTAGCCGGCTATTATCAAAATTTTATTCGAGGATTCTCATCTATAGCGGTACCCATGACCGCCTTGACAAAGAAGAATGCAAAGTTTATATGGAGATCCGAGTGCCAAGAGAGTTTTGACATGTTGAAGCAAGCTTTTATTTCAGCGCCAGTCTTATCAATGCCATCGGGACAAGGGGAGTATGTTCTTTACACCGGCACTTAGAAACTTGGTTTGGGTGCAGTTTTGATGCAGGACGACCGAGTTATAGCCTATGCGTTTAGACAGTTGAAAGTCCAAATTACCCCACTCTTGATCTTGAGCTTGCAGCAGTGGTATTTGCATTGAAGATTTGGAGACATTATTTGTATGGGGAGAAGTTCAACATTTTAACCGACCATAAAAGTTTAAAATACTTCTTCACACAAAAAGAACTGAATATGAGGCAACGAATGTGGCTAGAGTTGTTAAAAGATTATGACTGTGACATTAGCTACTATCCGGGTAAATCTAATGTAGTAGCGGACGCATTGAGTAGGAAGACAACAATTATTACTCAATTATCACTTCAAATACCACTATAGTTCAAGATATAGAGATTTAAGCTTATAGTGTATTCTAGGGGCGAGGCCCCTAATCTTGCCACCATGACAGTACATTCGACTTGAGAGACAGAATTCGTGAGGGACAGTCTACTGATGAGCAATTGCAAAAGTGGAGGGTAAGATATGAATCCAAGGGCCGGAAGCTGTATTCCGTGGTGGATGGTATAATTTGATATCAAAATCGACTATGGGTTCCTAGTGGCGATTCTTTGAGGGAGGTCATTAGGAAGGAAACCCATGACACGTCATAATCCATTCATCCTGGAAACACGAAGATGTACAAAGATCTGCAATTATTATATTGATGGTCGGGCATGAAGCGAGACTTCTTGTGATTTGTATCTGAGTGTTTGACATGTCAACAAGTTAAAGTCGAGCATGAGAGCCGGCGGGAAAACTTAAGAAACTTACTATTACCGAGTGGAAATGGGAAAATATCGTCATGGATTTTGTCGTGGGATTACCGAGGACTACCAAGGGGTTTAATGCTATATGGGTGATAGTGGATCGTTTTATGAAATCGGCGCATTTTCTACCTATCAAGACGACATTCGCCATGACACAGTATGCCGAGTTGTATATTTGAGAGATAATTCGTCTGCATGGGATCCCTGTATCTATTGTTTCTGATAGAGATCCGAGATTTACATCATCTTTCTGGAAGAGTCTACATGCAGCGATCGGGACTAAATTATTATTCAGTACAACATTTCATCCTCAAACCGATGGTCAGTCTGAAAGAGTTATTCAAATATTGGAGGATTTACTTCGAGCTTGTGTCATTGATTTTCAAGGAAGTTGGGAATCTAAGTTGCCACTATTGGAGTTTACCTATATTAATAGCTATCAATCATCAATAGGGATGGCTCCATATGAGGCGCTATATGGGAGAAAGTGTAGATCAACCATACATTGGGACGAGGTTGGTGAAAGAGGAGAATTTGGTCAGGACTTGATCAAGCAAACAACGGAGCTAGTAGTAAAAACTCAAGATAGAATGAAGACTGCACAAAGCCAACACAAAAGCTATGATGACAAGAGACGAAGAGAGCTAGAGTTTGCAGTAGGCGACCACGTGTTTGTGAAAATAGCATTTATGAAGTGTGTTATGAGATTTGGCAAGAAGAGCAAACTTAGTCCAAGATTCATAGGCCATTTGAGATTTTGGAGAAGATTGGAACATTAGCCTATACAGTGGCATTGCCACCGATGCTATCCGGAGTACACAATGTGTTCCACATATCTATTCAGCGAAAGTACATGTCGAACCCTTCACATGTACTAAATCATTAAACTTTGCAATTGATTCCAAACATGACATATGAGGAAAGACCCATGCAAATCTTGGCTAGGCAAGAAAGAAGACTCCGAAACAAAGTCATACCAATGATCAAGGTCAAATGGCTAAATCACTCAGAGGAAGAAGCTACTTGGGAAACCGAGAAGGACATGAGGAGTCGCTACTGGAGTTATTCGGTAATTTCAAATTTCGAGGATGAAATTTTATTCAAGGGAGGGAGAAATTGTAAGGTCCAAAATTAAAATGACGTAATCCAGCTGCAAGCAAATCTAGGGAAAACGAAAAAATAGCTAATTCAATGATTTTAATTACTTAAATTAAATATGTTATAGGGTTAGGAAGGAGTTTTCTAGTTGAATACATAAAACTGTATTTTTAAAGGTTATTGGAGATGCAATCGAGGAACAAAGACCAAGGGCTGAAAATGGAAAAGATTTTTATTAAATAATTGTTTTTAAGTATTTAAAATAGGGTTGATGCTTTATGGTATTTTTGAAAATAAAGAGTTTTGAAGTGATTTTATACTTCGAGACGTAATTAAAATATTAACTCTTCGAGAACTCAGCTAATACTTTTACGAACTTTCCTAAACAAAATATTTTAAATATGCAATAATAGACTTATTGGGCCTATTGTAACATCCTAATGGTCCTAAGCTTGCACTAGGAGGTTTAAAACAATTAAATTGGCCAAACCCTCCCCCATAACCCTTCAAACTCACTCCCAACACAATAGAACTCCTTCAGCAGCAAAACACACGCACACACACGATATTTGAGAGGAAAAGCAACGATTTTTGAAGAAAAAACAGCCTAGGGTCTTTTACGTCTCTGTTCTTCGCATCACCAACATGTTTTCGTGCATAATATACACAAAGTCACGCTTTAGCTTTCTTTTTCTCATCCATCACACCATATTATGTGTTTGATCATAGTTTGCATGAAAAATATGATTTTCTTAAGAAAATTTTCGTTTTTATGCTTGTGTTGTTATTAAATTATGTTTTCATGTTCCAAAACTTGATATATTATTTCATGAAGCGGATGCCATCATAGGAAAACAAAAAGGGAAAAGTTAAGGGTGTTTAAGTGTCCCTAGATCATGGTTTAGTGGCTGTAATGCCCTAGATTGTAGGTGGATAAAATGAATTGTTGAAGTGTTGCTTGAAGGAAAGACCGCAACCGTGCCTACTTTTCTATCGCTCCCGCGGTTGTTAGGCAGAAAGTTAGAGTTTTGAATACAGCTATACCGCACCCGCATCAAGAAGTATACCGCACCCGCGGTAGGTGGGCAAAAAGTTAGATTGTTGCTACTGGAGGGTGAACGCACCCGCGGTGAAAATAGGAACGCACCCGCGGTCGTCGATTTTGAAAAATTGGAAGGGGATGCCGTGAGTTGACCATACCCGCGCTCGAGAAGGAGCGCACCCGCGGTGCTCTGTGCGAGAAATCCACCTTGAAGTATTATGTTGACACATGGCATGTGAGGTATATGTGTATCTTTCTCCTGCAATTCTTCATTTCCAGCAGCTGTGAACCGAGAGCAAGCTTATGAATTCCCTCAAGCTTTCTTCATAATAGACTTTGAGTTGTAAAAGATTTACATATCCGAATTTCGATCCGAGATAAGATTCTTGCTTCTCTCATCAAGGACTTCGAAAGGGTATACATTTTATTACATTTCAGCATGTTTCGAAGTTTACATATTGGGGAAATTCTGATATGCTTGTAATTATGTGTTCTTGAAATCATGGACATCATAGAAACGTAAACGGATCGAGAAAATGATACCATATGTGATTGTTATGAATTCCAACATATGTTGAGTTAAGAATATGCAGATTTTGGGAGTATGATGTGTATATGGTGTTGCTTATTCATTGTGAGAGTTGATTATTGTTGTTGAATTGATCGGTATCGAGAAATTACGCCGTTATGCCGTCAAATGTATCAAGACTGATTATTGATACAAACATGTGTTGAATTGAGTTGTGGATTGATATTGTACATTCCAACATTGTTGTTTCAGAGTTGATCTTGACAGATTTGGCATTGAGACTTCGATTACGACAAAGATTGTACGACAAGAAGGTATAATTCATGTGAATTCGGGAAGATACAACTCAAATTTGATTCGATTTGAGTTTCCCAAAATCACATACTTGTTATGTTTGTACTTTATATTGATTTATATATATGTACTGAGATAGGAGAGTCATTGGTAGATACGCCAATTTTCTAAACGTTCGGTGATATCGAAGCATAGGGGAAGATTTACTCAGATTGTAGAATTCGATACAGACAGGACCGAAGTTTAGGAATAAGATGTAACGCCACCCCGATTGGGAGAGTAGGTGGGAGACCTGTTACATCTTATTCACACTGGGATCCCTAGAATTAGGTAGGACTTGAGTCAAAGATATGAGTTTGAATTACATTGCTTGACTTATTCTGATTATGTTTTATAGTCTATAAGATGTATTGTTGTTGATTACATCCATGATAGTATGTTCATGATTTATATTGTGTATATGCATGTATACATGTTTTATACTGGGATTTGTTCTCACCGGAGTTTCCGGTTGTTGTTGTGTCTGTATGTGTGCATAACGACAGGTGGGACAGGATCTGGGTCGCGACAGAGATGAGAGATCGAGATTGCGTGGAGATTACGGGCATAGAAGAAGACTACTAGTGGTTTCTTACTAGACATGTACTACGTGTGGTGTGTAGTTAGGATTGAACACTAGTTTGTATGCATTTGAAATGAAACAAGACATGTATTTATGTTTGTTGAAATAAAAGAGAGAAAGTTATTGTGCTTGATTTATATACATTTGATTTAATGTTAAAAGCAAAATTTTGACCCACATTTTCTAGCAAATATCCAATTAATCCCAAAAAGAATTGAGTTAGAGCCCGGGTCCCCACAACAGGTGGTATCAGAGCGATAGATCCTTTAGATTGATATAGAATGGAATGAGCGGGGTAGATCGAGTTGTCTTCCTTGCTCTTATTGTGCTAGCATGATTTATTGCTTTCCCTATTACATGTTGTCTCGTTATCTGAGTTGATTTACAGCATGTATTCGCAAAGACTGAATCAGAACCGATTCTAGATCAGAGGTATATGATCAGAGGAGGGCTGAGACAGATTGTATAGATTGTGTACTAATCCGTTTGATAATCAGATATGCCTCCTCGACGAGTACCGCAACCAGTAGCAGGTCGAGCACCAGAACAGGGCAGTACATCCAATGATCCGATGGACGTGACCGCTACACCGATGAAGACTTTAATTAAGAGGTTTCAGCCATTTCGACCACCGACACTGAAGGGCACAGAAAATTCAGTTGAGTGTGAAAGTTGGCTCGATGATATAGAGATGTTATTTGAATCTCTTGACTACCCCGACGAGCGACGAGTGAAATTGGTTGGACATCAACTGCAAGAAGTAGCAAAGAACTGGTGGTTGACTACGAAAAGAGCATTGGAGCACCGTGGCACGCAGATTACTTGGAAGGTGTTCAAGACTGAGTTTTATCAGCGATTTTTCCCCGTGTCCTACCGAAAAGACAAAGGTGCTGAATTTGCCAATTTGAGACAGGGACAGCTGAACATTGAGGAGTATGTTTCTAAGTTCTCTGCATTGCTCCGATTTGCTCCTCATGTCGCAGTCAATGACGAAGCTGTTGCGGATCAGTTTATCAATGGCCTGAATCCAGAAATCTTTACCTTGGTGAATACCGGTAGGCCCAATAATTTTGCTGAAGCATTGAACCGTGCCAAGGGGGCAAAAGCTGGATTGCTTAGGCAACGAAACACTTCCTATGTCGCTCCTACTACAAAACCGCCACAACCTTCAGTTCAACCCCCTCCCAGATTTGAGAGCGGTGGTAGCAGCAGCGGGAGAAAAGATCAGCTGAAAGCAAAGGGAAAGCAGTTCAAGAGATCAGGGAGCAGTTCATCGAGCTCCAGTGGGTCACGACAGAGAGGTCCTGGCCAGAGTACAGAGTATACAGGTGTGTATTGCAGTTCTTGTGGAGGTAGACATGCCACCGAGCAGTGTCAGGGTGTGATGGGCAGATTTAACATATGTAGGCAGCAGGGACATTTCGCAAAAGTCTGTCCACAGAAAGGTTCACAGAGATTTCAGGGTGCAGGGTCATCTGCATCAGTAGCTCAGCCCGAGAGGCAAGCTTCATCTGTTCATTGCTTTCAGCCAACCCCTACACAGACCCAGCCCCGAGCCAGAGGTAGCCAGACAGTGAGCCAACCTCCCAAACAGCAGGCTTGAGTATTTGCGCTGACAGAAGAGAAGGCCCAAGATGCACCAGACGATGTGATAGTAGGTAACTGTTTTCTTTGCGGCTATCCTGCTTATGTATTGATAGATACGGGTGCATCTCATACATTAATATCAGAACGTTTTGCATTATTACATTCATTTCCTGTCAAAGCATTAGCTACTGTAGTGTCTATTTCTTCTCCGTTGGGAAGTGGTCTTATAACTTTGACTTCAGTTAGACATTGTATACTACAGTTTGAAGGTCATGAGATTGATTTAGATTGTATTATGCTTGGGATAGCTGATTTTGATTGTATTGTTGGGATAGATATGTTAACCAAGTACCGAGCCACTGTAGACTGTTTCCAAAAGATTGTCAGGTTCAGACCAGAAATGGCTGACGAGTGGAAATTCTACGGTAAGGGTTCCAGATCTCGGATTCCCTTAGTATCTGTTTTAACGATGACTAGATTATTGCAGAAAGGAGCAGAAGGGTTCCTTATATATTCAGTAGATCTACTGAAACCGAGTCCGTCATTGGCAGATTTGCCAGTGGCATGTGAGTTTGCGGATGTATTCCTAGACGAGATTACAGGGTTACCTCCAGCCTGAGAGGTTGATTTCAGCATTGATCTTATACCAGGTACAGTCCCTATATCTCAAGCTCCCTATAGAATGACGCCTATTGAATTGAAAGAATTGAAAGAACAGCTCGAAGATTTATTGGCCAAGGGTTACATCAGACCAAGTGTATCTCCTTGGGGTGCTCCGATATTATTTGTTCGAAAGAAAGACGGTTCGATGAGATTGTGTATTGATTACCGACAACTGAACAAGGCAACAGTGAAGAACAAATATCCATTGCCACGTATCGACGACTTATTTGATCAGTTGCAGGGATCCTCTGTCTATTCCAAGATCGATCTGAGATCTGGATATCACCAGCTGAGAGTCCGAGATGTTGATATACCGAAGACAGCGTTCCAAACCAGGTATGAACATTACGAATTTATTGTCATGCCTTTTGGTTTAACGAATGCTCCAGCGGTGTTTATGAGTTTGATGAACCGTATCTTTCAGAAGTATCTAGATGAGTTTGTTATTGTTTTTATTGATGATATTTCGGTATATTCCAAGAGTGAGATTGATCATGCCAAGAATTTAAGAATTGTGTTCCAGACATTGAGAACAGAGAAATTGTATGCTAAACTGTCAAAGTGTGAGTTTCGGTTGAGACAGGTTGTCTTTTTGGGGCATATCATATCTGGAGACGGTATTTCTGTCGATCCAAGTAAAGTTGAAGTTGTGATCAGTTGGCCGAGACCGACTTCTGTGCCAGAGATACGCAGTTTCATGGGTCTAGCAGGATACTACTGACGATTTATTAGAGATTTCTCCATTATCGCGAAACCGATTACCCAGTTGACACAGAAAAATGCGCCATTTGTGTGGTCTGAAGCTTGTGAGTCTAGCTTCTTGGAGTTGAAGAAACGACTGACTAGTGCTCCAGTGTTGACGATACCTTCAGGTATTTGTAATTTCGTCGTATATTGTGATGCATCTCATAGGGGGCTAGGATGTGTTCTTATGCAGCGAGGACATGTGATTGCATATGCCTCGAGACAGCTGAAGCCACACGAGATTCGTTATCCAATTCATGATCTTGAATTGGCGGCCATCGTATTTGCTCTGAAGATATGGCGACACTATCTCTATGGCGAGAAGTTTGAAATCTACTCTGATCACAAAAGCCTGAAGTATCTGTTTTCTCAGTCAGAGTTAAACATGAGATAGCGTAGATGGCTCGATTTGTTAAATAATTTTGATTGCGAGATCAAATACTATCCAGGAAAGTCGAATGCAGCAGCAGATGCCTTGAGTCGAAAGGTATGTTCCCTATCCTTATCGACGATAGGTGTTTCGAATATGATTGAAGATTGCTGTTTGTCTGGATTAGCGTTTGATACAGATAGTAGACCACTACGACTTGCTACGATTCAAGTTGAACCAGATTTGATTTTGAGAATTAAAGCAGCACAAAGAACTGATCAGAATATTCAGAAGTCGATTCAGATGGTCAGATCAGGACATCAGTCAGAATATCAGGTACATAACCATATTCTGTATGTGAATAATCGTCTTGTAGTGCCAGATGTTTCAGATTTGAAACAAGAGATATTGTCAGAAGCGCACTGTAGTCGGTTCAGTATTCATCCTGGTGGCAGGAAGATGTATAACGATTTGAAGACACAATTTTGGTATAAACAAATGAAGTCAGATATTGCAGAGTTTGTGTCTAAGTGCTTTAATTGCCAACAGGTGAAGGCCGAGAGGAAGAAGCCCGGAGGTCTACTTCAGAGTTTATCTATTCCTGAATGGAAATGGGATCACATTTCCATGGATTTCGTTACGAAGATACCACGATCATCCCGGGGCTGTGATGCGATTTGGGTCATAATTGACAGATTAACCAAATCAGCTTGTTTTATTGCGTACAGAATGACGTACCGACATGATCAGATGGCCGAGATATATATCAGAGAGGTAGTCAGACTGCATGGTGTGTCGAAGTTGATCGTATCAGATCGTGATCAACGATTCACTTCTCGTTTCTGGCACAGTCTGCAGCAGGCTTTAGGTACGAAATTGTATCTAAGCACTGCTTATCATCCCCAGACAGACGGACAGTCAGAGCGGACTATCCAAACATTAGAGGATATGTTGAGAGCTGTAGTGCTAGATTTTGGCACTAGTTGGCAAGATTCACTACCACTTTGTGAATTCTCGTACAACAACAGCTATCAGATGAGCATCAAGATGGCACCGTTTGAGGCATTATATGGCAAGAAGTGCATATCTCCTCTGTATTGGGATCATATATCTGAGGTACCAGAACTTGGGCCTGATATGATTCGTGAAATGACTGAGAAGGTGAAGATTATTCAGAAGAGAATGAAGACGGCGCGGGATAGACAAGCCAAGTATGCGAAAATCAGACGTAGACCGTTAATATTTGAACAGGGAGATAGAGTATTCTTAAAGATTTCTCCGTTCAGAGGCGTTGTCAGATTTGGCAAACGCGGGAAGTTATCTCCTAGATACATCGGTCCGTACGAGATTCTTGAGAAGATTGGCGATCGAGCATATCGACTTGCTCTTCCTCCTTCTTTATATGGGATACATTGAAAGGGGATCGGTTACGGTGACCGTATGCGCAACGGAAGTTAAAAATTTTAAATTTTACAAGAAAATTTCGGTCACCTTGCATTGTGTGTAGCAAATACAATAAAACACCAAAATGTCATACATAGGGTGTTTAGAAATAGTTACCTATCAATCTTAAAAGATTGATGATGGCTCCAACTAAGGTGTAAACACCTTAGCTCTTGAATGGCAAGACAATCTTCAAGCTTCCCTTTGAGCCCACCTTGCTCAAATATTAAGCCCACCACCAACAAGCTAGAACCACTCTAATTTTGCACTAGAAAAATTAGAGCATTTTTCTTTGAGAAGTGTTTTCTTTCCTCAACTATTGAAGAAGAAAAATGAAAGAAAATCTTGGAGAATCCTTATGCAAATTTCGGCCATGCCCTTCAAAAATAGGAGGAGAGAAGACTAGTCTTGGTTGTGGGAAAAGGTGTGAATTCCAAAGGCATGCCATGCCTTAAATGTTGCAAAAGTTGTCTCCCAACTTTTCACCTCCCATGCATGCAAGTCTTATTTGATTTTTAACAATTAAAAATCCATGGACTTATTTTAATTATTTCAAACATATTTGAGACTAATTAAACATTACTTGAATTCACTCAAGTCACTAGTTGAATAATTATTTCTAATAGAGCTCTACAAGGCCCAATATTGTTTAACTAATCCAACACTTGAATTAATTTAATTATTTGGACTCTACTAGGTCCACTAGTGTTTAATTAATTTAATTTAGACCATAATAATGTTTATGAAAATCACAATTTTCAAATACATTATTTATTTGGCCAACTTTTAATCTAGGAACACTTCCACAAATTAAAAGTCACATTTCTCTCATAGAAGTCATACTTCTATTTTATTTATGCTTATAAACTCATTTACAAGCCGTTCAACACATTGAACAATTTTACTTCTCAACGAGATCTAGAAAGCTAGTACTTGTGTGGCCCTCAATGGTTCATTGATACAACTAGCCGTGGGTTCAGATCTCCATGTGATTCGGACTAAACATGTCCTTATATGAGCATACCCCAATTGCTCCACTCTTAATTATCAACTCTTTGATAATAAGAACGTCAGAACACCAGTCTGATAGTACCCAACGAATCATGTTAAACGCCTAGCACCATCGCTTACATGATTCCCTAGGTATCAAATGATAGTGCCTGCAAGAACCATTCAATTATGGTTAGCGTAAAGTACGGTCCCTTCAACTCATATATCCCGACCAATTCGACAACAATTGGTATATCGAGAGTTGTCAATGAAGCGATACTATGTGTCATGTCGTAGTTGCATCGATGGTGTAATCTATGAAACCCCTTTCATAATTACCACCATACTCTAATCAGAGATTTCAACCTACATACACATGAGAACACATAGGATATCCATACCCGAAGGTAAGCGGTGAATCCCCGACTACAATGCATCGACTCCTATATGTTTCAACAGAACACCCAACCTTGCCACTGATGACCCCATGAGAGTCAGTAAACAAGTCAAAGTGTAATTCTAGCACATAGAGTCTCAATGTTGTCCCGGGTCATAAGGACTAATGGTGTACAACCATAAACTAGGACTTTTCCACTTGATAAAAGAGAACCACTTGGAAAGTCCTTTATGGAGGGTTGTTCAGTGCACTCTACCAGGAGCACCTATCTCCATGCTCGGACATCAAAATGTCCCCTACCAATGAAACATGGTACTCACATCGCAGATACTAGTCTCGAACTCGAGCGGCCTATATCCTTCTTAGCGACGGCTGAATCGACTAGGAACTGTTTAGAATATACAGTATTCCAAATATGAATTTCATGATACTCATCATATGAGCATCTCATATTCTTTCTACTATTTGTATATTCAAGGGCTTTATCTATGCAACTAGCATGGGTATACAGATAAAGATGTGCCAAAACAATAATTTCAAATATTATTAAAATAAATATTGCTTATACATAGAGTTTCATTGTGAACACTCGGCCAACACTTGGCTCGACGGGAACCTACTCTAACATACATGACGTTTTCCATGTATCGATGCTGCGTAGATACATGCCTGATGCTTCTCATGTCATTCAGCCTGATGAGGCCGAGCTTGACGATACACTGAGTTATTTTGAGCAACCATTGCAGATTTTGGATCGAAAAGAAAAGCAACTCAGAACGAAGACTATTCTGCTAGTGAAAGTCCAGTGGAGTCGTCACGGAACTGAAGAAGCGACTTGGGAAACAGAATCAGAGATGAGACAGAGGTATCCCGAACTATTCTCATGATGTGAGTATTTATTCAGATTGAAAATATTATTTCTTGTACAGACTTTAATTGATTGCCTAAGAGTTCGAGGACGAACTCTTATCTAAGAGGGGGAGAAATGTAATGCCCCAGATTTTAGGTGGATAAAATGAATTGATGAAGTGTTGCTTGAAGGAAGGACCGCAACCGCGCCTACTTTTCTATCGCTCCCGCGGTTGTTAAGCAGAAAGTTAGAGTTTTGAATACAACTATACCGCACCCGCATTAAGAAGTATACCACACCCGCATTAAGAAGTATACCACACCCGCGGTAGATGGGCAGAAAGTTGGATTGTTGCTACTGGAGGGTGAGCGCACCCGCGGTGAAAATAGGACCGCACCCGCGGTCATCGATTTTGAAAAATTGGAAGGGGATGCCGTGAGTTGACCGCACCCGCGGTCGAGAAAGAGCGCACCCGCGGTGTTCTGTGCGAGAAATCCACCTTGAAGTATTATGTTGACACATGGCATGTGAGGTATATGTGTATCTTTCTCCTGCAATTCTTCATTTCCAGCAGCTGAGAACCGAGAGCAAACTTATGAATTCCCTCAAGCTTTCTTCATAATAGACTTTGAGTTGTAAAAGATTTACATATCCGAATTTCGATCCTAGATAAGATTCTTGCTTCTCTCATCAAGGACTTCGAAAGGGTATACATTTTATTACTTTTCAGCATGTTTCGAAGTTTACATATTGGGGAAATTCTGATATGCTTGTAATTATGTGTTCTTGAAATCATGGACATCATAGAAACGTAAACGGATCAAGAAAATGATACCATATGTGATTGTTATGAATTCCAACATATGTTGAGTTAAGAATATGCAGATTTTGAGAGTATGATGTGTATATGGTGTTGCTTATTCATTGTGAGAGTTGATTATTATTGTTGAATTGATCGGTATCGAGAAATTACGCCGTTATGCCGTCAAATGTATCAAGACTGATTATTGATACATACATGTGTTGAATTGAGTTGTGGATTGATATTGTACATTCCAACATTGTTGTTTCAGAGTTGATCTTGACAGATTTGGCATTGAGACTTCGATTAAGACAAAGATTGTACGACAAGAAGGTATAATTCATGTGAATTCGGGAAGATACAACTCAAATGAGATTCGATTTGAGTTTCCCAAAATCACATACTTGTTATGTTTGTACTTTATATTGATTTATATATATGTACTGAGATAGGAGAGTCATTGGTAGATATGTCAATTTTCTAAACGTTCGGTGATATCGAAGCATAGGGAAAGATTTACTCCGATTGTAAAATTCGATACAAACAGGACCGAAGTTTAGGAATAAGATGCAACGCCACCCCGATTGGGAGCGTAGGTGGGAGACCTGTTACGTCTTATTCACACCGGGATCCCTAGAATTAGATATGAATTGAGTCAAAGATATGAGTTTGAATTACATTGCTTGACTTATTCTGATTATGTTTTATAGTCTACAAGATGTATTATTGTTGATTACATCCATGATACTATGTTCATGATTTATATTGTGTATATGCATGTATACATGTTTTATACTGGGATTTGTTCTCACCGGAGTTTCCGGCTGTTGTTGTGTCTATATGTGTGCATAACGACAGGTGGGACAGGATCTGGGTCGCGACAGAGATGAGAGATCGAGATAGCGTGGAGATTACGGGTATAGAAGAAGACTACTAGTGGTTTCTTACTAGACATGTACTACGTCTGGTGTGTAGTTAGGATTGAACACTAGTTTGTATACCTTTGAAATGAAACAAGACATGTATTTATGTTTGTTGAAATAAAAGAGAGAAAGTTATTGTGCTTGATTTATAAACATTTGATTTAATGTTAAAAGCAAAATTTTGACCCATATTTTCTAGCAAATATCCAATTAATCCCAAAAAGAATTGAGTTAGAGCCTGGGTCCCCACAGTGGCTGCACATGAACCGGTATAAGGCTTGGACATAATTGCATGCTTTGGTGTACAAGGGTTTGGTTAGGAGGCTTCACAGCGTGCCGCTCAAACTAGGACTCGCTTGAGCTCGGGCTGGACATGACAAGGTGTGAGGAAGAGTCCTAGCCACGCTAGGAATCAAGCAGGGTACTAGGGAAAGAGTCCATGCACGATGGGACTCGTCCCAAGCCAACGAGAATAGTTGTTGTGCGTGAGGAGTCTTGGCTCGGCCAGGGTAGTCAGGGTGTTGGGAAATTATACTGAAGAGATGCCGATCACGCTGATAATATAGTATCGAAAATGTTGCGAAATAAATAATCAACAAGAGCACAAAGTTTTACGTGGCTCACCCAAGATAGGCTACGTGCACGGAGCTACTGCAGATATTTTATAATAGGAGAAATATTACAACAAATGTATACAAAAATAAACTAAATATCTCACACTCTCAACCCGAGTATACCGAGAAAAAATAATTTCTCTAACTCACAAAAGAGAACACTCAACACTCAAATGCTCTCTCTATTTTACTAAGCTTTTGATTTTGGGATGTCTTTCAATTGAGATGGGGGAGCTCTATTTATAGAGCTCTCGTGCATGTGAAGCCAAATACATTTTCAATCGGTCACCGGCTATTCATTGACAATGTGCATTTGCTAGCTACCACATTTGGAAAAAAAAAATGCTAGATGTCACATTTGTAAATCATGCAGAATACTTTGGTCCATCATCTTACCTAACATTTCTCCAACTTGAAGACTTGATTTCAATCATGTATTCACACCATCATTGCAGCAGCTCAGATCTCTTCATTTATACTTGCAGTCCAATTGAAGATGAACAAAACTTCATTTTGTCCATGGTTACAGTCTTCATTAGCATATCGACTGGATTTTTACTTCCAAAAATCTTCTCAAGCCACAAAATTTCATCTTCTAGTACTGATCTGATGAAATTGTACCGAACCTATTTATGCTTTGTTCTAACATGATAAATAGAATATTTTTCTAAATAAATAGCACTATGACTATCACCGTGTAACGTGCTACCTCCAAGCTTCTGACCAAATTCTTCCAGAAAGGATCTTAACCATATCATCTCCTTGATAGCTTCTGTGACTGCAACATACTCAGCCTCAGTAGTCGAAAGCGCAACTATCTTTCGCAGTTTAAACATCCAGCTTATGACTGTACCACCTAACGTGAACAGATACCCAGTAGTACTTTTCCTGCCATCCAGGTCACCACCCATGTCGGCATCGACAAAACCTTGTAAGCCTAAATTTGATCTTCTGAAGCATAAAGAAAAACTTGTTGTACCTTTCACATACCTCATAATCTATTTAACTGCTTCCCATGTTGTTTTCCTGGATTGCTCATAAACCTGCTTACAACTCCTACTGCATGTGCTATGTCTGGTCTAGTGCACACTATTGCATACATGAGGCTTCCGACAACAGAAGCACAAGGAACATTGTTCATGTAAACCTGCTCCTGCTCCGTCGAAGGTGATTGTGCTTTGGTTAGTTTAAAATGACTAGCCAAAGGAGTACTCACATGTTTAGCTTCATCCATGTTAAATCTGCTAACCACCTTTTTCACGTACTCTTCTTGAGACAACTTCAAGATTCCATACACCCGGTCTCTTAAGATCCTCATTCCAAGGATTTTCTTTGCAGTACCCAAATCCTTCATAGCAAATTCTTTTGTTAACTCTTTCTTGAGTTTATCAATCTCCTCCAGACAAGCTTCGGCTATCAACATATCATCTACATATAACAGTAGAATGATATAAGAACCATCAAGCTTCTTAACATAACAACAGTGATCAGCCTGACATCTTAGGAAACCATTATTACTCATGAATCCATCAAACTTCTTGTACCACTGTCTTGGAGCTTGTTTGAGACCATACAAGCTCTTATGAAGTTTGCACACCATTTTCTCTTTTCCCGGTACTTCAAATCCCTGTGGCTGCTTCATATAAATTTCTTCATCTAGGTCACCATGAAAAAATGTAGTCTTTACATCTAACTGATCCAGATGTAAATCTTCTTTTGCCACTAATCCGAGTACAGTCCTCATTGTAGTTAACTTAACCACTAAAGAGAAAATTTCAGTATAATCAATGCCTTCCTTTTGTTGAAAATCTTTTACAACAAGTCTTGCCTTGTACCTCTTGTTGTCATCATGTTCTTCTTTTAGCTGGTACACCCACTTGTTATGTAATGCTTTTTTGCCTTGCGGAAGTTCTTTTAACTTCCACGTCTGGTTGGATGACAGTGAATCCATCTCATCTTCCATGGCTAACTCGAACTTTGTTGAATCATCATTTTGCATTGCCTCTTGATAGGTCTCTGGTTAACCTTTGTCTGTCAGCAAAATATAGTGAAGTGCAGAGGAGTATCTATCAGGTGGTCTAATTGTTCGCACCGATGTTCTGAATTCAATCACCGGAGTTTGTGGGTCATCATCTTGTATAGTTGATTATTCATCTGTAAGGCTCGAGATTATTAGTCTTCATTGATGTGATATTCGGAAGATATGAGTATGCATGACATGTAATGAGAGGCACTGAATGAGATTATGAGGGGTTGCATAAAGTCTAGACCGCACCCGCGCTACGAACAAGACCGCACCCGCGGTTGATGGACAGAGAGTTGGAGATTGATTACAGAAGTGACACCGCACCCGCGGTGAAGAAGTACCGCACCTGCGGTGCATGGCCAGTAGGGTATGAAAGTACTAATGGAGATTGAGCGCACCCGCGGTGCTAGACAGACCGCACCCGTGGTGTTGTACCAGTAGGGTCAGCGCACCCGCGTTAAAAGACAGAGCGCACCCGCGGTCCAAGCTTTGGGAAAAGTTGATGCATATCAATACATAGAGCGCACCCGCGGTACGACGTGCGCGAGAAAGAAATGGGCCACTTGTCCTAGCATGCATGTGGTATATATATATTACTTCATTCCTTCGGCCATTACAGTGGAAATTGATCCAAAGTTCAGAGAAAATCCTCAAGCTTCTTTGTACTTGAGAAATTTAAGTTTTGAGAAATCCGTCCGTCTGTTTTTGAATCCGACTTCAGTACTGTGTTCCTATCAATGCAGGCTACAACTGGACGTAAGTTTCGTTACGTTTAGACATGATTTGAATTTATGATATTGTCAGAATTGAATATGAATCAGATATGATGTTTCTGCTACAGTAGACATTGTATAATTGAAGTCAGATTTAAGAATAGACTGTTTATACAATTGTTATGATTTTCGAAAGATATTGATTGGGATTTGATATCCGAGTTGTGTTATTACTGATCTTAAGTGTACAGATATTGAGATTATGAATTGTACTGATACTGATTATGAATTCTGATATTATATCTGTGATGTTGAGATTGACGGGGATATCGAAACTGTATTGTTATGCCGTCGAAACATCAGTTAATTTAGAGTGATCAGATTCCGTAATGATTTCTATGATATCGTTGATATGATTTAGATTGTACCTTGTTCAGATATGGATCAGATTATATACTGATTTGAGTATTGATCAGAACAGGTTTTGAATCGAATTATATACTGATATTGTATTTATACGATTGTCATTGCCAGACTGGTTATGGACAGATTGGAATACAAGACTTCGTCTTCGTCAGACCGGGAAGACAAAGGTATATTTCATGTTTTGTTTTGGGGAAGACACAACTCAAATGAGATTTAATTTGAGTTGCCCAACAAAATCACATACTAGAATTGTTGTTTACCTTCTGATATGATTGATTTGCTTATGGAATTATATTCGAATCTCTTGATATGACGATGCCTTGTTTATAGATTTATATTCAAGCATTTGACATTGGAGAGTCATTAGCAGACTTGCTAAACTAGATGTTCGGTGGTATCGACGCTTCGGATCAGATTCACTCTGATTGTAGACATTCGATACAGACAGGACCGAAGTCTAGGAATAAGACGTACAGTTACCCCGATTGGGAGGGTAGGTGACAGACAGTGACGTCTTATTCACACCGGGATCCCTAGAGTTAGAGTCGAGTTGAGTCAAGATATGAATTGAATTGAGTTGCATGCTTATTTTATTTTGCTTTCAGAGATTATGGAACCCATTGTTACTGCATGCTTATTCTGATTTAGTTTCATAGACTATGAAACCTATTGTTATGAATTTTAGGCATGATAATTTGCTTTATGATTTATATTGTGTATATGCATGTATACATGTTTTATACTGGGATTTATTCTCACCGGAGTATCCGTCTGTTTTCTTGTTTTGTATGTGTGCATGACAACAGGTGGGACAGGATCGGGGTCAAGAAGATGATGAGAGAAGATGAGTTAGAGTGGTGATTCCGGACTTATTGTAGACTTGGTTTAATACTTGAACTTTAGTAGTTAAACCTTAGATTAGTTTGCACTAGATGCATGTTGTACAAGATTTGTATTATTATACTGGTTTGTATAATAGATTGATTCCATTACCTTCCGCATTTTAAAAGAAAAATTTTTAGACCCTGTTTAGCTTAATTGATAATTAAATCCCAAAGATGATTAAAAAGATAATTAGCGTCCGGGTCCCCACATCATCTTCCTTGTTATTGCTTTTTTATTCATTCATAGAAATATCTGTCAATGACACTTCATCTTTATTTTTGACTTTAGAACTTTCATCTTCAATTCCAATGTCTAACTTGTCTTTGTAAAGAACTTGCTCATTGAAGATTACATCTCTGTTTCGAATGATTTTCCGGTTTTGGTCATCCCAAAAATGATAGCCAAAACCATTATCTCCATAACAAATAAAGAAACGCTTCTTTGATTTCGGATCAAGCTTTTTTCTGCTAGTTGAGTCAATATGAACATAGGATAAACATACAAACACTTTCAAGAAAGAAAGGTTTACTTCTTTGCCGCTCCATACCTCTTCCGGTATTCTGCAGTCAAATGGTATCGAAGGTCCTCTGTTGATCAGATATGCTGCAGTGTTTGCACTCGCATGCTCCTAGCACGATCATTTAGGGTCATGTTCATCCTTTCAGCTACAACATTCTGTTGAGGTGTACCAGGAATGGTTTTCTCCATCTTGATCCCGTTCTGTGCACAATATTTCTTGAACTCCTCATCTTCAAATTCACCACCATTATCTGACCGTAAGTACTTCATCTTCAAGTTGGTCCCATTCTCAACCATGGATTTCCACCTTTTAAAGGTCTCATAAACATTAGATTTATTTTTCAGAAAATAAACCCAAATTTTCCGGCTTGAATCGTTGATAAATGTGACATAATATCATGAGCTTCCAAGGGATTTCTCAGGAATGGTCCCCATACATCAGTATGAACCAGCTCTAAGTTTGCTGCTTTCGGTTCTCTACCGCTTTTTGAAAAGCTCACCTTTTTTTGCTTTCCGAAGATACAGATTTCACATAGCCTGTGTTCAACGGTCTTTAATTCTGGTAGCTTCCTGATTGATACAAGCATCTTCATTCACTTCTGTGGGGACCCGAACCTAATTCGTTTTGTTAATCATTATTAGGATCATTTAATTAATCTGGGTCTAAAATTATTTTTTTTAAATACATAAGAGCGGAACATAATGAAATCCATCTGATATACATATCGACAATAAAGTACAAGTCTTGTACAACATATGTTCATCTCAAACTAAAGTTCAGCCACTACATCAAGCACTGAAAATCAATCTACTCTAAGTCCGGATCTAAACGCTAATCCTGAATCTCTCATCCTCTTCGTGACCCTGATCATGTCCCACCTGTTGTCATGCATACATACAAACACAACAACAGCCGGATAACTCCGGTGAGAATATAATCCCAGTATAAACAATGTATGCATGCAATCATATAAACAGATATAAAAGCATGAAATAGATATCAATAGCATGTATCAAATCATAAAGACATGAAGCGATATAAAGCTGTAAATAAACTCTGGACTCGTCATCTCAGACTCGACTCATCTCTAATCTAGGGATCCCGGTTCCTGGACATTGGCACATATATCGAATCTCAGCGATAGAATGCATCAACTCCTAAGCAACATCGATATAAATCACCAATCCAGTGTCTTGGCGACTCAGCCGAAGACTTGGCACATCAGCCAATGACCAGGCACATCAGCCCATGACTCAATACATGCTCTACTATAAATCAAGGGGAACTTGTCAAAAAATCCCTATTCTCATTCTCAACTTTCATTTTACTCCCTACCCCACTAAAACTTTGTTTCAACTCCCCATATCTTTCAAATTTCCATTTTACCCTTATATCTTTATTTTCAATAATTAATTTTTCTTTTGTAAATAATGGCCCATCATGCTTTCGTAAAATAAATTAAATCTTTTACCTATTTGACCAGAGTACCACCGGGTTATATCCACCGTATTTTACAGACTGCTCCTCACAGCCCAACCACGCGATCGCAACCGATGGTTATCGACGTAGATTCCTTCAGCAGTACTTGGCACAACTCTAATTCGTTTCCTACCTTAGAGTGTACATTAGAAGATCAAATTTTGAAAATAATACATGAGAGGGGCTAAGAGCAAAGATCTCTTTATTCAAACAACAACATTTTATAAATACATAGTAACCTCCTGTAGAGGAAGAAAAACTTGTTTAGCTACTAATAGTAGCTGAACTCACTACACCCATATAATTGAAAGAAAATTATTACAAATGTTTTGAAGAAAAATGAATAGGTTGATCGATGCCTTAATCTTCCTTCTACTTCTTTATTTATAGAAGGCTCCTTCGGATTTGAAACTCGGATTTCAAATCTTCCTAATCCTTTACAGCTTGCACATGGACCATGTAGTGATTGAGTGGTCCATTGAGATGGTAGTTGAGTGGTCCATTGGGATGGTCCCTCCACCTTTCTTGATTTGTCTTCTTCTAGATCATTAATCTAGAAATAGTCATTTCTTGAATTTTTATCTGCCTGCATAAATATTTTATATGCATCTGGATCAGATCAGCTTGTATCTCCCTTCCTGTTTCTTTGAGCTGTTTATAATAATCTTTTGAATTTTTCAGCTCTTTTCTTGTTGCCTTAATCCTTCTTCTGGAAATTTGGAGATATGAAAAATACATTTCCTTTTGTTTCCAGTTTTGGTTTAAGTCTGGTGCGGTTTACTGGTTCCCATCTGTCATTATTTATAGATGAAAATTTTGGGACCAGTTGTTTAGCTTTTATTCATTGGATTCCTCTTTTTAAAGATATGTCCTTTTGTCTTTTACCACTCATTATTAGTGGTTTTCGTGTCATCTACCACCTATTATTGGTGGTCCTTGCCCTTCCAATCACATAGTGGGTTTTTTTTGCTAGTGGGCTGATCACATGTACACCTTTAATTTTTTCGAGGAATCTTTGGTTTTCGTTGTCCTCGAGGAAAACGTGAAGGTGGTCCATCCCCACTTGTGCTTGTGTCGATAAAGTGTTTCCGATCAGATCTCGGTTTGAATCCTTTACCGAATTCAGGTTCTTTCTGGTTTTGGCATTCAAGGCAGATGTTTTCTGACCATCTTCCTTTATGTGCCATGTTACAGAATTTTTGGCGAGTTTCTTTACTGGCCGGCAGCTTGCTGTTCCACAAAAGATTTCTCTTTTCCTCGAATAAATCTTCTGCAAAACTTGTTGCTTTTCCTGTCATGGTATTTAACAGGAATGATCCGTTCACTAAATGATTATAAAATTTGAACGGAAACTTGACTTTTTCCATCTCAGTAAGACAGACCCATAGACCTCAAGCTCTTCTGGTAGACATATCATCTTCAGAAATTGAAGCAACCAGGGGTGTTTCTTCTGTCAGAGGGTCCTTGATAAATTTTTGAATATTTGTATCCGGCCTCCTTAACTTAATGAAATGAAAGGCTTCATGGGAGCCATTTCCTGCTGGTTCTGGTGCTGCACTAAAGAAGTATAGCTCCAAAACATCTCCTCTGGACAAATAATCATTATTCGCCCAAGTCTCGTAAACCGCTTCCTGGATCCACTTTGGTAGTCCTGAGATTTCCGGAAAGCTAGGTGATGTAGTATAAACTGAGGCAAGAGCCCCGAATTCATACCATGCTTTAACCTCCTTTGGATATGAATTTGGTTTCATCCTTACCCTGGGATATTTTCCTGAAACATCAACCCTGTTGGTAGCTGGGTTAATGCCAATTCTTGTCTTTAATTTCTCCCAATTCTGTTGATAAACCTGAAATGGAAAAATTGTTGCTTCGTTAGTATCAACCTTAGATTTGCCTTTGTCAATACGAGGCCTAAGGTTGATCTCTCCCTCTTCAATCCCCGAGGTGAAGGGTTGACTTGAAGACTCAAGATAAGGATCAGGAGTCTCAATTTTTGTTTCAGCCGACTCATCTAGTGATGATCCCGACTTAACACTTGTGGAAGGGGTATTTGAATCCCCCGCTACAGGTATAGAGTCATGTACTCGAAAACTCTCCATTTGGGAAACCAATGGTTTCTCAATGCCTTGGAGGATAGGCATTTGCATTACAGACCATAACTGAGTATATGCCTGTAAAAAACCTGTAATTCGATCAGAGACAATTCTCTTATCAGCTTGTTGTAGCCTTCCCGCAACTTCTGCGTTAACGGCCAACTTGTTGAACTCGGTTTGAAGCAATTCAAGGTGTTCCTTCAAATGCCTCTGCATCTTGATAATAGCATCAATGTCAATGCTGTCCATCTCTTGTTAAAAAATCTGCAAGAATATTTTCATGAGATTTTATTATCACAATATCAAATATATAATTCTGACATAGTGCTTGCCATCTTAATAATCTTGCCTTCTCAGGTTCAGACTCAATTCTATTCCTTAAGAAAGCTTTTACCTATGTGTTATCAACTTTCAAAGTAAATTTCTTTGCAAGTAAAAATAATGGCCATTTTTCAAAAGCCCTTTTTACTGCATAAAATTCTTTTTCATTGATATGCCATCTAATGGATTCTGCATCTGAGAATAACCCACTGCAGTATCTGCATGGTTGTTCTCCATCTGGTGTGAGCTTATTAAGAACTGCTGCCCACCAATGATCACTGGCATCGGTGTATAATACCAGATCATCTTCATCTTGAGGAATCGCCATTTTTGGAAGATCTTTACAAATCTTCTTCAACTGGACAAGTTCTTCTGTGTGTTCTTTTGTCCATATAAATCTTGTATCTTTTTTCAATAATGAACTGAACACCTTCCTGTGTTTTGCTAGGTTTTTGATAAACATCCCAGCAAAATTAACAACTCCTAAGAAACTTTGAAGTTGCTTCTTATCTTTGAGACTTTCTGGAAAATTCTGCACCTTTTCAACTATGTGATCTTGCTGAATTATTCCTGACTCATCGATTTCAATTCCGAGGAATTCAATCTTTCTTGTAGCAATCACTGCTTTCTTTTCAGATAAAACCAGTCCTTCTTTCTTGCAAACATTAGAGAAAATCTCCAAATGCTTAACATGTTCATCCATATTTCTAGATGCTATTAAAACATCATCAATATAAACAAACATAAATTTAAAATAATCTTTAAAAAGATTATCCATTTTCCTTTGAAATATCTGGGGTGAATTAGCCAATCCCATTGGTAATACTTCCCAAATATAATGTCCTGGAGGTGTGGAGAAAGATGTGAATTTCATGCTTCCTTCCTCCATCCGAATCTGATAAAATCTGGACTTACAATCAAATTTAGAGAATATCTTTGCATTGCGTATGCAACTAATTAGATTTTCTCTGTTTGGTATGAAATACCCATCAAACTCCAGAATTTTATTAATTTTTTGATAATTAATAACTAATCTGGGTTTACCTCTTTTTATCTCACCATGATTTCTTACCAGGAAACCTGGGCTACTATATGGTGACATACCTGCTTTGATTAAACCAAGGTCCAAATGTTCCTTGATTATAATCTGCATATCCTTTTGATCAATGATATTCATTGGGATAGTCTTGCAACGGACAAATTCATACTCTTTGCCTTCCTTAATCTTAAGGAAAGCTTTGAGTTGATTTCTGTCCCACCATGCCAAGGGATCTTCGTTGTAATTTTCTTTGATCCTTTTCTTGACATCTTCCAATGATACCTTTGATTCAAACTCTACTTCATTTGTTTGTAGAGTTATCTTAAGGCATTCTATATCTTCGTGTTGGAGTACTTTATCTGCTCTTAACTGGAGCATTGTTTCTCCAAACCGTCTAGAATCCTTCATTTTTGGGTTCAGAAGTTGTCCTGAATCACCACGCTTGCTGCGAAACTGGATTGGCAATTTTCTGTAAAATAGCTCTTTGAGTCTCTGGACTATGATTTTGTGATCACAGAGTGTTGTGAACACTAATCTTCTAGTCTCATTTTCTTGAATATAGGACTTGAACATCTGTAGGAAATTATTTCCTAACAATATGTCAGCTCCCGTATCATGAAAATAAATTAGTGGTGTCTTTACCATGTACCAAGGTGTTTGTCCAGCACCGCCAATCATGATTTCTGTCATCTTAATCCCTTTACTTAAGATTAAGATTCTTCTAGAAAAATCTCTTCCAGCAATCTTTGGTAACTCTTCTTCCAAATTATTTGGAAAAATACCTCTTTTTGTTGTACAGATTCCAGCACGTGAATCAATATAAGCAGCAAAGTATTCTGCCTTATATTGTTCATACAACATTCCTACTGGAATGTATATTGAGAATGGACTTGTGGTCATTGGATTTTCCGCATTTTATTATCTGCCATAAACTCCATTCCATACTCTAAACGTTTCCAAGGTTTGTGTTCCTCGAGAAACTCTAATCCAAGAATCAGTCGATCTGATTCTTTCCCTGGAATTCCTTGAATATGAACTTCCAATTTTCCTATATTAATCAGTCCTTGGTAAGTTCCTATCACAGGTTGTTCCAAATAGTATATTGAATTACAAGGAAATTGATTCCTTTGTTTTGTAATATCAAATACTATTTCTATTTCCTTCCACCCTTCTGGGCATCTAAGTTTTCCCATTGTAGAAAAACTTTTCTGCTCCTGTTGGGTTTCTATGACAGGCGTTTTTCCCCATCTGTAACTTGTAATTCTATCTCTTTGAAAAGATAGTCTTCTTGATTCCAATCTAAGACTTTGATTCCTTTGTAGAATCGGATTGTCTTTGATCTGGATATCTGTTTCCTGTATTAAAGGAAACTCGACTCTTTCTGGAAAAATTGCCTGAGCAACTTTTCCGAATATCTCTGGGATTTCAATAAACTCATTTCTAATAAACAATTCAGAATGATATGTATTAGATAGAGCATATGAAATTTGATAGGTAATAGAATATGGCCTATTACCTTCTTTCATCAACCTTTTTTCCTTGAAATTCTGATGCAATGTCAAGGCTCGGCTGAAATCTCGATCTTCCAGGTTGTAGGCTATCCTTGGATAGATTACTCCTACAATCTTTCCTGCACAGAGATTTCCTGAGATTGTTCCCAGTACTGAATCTTGTTGATTCCCTATTCTTTTATCGCATATAGCAATATCAATAGGTGAATCTATCCCTTCTTTGAAAGTAGCCTTTATCATAATCTGGATTGCTCCAATATGAATTCAGGACATAGTCCTTGCTACTTCTATCTTGAGTTTTTGTAATTCCTCCTTAATTTCTTCGGAAGGAATTAACTGCATCTCCATTCTATTTCCTGTAAGTTCCATCGGGATTGCCATTTTCCTTCTAGAAACTTTATAGATTAGATGATGCTTTCTGTTCCTTAGGCCAAGACTTCCTAAGAACTTTTCTACCTGTCCTGCAGAGAATCCTTGATATCTCTGTAGGCTAGGATTTTCTCTCATGATCCTTTGGACCATATTATGAGAGATTGTTGTCTGACTGAAAAACCCAGACAAATCTTCATGTGTTTCGTGTCGAAACACCTCGTCCTCAGTCAGATTCCGATTATGTTCCATCAGATTCTTCCTGACTTAAGACTTCTTCTTCTTCATATATACTCTCATCTGAGGCAATGTCCTCAAATCGGTATACTTGAGTAAGATCTTGGTAATAAACTGCTTCTTCAATATCCGGGGTAGGATCGAAGCGTTTAATACCTCTTCTTTCATTTTTTGGACAGTTGGTCGAAATATGACCTCTTGCTCCACATGTCCAGCAATTACAATCCTTAAAACTTTCATTTTTTCGAGTATGAGCTCTTCTAAAAGTTTTCTTTGTAGGTGTTCTTCCTGTGCTTCGAGATGTGCTCGATGCTTGAGATGATATCCTACTCCTTGATGGTCCGCTTCTTTGTCCAGATTTATAAGATCTGGCTTTCTGTCTAGACCATACAGTTCTTGGCTTCCAAGAACTTCTTCCACTTCTAGTATAAGGATGAGTCCTAAAACTTTTTCTCTTATGCTTCTGTGATTTAATTCCAATAATTGTTGGAAGATCATTTTCTTTACAACACAGAGGAGTTCTTTTGTTGATACCCCTTAAGCGTTTGTAATTCTTTTGTAATGCTGCCATATGGCACCATTCTGCCAATTTTCCTTTAAGGAAAGAGGCTCTTCTTGCCAACGTATCTGGATTTCCAGGAACCTATTCCCTTATGATCATTTCTCTCCAGGGGCTTGGCATTTTTGCGAAGAAAAGCTGCATAGCTATATTTTCTTCGACTCCTGAATTCCATCGATATTTAGTGAATAACATAATGTATTCATCCACTAAACATATATCGTGTAATTCAAGACTATACAGAGCCTGAGTATATTTCTTCCTCTTCTCTGTATCCTGACTATTAAAATAGTCTACCCCTATAAATTGTGCTTTAAATAGGATAGCCATTTTTTCGGCTATCTCACTCAGAGATTCTCCGGCCAGGACTGACTCTTTCATTTCTAATGAAGTCATGTCCCAAGCAATCTTCACTGATCCCATTAGACTCATTTCTAAAAGTTTAATGAATCCTTCTTTGTTGAGATCAAGTGTTCCTGCTGCGATTCTCATAGCAGATGTCCAGTCATCTATGAGATCTTCCCTGTTTTTGAAATCTAATACATCAAGGTTAAGCATAACCCCGTAGGGATGTATCGGATCTAAAACAGTCTTTCCGTAGGGTGTTTGGTGCAAGAAAATTTGTTTTCTCCTTGTCCTAGTTCCTGCAGGGTGTGATCCTCCACCAGCATGGAAATCAGATTGAGATTCTCTCATGTTTACATTCTGAGATCCCACACTTTCCCTTGGTGGTTCCTGAGAAGATGACCAGGTTATAGCAGGTATTTCTCCTCCTACTGTGTTCATATTTAGATTTACCACTTTGAGATTTGCGAAAGATTCCGCAAGCTCTTGTAGATCCTCTAGACCAATCCTTTCTAAAGTTGTCATCAGATAAATTTCTTTTCTGAGACAGATTTAATTAGATTGATCATCTTTTTTTCTTCAGTTAATGGTTTTAACATCACTCTGGCCTTTCCTTGTTGATGTAACAAAGGTTCGGTGCCAAATGATGGTGGTAACCAACCTCCTGAAGTTCTTCTACTAGAACTTGGTTGTTGTTCTAGTTTCTGAATTCTTGTTTGAATATCATTTAATATTCCAAGAATTTCTTCCTGGGTTTTAAGGATTTCTTCAACTCGTTGGGGTACAAATTATAGCATGTTGCCATAATTTTGTACTGTTTTCTGGATCTCTCTAAGATCTAAAGAGAGCTTAGAGGAGTATGGTACTATCTCCAGAAACTTATTTGCTTGAATCATAAGTTTACCTGAGATTTTACCTGAGGGTACTGATGCGTCCCTTTCTGCTTCTGATATCTAACAATAGTTAGATTAACTTGTGTATATTCCATAATATTGGAATAAATCTTGTAAATTATTTTTCTCGAACCTAAGTTCGGATTCATAATTTTTTCGAAATTCTCCTTCTCTTACAATTAGTTACTATTAAAAATAAAATTTGTGTTTGAAATAAATCAACCTAAGGCTCTGATACCATTTTGAAAGCGCGGATGATCAATTAAACTTAAAATAGGAATAAGGGTATTTTTGTCCATTTTAAAGTATTAGGGAGTTTAAAGAGAGTTTTTGATGTGTAGGGAGTTTGGGTAAAGTTGAGTTTGGGTTTGGGGATTTATGAGCAATTTACCCATAAATCAATAGACCAAGCATATAAATCTCATAAATTGCAAATATCAATGCAATAAAGTAAAGTATGTGGTTTTGGGAAACTCAAGTCAAGTCAAACTCGAGTCGTATCTTCCCGGTTCAACATTGATTTATACCTTTCTTTCGTTGGGGTTCGGCTCTGATCTGCCTTCGAAACCTTCAATATCAATCTGGAATGGCATATTCGAGGAATACAATATAAACGTATATTCCACTCAATACCAGATATAATCAAACTCAATCTAATTCTGTTTCAATGGCATAACGACACAATCTCAATATACCCAGCAATACAATATAAATCAGATATCAATTCCCACAACTCATAATCGATAACAATACAATCTGATATCAAGCCTCAATCAAATCCATTCCAAAAATCATTACAATTTCTGTAGAACCCGTAAATCAGTAGACGTATAAGCCATGCATAATTCTAGATTTTTAAAAAATTAATTGACTTCATTGCATGATTATTTTAAATGCATTTCTTTGAAGCTAATTATTTTATTATCACAGTTCAGTAGTTTGATTTTTAGCATTTCAGTTATTTTCAGTGAGGCCGTACTGGAGTCGGAGTTTGGAGATAGAATTTAAGATTCGAGAAATATTTCTAGAAGTTAATTTAGCTAGCAAGTAAGTTAATTTAATTTAATAAGGAGATTTGGGGATTTATTTATGCAACTTGAGGTGATTAAGAAGTAAGTTCATTTAAGTTCCAATAATTAAGGGTTAATTCACTAAATTAATTAGAGATTAGTGAGGCTTTTAAGGATTATAAATTTACTAGCTAGATAATATTTTTCCCTTCCCTTTTAATTGTAAATTTCGGCCACCCCTTTTTGTTGATCAAATAATTCATTTGCCAACTAATCATTTGACCAATTATTTGTCATCTTTTAGCATGCTAACCTTTTCTAGTGGTAATCAACTTTAATTAATTAATGTTAGAACATTATCCTAGTCTAGATGAGCATGTAGAATCGGTCATTGCACCACCATAATCCCTCCAAGTAGAATTGATAGCAAACCACAATTCAAAATTTAAAAAAATGGAGACTTGGTCTTGATTCTTTCCCTATATTTTGCACCCATCTCCCTCACTCCCCTAACCATCATATCCCCTCCCTTAGTCACGAAATTCAGAGTTTTTTTGAGAGAGGAAAACCGTGGGACTCATAGCTAAGCGACGGGAGAAAAATTGAGTAGAAGAGGAAAGGAAAGAAGCGCTCCATCTCCTCCGTGCCGCGTCATCGTCGTTTCGTTTGTTTTCTTTCGAAACGAAACCAGGCATGTCTAGATCCTTTAAAAAACCTCAATCAAGTCCTATTATCATTTATTTAACATTACATGATTATTTTTTTGGTGCGAAAACCGAACACATATCAGATTTTTCAAAAGAAAATGCATGCAGAATTTCGGCCCTTCATGGCAGCTTCACGTTTTCTTTTAGTTTTGATGGTTTCAGGTTGTGGTTCGACCCCAGGCTCCCAAGGCGACTCCTAGACACGTAATAGGATGCATTAGGACCATGTTGGCTCATTCATTCAGCCCCCATGCTTGCTGGAAATTCAGAATAACAGCAACTTTCCCATTGCTTCTCATGTGTTCGAAAATTTCAGTTTTTATGTCAAGGGGTTGGATCTGATCTTGGCAGCCCTAAAGGCTCTTAGCCATGGTTGGATCACTCCCCTACCATGTCTAAGACGTGACTAAGTCACCCTTTTGGTGGCTTGGTCCATGGCTCATCGGTTTTTAATTAAAACATCAAAACAGCCCCCTATACCCTTCGGCCCCTTCCATTTTTCAGCACATGTATTTCGAGTTGGTTGGGTTAGTGTGGATCTTTGTTAGCCTATGGCCCTTAACCACGGTTCATACCATGCCCCTATATGTCTAGATCGTGCCATTGTCAATCAAATGGCCACTGGAATGACGCAAGACATCGATCTAAGCAAAACACTACACACGCATGCACGTTGGTTCTCGGTTGGAGTTTCGGTTGAGTTATGGTGACGCGGATTGTGGCTGGCCTAGGGCCCTTAGCCATGGTTCAAATCACTCCTTGGGACGTTTTGGAGAGGATTTGGTCGGTGGTTCAAGCCCCAATGGCCAAAAGTCTCGCAAACGACGCGATGCAAGCAAGGTTGCAGCTGCTGGAAAATTTCAGCAAGTTGCTGTGTCGGTTCGGTGGCTCGTTCGAGTTCTTGGTTGGCTTTTAGCCCATGGCCTTGGACAGGACAATGCCTCATTGAGTTAGGAAGGTCATGTTTTCCATCGTTTGTCATTTGGATCATTTTTGAGGTCGTACGAGAATTTACGGTGCGATGTGCCAAATTGACTCTCGAAAGAGCGTTTCGTGTTTTGGCCTCCATTCCACCTAGATTTCGACCCTATCATTTTAGGAGCATTATTTTATGATTTTTCAGCGTACTTTAATCATGACTATACGTCGGTTCGGTGTCGGTTCAGGTTGGCTCGGAGTCATGATTAAATGCGAAGTCATTAGGCGTCATAGTCGCATCTTTTGAACTAAATTGCATAGTTGGTCAAGTTTAAGCTATTGAATATTTTTCATGGCACAGTTAGGTTGCAGCGAGCCTGGGAACGATCCAATCCAATCCAGTTGGTAAAATTACGGGACATTTTCATTATGCCAGTTAATTATTTTACGTGCATTAAATTGAAAATGATTATTTTTTAGATTTATGCGATATGGCTTGTGGTTCATTCACTATGTGGGAGTGTTATTTTATACGGTCGCCAGTGACCGATCAGTTCAGTATGGTACCACCCGGTCGCCAGTGACCGGCAAGCTCAGTTCAATTTCAGCCTCCCCGGTAGCCAGTTACCGATCAGTTCAGCTTAGTGCAGGGGCCACAGGCGTAAAACATAATCTCAACAGAAAATTTTACCAGTTATTTCAGTACAGGCTCCAAGGAGCAAACATTTTTTTTACTGTGATTATCAGTTCAGTTATGCACGTATTATAATTGCTCAGTACAGATTATTTTCAGCATGCCTCAGGACAGGATATGTTAACTCATGCATATTTTAATTCATATTTTTACTCGTTACCTGCGATATATGCATGCTGAATCTTTAGGCTCACTAGACTTGATTGTTGTAGGTACTGATGAGGCCAGGGCCGAGGGCGGGGACCAGTGAGCCAGCTTGGGTCGGCAGTAGTGGCACCCGAGGACCTCAGAGCAGCAGTTGTTATTTTATTCCGCAAACATTTTATCAGTCGTTGGATATTTTTTTAAATTGTGATTTTTGGCAAACTTTATTTTCTTCCGCTGCAATATTTTGAAATATTGAACTTGTTTCACCAGTGATTTTATGAATGAGGCCATTTAAGTTCTTTTAAAAAGAAAATTTTTAATTTTCCGCAAATTTTCAAGCAAGAAGTTCTAGGGCGCCTTTTACAATTGGTATCAGAGCGGTGGTTCTGTATAGGGTTTCACTACTACTGACCGCGAGAAGCTCACGAAGCCACGTCTTCGGTCTGTAAGTTTTTCAGTTCAACATTTTATTTAAAGCATGAATTATTTTGTCAGCATGCTTCCAGATTTTCAGTATTTCAGTGTTCATTTAAAATAAATTATGGAATTATGCATGTTAGTTACATATGGGTTATGTTGAAACAGTATGCCCCCTAGACGCATTTTAGAGCGCAACAGAGAGGAGGAGCCTCGCCGAGAGGACAGGGAGGAGCGTAGACCGGAGGGAGACCTACCACCTCCTCCACCACCCCCACCGGACATGAGTGCCCAGATGTTAGCTGGGATGGCACAGTTCTACGCACAGTTTGCGGGGGACAATGCCGCAGCCGTAGCAGCAGCCGCAGCCAGGCCGACAGGGCCCGAGGCTGTTTATGAGCGATTCATGAAGATGCGCCCGAAGGAATTCTCTGGGACATCTGACCCCATGGTTGCCGAGGGATGGATCAAATCCCTCGAGGTTATCTTCGAGTTCATGGAGCTGGGAGATGCAGACAGAGTCCGTTGTGCCACCTATCTGTTCAGTGGAGATGCCCGCTTATGGTGGGAAGGAGCGTCAGTAGCCCTGACCTTGGCTTCACTTTCATGGACACGCTTTACGGAGGTTTTCTACTCCAAGTATTTTGCTGAGGAGGTTCGCACCAGGCTGACCACCGAGTTCATGAGTCTGAGGCAGGGGGATATGACGATTACGGAGTTCATCCGTAAGTTCGAGAGGGGCTGTCACTTTGTGCCCCTGATCGCGAATGATGCCAAAGCCAAGCTGATGCACTTCCTGGTGGGTTTACGGCCGATCTTGCGCCGGGATGTTAAGGTATCTGACCCTGCTACTTATGAGATTGCCGTCTCCAAGGCCTTAGCCACAGAGCTGGATCTGCGGGATATCGAGAGGGATCGCCAGAGCAAGCGCCCAGTCCAGGCACCACACCGCCCTCCTCCTCATCAGCAGCAGAATAAGAGGCCTTTTCATGGACCGCCCAGGAACCGAGTCCAGCAGCAGCAGCAGCAGCAGCGGGGACGCCCAGCCCCGAGGACTCAGGAGCACCCAGTCTGTCCCAGGTGCTCACGTCGCCATCCTGGAGCATGCATGGCTGGCTCAGGAAAGTGTTTTAAGTGCGGCAGTCCAGACCACATGTTGCTGCAGTGCCCTCAGAGGAATCTGCCTACTCAGGGCAGGGTTTTTGCTATCCAAGCCGCAGAAACCAACCCGGAGACTATGTTGTTGACAGGTAGCTTTAAACTATAAATTATTATTTGAATTTCCGTGCTTTGGGAATAAGGATTTAGATTGAACTTAGAACTGTGATAGGATTGCATGCTCTACTCAGTAGTATTTTGGAGATTTAAGTTAGAAGAACTTTTACCATTGCATGTCTATAAGTTTAGTTCTTGTAACTACTGGATTCAACTTAGAGTTCCGATCTTTCAGGGAGAATTTTTATATCTGGTTCCGCTACCAAGGCCTTGATAGATTCAGGGGCCACTCACTCGTTTATTTCGGAGGTCTTTGCTAACTTTCTCCAGATCAAGACCATTGGGCTAGACATAGCCTTTTCAGTAGTGTTTCCGTCATGCGAGGAGATGGCAGCCACCGATGTTATCCGAGATATAGACCTTGAGCTGCATGGTAATCTTGTTTATGCGGATCTGATCGTGCTACCGATGCCAGAATTTGACATCATCCTAGGGATGGACTGGCTATTGAGGAACAGAGTGTTGATAGACTTCCAGCGGAGATCTGTTCTTGTCCGACCGCCTGGAATGGAGCAGTTCTTATTTGAGCCGGACAGGTACTTTCCTTTACCGCACATTATTCCTTATGTTCAGACTAGGAAACTCATGCATAGAGGGTGTCGGGCATTTCTAGCGACCTTTTTATCTGTCCTCGAGGAACCCAGCCAGTCAGCCTCAGATGTTCCGATTGTCAGAAATTTCTTAGACGTTTTCCCGAAGACGTCTCTGGTATGCCACCCGAGAGAGAGGTGGAGTTTTCCATTGAGCTTATGCCAGGTACGGCTCCGATATCCAAAGCGCCGTACCGATTAGCACCGACAGAGATGGTAGAGCTTAAGAAGCAAATTCAGGAACTTCTCGACAAGGTGTTCATTCGCCCGAGCTTTTCTCCATGGGGCGCGCCAGTCTTATTTGTGAAAAAGAAGGATGGCACGATGAGGCTTTGCATTGACTACCGGGAGTTGAACAGGGTTACAGTGAAGAATAAATACCAACTGCCGAGGATTGAGGATCTTTTTGACCAGTTGCAGGGAGCTTCAATTTTCTCCAAGATAGATCTGCGTTCCGGTTATCACCAGTTGAGGGTGAGAGATGCTGATGTCTCGAAGACTGCTTTTAGGGCTCGTTATGGCCACTACGAGTTCCTTGTGATGCCGTTCGGACTGACGAATGCGCCAGCGATCTTCATGGATCTCATGAATCGCGTATTTCAGCCATACCTCGACCAGTTTGTGATAGTGTTCATAGATGACATTCTCGTCTACTCCAAGAGTCGGGAGGAGCACAGCAGACATCTGACCACAGTGTTGCAGACATTGCAGAAGCACAAATTGTTCGCAAAGTTCAGTAAATGCGAATTCTGGTTAGAGAAGGTGGCATTCTTAGGCCACATTGTATCCAGCAGTGGTATTGAGGTAGACCCAGCAAAAGTTGCAGCAGTCAGAGATTGGGTTGTGCCTCAGAATGCATTCGAGTTCCGCAGTTTTCTTGGGTTGGCAGGATATTAGAGGAAGTTCATTCAGGGATTCTCATCCATTGCCGTTCCACTCACAGCACTGACCAAGAAAAATGTGAAGTTTGTGTGGAGCGAGGAGTGTCAGAAGAGCTTCGATACTTTGAAGCAAGCTCTTATCTCAGCACCCGTTTTGGCTGTACCGTCAAGATCTGGTGAGTTTGTTCTGTATACCGATGCTTCGGAGCTTGGTTTAGGTGCAGTTCTGATGCAGCATGGGAGAGTGATAGCGTATGCTTCTCGACAGCTGAAAATCCACGAGAAGAACTACCCTACCCATGATCTAGAGTTGGCCGCCGTAGTTTTTGCCTTGAAGATTTGGAGGCACTATCTGTATGGAGAGAAATGTCAGATATTTACCGACCATAAGAGCCTCAAGTATTTCATTACGCAGAAGGAGCTGAACATGCGTCAGAGGCGTTGGTTGGAGCTTGTGAAAGACTACGATTGTGACATTAGCTACCACCCGGGTAAAGCTAATGTAGTTGCGGATGCTTTGAGCAGAAAAGTCGCAGTGATGGCTCATTTGACGATTCAGAAACCTCTTCAGATTGAGATGAAGAAGTTCGATCTTGAGACTTATCCTCGAGGTAGAGTTCCTCGTTTATCTACCTTGACTATTCAGTTTTCTCTTATAGACCGTATTCGCAGTGGTCAGTCAGCAGATGAGCAATTGGCACAGTGGAAGAAGAGAGATGAAGCCAAGGGCAGTGTCTTGTATACAGTCAGCGACGGTATTGTGAGATACCGAGATAGGATATGGGTTCCTAGCAGTGATTCTATCCGAGCAGACATCTTATCAGAGGCCCATACGTCCCCGTACTCCATTCACCCTAGGAGTACGAAGATGTACAAAGATCTGCAGCTATTGTATTCGTGACCAGGGATGAAGAAGGACATCAGGCGTTTTGTATCCGAGTGCCTGACTTGCCAGTTAGTGAAGGCCGAGCATCAGAGACCAGCATGTTTGCTCAAGCCTCTTCCTATTCCTGAGTGGAAGTGGGAGAACATTACCATGGATTTTGTGACTGGTTTGCCGAGTTCAGCCAGAGGATCGAATGCTATCTGGGTGATTGTAGATCGTCTTACCAAATCAGCGCACTTCTTGCCTATTAAGACGACTTTCACAATGGTTCAGTATGCAGAGCTGTATATCCGAGAGATAGTCCGACTTCATGGTATTCCGGTTTCGATCGTATCCGACAGAGATCCCAGATTCACTTCCTCATTTTGGAAGAGCTTGCATTCGACTTTGGGTACGAAGTTGCTGTTTAGCACAGCTTTCCATCCGCAGACAGATGGGCAGTCGGAGCGAGTTATTCAGATTTTGGAGGATCTTCTTCGCGCTTGCGTCATTGATTTCTCAGGGAGTTGGGAGTCGAACTTGCCACTGGTTGAGTTCACCTACAACAACAGCTTCCAGTCTTCTATTGGTATGGCTCCGTATGAAGCACTGTATGGTCGCAAGTGCAGATCTCCCGTTCATTGGGATGAAGTAGGAGAGAGAGCAGAGTTGGGTCCAGAGATTGTTCAGCAGGCAGCAGATGTAGTAGTCAGGATCCGTGATAGGATGAGGACTGCTCAGAGCCGACAGAAGAGTTATGCCGATAAGCGGAGGAGAGACTTAGAGTTTGCAGTGGGCGATCATGTCTTTGTGAAAGTGGCACCTCTGAAGGGTGTCATGAGATTTGGCAAGAAAGGGAAGCTCAGTCCGAGATTCATTGGACCGTTTGAGATCCTCGACAGAGTTGGGACGCTAGCGTATCGTGTGGCTCTTCCGCCGAATCTGGCCGGAGTACACAATGTCTTTCACGTCTCCATGTTGAGGAAGTACATGGCGAATCCTTCGCATGTCCTGAACTTTGAGCCGTTGCAGCTTACTCCGAACTTATCTTATGAGGAGAGGCCAGTGCAGATCCTAGACCGTCAGGAGAAGAAACTTCGTAACAAGTTGGTTAAGCGAGTCAAAGTCAAATGGCTCAACCATTGTGTGGAGGAAGCTACTTGGGAGCCTGAGCCGGAGATGAGAGATCGATACCCCGAGTAATTCGGTGAGTTCTAATTTCGAAGACGAAATTTATTTTAAGGGGGGAAGGATTGTAGAACCCGTAAATCAGTAGACGTATAAGCCATGCATAATTCTAGATTTTTAAAAAATTAATTGACTTCATTGCATGATTATTTTAAATGCATTTCTTTGAAGTTAATTATTTTATTATCTCAGTTCAGTAGTTTGATTTTTAGCATTTCAGTTATTTTCAGTGAGGCCGTACTGGAGTCGGAGTTTGGAGATAGAATTTAAGATTCGAGAAATATTTTTAGAAGTTAATTTAGCTAGCAAGTAAGTTAATTTAAGTTAATAAGGAGATTTGGGGATTTATTTATGCAACTTGAGGTGATTAAGAAGTAAGTTCATTTAAGTTCTAATAATTAAGGGTTAATTCACTAAATTAATTAGGAATTAGTGAGGCTTTTAAGGATTATAAATTTACTAGCTAGATAACATTTTTCCCTTCCCTTTTAATTGTTAATTTCGGCCACCCCTTTTTGTTGATCAAATAATTCATTTGCCAACTCATCATTTGACCAATTCTTTGTCATCTTTTAGCATGCTAACCTTTTCTAGTGGTAATCAACTTTAATTAATTAATGTTAGAACATTATCCTAGTCTAGATGAGCATGTAGAATCGGTCATTGCACCACCATAATCCCTCCAAGTAGAATTGATAGCAAACCACAATTCAAAATTCAAAAAAATGGAGACTTGGTCTTGATTCTTTCCCTATATTTTGCACACATTTCCCTCACTCCCCTAACCATCATATCCCCTCCCTTAGTCACGAAATTCAGAGTGTTTTTGAGAGAGGAAAACCGTGGGACTCATAGCTAAGCGAAGGGAGAAAAATCGAGTAGAAGAGGAAAGGAAAGAAGCGCTCCATCTCCTTCGTGCCGCGTCGTCGTCGTTTCGTTCGTTTTCTTTCGAAACGAAACCAGGCATGTCTAGATCCTTTAAAAAACCATAATCAAGTCCTATTATCATTTATTTAACATTACATGATTATTTTTTTGGTGCAAAAACCGAACACATATCAGATTTTTCAAAAGAAAATGCATGCAGAATTTCGGCCCTTCATGGCAGCTTCACGTTTTCTTTTAGTTTTGATGGTTTCAGGTTGTGGTTCGACCCCAGGCTCCCAAGGCGACTCCTAGACACGTAATAGGATGCATTAGGACCATGTTGGCTCATTCATTCAGCCCCCATGCTTGCTGGAAATTCAGAATGACAGCAACTTTCCCATTGCTTCTCATGTGTTCGAAAATTTCAGTTTTTATGTCAAGGGGTTGGATCTGATCATGGCAGCCCTAAGGGCTCTTAGCCATGGTTGGATCACTCCCCTAGCATGTCTAAGACGTGACTAAGTCGTCCTTTTGGTGGCTTGGTCCATGGCTCCTCGGTTTTAAATCAAAACATCAAAACAGCCCCCTATACCCTTCGGCCCCTTCCATTTTTCAGCACATGTATTTCGAGTTGGTTGGGTTAGTGTGGATCTTGGTTGGCCTATGGCCCTTAGCCACGGTTCATACCATGCCCTTATATGTCTAGATCGTGCCATGGTCAATCAAATGGCCACTGGAACGACGCAAGACATCGATCTAAGCAAAACACTACACACGCATTCACGTTGGTTCTCGGTTGGAGTTTCGGTTGAGTTATGGTGATGCGGATTGTGGCTGGCCTAGGGCCCTTAGCCATGGTTCAAATCACTCATTGGGACTTTGTGGAGAGGATTTGGTCGGTGGTTCAAGCCCCAATGGCCAAAAGTCTTGCAAACGACGCGATGCAAGCAAGGTTGCAGCTGCTGGAAAATTTCAGCAAGTTGCTGTGTCGGTTCGGTGGCTCGTTCGAGTTCTTGGTTGGCTTTTAGCCCATGGCCTTGGACAGGACCATGCCTCATTGAGTTAGGAAGGTCATGTTTTCAACCGTTTGTCATTTGGATCATTTTTGAGGTCGTACGAGAATTTACGGTGCGATGTGCCAAATTGACTCTCGAAAGAGCGTTTCGTGTTTTGGCCTCCATTCCACCTAGATTTCGACCCTATCATTTTAGGAGCATTATTTTATGATTTTTCAGCGTATTTTAATCATGACTATACGTCGGTTCGGTGTCGGTTCAGGTTGGCTCGGAGTCATGATTAAATGCGAAGTCATTAGGCGTCATAGTCGCATCTTTTGAACTAAATTGCATAGTTGGTCAAGTTTAAGCTATTGCATATTTTTCATGGCACAGTTAGGTTGCAGCAAGCCTGGGAACGATCCAATCCAATCCAGTTGGTAAAATTACGGGACATTTTCATTATGCCAGTTAATTAATTTACGTGCATTAAATAGAAAATGATTATTTTTGAGATTTATGCGATATGGCTTGTGGTTCATTCACTATGTGGGAGTGTTATTTTATACGGTCGCCAGTGACCGATCAGTTCACTATGGTACCACCCGGTCGCCAGTGACCGGCCAGCTCAGTTCAGTTTCAGCCTCCCCAGTAGCCAGTTACCGAACAGTTCAGCTTAGTGCAGGGGCCACATGCGTAAAACATAATCTCAATAGAAAATTTTACGAGTTATTTCAGTACAGGCTCCAAGGAGCAAACATTTTTTTTACTGTGATTATCAGTTCAGTTATGCACGTATTATAATTGCTCAGTACAGATTATTTTCAGCATGCCTCAGGACAGGATATGTTAACTCATGCATATTTTAATTCAGATTTTTACTCGTTACCTGCGATATATGCATGCTGAGTCTTTAGGCTCACTAGATTTGATTGTTGTAGGTACTGATGAGGCCAGGGCCGAGGGCGGGGACCAGTGAGCCAGCTTGGGTCGGCAGTAGTGGCACCCGAGGACCTCAGAGCAGCAGTTGTTATTTTATTCCGCAAACATTTTATCAGTCGTTGGATATTTTTTTAAATTGTGATTTTTGGCAAACTTTATTTTCTTCCGCTGCAATATTTTGAAATATTGAACTTGTTTCACCAGTGATTTTATGAATGAGGCCATTTAAGTTCTTTTAAAAAGAAAATTTTTAATTTTCGGCAAATTTTCAAGCAAGAAGTTCTAGTGCGCCTTTTACAATTTCATACGGTATATGTTCTTCAATCCGGTTTTGATTATACGATGTCTAATATCGCAAGAACACCATATATCAATCATATCTGATTCCTTCAATATCATATTTTAAGATCATAATAGAAATCAATAAAACTTACGTCTTGTCGAAGCCTGTAATGAGAGGATCACGGAAATAAACTCAGATTAAAAATAAGACGGTTGGATATTGCGCAAACTTCAAATTTCTAAAATAAAAGGCTTAAGGATTTCTGGCAATTTCTCTGAAGCCTTCTTTTCGTTTCTCCTTAGCTTGGATATTGAATGAAAGAATATACATATATCAATTCATGGCAAGAAGAACGTGGCATGATTCTTTG
Source organism: Primulina tabacum (assembly GCF_025594145.1). Classification (NCBI taxonomy): domain Eukaryota; kingdom Viridiplantae; phylum Streptophyta; class Magnoliopsida; order Lamiales; family Gesneriaceae; genus Primulina; species Primulina tabacum. The sequence continues at coordinate 7,889,188 of NC_134566.1, forward strand.
CACTGCACGTCTCGTGCATATGCGCGACCCTCCTCATCGCATATGCGCGAGACCTACTGTCTCGGCGCGTGTCTTCTCGGCAACTCGCGCATATGCACGCCCTCTCCCGGAGCATATGCGCGAGGTTCTCTGCCAATCTCGCGCATATGCGCGGGTCTTGTCGCGCATATGCGCGAGATTCTCTGCCTACCTCGCGCATATGCGCCCGGCTGGGTCGCGCATATGCGCGAGGGCTCATCCTCGCACATAATTCTAATCTTCTTTCCGGCTTTTCCAGTCCGATCCATTTCGTCTATAATCACATCAATTTATCAACAAATCATTTCGGATTAACATAACAAAATTCTCGGGCATTACAACTTCTCACTCATATGCCCAAGCCTACAATGCCATAGAATTGAATTAGCTCTAGCATCCACGGTTGCGAATGTATCTATGCAATTGGAAGTCATATAAAGTGTTCCAATTTTCTTTCCTCGAGCAACAATCATGTCTCTTTTGTTCACTTTCCAGGAACCATCACCAAAGGTCACATTATGACCTTCGTCATCGAGCTGTCCCACCGAGATTTGATTTCTTGTTAATTTCGGTACATGCCTAACTTTGTTGATTTTTCAAACAGATCCATTTGACATCTACATCCGGACATCACACATACCAACTATTTCCAAATGTTTTCCATCAGCCAGGAAAACTTTTTTGTAATCGCCAGTGATGTGTAATTATCGAATACATCATGATTACCGGCGGTATGAAACGAAGCTCCTGAGTCCATAACCCAAGAATCAACCGGGCTTTCCATAGATAGTAGTAGAGCATCATGTACCTCCTCAGTGACAAAATTTCCATTATTCTTTGTTGATTTTCAGTTCTTTTACAAGTGACCAGTTTCACCACAGCTCCAACACTTCAAATTCTTTTCAAAGTTGCTTTTGTCTTTTCCATTTCTTGACTTGGACCTATCGTTCCATCGGTTAGAACTCTTTTCGCCACTCCTACCCCTTCCTCTATTCTTGAGATGTAAAGAAGATCTCGATGATGTTCCTTCACTCGAATCCATCATGCGAACTTCTTCGGCAAGAATTTGGTCTCTAACATCATTGAATTGTAGTTTTCTTTTTCCTACAGAGTTGCTAACCGCTTCCCGCATTAGTTCCCAATAATTTGGTAAGGACGCCTAAAGGATAAGTGCGCGAATTGAAAGAGGATCGATTAAGGTGCTTGCTTGCGCAACGGAATTTTTTAAAAATTATTTTTCTAGCAAGAAAATCGAGCACCCTAAACTATAGTGCGTAGCAAATACAATAAAACACAAAATGACTGATATAGGGGGATTTTACTTGTTTTTCATATCATTTTATGTCGCATTGTGTTGCATTTATCCTTCAGATTGCATGCATTTGTATTATTTTAGCATAATTTATGTTTTATTGTTGCTCATGCATTTAGTTGGTGAAAATGCAGGTGAGTCGTGCATTAACTGAAATTTATAGAAAAAAGTCGAAAGCCATCTGCCCAGGCGCATATTCACATCCGCCCGGGCGCCTCCAAGGCGTGGGAGAAGGATTGTTTTTCGAAGGTCATCCGCCCGGGCGAAAACTTAGGTCCGTCCGGGCGCGTCAAAGAAAAATGAAAATATAAGATTTGCGAAGGTCATCCGCCCGGGCGGAAACTTATGTCCGCCCGGGCACGGTTTTATTTTTGGAAAGATTTTGGACGATTTCTTCCCTTAATTCTGAATGGGGAGGATATGGAAGGAAGATTGCACGAAAATTGCATCATTATTCATCAGCCAAAAAGTCTAAGTAGGGGAGTAAAAGCTGGGAGAAAGTGCTTGGAGTTGAAGATTTGAAGATTTCCGAGCACAGTTCTTCGCAGATCTCGTCTAGTCTAGTATTTCTAATTTAGTTTTTATCCGTTAAACATTGTTGTGTTTATTTTTACTATGAATTCTAGTAGCAAACTTTAAAATATTTTTTTGGATTTAAGGGGATCCTACCCCGAACTCTGATTTAGTTAATTCATATTTCAGTTGTTGATTTATTCTTGATTGTGTTACTGTTTTTTATTGTTTTTTTAGAGCGTAGCTAAATTTAACAACGTTTTATATTGCGAGTGAGTTCGAGAGAATAGCTTTTGATAGGAACGAGTAACATAATTCGTGGATCTACAATTTATATAGATATATGAAATTGGATACGCGCCGATAGTTATAGTCCTAAGGATCGAAAACTAGGGGATTTCATAGATCGACATGCAATTCGCTCTTGATAAATAATTAAAGATATTTTATTACTTCACTGAGTAGAATTAGTTTGGCATAGCTCGAGAGAGTGTGTTCAATTGAATAGGATATCCTGTCTGAAGCGTAAATCACTGTCGAAAGAATTAATAAATTAACGATGGGTAGGTGAAGTGATATTCCCAAAAAATTCATCTCTCATTGAATTTTTAATCAATCATCCTAGATATCATATCTCATCATTTAATTCCTGAATCATTTTATTTGCATATTTATTTGAGCATAGTAGTACTAAAACAATTAATCAAATTTCGTTACTAAGACTTAATAACTGAAAATAATAATTGTCAAATACAGTATTCAGTGGAACGATACTCGTACTCACGTACATTATACTATTACTTGACATTGTGCACTTGCGATTAATTTTGAGCATACAAAACCATATTTTTATTAAGGATTCCACAGTGCAAGTTTTGCTCGATCAAGTTTTTGGCACCGTTGTCGGAGACTGTTAATTAAAAATTTTATTTTTAGTTATTTTCTTTAGCATTGTTTCATTTTTATTAAATTAACACTCCATATTCTGTTACAGATATCTCTTCCAGTGAATGCCAAAGTCACTTGACGTGGAGTTTGAGCAGTTTGACCTTAAAATTGAAAGAACTTTCCGCAGGAGAAGACAACAGCAGAGACTGAAGGAACTGATGGAGAGGCACGAGCATGAGGAGGAACACCATGATAATAGACATGTTGAGATGCCACGCCGCATACCGATGCTAGAGTATGCCCAGCCTTCCTTGGATGGTGCACGCCCCAGCATTGTGAGGCCTATTGTGCGGGCAAACCACTTCGAAATCAAACCAGCCATAATCCAGATGATTCAGAATACAGTCCAGTTTGGTGGATCTGCAGTAGATGATCCAAACACACATATCGTAGACTTTCTTGAAATTTACGATACTTTTAAATTTAATGGAGTTTCTGATGATATTGTTAGGTTGCATTTATTTCCTTTCTCCTTACGTGATAAATCTAAAGCATAGTTGAATTGTTTGCCTGTAGGTTCGATCACCACATGGGAGGACATGGCGAAAGCATTTCTCATTAAATACTTTCCTCCATCTAAGACCATGAAGCTGCGGGCAGACATCACCACATTTGCTCAGTTCGAGCAGGAATCTTTATATGAGGCATGGGAGCATTTCAAGGATCTATTACAAAGATGCCCTCATCACGAACTGCCACTTGGGTTAGTTGTTCAAACCTTTTACTATGGCTTGCTTACCCCAAATCGGACTATGATAGATTCTGCTGCTTGTGGAAACCTCTTGCGAAAAACTGCTGAGGAAGGATATGAGTTGTTGGAGGAGATGGCTGCTAGCAGCTATCATCCTCAATCTGAAAGGAATAACCAGCGGAGAAGTGCAGGAGTCCACCAGGTAACTGACCTTTCCGCTATCACTGCACAGCTTGATGTTTTCAACAGGAAGTTGGACGGGTTGAATATGGGTGGCACGGTTATGCGTCTGCAAGAGATATTTTGCGAAAAATGCGGAGGAGAACACAATGTTAAGGACTGTCAAGACAGTGGTCCTTTTTATGTGCCAAAAGGGGCACCTGTTAATCAAGTGGGAGTCCAAAACAGTCCAAGGAATAATCCGTACTCAAACACATATAATCCCGGATGGAGGCAACATCCCAGCTTCTCATGGGATGGTCAAAGCATTCAGAATCGACCACAAGAAGGACAACCATATGGGAAACAACCGATGTACAGATCTGATCCTCCTAGGGAAAAGAAGTCCAATTTGGAGCAGATGATGTCTAAGTTCATCTCGTCTACCGAAACCAGACTCCAAAACCAAGATGCATCAATAAAGGGGCTAGAGAATCAGACTGGGCAGTTAGCAAAAATGATAGCAAGTAGAGAGCCGGGCACCTTGCCAAGAAACACCGAGACCAATCCAAAAAAGCAAGTGAAGGCCATTGAGTTGAAGAGTGGAAATATTTTAGAGTCGAGAGAAAAAGAAAAAAAATCAAGTGCCGGATGAACAGATTGAGACATCTAAGGTTAAGTCTTCTAACTCTACACCAGCACCCACTGCACAATCTAAAATTTTTTTACCTCTTCCTTTCCCTGCAGCACTGAAAAAAGCAAAACTTGACGCACAATTCGGTAAGTTTCTTGAGGTATTTAAAAAATTGCATATCAATATTCCTTTTGCCGATGCTTTGATGCAAATGCCTAGTTATGCAAAATTTTTGAAAGACATATTAGCTAATAAGAGGAAGTTGGACGATCACATGACAGTGAACTTAACTGAAAATTGCTCTGCCTTGGTGCAAAACAAAATCCCACTGAAACTAAAAGACCAAGGGAGTTTTTCTATTCCTTGCATGATTGGTGATGTTGTTTTCCATAAAGCTTTGTGTGATCTTGGAGCAAGTATTAATCTTATGCCTTTATCTGTATTCAGGAAACTCAGATTAGGAGAGCCTAAGCTAACCAGGATGTCCTTACAGCTAGCTGACAGATCTGTCAAGTATCCACGAGGAGTGATTGAGGATGTGCTAGTGAAAGTGGACAAATTTATTTTCCGACAGATTTCGTGATGCTCAACATGGAGGAAGATATGGAGATGCCTTTGATTTTGGGGAGACCATTCCTTGCGACTGGCAAGGCCCTGATTGATGTTCAAGAAGGGAAGTTGAGATTGAGAGTGGGGGAGGAGGAGATTACTTTTGATGTTTTTAATGTACTTAAGCACACACTACAGTCTAATAGTTGTTATAGAATTGATGCTTTTGATGCTCTTGTGTCTAACTATGTGCATGTTGCTATTAGAGACCCTTTGGAAGCCACTCTCACTACTGAACTCAGAGAAGATTAATTGGACGAAGAGAAAGCCGAAATAGTGGCATACCTCAATGCCAACCAGCCATGGAAGAGGCCAATAAGGATGAGATAAGAGGACTTGGGAGATCGAAGAGACTTGATCCCCCAGAAGTCAAGCATGGAGGAGCCACCAATGCTTGAGCTCAAACCACTGCCTCCACACCTAAAGTACGTATACCTAGGTGAGAATAACACTTTACCTGTCATTATTTCTGCTGCTTTGACAGATATGATGAAGGAAAAACTGTTGGAAGTTTTGAAAGCGCACAAGAGTGCTTTTGCATGGAAGGTGGCGGATATCAAAGGGATAAATCCATCAGTTTGCATGCACAAGATATTGATGGAAGACATGTACTCACCTCTTGTGCAACCTCAGAGAAGATTGAATCCAAAGATGCAATAGGTAGTAAAAGTCGAAACTATCAAATTCCTAGATGCAGGTATTATCTATCCTTCTGATAGTGCATGGGTAAGTCCTGTTCAGTGTGTGCCGAAAAAAGGTGGGATTACTGTGATCACAAATGAAAAAAATGAATTAATACCCACTAGGACAGTTACGGGATGGCGTGTGTGCATTGATTATAGGAAATTAAATGATGCTACCCGTAAAGATCACTTTCCACTGCCCTTCATTGATCAAATGCTTGAGACGTTAGCGGGTCATGAGTTTTATTGTTTTTTGGATGGGTATTCAGGGTATAACCAAATTATGATTGCGCCTGAGGACCAAGAGAAAACCACTTTCACTTGTCCTTATGGCACTTTTGCTTTTAGACGAATGCCCTTTGGTTTGTGTAATGCCCCCGCCACTTTTCAACGATGCATGACTGCTATATTTCACGACATGATAGAAACTTTCCTTGAAATTTTTATGGATGACTTCTCGATTTTTGGCTCCTCTTTTGATGATTGTTTGCAGAATTTGAAGGTGGTATTGATGAGATGCGAGGAGACGAATTTAGTGCTGAATTTGGAAAATTGTCATTTTATGGTACAAGAAAGAATAGTATTGGGGCACGAGATATCCGGGAATGGAATAGAGGTGGACAAGGCAAAATTTGAAGTTATCAAGAACTTGCCACCTCCGGCATCCATAAAGGGATTTAGAAGTTTTCTAGGCCACGCCGATTTTTATCGGTGTTTTATCAAAGATTTTTCTAAAATTGCCAAACTTCTATCTTTCTTACTTATGAAAGATGTGCCTTTTGATTTTAATTCGAACTGTTTACAGGCATACAAGGATTTGAAGGAGCGCTTGGTGACGGCTCCTGTCTTGGTGGCACCAGATTGGGATCTACGTACCCTTTGAGGTCATGTGCGATGCCAGTGATACTGCGGTGGGGGCTGTGCTTGGCCAGCGGAAAAACAAGGTATTTCATACAATTTACTATGCAAGTAAGACCCTAGACGAGGCTCAATTGAATTATGCAACAACTGAAAAAGGAATTACTTGCAGTAGTGTTTGCGCTTGACAAATTTCATTCATATCTTGTTTTGTCCAAAGTCATTATTTACACAGATCACTCTGCACTGAAATATTTACTTGCTAAGAAAGATGCAAAGCCATGCTTACTTCGGTGGATTTTATTGTTGCAAGAATTTGATTTAGAAATAAAAGATAAGAAGGGTGTCGAGAATGTGGTAGCGGATCACTTGTCTAGGTTGGAGCTTATAAGTAATGATTGTGTAGATCATGCTATAAATGATTGGTTTCCTGATGAGCAACTATTTGAGGTGAGACACTGTCCTTGGTATGCAAATTTTGCTAATTTTCTTGTCACAGGCACACCACCACCCAATCTATCGTTTCATCAACGTAAGAAATTCTTTTCTGACGTGAAACATTATTTTTGGGAGAAACCATTTTTTTTTAAGATCTGTGCAGATTCTATAATCAGAAGTTGTGTTGCAGAGGAAGAGTTTGGTCAAATCCTTAACCATTGCCATGACCGTGAGGTAGGTGGTCATTTTGGACCAACAAAGATGGCATCCAAGGTAATTTAATGTGGCTTTTATTGGCCAACCCTCTTTAAGAATGCTCGTTCTTATGTGCTTACCTGTGATAAATGCCAGCGGACAGGTAACATCTCTAACCGTCATGAAATGCCTTTAAATATTATTATTGAGTGTGAGGTTTTTGATGTGTGGGGAATAGACTTCATGGGACCGTTTCCCAGCTCGTTCACGAAAATATATATTTTGGTGGCGGTCGACTATGTGTCTAAGTGGGTAGAGGCAGAAGCATATGCCACTAATGATGCTCAAGTGGTCGTGAAATTTTTAAAGAAAAATATTTTTAATAGGTTTGGGACACCACGAGCAATCATTAGTGATGGTGGCACCCATTTTGGCAACAAAATCTTTGAAGAACTTTTAAGCAAATATGGTGTCACACATAAGATATCTATTCCCTATCACCCCCAAACGAGTGGTCAAGTGGAAGTGTCTAACCGAGAAATCAAACGGATTTTAGAAAAATTCGTAGGTGTCAGTCGGAAAGACTGGTCACTGAGGTTATATGATGCTCTTTGGGCATATAGGACTGCGTTCAAAACACCTATAGGCACTGCTCCATATAGGTTATTGTTTGGTAAAGCATGTCATCTATCTGTAGAGTTAGAGCATCGGGCATATTGGGCAACAAAAGCACTGAACTTTAACTTTACTGATGCAGGTGAATGACGTCTGCTTCAATTGGACCAGTTGGAGGAATTTCGGAATCTGGCATATGATCTCGCACTATCATAAAAGGAAAAGACAAAGAGGGCTCATGATAGGCGAATCATTGAAAGGGAATTCAAGGAAGGTGAAAATGTCCTGCCCTACAACTCCCGGTTGCGGCTGTTTCCCGGATAATTGAAGTCGCGATGGTCTGGTCCATTCGTGATTTCCAAAGTTTACCCATCGGGAGCTGTAGAATTGCAAGATGGAAAGGATGGGACATTTACGGTCAATACCCAGCGACTGAAGCACTACATGGGTGGTGCAGTTGAGCCACAACTTGGAATCTCCCGGTTCCAAGACAATCCGAACTGAAACTGACCGACAGTCAAGCTCTCGACTATAAATTGAGAACTACCTCTCTTTCCCTTATCTTGCATTTAATTCGATTTTTAGTTCACTCTCTTGTTGTTTTACTAAGAAAAAAATTTTTAAAAATTTGTTGGGCAGCGAACGAGGTCGGCCCGGGCGAAAATTCATGCCCGCCCGGGCGAGTCTCCTTTTCGTAAAGGTATCAAAAAGCCGAAGGTCTCCCGCCCGGGCGGAAACTCATTCCCGCCCGAGCGCGTCTCTTTTTCATAAAAGTATTAAAAAGCCGAAGGTCTCCCGCCCGGGCGGAAACTCATGTCCGCCCGGGCGCGTCCCTTATTCAAAATTTTTTTCCAAAAGCCGCAAGTCATCTGCCGGAGCGGAAACTTATGTCCACTCGGGCGGATCGCGATTCCTGTTTAAATTTGCAGATTTCTTTTCTTCTCCCCATTCGAACCCTACTCCTCCCGCTTCGATTTTTGCCCCTTCCCTAAATCTTACTCAAATCCCTTCTCTTATGTCAATTTTAGGTACAATCTTGGGTCACCATGTAATGTCCGAGATTTTGATTATCGTAATCTGAAATGATTTGTTGATAAATTGATGTGATTATAGACGGAACGGATCAGACCGGGAAAGCCCGAAAGAAGATTGAAATTATGTGCAAGGATGAGCCCTCACGCATATGCGCGACCCCGCCAGGCGCATATGCGCGAGGTAGGCAGAGAACCTCGCGCATATGCGCGAGCAGGACCCGCGCATATGCGCGAGGATGGCAGAGAGTTGCAAAGAACTTCGCGCATATGCGCTGATTGAGGGCGCGCATATGCGCGAGCTACCATGAGGGCTTCAACTTAACGTAAGTTTTATTATGTTTTGTTATGATTTGAAATTATGATATTGAAGGAATCGGATATGATTCATATATAGTGTTCCTGACATAGTAAACATCGTATAATCGAAACCGGATTGAAGAACAGATACCGTATGAAATTGTTATGATTTTTCAGAGATGATTTGATTGAGATTTGGTATCAGATTTGTATTGTTATTGGTTATGAGTGTGAGAATTGAAATCTGTTGATTTGTATTGCTGGGTATATTGAGATTGTACCGTTATGATAATGAATCAGAATTTGATTGAGTTTTGATTATATCCAATATCGATATGAGTGATGTATTGATATTATACTCCTCGATATTGTCATTGCCAGATTGAGTAATTGACAGATTCAAATTCAAGACTTCGACAGAGTCAGATCAACAGAAAGAAAGGTATAAATCGATGTTAACCGGGAGATCGACCCGAGTCAGATTGGACTCGAGTTTCCCATAAAACCACATACTTTATTTATTGCATTGATATTTGCAATTTATGAGATTGATATGCTTAGTCTATTGAGTTATAGCAAAGCATGTATTGAGTCATGGGCGGAGATTCCTAGTTATTGGCGGATATTCCAAGTCTTTGGAAGATATGCCAAGACACTGGATGTTTGGTTTATATCGATGTTTGCTAAGGAGCAGATCGGCTTCTATCGCTGAGATTCGATATATGAGAAAATGTCCGGAAACCGGGATCCCTAGATTAGAAATGAGTCGAGTCTGACATGACGATTGATTACATTACGTTTCCGCATTTGTATTTTAAAAAAAAATTTAGATCCTGTTTCTTTAATTGATCTAATCATTCCCAAAGATGATTAAGAATTGAATTAGCGTACGGGTCCCCACAGTAGGTGGTATCAGAGCAGTAGGTACCTTATCCTAAGATAGAAGATAGTGAGCGGGGTAGAATGAGTTTCTTCCTTGCTTTTGAATGCTAGCATGTTTTACTGTTTTGAAATGCATGTTTACCTGATTATCTGATTTGATTGTAAACATGTACTAATGAGAATGAATCAGAACCGATTCTTGATCAGCAGTAAGATGATCAGAGGAGAACTGAAACAAGTTTGTTGTAATTGGTTGCTAACCCTTTTGGTAATCAGATATGCCTCCTCGAAGAGTACCAGAACAGGGTAGTACTTCTGCGAATCTGATGGATGTGACAGCAACTCCGATGGAAACGCTACTGAAGAGGTTTCAGTCGTTTAAACCGCCAATCCTGAAAGGAACAGAGACTTCTGTTGACTGTGAGTGTTGGTTAGATGATATTGAGATGTTGTTTGATTCCTTGGATTGCACAGATGAGCGCCGGGTCAGACTGATTGGACACCAATTGCATGATGTTGCAAAGAATTGGTGGATCACGAAAAAGAGAGCATTGGAGCATCAAGGTACGAATATCACTTGGAATGTCTTTAAAACTGAGTTCTATCAAAGATTTTTCCCAGTGTCGTACAGGAAAGACAACGAGGCAGAATTTGCTAATCTGAGATAGGGTCAGTTGAACATTGAAGAGTATGTGGCCAAGTTCTCTACCTTGTTGCGATTTGCTCCACATGTGGCCGAGAATGACGAAGCTGTTGCTGATCAGTTCATTAATAGGCTGAATCCTGAGATCTTTACATTGGTGAACACCGGGCGACCGGCTAACTTTGCTGACGCCCTGAATAGAGCAAAAGGAGTTGAAGCTGGTCTGATAAGACAGAAAGGAGCTTCGTATGTTCCTCCAGCACCGAGACCACAGCAACCCCCTCCCAGATTTGAGAGTGGCAGCATCAGTGGTGGAAAGAAAGATTATCTGAAAGCCAGAGAAAAACAGTTTAAGAAGTCTGGCAGCAGTTCTTCTAGCTCCAGTGGTTCTCGACAGAGCCAGAGTTATACCGGAGCTTATTATAGAACTTGCGGAGGGAGACATCCGACCGAGCAATGCCAGGGAGTGATTGGTAGTTGCCGTATCTGCAGACAGCAGGGACACTTTGCCAGAGTCTATCCACAGAGAGGTTCCTAGGGATCCCATGGATCAGAATCAGCTGGATCAGTGGCTCAGACTGATAGACGATCATCAGCTGTTCATTCTTTCCAGCAACCACCGACTACTTCTCAGTCACAGCAGAGGCCAGGAGGAAGCCAGACTGTGAGCCAGCCTCCGAGACAGCAGGCCAGAGTATTTGCTTTGACTGAAGAACAGGATCAGGAAGCACCAGATGATGTTGTTGCAGGTAACTGTTCTTTATGTGGTTATCCTGCTTATGTATTGATATATACGAGTGCTTCTCATACATTTATATCTGAACGATTTGCATTGAGTCATGCATTGCGCGTTGAGTCTTTATCTGCTGTAGTGTCTGTCTCTTCTCCTTTGGGGACAGGGTTGATATCAGTGAAGTCTGTGAAACATTGTATACTACAGTATGACGGTCATGAGATTGAGTTAGAGTGCATTGTACTTGGATTGTCTGATTTTGACAGTATTATCGGTATTGATATCCTGACCAAGTACAGAGCTACCGTTGATTGTTTCCATAAGATTGTGAGATTCAGATCTGAGATGGCTGAAGAATGGAAATTTTACGGTAAGGGTTCTAGATCTAGAATTCCTTTAATATCTGCTATGTCTATGACTCGATTATTACAGAAAGGAGCGGAGGGATTCCCTGTGTATTCAGTTGACGTACTGAAATGGAGGCCATCATTGGCTAATTTGCCAGTGGTATGTGAGTTTGCTGATGTCTTCCCAGATAAGATTCCGGGTTTACCTCCGATTCGAGAGATAGACTTCAGCATTGAATTGATGCCAGGTACAGTTCCGATTTCTAGAGCTCCGTACAGAATGGCACCGATTGAGTTGAAAGAATTGAAAGATCAGTTGGAAGATCTATTGGCCAATGGGTACATCAGACCGAGTGTTTCTCCTTGGGGTGCTCCATTGTTGTTTGTGAGAAAGAAAGACGGTTCTATGAGAGTCTGCATTGATTACCGGCAACTGAACAAGGCTGCGGTAAAGAACAAATACCCTTTGCCTCGTATTGATGATTTATTTGATTAGTTGCAGGGTTCTTCTGTTTATTCCAAGATCTATCTGAGATCTGGATATCATCAGCTGAGAGTCAGAGATTCTGATATCCCGAAGACAGCGTTCAGAACCAGGTATGGACATTATGAGTTTGTTGTCATGCCGTTTGGTTTGAGCAATGCTCCAGCTGTATTTATGGGTCTGATGAACCGTGTGTTTCAGAAATACCTTGATGATTTTGTGATTATTTTCATCGATGACATTTTGATATATTCGAAGAATATGATTGATCATGTTGAGCATTTGAGGATTGTGTTGAGAACTCTGAGAGCTGAGAAACCGTATGCTAAACTGTAGAAATCTGAGTTTTGGTTGAGAAAGGTTGTATTTCTGGGGCACATTATATCTGGAGATGGGATTTTTGTTGATCCTATTAAAGTTGAGGCAGTGATCAGTTGGCCGAGACCGACATCTGTGCCAGAGATACGCAGTTTTATGGGTTTGGCAGGCTATTACCGTCGATTTATTAAAGATTTCTCGAGTATTGCTAAACCTATTACCCAGTTGACTCAGAATAATGCTCCATTTGTTTGGTCAGAAGACTCTGAGTCCAGTTTTCTGGATTTGAAGAAGAGATTGACCAGTGCTCCGATCATGACTACTCCATCAGGTACTGGTGACTTTGTTGTCTATTGTGATGCTTCTCACAGAGGGTTGGGATGTATTTTGATGCAATGGGGACATGTGATTGCCTATGCCTCAAAACAACTGAAACCACATGAATCTCGCTATCCAATTCATGATCTTCAATTGGCGGGCATCGTCTTTGCCTTGAAGATATGGCGACATTACCTATACGGTGAGAAGTTTGAGATTTATTCTGATAACAAGAATCTGAAATATCTGTTTCACAGTCTGAATTGAATATGAGACAACCTAATTTATTTAAAGATTTTTATTGTGACATCAAATACTATCGGGGGAAATCCAATGCAGCAGCTGAAGCACTGAGTCGAAAGGTATGTTCTTTATCCTTATCGACGATTGGTGTTTCGAATTTGATTGAAGATTGCTGTTTGTCTGGATTGGTATTTGAAACAGATTATAGACCACTGAGACTCTATGCTATTCAAGTTGAACCAGAGCTGATTTTGAGAATTAAAGCAGCTCAGAAAGTTGACCAGAATGTTCAGAATTTGATAACGATGGTCAGAGCAGCGCATCGATCAGAATATCAGGTACGTGATGGGGTACTGTATGTGAATAATTGTATTGTTGTGCCAGATGTTTCAGATTTGAAACGACAGATATTTTGAGAAGCGCACAGTAGTCGATTCAGTATTCATCCTGGTGGCAGAAAAATGTAAAATGATTTGAAAAGACAGTTTTGGTAAAAACAGATGAAAGCGGATATTGCAGAGTTTGTATCAAAATGTTTGAATTGCCAGCAGGTGAAAGCCGAAAGAAAGAAACCAGGAGGTTTATTACACAGCTTGTCTATTCCTGAATGGAAATGAGATCACATTTCTATGGATTTCGTGACGAATCTACCGCGTTCCTCCCGAGGTTGTGTTGCCATTTGGGTTGTGATTGACAGATTGACCAAATTAGCATGTTTTATTCCTTACAAGATGACGTACAGACATGACTAGATGGCAGAGATTTATGTCAGAGAAGTGGTCAAATTGCACGGAGTGCCGAAGTCGATTGTTTCAGACCGTGATCCTCGGTTTACTTCGCACTTTTGGCACAGTTTGCAGCAAGCTCTAGGTACGAAGTTACATCTGAGTACCGCATATCATCCACAGATAGACGGACTGTCAGAGCGGACTATCGAGACACTGGAGGATATGCTTAGAGCTGTAGTGCTTGATTTTAGCACTAGTTGGCAGGATTCATTGCCACTTTGTGAGTTCTCGTACAACAACAGCTATTAGACGAGTATTGAGATGGCACCGTTTGAAGCGTTGTACGGTAAGAAGTAAAGATCCCCACTTTATTGGGACGATATCTCTGAGGTTCCTGAGATTGGACCTGATATGATCAGAGATATGACAGAAAAAGTGAAGTTGATTCAGAAAAGGATGAAGGCAGCTCAAGACAGACAGGCCAAGTATGCCAATGTTCGACGTAGACCGTTGGTATTTGAGGAAGGAGACCGAGTATTCTTGAATATTTCACCTTTCAGAGGAGTTGTAAGATTTTCCAAGAAAGGGAAGTTGTCTCCACGATATATCGGGCCGTATGAGATTCTCGAAAAGATAGGAGATCGTGCCTATCGACTCCCATTACCGCCTTCTTTATCTGGAATACATGATGTATTTCATGTTTCTCTATTGGGGAAATATCTTCCCGATGCTTCACATGTCATTCAGCCAGACAAGGCAGAACTTGACGAGACACTGAGTTACTTCGAGAAACCGATCCAGATCCTCGATCGTAAAGAAAAGCAACTCAAAACGAAGACTATTCCACTTGTGAAGATTCAATGAAGTCGTCAAGGCATCGAAGAAGCTACCTGGGAAACTGAGTCAGACATAAGACAGAGATTCCCAGAATTATTTCATTGATATGAGTATTCTTATTTAGCTTCGATTCTCCATTTCTTATTGAATCTGATTTGATTGACTGTGACTTCGGGGACGAAATCAGATCTTAGAAGGGCAGAAATGTAATGCCCGAGATTTTGATTATTGTAATCTGAAATGATTTGTTGATAAATTGATGTGATTATAGACGGAACGGATCAGACCAGGAAAGCCGGAAAGAAGATTGGAATTATGTGCGAGGATGAGCCCTCGCGCATATGCGTGACCCCGTCGGGCGCATATGCACGAGGTGTGCAGAGAACCTCGCGCATATGCGCGACCAGGACCCGCGCATATGCGCGAGGATGGCAGAGAGTTGCAAAGAACCTCGCGCATATGCGCCGAGTAAGGGCGCGCATATGCGCGAGTTGCCTTGATGTTACGCGCCGAGACATAGTGTCTCGCGCATATGCGCCGAGGAGTTTCGCGCATATGCACGAGACGTGCAGCGTGAAGGGAGAGCCACTTGCCCTTACCATGCATGATATATATATAAAAATTTCAATTCATTCATCACTCATAAAAGGCCGAGGAAAGTTTGCCAGAAATCCTTACGCCTTTTGTTTTAGGATTTTGAAGTTTGTGCAAGATCTGCCCGTCAGAATTTCAATCCGACTTTGATACTGTGTTCCTATCGATGAGGGCTTCAATAGGACGTAAGTTTTATTACGTTTTGTTATGATTTAGAATTATGATATTGACGGAATCGGATATGATTCATATATAGTGTTCCTGACATAGTAAACATCGTATAATCGAAACCGGATCGAAGAACAGATACCGTATGAAATTGTTATGATTTTTCAGAGTTGATTTGATTGAGATTTGGTATCATATTTGTATTGTTATTGATTATGAGTGTGGGAATTGATATCTGTTGATTTATATTGTTGGGTATATTGAGATTGTACCGTTATGCCGTTGAAACAGGATTTGATTGAGTTCTGATTATATCCAGTATCAATTTGAGTGATGATTGATATTATACTCCTCGATATTGTCATTGCCAGATTGAGTAATTGACAGATTCAAATTCAAGACTTCGACAGAGTCAGAACAAATAAAGAAAGGTATAAATCGATGTTAACCGGAAGATCGACCCAAGTCAGATTGGACTCGATTTTCACATAAAACCACATACTTTATTTATTGCATTGATATTTACAATTTATGAGATTGATATGCTTAGTCTATTGAGTTATAGCAAAGCGTGTATTGAGTCATGGGCGAAGATGCCTTGTTATTGGCGGATATTCCAAGTCTTTGGGAGATATGACAAGACACTGGATGTTTGGTTTATATCGATGTTTGCTTAGGAGCAGATCGGCTTCTTTCGCTGAGATTCGATATATGAGACAATGTCCGAAAATCTGCCCCTAGATTAGAAATGAGTTGAGTCTGAGATGACGAGTCCAGAGTTTATTTAAAGCTTCATATCGATACATGTCTTTCTGATTTGATACATGCTATTGATAGTTGTTTCATGCTTTTATAGTTGTTATATGATTGCATGTATAAATTATTTTATACTGGGATTATTTTTTCACCGGAGTTATCCGGCTGTTGTCGTGTTTGTATGTGTGCATGACAACAGGTGAGACATGATCAGGGTCAGGAAGAGAATAAGAGAGGACAAGTTAGCGTGGAGATCCGGAGCAGAAGTAGATAGGCTTCAGCACTTGATATATAGTAGTTGAACCCTAGTTTGATTTTAATGTATTGAGTACAAGACATGTACTTTACTTTTGATAGGTATATCAGATTGATTACATTACGTTTCTGCATTTGTATTTTAAAAAAAATTAGACCCTGTTTCTTTAATTGATCTAATCATTCTCAAAGATGATTAAGAAATGAATTATCGTTCGGGTCCCCACACACCATCTTCACCAAACATCAAGAAATGATTTTTCCGGTCAAGAATTGAAATTTTCCGGCCACCTCTTAAATTTCCGGCCGTCGCTGCGCTTTTTCCCTCCGTCGCTGAAGCCTCCGGCCACTGCTGACGTCCGACAACACGCCTCCTACTCCGGGCTACTTGTGCTTCTCAAATAATCCACGATGGCGCCTATGAAAGCTCGGGTGAGTCATGCCTCTTCATCTTCATCGCGTAATTCTCAGTTATTTGTGAATGATACCGCTAGGGAACGCTATGAACATGCGAAAAAACATAGAGCTCCGCTTCGCAAACGTGGTTTCCAGCTTGTGCAATACGTATTTATTATAAATCAAATTGAGAATAGAAGCTGGGAAAATTTTGTAGCCAACCGCAAGCCGCGGTGGTGCCAGTGGTGAGAGAATTCTATGCTAATGCGGCTGAGAGGAGTGATAGTAAAGCATTTGTGAGAAGAAAGCTGGTAGATTTTAGTTCGGTAGAAATTAATAGGGTGCTTGAGACACCGGCTGTGGATGACTCGGTATATGTGGCATGGGCAGCAGAACCCAATTTAGACTTGATGATGCAAAGAATCTGCTATCCGTGGTTTCCGTGGACGACACCTGGCTCGCACACTTGTTTTGCAATGAAATATTTGCTCATCCCGGCTGCGAGGTGGTATGCATTTCCGGCCACACGTTTTATGCCAGTCGGGCACACTAGCAAAGTACAGAGGGAGAGGGGGCTGCTGCTATACGCACTGATCACTCACATGCCACTCAATGTGGGTAGGATTATTCATTTGCAGATCCAGCTGAGCATTCATAATCCGAATGTGTCATAATTCTTCCCCCATATTATCATCGAGCTATGTGCGGGCGCTGGGGTCATTTTTCAGGATGACTATGAGTGGTTACCACCGACCAAGGCCCTCGATGACGCTAGCTGGATACAGAAAATGGCAGTACGGCGGAAGGCTTTCCCGCAGTTTGGCCCTATATGGGACAGTTTGACTTTTGATCCCATGCCACAGCTGCCCCTACCACCGGCCCTGCGACCTCAACGTCGCCTTCTTCAGGACCGGATGGACGAATTTGCTGTCTTCGCGGACCATCAGTTACAGTGGCAGGCTGTGAGTCAGACGTATCAGACTGCTACTGATGCAATCCTGCGTCTATCCCTGAGCCACAGTGGTATTGACCCAGCCCTTATGCCACCACCTATGCCAGCTTTCTCGCCACCATTTCAGTTCCACTATGTCGATGCCCCAGAGCCGGATGTTGGTGTCATTCCCCCAGAGGAGCACGAGGAGGATGATCTTTGAGAGGGGAGTCACTTCTGTCCCTTCTTTCTATTTCATGCATTTCGTTTAGATCATTTTGTTTATTTCTGTTTCTGTTGCATGTTTAGGTCATATTGCATCTATTTTGTTACACAATATCTGCATCTTTTTCTCTCGTCTGCTACATTGGGGATACTGCTCGACTTTAGTATTGGGGGGTGGATAGGTGTTATTTTATGTGTTCATTATTTTTTTCTTTGTTGGTTTTATTTGTGGGCATTTAGTTTTAGTCGTTTTTGCATTGGAGTGTTTCAGCCGACAGTGCTAGAAGTAGCACTTGTTAGCCAAGGATGATTAAGAGGTGATGAGACATGCTCTCTCTGTCGTATAATCACACTCCTTTAGCACATACTGTGGTAAAGACATGAAGTTTTATTTAAAATGCTGAATCCTCTTTGCACGAATGTTAGAACTAGACGCATGCATGATAAGATGTGAAAATTTAAAACTAAAGTGGGGAACGAAGATGTTTGAAGGTGTAAATTGAACTTGACGATATTCTCTTGAATCGAGGTATATATCAGCAGCATTAAAAAAAGAGAACGATGGAGATGTAAGGTGTGGGGGAACCGAATAAAGGAATGAAATCCTATTCTTGGCTAAAGTTGGAGATGTAAGGTGCTGGGGAGCCAAATAAAGGAATGAAACCCTATTGTTGGCTAAAAATGTAAAACACATGGATTTGAATCTAAGATGAAAGGCTCTAATTTAGTCCTTTTATTACTGTATTCCAATTCGGTCAAAAAAAAAACTACTGCTGGTGATTACTGAGTGCAGAGGAATAAAGGAGAGTAAGATTTACAATAACAGACTGATTTAAATCTCTGACCATGGTTGAGAATGGATCCCTCTATCATTTATGATGCTAGGACTGACTACACACACATACACGTTCAGGTTTTATTTGAAACAATGTCTAGACCAAAAGAAAGTGCAAAGAATTGTGTTTTTGCATTGATCGACAAGGGAATATGTTGAGTTTCGCTCAGGCTAGTTGATGACTATGAATTCACTGTCGAGCTACTTTGTGTCATTTTTCATTTTATCTTGTCACCTGTTTTGCTCGAGGGCGAGCAAAAGGTTATTATTGGGGGGTTGATATAGGGGGATTTTACTTGTTTTTCATATCATGTTATGTCGCATTGTGTTGCATTTATCATTTAGATTGCATGCATTTTATATTATTTTAGCATAATTTATGTTTTATTGTTGCTCATGCGTTTAGTTGGTGAAAATGTAGGTGAGTCGTGCATAAACTAAAAATTAAAGTAAAAAAGTCGAAAGCCATCCGCCCGGGCGCACATTCACATCCGCCCGGGCGTCTCCAAAGCCGTGAGAGAAGGATTTTTTTTCGACGGTCATCCGCCCGATCGGAAACTTAGGTCCGCCCGAGCGCGTCAAAGAAAAATAAAAATACAAGATTTGCGAAGGTCATCCGCCCGGGCGCGCTTGTATTTTTTGAAAGATTTTGGACGATTTCTTCCCTTAATTCTGAATGGGGAGGATATGGAAGGGAGATTGCACGAAAATTGCATCATTATTCATCAGCCAAAAAGTCTAAGGAGGGGAGAAAAAGCTTGGAGAAACTTCTTAGAGTTGAAGATTCGAAGATTTCCGAGCACATTTCTTCGCAGATATCATCTAGTCTAGTATTTCTAATTTAGTTTTTATCCCTTAAACATTGTTGTGTTTATTTTTACTATGAATTATAGCAGCTAACTTTAAAATATTTGTTGGGATTTAAGGGGATCCTACCCCGAATTCTGATTTAGTTAATTCATATTTCAATTGATGGTTTATTCTTGATTGTGTTACTGTTTTTCATTGTGTTGTTAGAGCGCAGTTAACTTTAACAACGTTTTATATTGCGAGTGAGTTCGAGGGAATAGCTTGTGATAGGAACGAGTAACATAATCCGTGGATCTACAATTTACATAGATATACGAAATTGGATACGCGCCGATAGTTATAGTCCTAAGGATAAAAAACTAGGGGATTTCATAGATCGAAATGCAATTCGCTCTTGATAAATAATTAAAGACATTTAATTACTTCACTGAGTAGAACTAATTTGGAATAGCTAGAGAGAGTGTGTTCAATTGAATAGGAAATCCTGTCGGAAGCGTAAATCACTGTCGAAGAATTAATAAATTAACGAGGGGTAGGTGAACTGATATTTCCAACAAATTCATCTCTCATTGAATTTTTAATTGTGACACCCTGACCCTTTTAAAATAATAAACTCTATAATATGGAAGCTTTTAAAAATAGACTTGAAGGAAAGTAACTCCTTTAAAAATTTTGACAGAGTTTCCCCCTAAAAAGGAACTCATATCCTGTCTCCAGAAATAAAACCAATACGCCATAAAAATTCCCACAACTAATACATAAAGATATACAAAATCAAAAGCATTCCAATTGATTACCAAAATAATTGAGACAAATTTAAACTCCCAAAATAACAGGTGGGTTACAACAAAATATGTTAGCCAACTCCAACCATTACAAAACAAAATACTTTCTTAACCATCCATTGACAAAATAATCATTGCATCCTTCCTCCAAGCTTGGCACATTTCCTTCTTCTGTCTCGACACCATGCCGTATCAGTCTCGGTTACCTGCATCTGCATCTCATTAACATAACTGAAATGAGTTATAAAAACTCAGCAAGTAGACCTTTAAATAACAAGTACATATACCATAGAGTAAAGAAGGAATCCATACCATTTCTTAACCATAATATGCCATCAGTCAATAAAATGCGTATATAACAATTATAAGATGGCATCTATAGAACAATTCATTTCTTTTCATTAATATGGCATTGATAGGTCATCAGTCAATGGTACACATGTACGTCTCAGTCAAAATCAGTCACAGTACATGTCATTATGTTGATCAAATTAAGTCAAGTAGGTTTAGAATTACCATAGGTAACACCACAATACCATATAACCATCAAGCCATAAAAACATTTATTGAAACATTTTATCAAACACGTGGTGTGTGTGCTAAAACCTTAGCTCCTTTACTTTGTCCTTGGCATCAATTCCATCTCTTTTCAATATATCAATACATACAATATACATAATCAATGATTTAAAGGAGCTAAAATCAATAGAAACTTCATTTATCATATATATAGCTCATGAGATGCATTCAAAGGAAAAGTCTACTTACAACCCAATATACAAGTAGTTGCTTAGTTCTTGAGGGATTGCTACAACACAATATCAATAATAATACCATTAATCATTATATTAACAACCTTACCTCAACATTTAAACCTAACAACCCAATATCTTTCCTTCAATCACTAACCCAAGGAAAATAAGCTTTCTTACCTTGTTCCTAGACTCTTGAGAAGAAGAACTACTAATCTCCAAGCAAAGATTAAGGCTTCAATCAAAGATTAATGCCTTGGAAGAAATTGGATTGAAGGAGAAATGAGAAACCCTAGCTTCCAAGCCGATGGAAAGAAAAGAAAGAGAAGGAAAATGAGTAAAAAGATTATCCCATTCGATTTTATGCCTTCCCAAACCTCAAAACACGCTTTTTAACTTGCTGGGCGCTCGGGCGGTCACATATTACCGCCCTAGCGCCGAAATTACTGCCCAAAACTAAAAAATCCTGAAGCAGTGGCGCTCGGGCGGTAGTTTCTTACCGTTTGGGCGCCGCTCTATGCACACTTCCTATAAAGATCGCTTCCGAACACCTCTTCCCGTCCGAATTAGAAAAAGTGGAAAACATGAAAGTTTTAGCCCTATGTCTTGGATTTCATCTCCAATTGGCCTCATGTCATTTGAAGGTCTGAGTAAATAGTTATGCTCATTCTCCCAACATGTGTCATTGTAGGAACGACGATACGCACGACACAGTTCGGGGCTCTTTTGGCTTGTCTTTCCTAATGATTTGAACAAAACCCAAAACACAAAAGTTATAGCCTTATATCTTATCTTTCTAATGAAAGAGGCCTCACATCGATTGAATCAATAAACAAAACATTATGCTAAAAACCACAACTACTACCACAGTTTCATACCGTTACAGCACTTCCATTACCTATTTAACTCAAATTCAACCTTCTATTCTACCCATCCATTATCTATTCCATTCTATAACATTCATTACCATTCATATCATAATGTAAAGCCATAAACCATCAAAATAAAAATACCGTAATTCATAATAAAAGACATGAACGATCGGCTATTACAATTCTCCTCCCCTTATAAAAATTTTGTCCCCGAAATTTACCTCAAGACGTAAACAAGTCAGGATAACGTTGCTTCATCTCTTCCTCAGGTTCCCATGTTGCTTCTTCGATGATATGATTACTCCATAACACCTTCATGATCCGAATTTCTTTGTTTCTAAGCACTTTAACCTTTCGATCCAGTATTTGTACCGGTCGCTCATGATAACTCAAATTTGGCGTTAAGTCTAGTGGTTCGTGACGAAGTACATGAGTTGGATTCGATACATATTTACGAAGCATTGAGACATGAAATACATTATGCACTCTATCCAAATCCGGAGGCAAAGCCACTCGATAAGCTCGCTCGCCAATTCTGTCGAGAATCTTGAAAGGTCCACTAAAACGAGGACTCAACTTCCCCTTCTTTCCAAATATCATAACTCCCTTGTGAGGAGCTATCTTAACAAACACGTGATCACCTATCTCGAATGCCAAAGGCCTTCTTCGAACATCTGCATATCTTTTCTGTCGAGACTTGGCAGTTTTTATTCTTTCTCGAATCAATGCTACAACATCAACTATTTGTTGAACCAACTCTGGTCCTAACATCTTTCTTTCACCTACTTCATCTCAAAACAAAGGTGAACGACACCTTCTCCCATACAAAGCTTCATAAGGTGCCATGCCAATCGAGGACTGATAGCTATTATTATATGTGAATTCCACAAGAGGAAGCTTCAAATCCCAACTTCCAGGAAAATCAATAATGCAGGATCTTAACATGTCCTCAAGAATCTGAATAACTCGTTCTTATTGTCCATCACTCTGAGGATGATAAGTTGTGCTGAAGGCCAACTTTGTACCCAGATCTCTATGTAAACTCTTCCAGAATTCAGATGTAAATCTTGGATCACGATCAGAAGCAATTGACACTGATATCCCATGAAGTCTAACAATCTCTTGAACATATGCCTCAGCATATTGATTCATCGAATAAGTTGTCTTGACAGGAAGAAAATGTGATGACTTGGTTAAACGATCAACAATAACCCAAATGGAATTATAACCTTTCTGCGTCTTCGGAAGTCCGACAACAAAGTCCATTGTGATGTGTTCTCATTTCCACTGAGGTATCGGTAATGACTGCAACAATCCTGCAGGTATTTGGTGCTCAATCTTAACATGCTGACATGTTAGGCATTCAGAAATATACAACGCAATATCCTTCTTCATGCCTAGCCAGCAGAAAAGTCGACGAAGATCTTGATACATCTTTGTATTACCTGGATGTATCGAATATGGTGAGAACATCTCGTCGAATATCATCGCCAATAGGAACACAGATTCGACCTCTGAATGGTCATCAACCCATCACTCTTTAAACCAAACTCAGAATTTCCTTTCAGCTCAGCATTAGATCTCATTTCCAGTAATTGCTTATCATTATGTTGTCCATCTTTAATCCTGTCATTCAAAGTAGGTCGAATCACCAAAACTGAAAGTGGAGCTATCGTAACTTTCTCGACCAAAGAGATCTCATTCCTTTGCAAGTCCAACAATAAAGGTTTTTGAATCATAGAACTCAACACAACTCCTGATTTCCGACTCAATGCATCTGCAACTACATTAGCCTTCCTAGGGTGGTAACTAATAGTACAATCATAATCCTGAACAAGTTCCAACCATCTCCTCTGACGCATGTTCAATTCCTTTTGAGTAAACAGATATTTAAGGCTTTTATGATCTGAGAAAATCTCACACTTTACTCCATACAAATAATGTCACCAGATCTTCAAAGCGAATACCACAGCTGCCAACTCAAGATCGTGATTCGGGTAATTCTTTTCATAATCCTTCAGTTGACGGGAAGCATAAGCAATTACTTTACCACGCTACATCAATACAGCACCGAGTCCTTTCTTAGAAGCATCAGTGAACACTACAAAATCCTCAACTCCTTCAGGAAGTGACAACACTGGAGCCGATGTTAATTAATCCTTCAACTCCTGAAAACTTTGTTGACACTCATTTGTCCATTCGAATTTAACTATCTTTCTTGTCAATGTGGTCAATGGAAAGGCTATATTTGAGAAATCGGCTATAAAACGACTATAGTAACCTGCCAAACCAAGAAAACTTCGTACCTCAGAAACTGTCGTAGGAATAAGCAATTTCTTCACTGCTTCTATCTTTGTTGGATCCACGGTAATTCCATCTTTAGAAACAATATGGCCTAGGAAAGTCACTTGGTGTAACCAGAACTCGCACTTCTTTAACTTGGCATATAACTTGTTATCCCTCAATTGTTGCAACACGGTTTTCAAATGTTCTCGATGAAGTTCTCGAGTCTTTGAATAAACCAGAATATCATCAATAAATACAATGACGAAACTATCCAAATAAGGCTTGAAGGCTCAATTCATAAGATCCATAAAAACTGACGGCGCATTAGTTAACCCGAAAGACATTACCAGAAATTGATAATGACCATACCTAGTTCGAAAAGCAGTCTTAGGTATGTCATCTTCTTTCACCTTCAATTGGTGATATCCTGATCGCAAATCAATCTTAGAAAATACCGTTGCCCCATGTAATTGATCAAAAAAATCATCAATTCGTGGCAAAGGATACCTATTCTTAATGGTAACTTTGTTGATCTTTCGGTAGTCAATACACAAATGTAGTGACCCATCTTTCTTTTTCACAAACTGTAATGCCCGAGATTTTGATTCTATTAATCTGAGATTATTGATTATGAACTGATGTGATTATATTCGGGCCATTCCGAGACCAGATTGGGCAAAGCATATGAATTGTACAAGTTTTGGATAGAACTATTGGCGCCCGAGCGGTAGAAAGTGACCGCCCGAGCGGTAATGTTCAACAAAATATGCTTCGGACAGAAGATGTGGCGCCCGGGCGGTAGTTTTTGACCGCCTGAGCGCCAATGATTAATCGTGAGGGAAAATCTCCCATGCCCGGGCGGTAAGTTTTAACCGCCCGAGCGCCGAGCAAGCACCCGGGGGGAAATTTAACCACCCGAGCGCCGAGCAAGCGCCCGGCACATCATCGGCAAGATGTTTCTCATGTCATTCAGCTTGATGAAGCAGAGCTTGACGACAATTTGAGTTTTATTGAACATCCAATTCAGATTCTTGATTGGAAAGAAAAACAGCTCAGAACGAAGACTATTCCGCTAGTGAAAGTCCAGTGGAGTCGTCATGGCACTGAAAAGGCAACTTGGGAGACATAATCAGAGATGAGACAGAGATATCCAGAGTTATTTCTATGACGTGAGTATTTATTCAAATTTTAATTATATTGCTTCTTTTACCTATTTTGATTGATTGCTTGCGAGTTCGAGGACGAACTCATATCTAAGAAGGGGAGAAATGTAATACCCGAGATCTTAGTTTAATAATTTTGAGTTATGATGAATTATGAATAAGGGAATGGAAGAACAGACATGGAGAGGCGACGTTGCAATTCGAGTTTTGGTGGTACAGTAGAGTCAGTGCACCCGCGCCATAAAAGTGACCGCATCTGCGATGTTGGGACAGAGAGGGCAACGCACCCGCGGTCCAAAAGCCAGCGCACCCGCAGTCGTTTCTTCTGAATTTGTGGAAGTGATCCAGTACGCTCAGCGCACCCGCGTTGCAGAGTGAGCGCACCCGCGGTGTGACGTGCAGAATAAAGAATGAAACATGTGTCTTCACCATGCAAGATATATATATGAGTTGTACTTCATTCCTTCATTCTCCAGCTGCAAGGAACGAGAGCAAGGTTCAGAACTCCTCAACTCTCATTATAGCTTAGATTTTGAATTGTGAAAGATCGAGCCACCCGAATTTCGATCCGACTTCGGTTCCGTACTCCTCTGGTTACCAGCTACAAAATGATGTAAGTATTTCTACATTTCAACATGTTTTGAAGTTGAGATGTTGGAAGAAATCAGATATGATTATTATTAGATGTTCTTGAGATTATAAGCAACGTATATTCGCAACCGGATCAAAGAACGGACATCTTATGATATTGTTATTATTTTCCAGCGCATATATGAATTAGATTATACAGATTTTGAGGTTATGGAACATATTGGTGATGATTATGAGTTATTGTTATGATTATTGATGTTTGATATGACCGGTATCGCAAGATTATGCCGTTATACCGTCGAAATGTACCGAGATTGAATATTGATCCGTATGTGTATCGAATTGAGTTAGAGATTGATAGAATGCATCTTGAATATGTCATTTCAGATTGTCTTGACAAGCTTCAACATCGAGACTTCGTCGTCAACAAAGATTGAACAACGAAAGGTATAATTCAATGTTTGATTGGGGAGATATAACTCGAATCAGATCCGGTTTGAGTTTCCCACAAATCACATACTAGATTTTTATACCTTGTTATGTTGTGGTTTATATCGATTTATATACAAGCATTGAGATAGGAGAGTCATTGGCAGATATGCCAAGTGTCTAGACGTTCGGTGGTATCGAGTCATAGGAGAAGATCGACTCCGATTGTAGACATTCGATACAGACAGGGCCGAAGTCTAGGAATAGACGTACTGCCACCCCGATTGGGAAAGTAGGTGGGAGACTTGTTACGTCTTATTCACACCGGGATCCCTAGACTTTGATACGAGTCGAGTCAAGGATATGAGTTTGATTTAAATTGTTTGCCTTATATTAATTATGTTTCATACACTATGGGACGTATTGCTATTGATTATATTCATGATAGGATGTTCATGATTGATATTGTGTATATGCATGTGTACATGTTTTATACTGGGATTTGTTCTCACCGGAGTTTCCGGCTGTTGTTGTGTCTGTATGTGTGCATGACAATAGGTGGGACAGGATCAGGGTCGAGATAAAGATGAGAGATCGAGATAGCGTGTTGATTACGGGCATAGAAGATGAACTAGTATTTTTTACATTTGATATGTAATGTGATTCAAATACTAGTTTGTTTAAGTATGTAATGAAACAATACATGTACCTGCTTTGTTGAAAATAAAATAGAGATATCACTTGTGTATGATGTATATACAATTGTTGTTAATGTTAAAAGCAAAATTTTGACCCACATTTTCTAGCAAAGATCCAATTAATCCCAAAGACAACTGAGTTAGAGCCCGGGTCCCCACAACAGGTGGTATCAGAACAGTAGGTTCTGTTGACTGAAATAGAAGTGAATGAGCGGGGTAGATCAAGTCGTCTTCCTTGCTTTTATTGTGCTAGCATGATTTATTGCTTTCCCCATTACATGTTGTATTGTTATATGAGTTGATTACAGCATGTATTTGCAAAGACTAAATCAGAACCGATTATGGATCAGAGGTATATGATCAGAGGAGGGCTGAGACAGATTGTATAGATTGTGTACTAATTCGTTTGATAATCAGATATGCCTCCTCGACGAGTACCGCAACCAGTAGCAGGTCGAGCACCAGAACAGGGGAGTACATCCAATGATCCGATGTATGTGAGCGCTACACCGATGGAGACTTTGCTAAAGAGGTTTCAGTCGTTCCGACCACCGACACTGAAGGGCACAGAAAATTCAGTTGAGTGTGAAAGTTGGCTCGATGACATCGAGATGCTATTTGAGTCTCTTGACTACACTGACGAGCGACGAGTTAAACTAATTGGGCATCAACTGCAAGAAGTTGCAAAGAATTGGTGGCTTACCACGAAGAAAGCATCGGAGCATCGTGGCACAGAGATCACTTGGAAAGTTTTTAATGCAGAGTTTTATCAACGCTTCTTTCCCGTGTCCTACCGAAAAGACAAGGGTGCTGAATTTGCAAATTTGAAACAGGGACAGTTAAACATCGAAGAATATGTGGCAAAGTTTTCGACATTGCTTCGATTTGCTCCTCACGTGGCAGAAAATGACGAGGCCATTGCAGATCAGTTTATCAATGGCTTGAATCCTGATATCTTTATCTTGGTGAATACTGGTAGACCCAATAACTTTGCAAATGCCTTGAACCATGCCAAGGGGGCAGAAGCTGGATTGCTTAGGCAACGAAGCACTTCCTATGTCTCTCCGACTTTGAGACCGCCACATCCCTCAGTTCAATCCCCTCCCAGATTTGAGAGCGGTG
Organism: Primulina tabacum; assembly: GCF_025594145.1. NCBI lineage: Eukaryota > Viridiplantae > Streptophyta > Magnoliopsida > Lamiales > Gesneriaceae > Primulina > Primulina tabacum. The sequence goes on from NC_134566.1 coordinate 7,917,393, forward strand.
GTAGTAGCAGCGGGAGGAAAGACCAATTGAAAGCGAAAGGCAAACAGTTCAAGAGATCAGAGAGCAGTTCGTCGAGCTCCAATGGATCACGACAGAGAGGTCCTGGCCAGAGTACAGAGTATACAGGTGTATATTGCAGTTCTTGTGGAGTCCGACATGCCATAGAACAGTGTCAAGGTGTGATGGGTCACTGCAATATATGCAAACAACAGGGACACTTCACCAGAGTCTGTCCATAGAAAGGGGTACAGCAAGCTCAGAGTGTAGGAGCATCTGGTTCAGTAACTCAGCCTGAGAGGCAAGCTTCATCTGTTCATTCCTTTCAGCCAACCCCTACATAGACCCAACCCCAAGCCAGAGGGAGCCAGACTGTGAGCCAACCTCCCAGACAGCAGGCTCGAGTATTTGCACAGAAGAGCAGGCCCAAGATGCACCAGACGATGTGATAGTAGGTAACTGTTTTCTTTGCGGTTATCCTGCTTATGTATTGATAGATACAGGTGCATCTCATACCTTCATTTCTGAGCGTTTTGCATTAATGCATGCTTTACCTGTCGAGTCATTATCTGTCATAGTATCGATTTCTTCTCCTTTGGGGAAAGGTTTGATATCAGTGACATCGGTTAGACATTGCATGCTAAAATTCGAGGGTCACGAGATTGACTTAGATTGCATTGTGCTTGGGTTGTCTTATTTTGATTGTATTGTCAGTATCGATATGTTAACCAAGTACAGAGCCACTGTAGATTGTTTTCAGAAGATTGTCAAATTCAGACCAGAGATGGCTGATGAGTGGAAATTCTATGGTAAGGGTTCCAGAGCTCGGATTCCCTTGATATCTGTTTTGTCTATGAGCCAATTGTTGCAGAAAGGAGCAAAGGGGTTCCTTGTATATTCAGTAGATCTACTGAAATCGAGCCCAGCATTGGCAGATCTGCCAGTGGTATGCGAGTTTGCAGATGTATTCCCAGATGAGATCCAAGGGTTACCTCCAGTCTGAGAGGTAGATTTCAGTATTGATCTCCTACCAGGTACCGTTCCTATATCTCGAGCTCCTTATAGAATGGCACCTATTGAAATGAAAGAATTGAAAGAACAACTCGAATATCTATTGGCCAAGGGTTACATTAGACCAAATGTTTCGCCTTGGGGTGCTCCGGTACTGTTTGTTTGGAAGAAAGATGGTTCGATGAAACTTTGCATCAATTATCGACAATTAAATAAAGCGACAGTAAAGAACAGATATCCCTTGTCTCGTATCGATGATTTATTTGATCAGTTGCAGGGATCCTCTGTCTATTCCAAGATCGATCTGAGATCTGGATATCACCAGCTGAGAGTCCGAGATGTTGATATACCAAAGACAGCGTTCCGAACCAGGTATGGACATTATGAGTTTATTGTCATGCCTTTCGCTTTAACGAATGCTCCAGCGGTGTTTATGAGACTGATGAATCGTGTCTTTCAGAAGTATCTGGATGAGTTTGTTATTGTTTTTATTGATGATATTTTGGTATATTCCAAGAGTATGATTGAGCATGCAGAACACTTAAGAATTGTGTTACAAACGCTGAGAAATGAGAAACTATATGCTAAACTATCAAAATGTGAGTTTTGGCTGAGACAGGTTGTCTTTTTGGGACATATCATATCTGGAGACGGTATTTCTGTTGATCCAAGTAAAGTTGAGGCTGTGATTAGTTGGCCTAGACCGACTTCTGTACCAGAGATATGCAGTTTCATGGGTTTGACAGGGCACTATCGACGATTTATTAAAGATTTCTCCAGTATCGCGAAGCCGATTACCCAGTTGACACAGAAGAATGCACCATTTTTGTGGTCTGAAGCATGTGAGTCTAGCTTCGTGGAGTTAAAGAGACGACTGACAAGTGCTCCTTTATTGACTATTCCTTCAGGTACTAGTGATTTTGTTGTATATTACGATGCATCTCACAGAGGGCTAGGATGTATTCTTATGCAGCAAGGACATGTTGTTGCATATGCCTTGAGACAGTTGAAGCCCCATAAGACTCGTTACCCAATTCATGATCTTGAATTGGCAGCCATTGTGTTTGCACTGAAGATATGGCGACACTCTCTCTATGGCGAGAAGTTTGAAATCTACTCTGATCACAAAAGCCTAAAGTATCTGTTTTCTCAGTCAAAGTTGAATATGAGACAACATAGATGGCTCGACTAATTGAAGGATTTCGATTGTAAAATCAAGTACTATCCAGGGAAGTCTAATGCAGCAGCGGATGCCTTGAGTCGAAAGGTATGTGCTCTATCCTTATCGACGATAGGTATTTCGAATATGATTGAAGATTGCTGTTTGTCTAGGTTAGCATTTGATACAGATAGTCGACCATTGCGACTTGTTACGATTTGAACCAGATTTGATTGTTAGCATTAAATAAGCACAGAAAAATGATCAGAATGTTCAGAAGTCGATTGAGATGGTCAGAACCAGACATCAGTCAGAGTATCAGGTACATGATCATGTTTTGTACGTGAATAACCGTCTTGTAGTGCCAGATGTTTCAGATTTGAGAGAACAGATTTTATCAGAAGCGCACTGTAGTCGGTTCAGTATTCATCCTGGTGGCAGAAAGATGTACAATGATCTAAAGATACAGTTTTGGTGGAAAAAGATGAAATCAGACATTGCAGAGTTTGTATTTAATTGCCTGAATTGCCAACAGGTGAAAGCTGAGCGGAAGAAACCCGGAGGTTTACTTCAAAGTCTATCTATTCCTGAATGGAAATGGGATCACATTTCCATGGATTTTGTTACGAAGTTACCACGATCATTCCGGGGTTGCGATGCGATTTGGGTCGTGATTGACAGATTGACCAAATCAGCATGCTTTATTCCGTACCGAATGACGTACCGACATAATCAGATGGCAGAGATATATGTCAGAGAAGTGGTCAGATTGCATGGTGTGCCGAAATCTATCGTATCAAATCGTGATCCCCGATTTACTTCACATTTCTGGCAAAGTTTGCAGCAGGCTTTAGGTACGACATTGCACCTGAGTACTGCATATCATCCTCAGACTGACGGACTGTCAGAGCGGACTATCCAGACATTGGAGGATATGCTGAGAGCTGTAGTGCTAGATTTTGGCACTAGTTGGCAAGATTCACTACCTCTTTGTGAATTCTCGTACAACAACAGCTATCAGACAAGCATTGAGATGGCACCGTTTGAAGCATTATATGGCAAGAAGTGCAGATCTCCTCTGTATTGGGATGATATATATGAAGTACCAGAACTTGGACCTGATATGATCCAATAAATGACTGAGAAAGTTAAAGTGATCCAGAAAAGAATGAAGACAGCGCAAGATAGGCAAGCCAAGTACGCAAATGTACGTCGTCGACCGTTAGTATTTGAACAGGGAGACAGAGTATTTTTGAAGAATTCTCCATTCAGAGGTATTGTCAGATTTGGAAACCGTGGGAAATTGTCTCCTAGATACATCGGTCCGTACGAGATTCTTGAGAAGATTGGTGATCGTGCATATCGACTTGCTCTTCCTCCTTCTCTATCTGGGATACATGATGTCTTTCATGTATCAATGCTACGTAGATATATGCAAGATGTTTCTCATGTCATTCAGCTTGATGAAGCAGAGCTTGACGACAATTTGAGTTTTATTGAACATCCAATTCAGATTCTTGATTGGAAAGAAAAACAGCTCAGAACGAAGACTATTCCGCTAGTGAAAGTCCAGTGGAGTCGTCATGGCACTGAAAAGGCAACTTGGGAGACATAATCAGAGATGAGACAGAGATATCCAGAGTTATTTCTATGACGTGAGTATTTATTCAACTTTTAATTATATTTCTTCTTTTACCTATTTTGATTGATTGCTTGCGAGTTCGAGGACGAACTCATATCTAAGAAGGGGAGAAATGTAATACCCGAGATCTTAGTTTAATAATTTTGAGTTATGATAAATTATGAATAAGGGAATGGAAGAACAGACATGGAGAGGCGACGTTGCAATTCGAGTTTTGGTGGTACAGTAGAGTCAGTGCACCCGCGCCATAAAAGTGACCGCATCTGCGGTGTTGGGACAGAGAGGGCAACGCACCCGCGGTCCAAAAGCCAGCGCACCCGCAGTCGTTTCTTCTGAATTTGTGGAAGTGGTCCAGTACGCTCAGCGCACCCGCGGTGCAGAGTGAGCGCACCCGCGGTGTGACGTGCAGAATAAATAATGAAACATGTGTCTTCACCATGCAAGATATATATATGAGTTGTACTTCATTCCTTCATTCTCCAGCTGCAAGGAACGAGAGCAAGGTTCAGAACTCCTCAACTCTCATTATAGCTTAGATTTTGAATTGTGAAAGATCGAGCCACCCGAATTTCGATCCGACTTCGGTTCCGTACTCCTCTGGTTACCAGCTACAAAAGGATGTAAGTATTTCTACATTTCAACATGTTTTGAAGTTGAGATGTTGGAAGAAATCAGATATGATTATTATTAGATGTTCTTGAGATTATAAGCAACGTATATTCGCAACCGGATCAAAGAACGGACATCTTATGATATTGTTATTATTTTCCAGCACATATATGAATGAGATTATACAGATTTTGAGGTTATGGAACATATTGGTGATGATTATGAGTTATTGTTATGATTATTGATGTTTGAGATGACCGGTATCGCAAGATTATGCCGTTATGCCGTCGAAATGTACCGAGATTGAATATTGATCCGTATCTGTATCGAATTGAGTTAGAGATTGATAGAATGCATCTTGAATATGTCATTTCAAATTGTCTTGACAAGTTTCAACATCGAGACTTCGACGTCGACAAAGATTGAACAACGAAAGGTATAATTCAATGTTTAATTGGGGAGATATAACTCGAATCAGATCCGGTTTGAGTTTCCCACAAATCACATACTAGATTTTTATTACTTTTTATGTTGTGCTTTATATCAATTTATATACAAGCATTGAGATAGGAGAGTCATTGGCAGATATGCCAAGTTTCTAGACGTTCGGTGGTATCGATGCATAGGAGAAGATCGACTCCGATTGTAGACATTCGATACAGACAGGGCCAAAGTCTAGGATAAAGACGTACCGCCACCCTGATTGGGAAAGTAGATGGGAGAATTGTTACGTCTTATTTGTTAGAGTAGGTGCACGTCGAGCCAAGTGTTGGCCGAGTGTCCACAATGAAACTCTATGTATAAACAATCTTTATTTTAATAATATTTGAAGTTATTATTTTGGCACATCTTTTTCTATATACCCATGCTAGTTGCATAGATAAAGCCCTTGAATATACAAATAGTAGAAAGAATATGGGATGCTCATATGATGAGTATCATGAAACTCATATTTGGAATACTGTATATTCTAAATAGTTCCTAGTCGATTCAGCCGCCGCTAAGAAGGATATAGGCCGCTCGAGTTCGAGACTAGTATCTGCGATGTGAGTACCATTTTTCATTGGTAGGGGCCATTGTGATGTCCGAGCATGCAGATAGGTGCTCCTGGTAGAGTGCACTGAACAACCCTTCATAAAGGACTTTCCAAGTGGTTCTCACTTATCGAGTGGAAAAGTCCTAGTTTATGGTTGTACACCATTAGTCCTTATGACTCGGGACAACATTGAGACTCTATGTGCTAGAATTGCACTTTGACTTGTTTACCGACTCTCATGGGGTCATCAGGTGGCAAGGTTGGGTGTTGTGTCGAAACATATAGGAGTCGATGCATTGTAGTCGGGGATTCACCGCTTACCTTCGGGTATGGATATCCTATGTGTATGTAGTATGAAATCTCTGATCAGAGTACGGTGGTAATTATGAAATGGGTTTCATAGATTACACCATCGATGCAACTACGACATGACACATATTATCGATTCATTGACAACTCTCGATATACCAATGGTTGTCGAATCGGTCGGGATATATGAGTTGAAGGGACCGTACTGTACGCTAACCATAATTGAATGGTTCTTGCTGGCACTATCATTTGATACCTAGGGAATCATGTAAGCGATGCTGCTAGGCGTTTAACATGATTGGTTGGGTACAATCAGACTTGAGTTCTGACATTCTTGTTATCAAGGAGTTGATAAGTAAGAATGGAGCAATTGGGGTATGCTCGTATAAGGATATATTTACTCCGAATCACATGGAGATGTGAACCCACGGCTAGTTGTATCAATGAACCATTGAAGGCCACACAAGTACTAACTTTCTATATCCCGTTGAGAAGTTAAAATAGTTCAATGTATTTAACGGCTTATAAAGGAGTTTATAGGCGTAAGGAAAAATAGAATATGACTTCTATGAGAGAAATGTAATTTTTAATTTATGGAAGTGTTCCTAAATTAAAAGTTGGCCAAATAAATAATGTATTTGAAAATTATGATTTTCATAAATATTATTATGGACTAAATTAAATTATTTCAAGTGTTGAATTAAATAAACACTAGTGGGCCTAGTAGAGTCCAAATAATTAAATTAATTTAAGTGTTGAATTAACTAAATCATATTGGGTCTTGTAGAGCCCAATAGTAAAATAATTATTCAACTAGTGACATGAGTAAATTCAAGTAATGTTTAATTAGTCTCAAATTCGTTTGAGATAATTAAAATAAGTCCATGATTTTTAATTGTTAAAAATCAAATAGATTGCATGCATGGGAGATAAAAGGTTGGGAGACAACTTTTTGTATAACCAAGGCATAGCATGCACATGCTTAACTCAACTTTTTACAACATTAAAAAAACTTATTCTCCTTCCTCCCTTGAGCATTTTGGCCGAAATTTCTCTTGTTTTTCTCCCTTATTCTTGTTCTTCAATTGTTGAGGAAACAATACACTTCTCAAAGAAATATGCTCTAATTTTTCTAGTGCAAAATTAGAGTGGTTCTAGCTAGTTGGTGGTGGGCTTAATATTTGAGCAGGGTGGGCTCAAAGGGAAGCTTGAAGATTGTCTTGCTATTGAAGAGCTTGGTTGCTTGACAACTAAGATGGAGCCATCCTCAATCCTTCGTGATTGATAGGTACATTTTTAAACACACTATGAATGTCATTTTTGTGTTTTGTATTTGCTACACACTAGTACAAGGTGGCCGAAATTTTTCCTCTTGAAAATCAATATTTTGAACTTCCGTTGCGCTTTCGGTCACCTAAAATCGATCCCTGGTATCAGAGCTAAGGGTACTAGTTTTTGTAGCATATACATAATATTATATTGAGGTCGATTTCTAACCGCATGAGATGAAATTTTTGCAACAAAATCAAGGCTTTTTTGGGGCTTATTTCAGGCAGCTCGGGCTGCCAGAGGGGCTGCCCATTTCGGGCAGCAAGGGCAGCCCGAGGGGCTGGCCCGAACCCACCTATTTAAAATTAAAAAAAAAATATTTGGCATGTTGGCCGGAATCTGGCGACGGCGATGACGACTTGGGTTTTCAAAAGGTGTTTTGAAATATCAAAGTGTCATGGGCCTTGAGTTGTTGGGCCATTAGATGGCTAACATATTTGTAAATTTAAATGGGCCAAAATGTTTTTTGTGAAAAATGATTTTTTGGGCCCTTAAATTTAAATTTACAAAAGTTGCAAATATTTTCTCATGAAATAAATAACTGAAGTTGGACTTTAATTATTTATAGTAAATGGTGACTTACAAGAAATTCGGTTATAAATAAATTAATTAGAAAGTAGACAAAGGAGTTTGTATACTTTGTTATTTTAGTTTATAATCGTGGCGGTTAGTGATTTGATCAAGATATATAATATTGGATCAATTAATTATTGTGATAATTAATTGATGGTGTATGATATGTGATATTATGCATGAAGGATGATCAAAAGCCCAAGCTCAATTTGCTAGGTGTATGCTAGGATATTTTGTGTTGAATGATTGTAATAATTATCAAATTTAAATTGGGCTTGGTTTATGGCCCGTTCCCACCCCCATGAGATGTATCCCTATTTGCCATGGATATTTATTTGTAAATATTAGTATAGTGAATTATCAAGATTGGAAGATGGTGGCCTTGATGATTATGAAGATCGAAGACATGTAAATATTGGAAGCTTATGTAATAGTTGCATTTGCATCCCATGCATTTCCCTAGGATTGGACCTAGGCTCGTGCTTAGCTCACACGGGCCATTAATATTGGGGCGATTGATCATCCTTGTTTGTTTACTTTTTATAATATATGCATGATATGTTGTAAATAATGAGTATGTGCGTTATTATTATGATAATAACAAAATTGCATGAATCCGGCAAACATACAATCAAACATGGCGAGCTTTTAAATAAAATTAATGATTAGACCTTTCAAAATTAAAAAACCCTCATTTTGAATAAGATTCAAAATTAATATCAAGCCCGAAAAGGGGAATTATAAATTTGTTTATAATTTCAATGTCTTCCATCGACAATGGGTGCATGATGAACGCTACCCATACTCGGGGCTCGGCTCATATTATTGGGGGGGCCCTAGGTGCCGGAAAGCTGTGACATCCATTGACATGGTGATGTGAACTACGTGGAACTCCCATGATTTCGGCTCATATTATTGGGGGAACTCATGGCGACCGTCCATTAAGGTTCAACATCGATGGGTAAGGCTTGACACGTGAAGATGAACGACGTCATATTATTGGGTCCTAATCAAACGTGAGACAAAAGTTTACGTAGAGGGTTGCATGGAGATGCAATTGGAAACTACCTTTTAGAAATTGTGATTGGCTGATATTATTCGGGATCATAATTCGCTAATTGGACCTTGCGTACCTACTGAGGAAAGGAGTTTCCCGTTTTCACTAGAGGGTAGTGAAAGATGTCAAAACAGTGAGAGTAAACATTTATAAAGTAAAAGTCCATACTTTATATTTTACTAAATATTTTAAAATAGTCATCAACGTTTATCTGTTCTTACTTTTAAGTACAAATTTGACAATGTCTTCGATTCACAATCCGCTATCTGTAATACTCGACAAACACGTATTAACCGGACCTAATTACCTCAATTGGCTAAGAAATTTGAAAAACGTCTTGAATTCGGAAAGGATAGCGTATACACTTACTAAGTCGTCCCCTGTTGAGGCTCCGACTGACTGCACTCTTGATGAATTGCAGACTTACAAGGAATGGTGTGACCATGACTTGAAAAGCCAAGTGATATATGCAGGCTTCTATGAAAGATGAGAAGTCGGTTCTTTATGTGGGTTCTTCATCTGGTACGAAGACCGATCTACGTGGGAAGGGAAAGAAGCGTTCTTTCCGACGTCCCAAGAAGAACGTGCCCTTGAAGAGGCAATCTCCGAGTCCCGCTATGGCAGCCATAGCAGTAAAGGCTGACAAGACTGTTGACATATGTCATCACTGCAAGAAGCCTGGACATTGAAGGCGTAATTGCAGGGAATATCTTGCCCAGAAGAGTTCTGGAAATGGTATGTTCTATATTGAAGTAAACATTTCAATTAACTCTACTTCTTGGGTATTGGATACCGGCTGTGGCTAACATCTCTGTAATGATTTACAGAGAATGGGAAGAAGTAGGAGACTTAGGGAAGTTGAGACCTTCTTGAGGTTGGGCAATGGAGCAAGAGTTGCTGCCAAGGCCGTAGGAGATGTTTACTTATTGTTGAACAATGATTTTAAGTTGATTTTAAGAGATGTTTTGTTTGTAGCTGATTTGGTGAAAAACATTGTTTCCATTTCTATGCTTGATAAAAATGGATATTCTTGTTTATTTAGCAAAAGTGTTTGCAACATCTACAAGAATGAATGTTTAATTGGTACTGGAGAACTTGAAAACGATCTATATAACTTAAAATTGAAAGATATTCCACTAAACAATGTCCAAGCAATAACAACAACAAACAAGCGAAAACAAGATACTCTAAATTTGGCACAATTATGACATGCTCGATTAGGATATATTTTTCCTAAGAAGGATGAACAAGCTAGTGGGAGTAGGCATGTTTGATATATCTGATATTAATGCTCTCACGACTTATGAATCCTGTCTAAAAGGAAAGATGACCAAAATTCCCTTTAAGGGCCACGTGGAGCGAGCCAAAGGGTTATTGGATTTGATCCATACCGATGTGTGCGATCCGCTTAGCATCACCACAAAGCATGGATATGCCTACTTCATCACCTTTTATCGATGACATTTTGAGGTACGGGTATGTGTATTTGATGAAATACAAGTCTGAAGCCTTTGAAAGGTTCAAAGAATTCAGAAGTGAAGTAGAGAAACAGTTGGGACGAAGCATCAAGACACTTCGATCGGATCGAGGTGGTGAGTACTTGAGTGCTGAGTTCCAAGAGTATCTAAGGGAGAATGAGATTCTCTCGCAGTGGACTCCGCCCGCTACACCACAGTTGAATGGTGTTTCGGAGCATCGTAACCGGACTTTGATGGACATGGTTCGGTCTATGATGGGGTTCACGGAGTTGCCGCCATCCTTTTGGGGATATGCGCTTGAGACAGCGGCACTGTTGTTGAACAATGTCCATTCAAAGGCAGTTGACAAGACACCATATGAGATATGGATGGGTAAGCCACCCAAATATTCTTATCTTAGAATATGGGGTACCCTGCTTATGTGAAGCAGGTAGTGGGAGATAAATTGGATAGTCGATCCATTTTATGTTACCTCGTGGGATATCCAAAGAATTCGGTTGGATACTACTTCTATCATCCCAAAGAAACAAAGGTGTTTGTTTCTAGGAATGCAACCTTTTTGGAAAGGAAATTTCTATTGGATAGAAAAGAGGAGATGATAGAACTCGAAGAGGTTCGATAGACACCCACAATTATAGAACCCACACCCGAAGAGCCAAGAGAGGAGATACAAGCTCCTAGAAGATCCGAGAGAGTCTCGAGACCACCTATGAGGTATGGTCTTCTTCTTGAAGAGGGCCATGATGAGCCTAACCATGGATGTGATCCAAGGACCTTCAAGGAAGCGTTATCTGATGCCGATTCATCCAAGTGGCTTGAAGCAATGGAATCTGAGATGAATTCCATGTATTCGAACCAAGTGTGGAATCTCGTGGATCCACCTGAGGGAATTGTTCCCATAGGGTGTAAATGTATTTACAAGAGGAAACTTGGGGCGGATGGGAAGGTATTGACCTCAAGGCGCGACTGGTAGCAAAAGGATATACTCAAAGACAAGGAGTTGACTTTGTGGAAACCTTTTCTCCAGTTGCAATGTTCAAGTCAATAAGGTTATTGCTAGCCATAGCTGCATGGTATGACTATGAGATATGGCAGATGGATGTCAAGACAGCTTTTCTTAATGGGGATATTAAGGAAGAGATTTACATGTCTCAACCTGAAGGGTTTACATCTGTCGGAAGTGAGCATATGGTATGCAAACTTCAAAGATCTATTTATGGTCTAAATCAGGCATCTAGGAGTTGGAACCTTAGATTCGACAGTACAATCAAAGAGTTTGGTTTTACTAAGAATCCTGAGGAACCCTGCGTGTATAAGAAGATCAGTGGAAGTGCTGTGACATTCCTGGTGCTTTATGTTGATGACATTCTACTCATTGGGAATGATGTAGGAATGTTGCAATCAACTAAAATATGGTTAGCGAGTAAGTTCTCGATACAGGACTTGGGTGAAGCATCTTTTGTATTGGGAATACAGATCTATAGAGATAGATCGAGAAGATTGCTTGGTCTCACCCAGTCCACATACATTGATACCATCGTGAAGCGTTCTCGATGGATGAGTCCAAGAGAGAACATCTACCAATGTGTCATGGTGTGTCCCTATCCAAGTCTATGTCTCCCAAGACTGATGCAGAGATAGAGGCGATGACACGCATTTCGTATGCATCTGCAATTGGTAGCATCATGTATGGGATGATATCTACACGTCCTGACGTGGCTTTCGCACTAAGTGTAGTGAGTAGATATCAGTCGAACCATGGTCTTCCACACTTGAAAGCTGTGAAAGACATCCTCAAGTATTTGAGAAGGACCAATAAGTAGTTCTTGGTCTATGGGGGTGGAGAACTTAAATTGGAAGGCTATACGACTCTAGCTTCCAAAGCGATATCGATGACTCGAAGTCAACCTCTGGGTTCGTATTCATGCTCAATGGTGCTGCTATCTCTTGGAAGAGTTCCAAGCAAGACAGTACAGCGGATTCCACCACTGAGGCCGAATACATTGCTGCATCAGATGCAGCAAAAGAGGCTGTTTGGATAAGGAATTTCGTCCAAAAGTTGGACGTCATTCCTAATAGAATTGCTCATGTCCCGGTGTTGTGTGACAACACGGGAGCTATAGCTCAAGCAAAGGAGCCAAGATCTCATCAGAAGTCCAAACATGTATTGAGAAAGTACCACATCCTCCGAGAGATTGTGGAAAGAGGGGAAGTGTCGATTGACAAAGTCGGCTCCGCAGATAATGTTGCTGATCCGCTAACTAAGCCTTTACCTGGACCATTATTCGAGTAGCATCGCGAATTGATGGGTTAGAAGCATATGGGTAGTTGTCTCTAGTGCAAGTGAGAGATTGTTAGAGTAGGTGCACGTCGAGCCAAGTGTTGGCCGAGTGTCCACAATGAAACTCTATGTATAAACAATCTTTATTTTAATAATATTTGAAATTTTTATTTTGGCACATCTTTATCAGTATACACATGCTAGTTGCAAAGATAAAGCCCTTGAATATACAAATAGTAGAAAGAATATGAGATGCTCATATGATGAGTATCATGAAACTAATATTTGGAATACTGTATATTCTAAACAGTTCCTAGTCGATTCAGCCGCCGCTAAGAAGGATATACGCCGCTCGAGTTCGAGACTAGTATCTGCGATGTGAGTACCATGTTTCATTGGTAGGGGACATTGTGATGTCCGAGCACGCGGATAGGTGCTCCTGGTAGAGTGTACTGAACAACCCTCCATAAAGGACTTTCCAAGTGGTTCTCACTTATCGAATGGAAAAGTCCTAGTTTATGGTTGTACACCATTAGTCCTTATGACCAGGGACAACATTGAGACTCTATGTGCTAGAATTACACTTTGACTTGTTTACCGACTCTCATGGGATCATCAGGTGGCAAGGTTGGGTGTTTTATCGAAACATATAGGAGTCGATGCATTGTAGTCGGGGATTCACCGCTTACCTTCGGGGATGGATATCCTATGTGTATGTAGTATGAAATCTCTGATCAGAGTATGGTGGTAATTATGAAATGGGTTTCATAGATTACACCATCGATGCAACTACAACATGACACATATTATCGATTCATTGAAAACCCTCGAAATACCAATGATTGTCGAATCAGTCGGGATATATGAGTTGAAGGGACCGTACTGTACGCTAACCATAATTGAATGGTTCTTGTAGGCACTATCATTTGATACCTAGGGAATCATGTAAGCGATGCTGCTAGGCGTTTAACATGATTGGTTGGGTACTATAAGACTTGAGTTCTGACATTCTTGTTATCAAGGAGTTGATAAGTAAGAATGGAGCAATTGGGGTATGCTCGTATAAGGACATATTTAGTCTGAATCACATGGAGATGTGAACCCACGGCTAGTTGTATCAATGAACCATTGAGGGCCACACAAGTACTAGGTTTCTAGATCCCATTGAGAAGTTAAAATAGTTCAATGTGTTGAACGTCTTGTAAATGAGTTTATAGGCGTAAGGAAAAATAGAAGTATGACTTCTATGAGAGAAATGTAATTTTTAATTTATGGAAGTGTTCCTAAATTAAAAGTTGACCAAATAAATAATGTATTTGAAAATTGTGATTTTCATAAACATTATTATGGACAAAATTAAATTAATTCAAGTGTTGAATTAATTAAACACTAGTGGGCCTAGTAGATTCCAAATAATTAAATTAATTCAAGTGTTGAATTAACTAAATCATGTTGGGTCTTGTAGAGCCCAATAGTAAAATAATTATTCAACTAGTGACTTGAGTAAATTCAAGTAATGTTTAATTAGTCTCAAATTTGTTTGAGGTAATTAAAATAAGTCCATGGATTTTTAATTGTTAAAAATCAAATAGATTGCATGCATGGGAGATGAAAGGTTGGGAGACAACTTTTTGTATAACCAAGGCATGGCATGCACATGCTTAACTCAACTTTTTACAACACCAAGAAAACTCATTCTCCTTCCTCCCTTGAGCATTTTGGCCGAAATTTCTCTTGTTTTTCTCCCATATTCTTGTTCTTCAATTGTTGAGGAAACAATACACTTCTCAAAGAAAAATGCTCTAATTTTTCTAGTGCAAAATTAGAGTGGTTCTAGCTAGTTGGTGGGGGGCTCAATATTTGAGCAAGGTGGGCTCAAATGGAAGCTTGAAGATTGTCTTGCCATTGAAGAGCTTGGTTGCTTGACAACTAAGTTGGAGCCATCATCAATCCTTTGTGATTGATAGATACATTTCTAAACACACTATGAATGTCATTTTTGTGTTTTGTATTTGCTACACACTAGTACAAGGTGGTCGAAATTTTTCCTCTTGAAAATCAATATTTTGAACTTCCGTTGCGCTTTATGTCACCTAAAATCGATCCCTTTAATTATTCACACTGGAATCCCTAGACTTAGATACGAGTCGAGTCAAGGATATGAGTTTGATTTTAATTGTTTGCCTTATATTAATTATGTTTCATAGACTATGGGACGTATTGCTATTGATTATATTCATGATAGGATGTTAATGATTGATATTGGGTATATGCATGTGTACATGTTTTATACTGGGATTTGTTCTCACCGGAGTTTTCGGCTGTTGTTGTGTCTGTATGTGTGCATGACAACAGGTGGGACAGGATCAGGGTCGAGATAAAGATGAGAGATCTAGATATTGTGGTTATTACGGGCGTAGAAGATGAACTAGTAGTTTTTACATTTGATATGTAATGTGTTTCAAATACTAGTTTGTTTAAGTATGTAATGAAACAAGACTTGTACCTGATTTGTGGAAAATAAAATAGAGATATCACTTGTGTATGATGTATATACAATTGTTGTTAATGTTAAAAGCAAAATTTTGACCCACATTTTCTAGCAAAGATCCAATTAATCCCAAAGACAACTGAGTTAGAGCCCGGGTCCCACAACATTTGTAACATTTATTGCTCCCTACCAGACATTCACCCTTGTGTGGCTTGTTGCATTTGGGACATAAAGGCCTATTCGTCTCAGACTGAACCACAGGAGCTTTACCTCTATGTTCTTCTTTTCCTTTTCCTTTGTATCCCCCTTCTCAACTCTGACTCGAAGTTTGGATCTTTTGATTAAAGCTCTGTCTTCTCAATTGCCTTTCCTTCTCAATCTCTTTCTCGTCATGTTCCGCTAAAAGAGCTTTCTGCATGATCTCTTTGTATGTTGTGGCCATTATTCGAGTAGCATCGCGAATTGATGGGTTTGAAACATATGGGTAGTTGGCTCTAGTGCAAGTGAGAGATTGTTAGAGTAGGTGCACGTCGAGCCAAGTGTTGGCCGAGTGTCCACAATGAAACTCTATGTATAAACAATCTTTATTTTAATAATATTTGAAATTATTATTTTGGCACATCTTTATCTGTATACACATGCTAGTTGCATAGATAAAGCCCTTGAATATACAAATAGTAGAAAGAATATGAGATGCTCATATGATGAGTATCATCAAACTCATATTTGGAATACTGTATATTCTAAACAGTTCCTAGTCGATTCAACCGCCGCTAAGAAAGATATAGGCCGCTCGAGTTCGAGACTAGTATCTGCGATGTGAATACCATGTTTCATTGGTAGGGGACATTGTGATGTCCGAGCATGCAGATAGGTGCTCCTGGTAGAGTGCACTGAACAACCCTCCATAAAGGACTTTCCAAGTGGTTCTCACTTATCGAGTGGAAAAGTCCTATTTTATGGTTGTACACCATTAGTCCTTATGACCCGGGACAACATTGAGACTCTATGTGCTAGAATTACACTTTGACTTGTTTACCGATTCTCATGGGGTCATCAGGTGGCAAGGTTGGGTGTTTTGTCGAAACATATAGGAGTCGATGCATTGTAGTCGGGGATTCACCGCTTACCTTCGGGGATGGATATCCTATGTGTATGTAGTATGAAATCTCTAATCATAGTATGGTGGTAATTATGAAATGGGTTTCATAGATTACACCATCGATGCAACTACGACATGACACATATTATCGATTCATTGACAACCCTCGATATACCAATGGTTGTCGAATCGGTCGTGATATATGAGTTGAAGAAACCGTACTGTACGCTAACCATAATTGAATGGTTCTTGTAGGCACTATCATTTGATACCTAGGGAATCATGTAAGCGATGCTGCTAGGCGTTTAACATGATTGGTTGGGTACTATCAGACTTGAGTTCTGACATTCTTGTTATCAAGGAGTTGATAAGTAAGAATGGAGCAATTGGGGTATGCTCGTATAAGGACATATTTAGTCCGAATCACATGGAGATGTGAACCCACGGCTAGTTGTATCAATGAACCATTGAGGGCCACACAAGTACTAGCTTTCTAGATCCCATTGAGAAGTTAAAATAGTTCAATGTGTTGAACGTCTTGTAAAGGAGTTTATATGCGTAAGGAAAAATAGAAGTATGACTTCTATGAGAGAAATGTAATTTTTAATTTATGGAAGTGTTCCTAAATTAAAAGTTGACCAAATAAATAATGTATTTGAAAATTGTGATTTTCATAAACATTATTATGGACAAAATTAAATTAATTCAAGTGTTGAATTAATTAAACACTAGTGGGCCTAGTAGATTCCAAATAATTAAATTAATTCAAGTGTTGAATTAACTAAATCATGTTGGGTCTTGTAGAGCCCAATAGTAAAATAATTATTCAACTAGTGACTTGAGTAAATTCAAGTAATGTTTAATTAGTCTCAAATTTGTTTGAGGTAATTAAAATAAGTCCATGGATTTTTAATTGTTAAAAATCAAATAGATTGCATGCATGGGAGATGAAAGGTTGGGAGACAACTTTTTGTATAACCAAGGCATGGCATGCACATGCTTAACTCAACTTTTTACAACACCAAGAAAACTCATTCTCCTTCCTCCCTTGAGCATTTTGGCCGAAATTTCTCTTGTTTTTCTCCCATATTCTTGTTCTTCAATTGTTGAGGAAACAATACACTTCTCAAAGAAAAATGCTCTAATTTTTCTAGTGCAAAATTAGAGTGGTTCTAGCTAGTTGGTGGTGGGCTCAATATTTGAGCAAGGTGGGCTCAAATGGAAGCTTGAAGATTGTCTTGCCATTGAAGAGCTTGGTTGCTTGACAACTAAGTTGGAGCCATCATCAATCCTTTGTGATTGATAGATACATTTCTAAACACACTATGAATGTCATTTTTGTGTTTTGTATTTGCTACACACTAGTACAAGGTGGTCGAAATTTTTCCTCTTGAAAATCAATATTTTGAACTTCCGTTGCGCTTTATGTCACCTAAAATCGATCCCTTTAATTATTCACACTGGAATCCCTAGACTTAGATACGAGTCGAGTCAAGGATATGAGTTTGATTTTAATTGTTTGCCTTATATTAATTATGTTTCATAGACTATGGGACGTATTGCTATTGATTATATTCATGATAGGATGTTAATGATTGATATTGTGTATATGCATGTGTACATGTTTTATACTGGGATTTGTTCTCACCGGAGTTTTCGGCTGTTGTTGTGTCTGTATGTGTGCATGACAACAGGTGGGACAGGATCAGGGTCGAGATAAAGATGAGAGATCTAGATATTGTGGTTATTACGGGCGTAGAAGATGAACTAGTAGTTTTTACATTTGATATGTAATGTGTTTCAAATACTAGTTTGTTTAAGTATATAATGAAACAAGACTTGTACCTGATTTGTGGAAAATAAAATAGAGATATCACTTGTGTATGATGTATATACAATTGTTGTTAATGTTAAAAGCAAAATTTTGACCCACATTTTCTAGCAAAGATCCAATTAATCCCAAAGACAACTGAGTTAGAGCCCGGGTCCCACAACATTTGTAACATTTATTGCTCCCTACCAGACATTCACCCTTGTGTGGCTTGTTGCATTTGGGACATAAAGGCCTATTCGTCTCAGACTGAACCACAGGAGCTTTACCTCTATGTTCTTCTTTTCCTTTTCCTTTGTATCCCCCTTCTCAACTCTGACTCGAAGTTTGGATCTTTTGATTAAAGCTCTGTCTTCTCAATTGCCTTTCCTTCTCAATCTCTTTCTCGTCATGTTCCGCTAAAAGAGCTTTCTGCATGATCTCTTTGTATGTTGTGGCCATTATTCGAGTAGCATCGCGAATTGATGGGTTTGAAACATATGGGTAGTTGGCTCTAGTGCAAGTGAGAGATTGTTAGAGTAGGTGCACGTCGAGCCAAGTGTTGGCCGAGTGTCCACAATGAAACTCTATGTATAAACAATCTTTATTTTAATAATATTTGAAATTATTATTTTGGCACATCTTTATCTGTATACACATGCTAGTTGCATAGATAAAGCCCTTGAATATACAAATAGTAGAAAGAATATGAGATGCTCATATGATGAGTATCATCAAACTCATATTTGGAATACTGTATATTCTAAACAGTTCCTAGTCGATTCAACCGCCGCTAAGAAAGATATAGGCCGCTCGAGTTCGAGACTAGTATCTGCGATGTGAATACCATGTTTCATTGGTAGGGGACATTGTGATGTCCGAGCATGCAGATAGGTGCTCCTGGTAGAGTGCACTGAACAACCCTCCATAAAGGACTTTCCAAGTGGTTCTCACTTATCGAGTGGAAAAGTCCTATTTTATGGTTGTACACCATTAGTCCTTATGACCCGGGACAACATTGAGACTCTATGTGCTAGAATTACACTTTGACTTGTTTACCGATTCTCATGGGGTCATCAGGTGGCAAGGTTGGGTGTTTTGTCGAAACATATAGGAGTCGATGCATTGTAGTCGGGGATTCACCGCTTACCTTCGGGGATGGATATCCTATGTGTATGTAGTATGAAATCTCTAATCATAGTATGGTGGTAATTATGAAATGGGTTTCATAGATTACACCATCGATGCAACTACGACATGACACATATTATCGATTCATTGACAACCCTCGATATACCAATGGTTGTCGAATCGGTCGTGATATATGAGTTGAAGAAACCGTACTGTACGCTAACCATAATTGAATGGTTCTTGTAGGCACTATCATTTGATACCTAGGGAATCTTGTAAGCGATGCTGCTAGGCGTTTAACATGATTGGTTGGGTACTATCAGACTTGAGTTCTGACATTCTTGTTATCAAGGAGTTGATAAGTAAGAATGGAGCAATTGGGGTATGCTCGTATAAGGACATATTTAGTCCGAATCACATGGAGATGTGAACCCACGGCTAGTTGTATCAATGAACCATTGAGGGCCACACAAGTACTAGCTTTCTAGATCCCATTGAGAAGTTAAAATAGTTCAATGTGTTGAACGTCTTGTAAAGGAGTTTATATGCGTAAGGAAAAATAGAAGTATGACTTCTATGAGAGAAATGTAATTTTTAATTTATGGAAGTGTTCCTAAATTAAAAGTTGACCAAATAAATAATGTATTTGAAAATTGTGATTTTCATAAACATTATTATGGACAAAATTAAATTAATTCAAGTGTTGAATTAATTAAACACTAGTGGGCCTAGTAGATTCCAAATAATTAAATTAATTCAAGTGTTGAATTAACTAAATCATGTTGGGTCTTGTAGAGCCCAATAGTAAAATAATTATTCAACTAGTGACTTGAGTAAATTCAAGTAATGTTTAATTAGTCTCAAATTTGTTTGAGGTAATTAAAATAAGTCCATGGATTTTTAATTGTTAAAAATCAAATAGATTGCATGCATGGGAGATGAAAGGTTGGGAGACAACTTTTTGTATAACCAAGGCATGGCATGCACATGCTTAACTCAACTTTTTACAACACCAAGAAAACTCATTCTCCTTCCTCCCTTGAGCATTTTGGCCGAAATTTCTCTTGTTTTTCTCCCATATTCTTGTTCTTCAATTGTTGAGGAAACAATACACTTCTCAAAGAAAAATGCTCTAATTTTTCTAGTGCAAAATTAGAGTGGTTCTAGCTAGTTGGTGGTGGGCTCAATATTTGAGCAAGGTGGGCTCAAATGGAAGCTTGAAGATTGTCTTGCCATTGAAGAGCTTGGTTGCTTGACAACTAAGTTGGAGCCATCATCAATCCTTTGTGATTGATAGGTACACACTATGAATGTCATTTTTTGTGTTTTGTATTTGCTACACACTAGTACAAGGTGGCCGAAATTTTTCCTCTTGAAAATCAATATTTTGAACTTCCGTTGCGCTTTCGGTCACCTAAAATCGATCTCTTTCATTATTCACACTGGGATCCCTAGACTTAGATACGAGTCGAGTCAAGGATATGAGTTTGATTTTAATTGTTTGCCTTAAATTAATTATGTTTCATAGACTATGGGACGTATTGCTATTGATTATATTCATGATAGGATGTTCATGATTGATATTGTGTATATGCATGTGTACATGTTTTATACTGGGATTTGTTCTCACCGGAGTTTTTGGCTGCTGTTGTGTCTGTATGTGTGCATGACAACAGGTGGGACAGGATCAGGGTCGAGATAAAGATGAGAGATCGAGATAGCGTGGTGATTACGGGCGTAGAAGATGAGCTAGTAGTTTTTACATTTGATATGTAATGTGTTTCAAATACTAGTTTGTTTAAGTATGTAATGAAACAAGACTTGTACCTGCTTTGTTGAAAATAAAATAGAGATATCACTTGTGTATGATGTATATACAATTGTTGTTAATGTTAAAAGCAAAATTTTGACCCACATTTTCTAGCAAAGATCCAATTAATCCTAAAGACAACTAAGTTAGAGCCCGGGTCCCCACAACATTTGTAACATTTTTTGCTCCCTACCAGACATTCACCCTTGTGTGGCTTGTTGCATTTGGGACATAAAGGCCTATTCGTCTCAGACTGAACCACAGGAGCTTTACCTCGATGTTCTTCTTTTCCTTTTCCTTTGTATCCCCCTTCTCAACTTGACTCGAAGTTTGGATCTTTTGATTAAAGCTCTGTCTTCTCAATTGCCTTTCCTTCTCAATCTCTTTCTCGTCATGTTCCGCTAAAAGAGCTTTCTCCATGATCTCTTTGTATGTTGTGGCCTTAGACATTCTGACATCCCTCCTGATCTCACCTCGCAAGCCTCTCATGAAGTGTTCCCCTCGATCTTTGTCATTCGAGGCAATGAAAGGAACAAACAAACAACCTTCTTCAAACTTTAAAATGTAATCATTCACAATCAATTTTCCCTGCTTTAGTTCCAAGAACTCCTTCACTTTCTGTGTCTTGACATTCGTGGAGAAATATTTGTCATAAAATAGCTCCTAGAACTCATTCCATTGGAGGGTTTGAACGTTGACAGTTACCTTCGTGGCCTCCCACCAAATGCGTGCAGTCTTAGTCAGAAGAAACACTGCACAACTAACTCGATCATTATCCTCAAAGTGCAGGTAGTCAAAGATTGTTTCAACAGCTTTAACCCATTCCATAGCTATAAGAGGGTCCGCACTTCCCACGAACTCAGGTGGATTCATTCTTTTAAATCTGTCATACGCTCACTCTGAACTGGGCTCCTGTCTCACAAGACCTCTACCTCTCCCTTGTACTGGGTTCTGCAATCCCAATAACTGTTGGATCTGATCTCCATGAACTTTGGTTTGCTCCTTGAGCAACTTACTGAACTCATCAACAACTCGTGATGAGGAACTATCTTCTCCCTCTACAGTTTTCCTCTTAGGTGGCATCTCCTACATTGCATCTCAGTTTAAAAATATTTTCAATCATCAACATACCATTAAAGATACTTATCATCATATCAATACATCAATGACATGCAGAAATATACATACCGAAGTGTCGCCAACAGAAGAAGTCATGTGCCAAACATTGGTCCGAAAAACGTATGCTCTGATACCACTAAATGTGACACCCTGACCCGTTTTAAAATAATAAACTCTATAATGCGGAAGCTTTTAAAAATAGACTTGGAGGAAAGTAAGTGCTTTAAAAATTTTGACAGAGTTTCCCCGTAAAAAGGAACTCATATCCTGTCTCAAGCAATAAAACCAATACGCCATAAAAATTCCCACCATTAATACATAAAGATATACAAAATCAAAAGCATTCCAATTGATTACCAAAATAATTGAGACAAATTTAAACTCCCAAAATAACAGGTGGGTTACAACAAAATATGTTACCCAACTCCAACCATTACAAAACAAAATACTTTCTTAACCATCCATTGACAAAATATTCATTGCATCCTTCCTCCAAGCTTGGCACATTTCCTTCTTCTGTCTCGACACCACGCCGTATCAGTTTCGGTTACCTGCATCTGCATCTCATGAACATAACTTAAATGAGTTATAAAAACTCAGCAAGTATACCTTTAAATAACAAGTACATATACCATAGAGTAAAGAAGGAATCCATACTATTTCTTAACCATAATATGTCATCAGTCAATAAAATGCGTATATAACAATTATAAGATGACATCTATAGAACAATTCATTTCTTTTCATTCATAAGGCATTATTAGGTCATCAGTCAATGGTACACATGTACGTCTCAGTCAAAATCAGTCACAGTACATGTCATTATGTTGATCAACATCAGTCAAGTGGGTTTAGAGTTACCATAGGTAACACCACAATACCATATAACCATCAAGCCATAAAAACATTCATTGAAACATTTTACCAAACATGTGATGTGTGTTCTAAAACCTTAGCTTCTTTACTTTGCCATTGGCATCAACTCCATCTCTTTTCAATATATCAATACATACAATATACATAATCAATTATTTAAAGGAGCAAAAATCAATAGAAACTTCATTTATCATATACATAGCTCATGAGATGCATTAAAAGGAAAAGTCTACTTACAACCCAATATACAAGTAGTTGCTTAGTTCTTGAGGGATTCCTACAACATAATATCAATAATAATACCATTAATCATTATATTAACAACCTTACCTCAACATTTAAACCAAACAACCCAATATCTTTCCTTCAATCACTAACCCAAGGAAAATAAGATTTCTTACCTTGTTCCTAGACTCTTGAGGAGAAGAACTTCTAATCTCCAAGCATAGATTAAGGATTCAATCAAAGATTAATGCCTTGGAAGAAATTGGATTGAAGGAGAAATGAGAAATCCTAGCTTCCAAGCCGATGGAGAGAAAAGAAGGAGAAGGGAAATGAGTAAAAAGATGATCTCATTCGATTTTATGTCTTCCCAAACCTCAAAACACGCTTTTTAACTTGCTGGGCGCTCGGGCGGTCACATATTACCGCCCTAGGGCCGAAATTACTGCCCAAAACTAAAAAATCCTGAAGCAGTGGCGCTCGGGCGGTAGTTTCTTACCGCTCGGGCGCCGCTCTGCGCACAGCTACTGTAAATATCGCTTCCGAAACGCCTCTTCTTGTCCGAATTAGAAAAAGTGGTAAACATGAAAGTTGTAGCCCTATGTTTTGGTTTTCATCTCCAATTGGCCTCATGTCATTTGAAGGTCTGAGTAAATAGTTATGCGCATTCTCCCAGCATGTGTCGTTGTAGGAACAACTATACGCACGACACACTTCGGGGCGCTTTTGGCTTGTCTTTCCTAATGATTTGAACAAAACTCAAAAAACGAAAGTTATAGCCTTATATCTTATCTTTCTAATGAAAGAGGCCTCACATCGATTGGATCAATAAACAAAACATTATGCTAAAAACCACAACTACTACCACAGTTTCATACCGTTACAACACTTCCATTACCTATTTAACTCAAATTCAACCTTCTATTCTACCCATCCATTATCTATTCCATTCTATAACATTCATTACCATTCATATCATAATGTAAAGCCATAAACCATCAAAATAAAAATACCGTAATTCATAATAAAAGACATGAACAATCGGCTATTACAATTCTCCTCCCCTTATAAAAATTTCGTCCCCGAAATTTACCTCAAGACGTAAACAAGTCAGGATAACGTTGCTTCATCTCTTCCTCAGGTTCCCATGTTGCTTCTTCGATGATATGATTACTCCATAACACCTTCACGATCCGAATTTCTTTGTTTCTAAGCACTTTAACCTTTCGATCCAGTATTTGTACCGTTCGCTCATAATCTAAAGCCATAAACCATCAAAATAAAAATACTGTAATTCATAATAAAAGACATGAATGATCGGCTATTACATTAATCAATCATCCTAGATATCATATCTCATCATTTAATTCATGAATCATTTTATTTGGATATTTATTTGAGCATAGTAGTACTAAAACAATCAATCAAATTTCGTTACTAAAGATTTAATAACTGAGAATAATAATTGTCAAATACAGTCTTCAGTGGAACGATACTCGTACTCACGTACATTATACTATTACTTGACATCGTGCACTTGCGATTAATTTTGAGCATACAAAACCATATTTTTATTAAGGATTCCATAGTACAAGTTTTGCTCGATCAATGACATTGATAGGGTGTTTTAGAAAATTACCTATCAATCTTAAAAGAGTTATTATGGCTCCAACTTAGTTGTCAAACAACTAACTCTTCAATGGCAAGACAAATCTTCAAGCTTCCAATGAGCACTCCTTGCTCAAAATTAAGCCCACCACCAACAAGGAAGATCTCCTCTAATTTTGCTCTAGAAAAATTAGAGGATTTTTCTTTTGAGAAAAGAGTGCAATCTTCAACAATTGAAGAAGCAAAATTGCAGGAAATATGGTTCAAGAATTTCGGCCATTGCGGGAGAGAAAAGGGGTTGGAAGACTTTTCTTGGTGGTTGAAAAAGTGATAAAGTGCATGAGCATGCCATGCATTGTTATATGAAAAAGTTGCCTCCAACCCTTCACCTCCCTTGCATGCTTTTTACTTGGGCTTTTAACAATTACAAGGCCCATGGACTTTTATTTAAATGACTCAAACACAATTGAGACCATTTAAACTTTACTTGATTTTACTTAAGCCCAGTAATTAAATAATTATTTCTAATTGGGCTCTACAAGGCCCAATGTTATTTAATTAATTCAACACTTGAATTAATTTAATTATTTGGACTCTACTAGGTCCACTAGTGTTTAATTAATTCAACACTTGAATTAATTTAATTCAGTCCATAACAATGTTTATGAAAATCACAATTTTCAAATACATTATTCACTTGGCCAACTTTTAATTTAGGAACACTTCCACAAGTTAAAAGTTACATTCCCCTTATAGAATTCATACTTCTAATTTTTCCTCGTGCTTATAAACTTCTGTATAAACCGTTCAACACATTGAACTAATTTTCTTCTCAACGGGATCTAAAAAGTTAGCACTTGTGTGGCCCTCAATGTTTCATTGATACTACTAGCCATGGTTTCACATCTTAATGTGATTTAGGACAAAACATGTCCTTGTACGAGCATACCACAATTGCACCATTCTTAATTATCAACTCCTTGATAATAAGAACGTCAGAACTCAAGTCTAATAGTACCCAACCAATCATGTTAAACGCCTAGCAGCATCGCTTACATGATTTCCTAGGTATCAAATGATAGTGTCTACAAGAACCATTTTATTATGGTTAGCGTACAGTACGGTCCCTTCATCTCATTTATCCCGAACGATTCGACAACGATTGGTATATCGAGAGCTGTCAAAGAATCGATACTATGTGTCATGTCATAGTTGCATCTATGGTGTAATCTATGAAATCCCTTTCATAATTACCACCGACCTATGATCAGAGATTTCATACCACATATACATGAGATCACATAGGATATCCATACCCGAAGGTAAGAGGTGAATCCCCGACTACAATTCATCGACTCCTATGTGTTTCGACAAAACACCCAACCTTGCCACCTGATGACCCCAAGGGAGTCGGTAAACAAGTCAAAGTGCAATGCTAGCATATAGAGTCTCACTGTTTTCCCGGGTCATAAGGACTAATGGTGTACAACCATAAACTATGACGTTTCCTCTCGATAAGTGAGAACCAGTTGGAAAGTCCTTTATGGAGGGTTGTTCAGTGCACTCTACAAGGAGCACCTATCTGCATGTTCGGACATCACAAAGTCCCTACCAATGAAACATGGTACTCACATCGCAGATACTAGTCTCGAACTCGAGCGGCCTATATCCTTCTTAGCGGCGGCCGAATCGACTAGAAACTTTTTAGAATATATAGTATTACAAATATGAGTTTCATGATACTCATCATATGAGCATCTCATATTCTTTCTATTATTTGTATATTCAAGGATTTTATCTATGCAACTAGCATGAGTATACAGATAAAGATGTGCCAAAACAATAATTTCAAATATTATTAAAATAAATATAGTTTATACATAGAGTTTCAACGTGAACCCCCGGCTAACACTTGGCTCAACGGGCACCTACTCTAACAATCTCCCACTTGCACTAGAGCCAACTACCCATATGCTTCAAACCCATCGATTCGAGATGCTTCTCGAATAATGGTCCAGGTAAAGGCATAGTTAGCGGATCAGCAACATTATCTGCGGAGCCGACTTTGTCAATCAACATTTCTCCTCTTTCCACAATCTCTCGGAGGATGTGGTACTTTTTAAATACATGTTTGGATTTCCGATGAGACATCGGCTCCTTTGATTGAGCTATGGCTCCCGTGTTGTCACAAAACACCGGGACAGGAGCAACTCCATTAGAAATGACGCCCAACTCTTGGACAAAATCCCTTATCCAAACAGCCTCCTTTGCTGCAGCTGATGCAGCAATGTATTCTGCCTCAGTGGTGGAATCCGCTGTACTATCTTGCTTGGAACTCTTCCAAGAGACAGCAGCACCATTGAGCATGAATATGTACCCAGAGGTTGACTTTGAGTCATCGATATCGCTTTGGAAGCTAGAGTCGTTATAGTCTTCCAATTTCAGTTCTCCACCACCATAGACCGAGAACAACTTATTGGTCTTTCTCAAATATTTGAGGATGTCTTTCACAGCTTTCAAGTGTGGAAGACCAGGGTTCGATTGATATTTACTCACTCCACTTAGTGCAAAAGCCACGTCAGGACGTGTAGATATCATCCCATACATGATGCTACCAATTGCGGATGCATACGGAATGCGTGTCATCGCCGCTATCTCTGCATCAGTCTTGGGAGACATAGACTTGGATAGGGACATGCCATGACACATTGGTAGATGTGGGGACCCGGACGCTAATTCATTTTTTAATCGTTCTTGGGAATAATTTAATCAATTATGATAAACAAGGTTTAAATTTTTTTAAAAAAAATACAAATGCGGAAACGTACTGTAATCAATCTGATATACATATCAAAAGTAAAATTACAGGTCTTGTACTAAATACATTCCTGTCAAGCTAGGATTCAATCAATAAATATCAAGTGCTGATCCTATTCTACTTCTTGTCCGGATCTCCACGCTAACTTGTCCTCTCTTATCCTCTTCTTTACCCTGATCATGTCCCATCTATTGTCATGCACACATACAAACAAGACAACAGCCAGATAACTCCGGTGAGAAATACATCCCAGTATAAACAATGTATACATGCACTCATATAAACAGATATACAAGAATGCAACAGATATCAATAACATTTATCAAATAAGAAAGACATGTATCGATGTAAAGCTGTAAATAAAACTCTGGACTCGTCATTTCAGACTCGACTCATCTCTAATCTAGGGATCCCGGTTGAATAAGAACGCAACATTATCCCACCTACTTTCCCCAGCCAGATGGTACGTTCTTATTCCCAGACATTGGCTATCTATATCGAATATCTGCAATAGGAGTCGATCTACACCTAAGCACATCGATATATACCCAAAAGTCCAGTGACTTGGCGGTTCAGCCAAAGACTAAGCATAACTGCCCAAGACTCTAACTCATGCTTTGCTATAAATCAATAGAATAAGCATATCAATCTCAAACATTGCAACATATCGAGGCAATGACAATTCGGTATGTGATTTTGGGAAACTCGAGTTAAATCAAACTCGAGTTGTGCAATCCCAGATCAACATTGATTTATACCTTTCTTTTCTGTCGATCTGCTGAAATTGAAGTCTCGAATTCAAATCTGTCAATACTCAATCTGGGAATGACAATAGCGAGGAATACTGCAGAGGCCCTAGAACTTCTTGCTTGAAAATTTGCGGAAAATTAAAAAAATTTTTTTTAAAAGAACTTAAGTGGCCTCATTCATAAAATCACTGGTGAAACAAGTTCAATATTTCAAAATATTGCAGCGGAAGAAAATAAAGTTTGCCAAAAATCACAATTTAAAAATATCCAACGACTGATAAAATGTTTGCGGAATAAAATAACAACTGCTGCTCTGAGGTCCTCGGGTGCCACTACTGCCGACCCAAGCTGGCTCACTGGTCCCCGCCCTCGGCCCTGGCCTCATCAGTACCTACAACAATCAAGTCTAGTGAGCCTAAAGACTCAGCATGCATATATCGCAGGTAACGAGTAAAAATCTGAATTAAAATATGCATGAGTTAACATATCCTGTCCTGAGGCATACTGAAAATAATCTGTACTGAGCAATTATAATACGTGCATAACTGAACTGATAATCACAGTAAAAAAAAATGTTTGCTCCTTGGAGCCTGTACTGAAATAACTGATAAAATTTTCTGTTGAGATTATGTTTTACGCCTGTGGCCCCTACACTAAGCTGAACTGATCGGTAACTGGCTACCGGGGAGGCTGAAACTGAACTGAGCTGGCCGGTCAGTGGCGATCGGGTGGTACCATACTGAACTGATCGGTCACTGGCGACCGTATAAAATAACACTCCCACATAGTGAATGAACCACAAGCCATATCGCATAAATCTTAAAAATATTCATTTTCTATTTAATGCACGTAAAATAATTAACTGGCATAATGAAAATGTCCCGTAATTTTACCAACTGGATTGGATTGGATCGTCCCCAGGCTCGCTGCATCCTAACTGTGCTATGAAAAATATGCAATAGCTTAAACTTGACCAACTATGCAATTTACGTTCAAAAGATGTGACTATGATGCCTAATGACTTCGCATTTAATCATGACTCCGAGCCAACCTGAAACGACACCGAACCGACGTATAGTCATGATTAAAATACGCTGAAAAATCACAAAATAATGCTCCTAAAATGATAGGGTCGAGATCTAGGTGGAATGGAGGCCAAAACACGAAACGCTCTTTCAAGAGTCAATTTGGCACATCGCACCGTAAATTCTCGTACGACCTCAAAAATGATCCAAATGACAAACGGTCAAAAACATGACCTTCCTAACTCAATGAGGCACTGTCCAGTCCAAGTCTATGGGCTAAAATCCAACCAAGAACTCAAACGAGCCTCCGAATCAACACAGCAACTTGCTGTAAAATTCCAGCAATTGTACAATCGTGTAACTTGTGTTTTTTTCGAGACTACCGGCCATTGGGGCGTGAACCACTGACCAGAGACTCTTACCAACATCCCAAGGGGTGATTTGAACCATGGCTAAGGGCACTAGGCCAGCAAAAAACCGCATCACACCATAACTCAACCGAGAACCAACGTGCATGCGTGTGTAGTGTTTTGCTTAGATCGATGTCTTGCGTCGTTCCAGTGGCCATTTGATTGACCATGGAATGATCTAGACATATAGGGGCATGGTATGAACCATGGCTAAGGGCCATAGGCCAACCAAGATCCATACCAAGCAACCAAACCGAAATACATATGCTGAAAATTTGAAGGGGCCGAAGGGACATGGGGGCTGTTGTGATGTAGCCTCGAGCCCCTGGAATGATCCATCCCTGAAATCAAAAGGAACATACCCAAACGTGAAGCATGAAAGTCGACAAAATCTGTGCAGAATTTTCTTTCTTGTTTTGCTGAAAATTTTGTTTTTGAAATGATAAAATCTGATCATGTACTGAAAAATAATTAATAATATGACCTGATTGAGGTTTGAAAGAGATCTAGACATGCCTGGTTATTGTTTGAAATAGAAACGAGCGAAACCACAACGACGCGGCACGGAGGAGGTGGAGCGCTACTCTTGTTCTTTCTAGTTCTCGATTTTTCTCCCTTTCTCCCTAGCTATTACTCACGTTTTTTCTACTAAAAAGGGGTCTGATTTCGGTGGGGAGGGAGTGTGATGGAGTGGTTATGAGGGGTGAGGAGGATGGTGCAAGATATAAGGATCATATCAAGACCAAGTCTTCATGCATTTGAATTTTGAATTTGAATTGCTATCAAATGATCTCTTGGGTGATTCTAGAGTATAGTTGCCGATTTTATCATGCCAATCAAGGGTTAGGATAGTGGTCTAGTATTAATTAATTAAGGTGGAAAAATAGCTAAAAGAATTAGCATGCTAATCAACCAAGAATGGGTCAAAGGTGAGTTGGCAAGTCCTAGTTTGTTCTTCTAGGGGTGTGGCCGAAAATCTACAAATAAAATGAAGGGGAAATATTGCTATCTAGTTGATAATTAATAACTCTTAAAAGCCTCACTAATCCCTCAAATAATTTATTGAATATAACCCTTAATTAAGTAACTTAAATGAGCTCATTTCTTAATCACCTCAAATAATTAAATTAAATCCTCAACTAACTTAAATAATTCCTTAAACTTCTTTTTTAACTTAAATGAACTTACTTGCTAGCTAAATTAACTTTTGGAAATATTTCTCAAATCTTAAATTCTATCTCAAAACTCCAACTCCAGTCCGGCCTCAATGAAATAACTGAAATGCTAAAAATCAAGCTACTGAACTGAAATAATAAAATAATTAACTTCAAACAAATGCATTTAAAATAATCATGCAATGAAGTCAACTAAATTTTAAAAATATAGAATTATGCATGGCTTATACGTCTACTGATTTACGGGTTCTACAATCCTTCCCCCCTTAAAAATAAATTCCGTCCTCGAAATTAGAACTCACCGAATAACTCGGGGTATCGATCTCTCATCTCCGGCTCAGACTCCCACGTAGCTTCCTCCTCAGAATGCTTGAGCCGTTTGACTTTGACTCGCTTAACCAACTTGTTCCGAAGTTTCTTCTCCTGCCAGTCTAGGATCTGCACGGGTCTCTCCTCATAAGATAAGTTCGGAGTAAGCTGCAACGGCTCGAAATTCAGCACATGGGAAGGATTTGCCATATACTTCCTCAGCATGGAGACGTGGAACACATTGTGTACTCCGGCCAGATTCGGCGGAAGAGCCACACGATAAGCTTGCGTCCCAACTCTGTCAAGGATCTCAAACGGTCCAATGAATCTCGGACTGAGCTTCCCTTTCTTGCCAAACCTCATGACACCCTTCATAGGTGCCACTTTCACAAAGACATGATCGCCCACTGCAAACTCTAAATCTCTCCTCCGCTGATCGGTATAACTCTTCTGTCGGCTCTGAGCAGTCCTCATCCTATCACGGATCTTGACTACTACCTCTGCTGCCTGCTGGACAATCTCTGGACCCAACTCTGCTCTCTCTCCTACCTCATCCCAATGAACAGGAGATCTACACTTGCGGCCATACAGTGCTTCATACGGAGCCAAACCTATAGACGACGGGAAACTGTTGTTATAGGTGAACTCAACCAGTGGCAAGTTCGTCTCCCAACTCCCTGAGAAATCGATGACGCAAGCGCGAAGAAGATCCTCCAAAATCTGAATAACTCGCTCCGACTGCCCATCCGTCTGCAGATGGAAAGCTGTGCTAAACAGCAACTTCGTACCCAAAGTCGAATGCAAACTCTTCCAAAATGAGGAAGTGAATCTGGGATCTCTGTCGGATACGATAGAAACTTGAATACCATGAAGTCGGGCTATCTCCCGGTTATACAACTCTGCATACTGAACCATGGTGAAAGTCGTCTTAATAGGCTAGAAGTGCGCTGATTTGGTAAGACGATCTACAATCACCCAGATGGCATTCGATCCTCTGGCTGACTTCGGCAAACCGGTCACAAAATCCATGGAATGTTCTCCCACTTCCACTCGGGAATAGGAAGAGGCTTGAGCAAACCTGCTGGTCTCTGATGCTCGGCCTTCACTAACTGGCAAGTCAGGCACTCTGATACAAAACGCCTGATGTCCTTCTTCATCCCTGGCCACCAATACAATAGCTGCAGATCTTTGTACATCTTCGTACTCCCAGGGTGAATGGAGTACGGGGACGTATGGGCCTCTGATAAGATGTCTGCTCGGATAGAATCACTGCTAGGAACCCATATCCTATCTCGGTATCTCACAATACCGTCGCTGACTGTATACAAGACACTGCCCTTGGCTTCATCTCTCTTCTTCCACTGTGCCAATTGCTCATCTGCTGACTGACCACTGCGAATACGGTCCATAAGGGAAGACTGAATGGTCAAGGTAGATAGACGAGGAACTCTACCTCGAGGATGAGTCTCGAGATCAAACCTCTGTATCTCAAACTGAAGAGGTTTCTGAATCGTCAAATGAGCCATCACTGCGACTTTTCTGCTCAATGCATCCGCAACTACATTAGCTTTACCCGGGTGGTAGCTAATGTCACAATCGTAGTCTTTCACAAGCTCCAACCAACGCCTCTGACGCATGTTCAGCTCTTTCTGCGTAAAGAAATACTTGAGGCTCTTGTGGTCGGTAAAGATCTGACATTTCTCTACATACAGATAGTGCCTCCAAATCTTCAAAGCAAAAACTACGGCCGCTAACTCCAGATCATGGGTAGGGTAATTCTTCTCATGGATTTTCAGCTGTCGAGAAGCATACGCTATCACTCTCCCATGCTGCATCAAAACTGCACCTAAACCAAGCTTCGAAGCATCGGTATAAAGGATAAACTCACCAGATCCTGACGGTACAGCCAAAACGGGTGCTGAGATAAGAGCTTGCTTCAAAGTATCGAAGCTCTTCTGACACTCCTCGCTCCACACAAATTTCACATTTTTCTTGGTCAGTGCTGTGAGTGGAACGGCAATGGATGAGAATCCCTGAATGAACTTCCTGTAATATCCTGCCAACCCAAGAAAACTTCGGATCTCGGATGCATTCTGAGGCACAACCCAATCTCTGACTGCTGCAACTTTTGCGGGGTCTACCTCAATACCACTGCTGGAGACAATGTGGCCCAAGAACGCCGCCTTCTCTAACCAGAATTTGCATTTACTGAACTTTGCGAATAATTTGTGCTTCTGCAATGTCTGCAACACTGTGGTCTGGACTGCCGCACTTAAAACACTTTCCTGAGCCAGCCATGCATGCTCCAGGATGGCGACGTGAGCACCTGGGACAGACTGGGTGCTCCTGAGTCCTCGGGGCTGGGCGTCCCCGCTGCTGCTGCTGCTGGCCTCGGTTCCTGGGCGGTCCATGAAATGGCCTCTTGTTATGCTGCTGATGTTGATGAGGAGGAGGGCGGTGTGGTACCTGAACTGGGCGCTTTCCCTGGCGATCCCTCTCGATATC
This sequence comes from Primulina tabacum, assembly GCF_025594145.1. NCBI lineage: Eukaryota > Viridiplantae > Streptophyta > Magnoliopsida > Lamiales > Gesneriaceae > Primulina > Primulina tabacum. The sequence continues at coordinate 7,951,034 of NC_134566.1, forward strand.
CCGCAGATCCTGCTCTGCAGCTAGGGCCTTGGAGACAGCAATCTCATAAGTAGCAGGGTCAGACACCCTAACATCCCGGCGCAAGATCGGCCGTAGACCCACCAGGAAATGCATCAACTTGGCTTTGGCATCATTCGCGATCAGGGGCACAAAATGACAGCCCCTCTCGAACTTACGGATGAACTCCGTAACAGTCATATCCCCCTGTCTCAGACTCATGAACTCGGTGGTCAACCTGGTGCGAACCTCCTCAGCAAAATACTTGGAGTAGAAAACTTCCGTAAAGCGGGTCCATGAAAGTGTAGCCAAGGTCAGGGCTACTGACGCTCCTTCCCACCATAAGCGGGCATCTCCACTGAAAAGATAGGTGGCACAACGGACTCTGTCTGCATCTCCCAGCTCCATGAACTCGAAGATAACCTCGAGGGATTTGATCCATCCCTCGGCAACCATGGGGTCAGATGTCCCAGAGAATTCCTTCGGGCGCATCTTCATGAATCGCTCATAAACAGCCTCGGGCCCTGTCGGGCTGGCTGCGGCTGCGGCTACGGCTGCAGCATTGTCCCCCGCAAACTGTGCGAAGAACTGTACCATCCCAGCTAACATCTGGGCACTCATGTCCGGTGGGGGCGGTGGAGGAGGTGGTAGGTCTCCCTCCGGTCTACGCTCCTCCCTGTCCTCTCGGCGAGGCTCCTCCTCTCTGTTACGCTCTAAAATGCGTCTAGGGGGCATACTGTTCCAACATAACCCATACGTAACTAACATGCATAATTCCATAATTTATTTTAAATGAACACTGAAGTACTAAAAATCTAGAAGCATGCTGACAAAATAATGCATGCTTTAACTAAAATGCTGAACAAAATGCAGAACTGAAAAACTTACAGACCGAAGACGTGGCTTCGTGAGCTTCTCGCGGTCAGTATTAGTGAAACCCTATACAGAACCACCGCTCTGATACCAATTGCAGAGGCCCTAGAACTTCTTGCTTGAAAATTTGCCGAAAATTAAAAATTTTCTTTTTAAAAGAACTTAAGTGGCCTCATTCATAAAATCACTGGTGAAACAAGTTCAATATTTCAAAATATTGCAGCGGAAGAAAATAAAGTTTGCCAAAAATCACAATTTAAAAATATCCAACGACTGATAAAATGTTTGCGAAATAAAATAACAACTGCTGCTCTGAGGTCCTCGGGTGCCACTACTGCCGACCCAAGCTGGCTCACTGGTCCCCGCCCTCGGCCCTGGCCTCATCAGTACCTACAACAATCAAGTCTAGTGAGCCTAAAGACTCAGCATGCATATATCGCAGGTAACGAGTAAAAATCTGAATTAAAATATGCATGAGTTAACATATCCTGTCCTGAGGCATACTGAAAATAATCTGTACTGAGCAATTATAATACGTGCATAACTGAACTGATAATCACAGTAAAAAAAAATGTTTGCTCCTTGGAGCCTGTACTGAAATAACTGATAAAATTTTCTGTTGAGATTATGTTTTACGCCTGTGGCCCCTGCACTAAGCTGAACTGATCGGTAACTGGCTACCGGGGAGGCTGTAATTGAACTGAGCTGGCCGGTCGCTGGTGACCGGGTGGTACCATACTGAACTGATCGGTCACTAGCGACCGTATAAAATAACACTCCCACATAGTGAATGAACCACAAGTCATATCGCATAAATCTCAAAAATAATCATTTTCTATTCAATGCACGTAAAATAATTAACTGGCATAATGAAAATGTCCCGTAATTTTACCAACTGGATTGGATTGGATCGTCCCCAGGCTCGCTGCAACCTAACTGTGCTATGAAAAATATGCAATAGCTTAAACTTGACCAACTATGCAATTTACGTTCAAAAGATGCGACTATGACGCCTAATGACTTCGCATTTAATCATGACTCCGAGCCAACCTGAAACGACACCGAACCGACGTATAGTCATGATTAAAATACGCTGAAAAATCACAAAATAATGCTTCTAAAATGATAGGGTCGAGATCTAGGTGGAATGGAGGCCAAAACACGAAACGCTCTTTCAAGAGTCAATTTGGCACATCGCACCGTAAATTCTCGTACGACCTCAAAAATGATCCAAATGACAAACGGTCAAAAACATGACCTTCCTAACTCAATGAGGCACTGTCAAGTCCAAGTCCATGGGCTAAAATCCAACCAAGAACTCAAACGAGCCTCCTAATCAACACAGCAACTTGCTGTAAAATTCCAGCAACTGTACAATCGTGTAACTTGTGTTGTTTTCGAGACTACCGGCCATTGGGGCGTAAACCACTGACCAGAGACTCTTACCAACATCCCAAGGGGTGATTGGAACCATGGCTAAGGGCCCTAGGCCAGCCACAATCCGCATCACACCATAACTCAACCGAAACTCCAACCGAGAACCAACGTGCATGCGTGTGTAGTGTTTTGCTTAGATCGATGTCTTGCGTCGTTCCAGTGGCCATTTGATTGACCATGGCACGATCTAGACATATAGGGGCATGGTATGAACCATGGCTAAGGGCCATAGGCCAACCAAGATCCATACCAAGCAACCAAACCGAAATACATATGCTGAAAATTTGAAGGGGCCGAAGGGACATGGGGGCTGTTGTGATGTTTTTATTTAAAACCGAGGAGCCATGGACCAAGCCACCAAAAGGGCAACTTATTCACGTCCTAGACTTGCTAGGGGAGTGATCCAACCATGGCTATAGGCCCTTGGGGCAGCCAAGATCAGATCCTTCCTCCATGACAACAAACTGAAATTTTTTTTTTTTTCGAACAAGATTCTGCACTAATGGGGAGGTTGCTGTCATGTGCTCGTTCCAGCATGTATGGAACTGAAACTCACGATCTATCATGGCCCTAACATGTCCTAGTACATGTCTATATGTAGCCTCGAGCCCCTGGAACGATCCATCCCTGAAATCAAAAGGAACATACCCAAACGTGAAGCATGAAAGTCGACAAAATCTGTGCAGAATTTTCTTTCTTGTTTTGCTGAAAATTTCGGTTTTTGAAATGATAAAATCTAATCATGTACTGAAAAATAATTAATAATATGACCTGATTGAGGTTTGAAAGAGATCTAGACATTCTTGGTTATCGTTTGAAATAGAAACGAGCGAAACCACAACGACGCGGCACGGAGGAGGTGGAGCGCTACTCTTGTTCTTTCTAGTTCTCGATTTTTCTCCCTTTCTCCCTAGCTATTACTCACGTTTTTTCTACTGAAAAGGGGTCTGATTTTGGTGGGGAGGGAGTGTGATGGAGTGGTTATGAGGGGTGAGGAGGATGGTGCAAGATATAAGGATCATATCAAGACCAAGTCTTCATGCATTTGAATTTTGAAATTGAATTGCTATCAAATGATCTCTTGGGTGATTCTAGAGTATAGTGGCCGATTTTATCATGCCAATCAAGGGTTAGGATAGTGGTCTAGTATTAATTAATTAAGGTGGAAAAATAGCTAAAAGAATTAGCATGCTAATCAACCAAGAATGGGTCAAAGGTGAGTTGGCAAGTCCTAGTTTGTTCTTCTAGGGGTGTGGCCGAAAATCTACAAATAAAATGAAGGGGAAATATTGATATCTAGTTGATAATTAATAACTCTTAAAAGCCTCACTAATCCCTCAAATAATTTATTGAATATAACCATTAATTAAGTAACTTAAATGAGCTCATTTCTTAATCACCTCAAATAATTAAATTAAATCCTCAACTAACTTAAATAATTCCTTAAACTTCTTTTTTAACTTAAATGAACTTACTTGCTAGCTAAATTAACTTTTGGAAATATTTCTCAAATCTTAAATTCTATCTCAAAACTCCAACTCCAGTCCGGCCTCAATGAAATAACTGAAATGCTAAAAATCAAGCTACTGAACTGAAATAATAAAATAATTACCTTCAAACAAATGCATTTAAAATAATTATGCAATGAAGTCAACTAAATTTTAAAAATCTAGAATTATGCATCAAATTCTGTTTCAACAGCATAACTGCAGAAACTCAATATACCCAACAATATACCCAACAATACAATATTAGTCAGATATCAATCCCAACGTCTCATAATCAATAACAACACAAATCTGATATCACATCTCAATCAAATCAACTCTGAAAATCATAACAATTTCATACGGTATCCGTTCTTCAATCCGATTTCGATTATACGATGTCTAACATATCAGAAACACCATATATGAATCATATCCGATTCCTTCGATATCATATTTTCAAATCATAACAGAACATAAGAAAACTTACGTCCAGTTGAAGTCTTTGTCGATAGGAACCCAGTATTGAAATCGGATTAAAATTACGGACGGATTGTTCCCAATCACAAATCGAAAATCAGAAAAGGCGTAAGGATTTTCTTCCTCTGAACTTCGGTCCTTTCTTCTGATTCTGAGGGACAATGAAAATAGGATATATATATCATGCATGTCTAAGGCTAGGTGGCTCTCCCTTCACGCTGCACGTCTCGCGCATATGCGCCACCCTCCTCGGCGCATATGCGCGAGACACTATGTCTCGGCGCGTAGCATCACAGAAACTCGCGCATATGTGCGCCCTCACTCGGCGTATATGCGCGAGGTTCTTCACAACTCTCTGCCACCCCCGCGCATATGCGTCGGATCCATGTTGCGCATATGCGCGCGAGGTTCTCTGCCTGCCTCGCGCATATGTGCCCGTCGGGGTCGTGCATATTGGCGAGGGCTCATCCTTGCACATAATCCAATCTTCTTTCTGGCTTTCCCGATCTGACCCGTTCCGTCTATAATCACATCAATTTATCAACAAATCATATCAAATTATAATAATCGAAATCTCGAGCATTACAGTAGATGTCCTCTCTTGGACTCATCCATCGAGAACCGTTTAACGATGGTATCAATGTATGTAGACTGGGTAAGACCAAGCAATCTTCTCGATCTATCTCTATAGATCTGTATTCCCAATACAAAAGATGCTTCACCCAAGTCTTGCACCGAAAACTTACTCGTTAACCATATTTTAGTTGATTGCAAAATTCCTACATCATTCCCAATGAGTAGAATGTCATCAACATCAAGCACCAGGAATGTCACAGCACTCCCACTGACCTTCTTATACACACAGGGTTCCTCAGGATTCTTAGTAAAACCAAACTCTTTGATTATACTATCGAATCTAAGGTTCCAACTTCTAAATGCCTGCTTTAGACCATAAATAGATCTCTGAAGTTTGCATACCATATGCTCACTTCCGACAGATGTAAACCTTTCAGGTTGAGACATGTAAATCTCTTCCTTAATATCCCCATTAAGAAAGGTCGTCTTGACATCCATCATCCATTTCTCATAGTCATACCACGCAGCTATGGCTAACAATATCATTATAGACTTGAACAATGCAACTAGAGAAAAGATTTTCTCAAAGTCAACTCCTTGTCTTTGGGTATATCCTTTTGCTACCAATCGTGCCTTGAAGGTCAATTCCTTCCCATCCGCCCCAAGATTCCTCTTGTAAATCCATTTACACCCTATGAGAACAGTTCCCTCAGGTGGATCCACGAGATTCCACAATTGGTTCGAATGCATGGAATTCATCTCAGATTTCATTGCTTCAAGCCACTTGGATGAATCGGCATCAGATAACGCTTCCTTGAAGGTCAATGGATCACATCCATGGTTAGGCTCATCATGGCCCTCTTCAAGAAGCAGACCATACCTCATAGGTGGTCTCGAGACTCTCTCGGATCTTCTAGGAGCTTGTATCTCCTCTCTTGGCTCTTTGGGAGTGGGTTCTTCAATTGTGGGTGTCTCTCGAACCTCTTCGAGTTCTATCATCTCCCCTTTTCTATCCAATAGAAATTACTTTTCCAAAAATGTTGCATTCTTAGAAACAAACACCTTTGTTTCTTGGGGATGATAGAAATAGTATTCAACTGAATTCTTTGGATATCCCACAAAGTAACATAAAATGGATCGACTATCCAATTTATCTCCCAATGTTTGCTTCACATAAGCAGGGCATCCCCATATTCTAAGATAAGAATATTTGGGAGGCTTAGCCATCCATATCTCATATGGTGTCTTATCAACTGCCTTTGAATGGACATTGTTCAACAAAAGTGACGCTGTCTCAAGAGCATATCCCCAAAAGGATGGTTGCAAATCCGTGAACCCCATCATAGACCGAACGATGTCCATCAAAGTCCAGTTACGATGCTCCAAAACTGTAAGGCCAGAGAATTTGATTATCATAATATGAAATGATTTGTGGATAAACTGATGTGATTATAGACGGAACGGGTCAGACTGGGATAGATGAAAAGAAGATTTAATTATGTGCGAGGATAGAACACCTCGCGCATATGCACGACAAGGAGCCGCGCATATGCGCGACAGTGGCAGAAGACCTCGCGCATATGCGCGAGAAATGTGCACGCATATGCGCGGGATGTGCAGAACCTAAATGCCATGTCCAAAGAACCTCGAGCATATGCGCGGAAGTGGTGTGCCCATATGCGCAAGCTACCGAGAAGATAAGGACCGAGACCAGTAGGTCTCGGGCATATGCGCCGGTTGAGGTCGCGCATACGCACGAGACGTGTTTAACAAAGAATGAGCCACCCGTCCTTTGGCACAAAAACAATTTTTCCCTCAGAATTCAAGAAGCAAGAACGAAAGACTTCAGGGAAAGTGAGTTTGTTCGAAGACCAGAAATTGATTTGCGAGAAATCCGTCCGTTCGATTTTTAATCCAACTTCAGTACTGTGTTTCTATCGACGCAGCTTCAACTGGACGTAAGTTTTATTTCGTTATGATATGATTTGAAATTATGATACTGCCAGAATCAGATATGATTGATATATGCTGTTCTTGACATAGTGGACAACGTATAATCGAAATCGGATTGAAGAACAGATACCGTATGAAATTATTATGATTTTCAGAACTGATATAATTGAGATTGTACAGATTTGAGATTATGATCTATTATTGTTGAGATTATGGGTTGTAATGATAATGATTATGAGCCCTGTTATTATATCTGTGATGTTGAGATTAACGGGGTTATTGAGATTGTACAGTTTTGTCTTTAAAACAGAATTTGATTGAGTTCTGATTGTATCTAGTATTGATTTGATTGAGGAGTATATTGATATCGTGTCTATTCGATATTGTCATTGCCAGATTGATATGGATAGATTTGAATTTGAGACTTCGACTTCGTCAGACCGAGAAGAGAAAGGTATAAATTAATGTTGATTCGGGATTTCACAACTCGAGTTTGATTTGACTTGAGTTTCCCAAAATCACATACTTTATCTTATTGCATTGATATTTGTAATTGATAAGTTTGATATGTCTAGGCTATGGATGTATAGTCTAGTATGTGTTGTGATGAGTCAGTGGCAGGACATGCCAGGGCGGATAGGCCTAGTCTTTGGCAGGATATGCCAAGACACCGGACGTTTGGTCATATTGATAGCGCATAGGAGTGGAGCAACTTCTATAGAGAGATTCAATATGGACAGGACCAAAGTCCATAATAAGAACGTACGCCACCACGATCGGGAGAGTAGGTGGGAGATTGTTGCGTTCTTATTCAGATCGGGATCCCTAGATTAAGAATGAGTCGAGTCAGAGTCTCAGAGTCACAGAGCGTGATTTACCGCTTGATATTGATTCATGTTTTCTGATTTTGATACATGTTCAGAGTGTGATTTACAGTTTGATATTCATTAATGTTTCTGACTGTGATACATGTTATAGATATCTGCTTCATACTTTTATATATGTTTATATGAAATGCATGTATACATGATTTATACTGGGAATGTATTTCTCACCGGAGTTATCCGGCTGTTGTCTTGTTTGTATGTGTGCATGACAATAGGTGGGACAGGATCAGGGTCAAGACGAGGACGAGAGAGGACTAGTTTAGCGTGGAGATTCAGACCCAGAAGTAGATTTGTTTCATCACCGAACATGTAGTGAATGAACAGTAGTTATTATGATTTACTTTTGTACAGAACTTGTACTTAGATCTGGATATTGCTCTTGTAAATGAAATAAGAGTTATTTCATATGTTGCGTACTGTTGTATTTTAAAAAGAAAAAAAAATTAGACCCTGTTTATTTAATTGATCTAATTATTTCCAAAGATGATTAAGAAAAGAATTAGCGTCCGGTTCCCCACAAAAACACCATTCAGCTGTGGTGTAGCAGGCGGAGTCCACTGCGAGAGAATCTCATTCTCCTTAAGATACTCTTGGAACTCGGCACTCAAGTACTCACCACCTCGATCCGATCGAAGTGACTTGATGCTTCATCCCAACTGTTTCTCTACTTCACTTCTGAATTCTTTGAACCTTTCAAAGGCTTCAAACTTGTATTTCATCAAATACACATACCCATACCTCGAAAAGTCATCGGTAAAGGTGATGAAGTAGGAATGTCCATGCTTAGTGGTGATGCTAAGCGGACGGCACACATCGGTATGGATCAAATCCAATAACCCTTTGGCTCGCTCCACATGGCCCTTAAAGGGAAATTTGGTCATCTTTCCATTTAAACAGGATTCACAAGTCGTGAGAGAATTAATATCAGACATATCAAACATTCCTACTCCCACTAGCTTGTTCATACTTCTTAGTGAAATATGTCCTAATCGAGCATGCCATAATTGTGCCGAATTTAGAGTATCTTATTCTCGTTTGTTTGTTGTTTTTATTGCTTGGACATTGTTTAGTATAATATCTTTCAATTTTAAGTTATAGAGATCGTTTTCAAGTTCTCTAGTACCAATTAAACATTCATTCTTGTAAATGTTGCAAACACCTTTGCTAAATAAACAAGAATATCCATATTTATCAAGCATAGAAATGGAAACAATGTTTTTAACCAAATCTGGTACAAAAAAAACATCTCTTAAAATTAACTTAAAATCATTGTTCAAAAGCAAGTAAACATCTCCAATAGCCTAGGCAGCAACTCTTTCCCCATTGCCCATCCTCAAGAAGGTCTCACCTTCCCTTAGTCTCCTCTTTTTTCGCATCACTGCAAATCATTACAGAGATGTGGGTCACAGTCGGTATCCAATACCCAAGAAGTAGAGTTAATTGAAATATTTACTTCAATATAGAACATACCATTTCCAGAACTCTTCTGGCAAGATATTCTCTGCAGTTGCGCCTCCAATGTCCAGGCTTCTTGCAGTGATGATATATGTCAACAGTCTTGTCATCTTTAACTTGTGTAGTTGCCACAGCTGGACTCAGAGATTTCCTCTTCAAGGGCACGTTCTTCTTCAGACATTGGAAAAAACGCTTCTTTCCCTTCCCAGATGGACCAGTCTTGGTACCAGATGATGAACCCACATAAAGAACCGGCTTCTCTTTCTTGATGGTGGACTCAAAGGTAACAAGCATATTCACAAACTCCTCAAGGGTTGGCTCCATCTTGTTCATGTTGAAATTCACCACAAAAGGATCAAATGAGCCAGGCAGTGACAAGCGCAACATGTCGGTGGTCAGCTCCGATGGTAATGTAAGATCCATGCCAACAAGCTTATCCACAAGCCCAATCAACTTTAGGCCATGCTCATGGACCGATGCCCTATCTCGCATGCGTAAAGTGATCAGCTCCTTGACGGTAGCATGCCTAAGAGGTCGTGTTTGCTCACCAAAGAGCTCCTTAAGATGCAAATGAATGTCAGCAGCACTCTTTGCATCCTCAAAACGCCTCTGCAGCTCATCTTTCATAGAAGCCTGCATATAACACTTAGCTCGCAAGTCATGGTCACACCAATCCTTGTAAGTCTGCAATTCCTCAGGAGTGCAGCTATTCGGAGCCTCAACAGGGGGCGACTCAGTAAGTGTATACGCTATCCTTTCCGAATTCAAGACGATTTTCATATTTCTTAGCCAATTGAGGTAATTAGGTCCGGTTAATACGTTTTTGTCAAGTATTGCAGATAGCGGATTGCGAATCGAAGACATTGTCAAAAATTGTACTGAAAAGTAAAACAGATAAATGTTGATGACTATTTTAAAATATTTGGTAAGATATAAAGTATGAACTTTTACTTCATAAATTTCACTGTTTTGACATTTTTCACTACCCTCTAGTTAAAACGGAAAACTCCTTTCCTCAGTAGGTACGTAAGGTCCAATTAGCAAATTATGATCCCGAATAATATCAGCCAATCATAATTCCTAAAAGGTAGTTTCCAATTGCATCACCATGCAACCATTTACGTAAACTTTTGTCTCACATTTGATTAGGACCCAATAATATGACGTCGTTCATCTTCACGTGTCAAGCCTTACCCATCGATATTGAACCTTAATGGACGGTCGCCATGAGATCCCTCAATAATATGAGTCGAAATCATGGGAGTTCCATGTAGTTCACATCACCATGTCAATGGATGTCACAGCTTTCCGATGTCAAGGGCCCCCCCAATAATATGAGCCGAGCCTCAAACACGGGTAGCGTTCACCATGCACCTTTATAATTCTCCTTTTCGGGCTTGATATTAATTTTGAATCTTATTTAAAATGAGAGTTTTAATTTTGAAAGGTCATTAATTTTATTTAAAATCTCGCCATGTTTGATCGTATGTTTGCCGGATTCATGCAACTTTGTTATTATCATAATAATAACGCACATACTCATTATTTATAACATATCATGCATATATTATAAACATTAAACAAAACAAGGATGATCAATTGCCCCAATAATAATGGCCCGTGTGAGCTAAACACGGGCCTAGGTCCAATCAAATGGAAATGCCTGAGATGCAAATGCAACTATTACATAAGCCTCCAATATTTACATGTCTTCGATCTTCATAATCATCAAGGCCACCATCTTCCAATCTTGATCGTCCACTATACTAATGTTTACAATTAAATATCCATGGCATATAGGGATACATCTCATGGAGTGGGAACAGGCCATAAATCAAGCCCACTTATAAATTGATAATTATTACAATCATTCAACACAAAATATCCTAGCATACACCTAGCAAATTAGGCTTGGATTTTTTATCATCCTTCATGCATAATATCACATATCATACACCATCAATTAATTATCACAATAATCAATTGATCCAATATTATATATCTTGATCCAATCACTAACCGCCACGATTATAAATTAAATCAACAAAGTAAACAAACTCCTTTGTTTACTTTCTAATTAATTTATTTATAACCGAATTTCTTATAAATTACAATTTACTATAAATAATTAAAGTCCAAATTCAATTATTTATTTTATGAGAGAATATGTACAAATTTTATGGATTTAAACCTAAGGGCCCAAAAAGTCATTTTTCACCAAAAATATTTTGGCCCATTTAAATTCACAAATTGTATTAGCCATCTAATGGCCCAACAATTTCAAGGCCCATGACATTTTGATATTCTAAAACACTTTTGGATACCCTAGTCGTCATCGCCATCGCCAGAGCTCCGTCGTCGGATTCCGGCCAACATGCATAAATTTTATTTTTTTAATTTAAAGGGCTGTTCGGGCAGCCCTTGCTCCCCGTTTGGCTGCCCAAAATTGAAAACCAGACTTCGATTTGTCGTTTTGATTGTCTAATGCGGTTAGAAATTGTCCTCAATATAATATCATGTATATGCTACACAAAATAGTAACCATAGCTTTTGATACCACTTGAAAGTGGATCGATTAAAGTGCTTGCTTGCGCAACGGAAGTTTTAAAAATTATTTTTCTAAAAAGAAAATCGAGCACCCTAAACTATAGTGTGTAGCAAATACAATAAAACACAAAATGACATTCATAGGATGTTTTAGAAAATTACCTATCAATCTTAAAAGATTGATTATGGCTCCAACTTAGTTGTCAAACAACTAAGATATTTAATGGCAAGACAAATCTTCAAACTTCCACTTAGCACTCATTGCTCAAAATTAAGCCCACCACCAAGAAGGAAGATCCCTTCTAATTTTGCACTAGAAAAATTATAGGATTTTTCTTTTGAGAAGAGAGTGCAAGAAGCAAAATTGAAGGAAATATGGTTCAAGAATTTCGGCCATGGGGGAAGGTTGGAAGACTTTTCTTGGTGCTTGAAAAACTGATAAAGTGCATGAGAATGCCATGCATTGTTTTATGAAAAAGTTGCCTCCAACCCTTCACCTCCCTTGCATGCTTTTTACTTGGGTTTGTAACAATTACAAGACCCATGGACTTTTATTTAAATATCTCAAACACATTTGAAACCATTTAAACATTACTTGATTTTACTTAAGCCCACTAATTAAATAATTATTTCTAATTGGGCTCTACAAGGCCCAATATTATTTAATTAATCCAACACTTGAATTAATTTAATCATTTGGACTCTACTATGTCCACTAGTGTTTAATTAATTCAACACTTGAATTAATTTAATTCAGTCCATAACAATGTTTATGAAAATAACAATTTTCAAATACATTATTCACTTGGCCAACTTTTAATTTAGGAACACTTCCACAAGTTAAAAGTTACATTCCCCTTATAGAAGTCATACTTCTAATTTTTCCTTGTGCTTATAAACTCCTTTATAAGCCGTTCAACATATTGAACTAATTTCCTTCTCAACGGGATCTAGAAAGTTAGCACTTGTGTGGCCCTCAATGGTTCATTGGTACAACTAGCCGTGGGTTCACATCTTAAGGTGATTCGGGACTAAACATGTCCTTATACGAGCATACCCCAATTGCTCCGTTCTTAATTATCAACTTCTTGATAATAAGAACGTCAGAACTGAAGTCTGATAGTACCCAACCAATCATGTTAAATGCCTAGCAGCATCGCTTACATGATTCCCTAGGTATCAAATGATAGTGTCAACAAAAATCATTCCCTTATGGTTAGCGTACAGTACGGTCCCTTCATCTCATTTATCCCGACCGATTCGACAACTATTGGTATATCGAGAGCTGTCAAAGAATCAATACTATGTGTCATGTTGCAGTTGCATCTATGGTGTAATATATGAAACCCCTTTCAGAATTACCACCATACTATGATTAGAGATTTCATACTACATATACATGAGATCACATAGGATATCCATACCCGAAGGTAAGCGGTGAATCCCCGACTACAATTCATTGACTCCTATATGTTTTGACAAAACACCCAACCTTGCCACCTGATAACCCCATGAGAATCGGTGAACAAGTCAAAGTGCAATGCTAGCATATCGAGTCACAATGTTGTCCCGGGTCATAAGGACTAATGGTGTACAACCATAAACTAGGACGTTTCCACTCGATATGTGAGAACCACTTAGAAAGTCCTTTATGGAGGGTTGTTCAGTGCACTCTACAAGGAGCACCTATCTGCATGTTCGGACATCAAAATGTCCCCTACCAATGAAACATGGTACTCACATCACAGATACTAGTCTCGAACTCGAGCGGCCTATATCCTTCTTAGCGGCGGCCGAATCGACTAGGAACTGTTTAGAATATACAGTATTGCAAATATGAGTTTCATGATACTCATCTTATAAGCATCTCATATTCTTTCTACTATTTGTATATTCAAGAACTTTATCTATGCAACTAGCATGTGTATACAGATAAAGATGTTCCAAAACAATAATTTCAAATATTATTAAAATAAAGATTGTTTATACATAGAGTTTCAACATGAACCCTCGGCCAACACTTGGCTTGACGGGCACCTACTCTAACAAGAATCTCATCAACAAAATTTATTTCAACCGATTTTAGCTGAGAAACAATCGTGTTGAATTCATTGATGTGTTTAGCCACCGAAGCACCTTCTCCCATTTTCAAGTTGAATAACTTTTTCATGAGATGTACTTTGTTGTTTGCTGATGGATTCTCGTACATGTCTGATAAAATGGACATCATCTCCTCTGTGGTTTGTGCCTCCACCACGTTATGTGCCACATTTTTCGTTAGGGTCAATCGTATTACACATAACACCTGTCGGTCAAGGTGTTCCCAGTCATCATCCTCCATCTTTTTCGGTTTCTTCCCTAATAGAGGTTGTTGCATCTTTTTACCGTATAGAATATCTCTAATCTGTAACCGCTAGAAAGAAAAATCTATTCCATCGAACTTGTTGATTCCCGATCCCGATCCATCATCTCCGGCCATCGCTTCTCTAGCCTTAGCAAAAAACCTAAAAAATATTTTCTGATGTGGAAGATCAGACAAAGCTGCAACCACAGAGCATACTCATAATTCTAAGAAATTTTACAACAAGGCTCTGATACTAGTTGTTGGGAAATTATACCGAAGCGATGCCGATCACGATGATAATATAGTATCGAAAATGTTGCGGAATAAATAATCAACAAGAACACAAAGTTTTTCGTGGTTCACCCAAGATAGGCTACGTCCATGGAGCAACTGCAGATCTGCTATAATAGGAAAAATATTACAACAAGTGTATACAACAATACACTAAATATCTCACACTCCCAACCCAAGTATAACCGAGAAAAAATAATTTCTCCAACTCGCACAAGAGAACACTCAGCACTCAAATGCTTTCTCTATTTTATTAAGCTTTGAAAGCTTTTGATTTTCGGATGTCTTTCAATTGAGATGGGAGAGCACTTGTAACGCCCCGAAAATTTAAAGGTCCACGTAAACCACATGCATGCAATTATTAAATTCTTTGTATTTTAATTAAATTGTTTTAATTGCATAAATTAATTATGTTGTGCATATCTACATGTTTAAAATATATTTTTCTACTTGATTGCATTAAAATGGAGTTTTAAGTAATATTCAAGTGACGATCGAGGAACGGAGACCGAGGGCTGGAAAATAGAAAATGATTTTTATTAAATAGTTGTTTTTAATTATTTAAAAGTTGGGAGATGCTTTTTATCATTTTTAAAAATAATAAGAAGCTTTGAGGTGATTTTATACGTCGGGGCGTAATTTTTATCGGCGTTGGATTTTCAACAAAAATACGTATGTTTTGGCAACCCGGCTAATAAATTCACAATTTTCCTAAACAAAATTATTTTTATTCGGTATAATTAAACATAGTTGGGCTTAATTAAGTTGTTTAATGGGCTTGAGCTTGGTTATCACTTAATTAAGTATGTAATTTGTCAAAACCTTCCGGAAAACCCCTACACATTCACGGCCACCTAGTTTTAAAAACTCAAAACTCTCTCTCAAACACACATAACACACACGGCAGCATACACACAAATTTGAGAAGGCTTTTTCGAAGGGTTCAAGGGAACAAAGCAAAAGTTTCGATCCGTTCTTCGTCGTCAACGATTATTCGAGCGTATTACACGCAAAGGCACAACTTAATCTCCCTTTTCTCATCCATCATGTCATATTATTGTTTGAATTGTGTATGCAAGAGAACATGAATTATTTTCAGAAAATTTCGGTACATGGTGTTTATGCATGAGAAATCTGTTTTTTGTGAACCCAAAAACATGTATATTGCTTAGTAAAGGGACTGCCATGATTAGGAAGTGATATGGTATTGTTTTACACGAAAATAAGGTGCCTTAGAACCACACAACACGCTGCACCCCAAGCAAACCCAACTGAAATTGGTTTTCTGTCATGGGACTTGCGGGTGATCGGGTTTCTTGTTTTAGGGGCCGAGCGAGTCTTGGCTTGGTTCCAGGGCTAGACAGGGCCGTGAGGGGTCGGAGTAGGGGTCCTAGCCACGCTAGGACTCGAGCTAAGTTTGCTGGGGAGGAGTCCACACCAGCAAGGACTCCACCCGAGAGCCCAAGGGAAATAACGCACAGGTTGTACCATCTTGGACAGGGAGAATTGGCTCGGCCAGGGGTCTATGGGCTGGGTTAGGTTAGATCCCTAGGGTCCTTAGAAGGTGCACAAGGGGCTGGTTCAGGGTCTGGGTCGGTTGGCTAGGCCCTAGCAACTGAAACAAGTGTTATAGTGCATGTGGGTTTCTCGGCAAGATTAGGCGTGGGTTGGGGCAGCTTGTTTTCGGTTTTGGGGTGGATATCTTGACAAACTTAGAGTCCACTAGGGTACTTTGGCATGTTGGGCAAGTTTTGGTTCGACATGGATCGAGAGTAACTCGTGAAAATTAAGAGATGGCTCGGGGTTGAAATATATGTGCCAAATAGGGTTTTTAAAAAGAAGAAAAATTGGAAAACGGCTCACGGGGGTCGAGTCATGGTCCATAAGGGCTAAAATAATATAAAAAGACTAAATTTAGAATTTAGGAATTTTATATTAAAGTTTGGTATTTTTCGGGATTAAAACACCGTTAAAATAATTAAGAAAAGATAATTGAAAAAGTCTAACATTTAAGCCAAATAAAATTACGAAAAAATTCATGTAAGCTTAAATAATTATTTGGGACATGTTAGAGTCATGAAATCAAGAAAAAAGTCGAAAACCTAAATTGTCGAGTCTAGGGATAAAACGGTCTTTTTACACCTAAAAATTAGTAAACGTCATGGCAGTGCCCTAAATGCTGTTTTTATGATATTATGATTATTTTTAAATGTTTATGATGTATCCATGATTAAATTATGATTTTTAAAATGTCTATTTGATTTTTATGATTTATGGAAGACATTTAAAATACATGTTGCATGCTTGGTTTCAAAATGAAAAATGCAAATATTATTCACGATTTTTCTAAAGTGATGTGAATGAAAAATGTTGAAGGAAGTGAAGTAGTTGTGACTAATTCGTTAATGATGGCGACGTCGTGAGTGTGATGGTCACAGTGGGAGCCCGACGGTCGTGTTTCCATTATTGCGAATATGAGGTTATGAGGATATGAGGTTTGAGGTAAGAATGGGAATGTCGTGAGGGGAGAAGGCCCCAGATGGAGCCCATTTATGGGAGAAGGCCCCAGAGGGAGCCCCGACGATCGTATTTCTATTCGATCATGATAGGCCAAGGCTCAGTTGACTGGTGAGAGTGTCGCTGATGTCCCCGCCGCCCAGTACTGTGGTTATATGTAGATGGATCCATCGATTTTCATGTCATGTTGAGGAAAGTCACAATTAACGATCTGAATTCAACAAAGGAAAAAAAGGAAATGTTCATGATTATGTTTAAGGTTTTATGTCATGTCATGTTGAGGAAAAGGAAATTCATTTTTGCATGTCATGAAAATGTTTATGTTTAAAGTTTTATGCATCATGAAAATGTTTACGAAAATGTTTATGTTTATGCATCTTCATGAAAACTATATTTTAAGTACAAGTATTTTTCACCGTTATATGTTGACTGTATTACGTATTACTCGTTATAAAGATTATGGTGTGTTGAGTCTTTAGACTCACTAGGTGTGATGGATGCAGGTGAGTTTGAGGGAGGACTTGACGGGTGATTTGACTGGACTGAAGGCGCACACAACCCGAGGACCAGCGCTTCTACTTTTTCCGCAGTATGGTTTATGACTCATGATTTATGTTATTATGTTAAAGATTTTAAGACTATTTATTTATGCTTTGAGAGATTTTTGAGAGGTTTAGTATGTGCTATACTTTTCAAATTTATTGCTTTTTAGGTTTGGTAACATGCGACGATTTCATTTTTATGACCTTTTCACTTGATTTTTAAAATGCTAGTTGGTTGATGTTTTATTTTAAAGGGTAAAATATTTTATAAAAATATTTTCATGAGGTTTATGTATATGGCCGAAAATTGAGTGTTTAAAAAAAATTTCTAGTACTTTTAAAGCAATAAAAATGGCAGACGTTTCAGCACTATTTATAGAGCTCCCGTGCATGTGAAACAAAATACATTTTCTATCAGCCACCAACCATTCATTGACAATGTGCATTTGTTGGCTGTCACATTTGAAAAAAAAATGCTAGCCGTCACATTTGAAAAGCATGCAGAATACTTTGGTCCACCATCTTACCTAACACAGGGATGGGCTAGGATAGGTCTGAGTGTGGTCCAGTGAGGGTCCCGAGGGTAAGGGCTTGGGTGGTGATCGGGCTAGGAGTCCTAGTGCGTGGGGAGTCGTGGGCGCAAGGGTAAAGGCACTCGCACGGCTTCTTGTCTTCGTGCATGAGGTTGCTGCGGGCTAAGGGTTTGTTCTAGGAGTCATGGTTGGCCAGTAGGGTCTTGAGGTGATCTGAAAGCGCTTGGCTTAGGGTGGCTCGGGTATGGCTCGAAGAAAATGAGAGTTGGCTCAAGGGTTAAGTTAAGGGTTCGGTTTTTGGGTTTAATGGCTAAGGGGTTGAACCGCTGGTCCACGAGGGTGGCTCATGGCTCACAAGTGTAATTTAGGCAATAAAAAGTCTGTTTAAGATTTGGGTATTTAATAATGAAGTTTGAATTAATTCGAGAATTAAACGCTCTACGAATTAATAATTAGGAAATAAATAGAAATCCTCGATTTTAAACTAAATAAAATATGAGAAATTTAATTTGAGCTTAAAAAATTATTTGGGATGGTCTAGAGTCAACTAAAGTAAGAAAAAATTAAAATCGAGAAATTTTTCGTCTAGGGTACAACAGTCATTTTACACCTGAAAAATTGTAAACATCTTGGCAGTGCCCTGAATGCTGTAAATAATGATAATATGATTATTTTAAACTTTTATGGAATTTTATGATAAAACGATAATACTAAAAGATATGTTACATGCTTGGTTTAAAAGAAAAATGATTTATGCATGCTTTAATTTTTATAAGTGATAAAAATACCAAAATTTGAAGGAGGTGAAGTGATTGTGACTAGTGATGATATGTAAGGCCAAGGCTCAGTTGACGGGTGAGAGTGCCGCTGATGTCTCTGTCGTCCAGTACTGTGATTTACACGTAGATGGATCCATGGACCTTCAGCTGATACGAAAGTCACAATTAACTATCTCAATTCTACGAAAAGGAAAAACGTCCACGTATATGATGGAAAAAAAAATGTATATGATGAAAGAAAAATGTTAAGCATGTTCATGAAATGTTATTTTAAATAAAAATATTTTCACTGTTGTATGTGATTGTATATGTATTACTCGTTACCAAGATTATATTTTGGTGAGTCATTAGACTCACTAGGTGTGATCGATGCAGGTGAGCATGATAATGATATTGTTGAGGGACTTGATGGTTGATCTTGCTGTACTGAAGGTGCACAAAACCCAAGGACCAACGCTAGTTTTTCGCATTTATATTAAGTTTATGATTAAGTTTACGTTAAATATTATTACGACTTTTGTAATGCTATGTAAGTTTTTTAGATGATGTTAGGGTTAAGTTCATTTTTGAAACATTGTTAGTTTAAGAGGATTGACGATTTATGATATTATGTTTTCAATTAAGTTCTTTTGGAAATTTCAAATATAGTTGGTGGTTTTATTTTTAAATGGTACAAAGTTATTGTAATGTCTACTCATTTTAAAAGTGCGGAAAATATTTTTTTAAAAGCCCGTATTTACAAAAAAACATTTAAAATAGTCGCATTTATTTGACAATAAAATATCGCAGTTTAAAAATAATTCATCCAAAATCCAACGTAAACATCAACGAGTAAAAATCGTAATACCAACAATGTATAAAAATGTTTAACTCCTCTCAAAACTCATAAACCAAATGCGGAAAATGTGGGGTCCTCGGGTGGTGTCACCGCACCAGGGCTGCCAACTCAGAGTTCGGCACCTCCAGTCTCCCCAGCATCAAGCTCACCTACATCACACATGCCTAGTGAGTCTAAAGACTCAACACACCTGTACCAAGAATAACAAGTACATATACAGGCACACAGCAGTGAAAATTATCATACTCAACATAACTTTCATGCATTTAAAAGCATAACATAAACGTGTCTTGTAAAATCATAACGTCTCAAATCGTGTCATCTCATGTCATCATATATGTATACATTTTATTTTTAATTTAATTCAGTTCATTAGTTGTGAGTTTCGTATCAGCTCTATCGATGGATCCATCTACATGTAACCACAATACCGGGCGGCGGGGGACATCAGCGACAACATTACCCGTCCACTGAGCCCGGGCCTAAGCTCATCATATCTCATATCATCGTATACATATGCATCGTCAGTCACAACCAATTCTCATCCATAAAAAATAACATCATATTCACCACTTAATAAAACATGCATATACGTAACTTTTTCTTTAAACCAAAAATGCAACGTAATTATCATAATTTCATAAAATCATAAACGTGATGCATAAAAATTTAAAATTTCATAAATTTGTGCTCAGAACGCTGCCAGTACAAAAATCTCACCCCGGGTGCAAAATGACCATTTTGCACCATGGAAACCTAAAAATTACCGTTTTACCCCTGGACCTCTAAAATTGACCAGAAGCTTACCAAACTCCTTAAAATGTCCCAAAACATATTTAAAAGCATTCTTAGACGTAAACTCAAGCCCAATTTATAACTTAACCGATTCGTTTTATAACTTGGACCGGGGTCTCGGTTTTAACCCGAACCGACTCGAAACTCAACCGAATTTTTCTCAACTTCTTACCAGACCTTATAAACATTTGAAAGGTCCTAGAATCATCAAAACTAGACCTCTAAACCCCCCCAATCAGACCCATTAAGCTGCTGCCAATTTCCTCAACCGCACCTCTCGATTCTTAAACCCATCGCCCAAACACGTTCGCGTCCCTAGCCCAAAACCAAGCGAACCATCTCCTGACCCACCTCTCCTAGACAACCCTGGGACTCTACTGGACAGAGCCAACCCAAGGATTCAGCCCCATGCAGCCTACAACGCCAACCCGATCGCTAGGAACCAAAAGTGTCACGCCGAGCTCTACCACCTTCCACGCGTGCAGCCGGCTCTTCGGTGGTCCCAACGACGGTTGGCCCTTCCAGGGCCATGACTAAGACCCACCAGGGTCTGTTCCAGCCCTTGCTTCAGCCCTCGCACCACTCGTTCCACCTCAAGCCCGCCACAGCCCCAACCGAGCAAAAACCCAAGTCACCACCTCTCGATCTCTCCTCCTACAGCAACACTGAACAATATTCACTCCAAGACTCCATCGTGACACCCCCATTAGACCCTGAACAACCCCAAGCCACAGCCCCCTTTCACCTCAATTCAAAAAACATGAGAGTTGGGCAAGAAAACACTATAATCACATGGAAACCGAGAAAATTCTCATGTACATGGCTAGATCGCGTTTTTCATGCACAAATATGATCACCAACATAATAAACGTGTATGATGCAGAAAAAAAACAAGTACAAAGTGTGCCTGGATGATTTAATGAACAAAAACCAGAAGAGGAGACGCCGGGAGAGTTTTAATGTAAGAACAAGCTATGGTCGAAGCTCCTTGATGTTGCTGCTGAAAGAAAACGAGGGGAGTGATTCTGAAAAAGGGTTGTCGGCTGATGGGGAGGATTAGGTTTAGGTTAAGGGTTTATTATATAATAATTTAATGGTTAAACAATAAATCAATGGGCCCTAATTGATATTTGACAGTTTAAAAAAATAATTAAGCCCAATAAGTTTAAATGTGGCCCATTAAATTCAAACACGCTCCTAAAAAATATATCGGGTTGGAAAATTTTCGAAAATATTAGCTGAACCCTTAAAATGTCCACCGATTCGAAAAAATTTACGTACATTTAAAAATAAAATTTTTCGCGTAAAAATACCCAATAAAATCCCACTTTTGAAAAATACACTTAAAAACATCTTAAAATAATTAAAAAAAATAAAGCATGTAATAAAATAATTTTCATGAAAATTCTCCGGTCTCCGTTCCTCGTTCGAGCTTGAAATGCTCCTAGAAACCCTAATGCATGAATTATGCATAAATGCATAAAATTAATTAAACACATAACTAAAAATAAAAATCCTAGATTTCATGCATTCGGGTTACGTGAATTAAATTACTGGACCTTACAACTCTCCCACCCTTAAACAAAGTTTTGTCCTCGAAATTTAGAACGTACCAAATAACTCGGGGTAGCGACTCCTCATCTCGGTCTCAGTCTCAGTCTCGGTCTCCAAAGTAGCCTCCTCCTAGGAATGATTCAGCCACTTAACCTTGACCATCTGGATCACCTTGTTCCAAAGCCTCTTTTCCAGCCTGTCCAAAATCTGAGGGGGCCTCTCTTCGAATGACAGTTGCGGTGTCAGCTAAAGTGGCTCATAGTTAAGCACATGTGAAGGATTCGACATATACTTACGCAGCATAGAGACGTGGAACACATTATGAACTCACGCCAGATTCGACGGTAAAGCAACTCTGTAAGCGAGTGTCCCAACTCTCTCTAGGATCTCAAAGAGTCCGATGAATCTAGGGCTGAGCTTGCCCTTCTTCCCGAACCTCATCATATCTTTCATCGGTGCGACCTTCACGAACACATGATCCCCTACTACAAACTCAAGATCTCGCCGCCTCTGATCAGCATAACTCTTCTGACGATTTTGTGCAGTTCTCATCCTGTCTCTAATCCTGGCCACTAAATCTGCTGTCTGTCTGACAATATCCGGACCCAACTCTGCTATCTCCTCTGCCTCATTCCAATAAACCGGTGACCTACACTTTCTCCCATACAATATCCCGTATGGAGCCATACCTATCGATGCCTGATAACTGTTGTTGTATGTGAACTCCACAAGAGGTAACTTCAGCTCCAGCTGCCCTGGAATTCGATCATGCAAGCTCGGAGTAGGTCTTCTAGAATTCGAATCACTCTCTATGACTGACCATCTATCTGAGAATGAAAGGCAGTACTAAATAATAACTTCATACCCAATGCTTGATGGAGACTCTTCCAGAATGCAGACGTGAATCTCGGATCCCTGTCTGAAACGATGGACACTGGAATCCCGTGCAATCTAACTATCTCTCTGATGTACAGCTCTACATATTGAGTCATGATGAGTGTCTTCCTGATCGGTAAGAAATGAGCTGATTTCATGAACCGATCAACAATCACCCATATGGCGTCGTATCCCCCAGTAGTCCTCGGAAACCCTATCACGAAGTCCATAGTAATATTCTCCCATTTTCACTCGAGAATAGGGAGCGGTCTCAACTTCCCTGCAGGTCTCTGATGCTCTTCTGTAACCTGCTGAAAAGTCAAACACCCAAAGACGAATCGCAGAATATCTCGCTTCATGCCCGGCCACCAATACAGAGTCTCTAAATCCTTATACATCTTTGTACTCCCTGGATGGATGGAGTATGGGGTGGTGTGGACCTCACTCAAGATATCTGCTCGAAGAGAATCACTGTCAGAAACCCATAGGCGGTCCATATATCTGACTATGCGGTCCACAACTGTATACATTCTCTGGCCCTTAGCCTCGTCCCTCTATCTCCATTTCTGTAACTGCTAGTCAGAAGTCTGTCCTGCTCGGATTCTGTCTCTTAGAGTCGGCTGTACCGTCAGAGTAGCAAGATTCGGGGCCTCGCCCATCGCATAAACTGCAAGCTCAAATCTCTTAATCTCAGCCTGTAGCAATCTCTGTACTGACAGATGGGCAAACACTGCGTGCTTTCTGTTCAGAATGTCTGCAACTACAATAGTCTTACCAGGATGATAGCTAATGTCACAATCATAGTCCTTCACCAGCTCGAGCCATCTCCTCTGTCGCATGTTCAGTTCCTTCTGTGTGAAGAAGTACTTCAGGCTCTTATGATCTGTGAATATCCTGCACTTCTCCCGTACAGATAGTGTCTCCAGATCTTCATGACAAATACCACTGTTGCTAGCTCTAGGTCATGATTCGGATAATTTTTCTCATGGACCTTCAGCTGTCTGGACACATAGGCTATCACTCTGTCCTGCTGCATCAGAACTGCGCCAAACCCAAGCTGAGATGCATCTGTATAGACCACAAACTCTCCCTGCCCTGATGGCATAGCTAGCACTAGCGCTGTGGTCAAGGCCTGCTTCAGTCTGTCAAAACTCTCCTGGCACTCAGGTCCCCAGATAAACTTGGCGTTCTTCTTCGTCAGGACGGTCATAGGCACCGCAATAGAAGAGAAGCCCTGGACAAACTTCCTGTAATAACCTACCAATCCCAAGAAACTGCGGATCTCAGTCACGCTTTTCAGAACTGGCCAATCCCTGACTGCCTCTACTTTGCTGGAGTCGACCTCTATGCCATCCTAAGATACAATGTGGCCCAAGAATGCCACTCTGTCAAGCGAGAACTCACACTTGCTGAACTTGGCATACAGTCGTCTATCCTATAGAGTGCAATATTATCCTCAGATGATGACTGTGCTCCTCCCTGCTCTTCGAATAGATCAGAATATCGTCAACGAAGACTGTGACGAACTGGTCCAAGAATGGCTGAAACATGTGATTCATGAGATCCATGAAGATCGCTGGCGCGTTCATCAACCCGAAGGGCATCACCAAGAACTCATAGTGCTAGTAACGCTTCCAGAAAGTTGTCTTATGCACATCTGTCTCCCTCACCTTCAGCTGATGGTATCTGGATCGAAGGTCTATCTTGGAGAACATTGAGGCTCCCTGAAGCTGATCAAATAAGTCATCGATCGTCGGCGGTGGATATTTATTCTTGATTGTGACCCTATTCAGCTCTCTGTAGTCAATGCACAGTCGTATGCTGCCATCTCTCTTTTTTAAAAAAAGAACTTGTGTGCCCCAGGAAGAAAAACTAGGACGAATGAAACCCTTGTCTAGCAAATCCTGAATCTGATCCTTGAGCTCTTTCATCTCTGCAGGCGATAAACAGTAGGGTGCCTTAGATATCGACACTGTCCACGGCATGAGCTCAATAGAGAAGTCCACATCTCTGTCTGGTGGAATGCCTGCAACATCGTCAGGGAACACACTGGAGAACTCACTGACTACATCCACATCCTCCAGCCTCTGACTGACTGGCTCTGACACTGACACGATGCTGGTTAAGAACACTTGGCAGCCTCTCCTGATAAGCTTCCTCGCACACATGCAGGAAATGACGTGTGGGAACTGCTAATGTCTAGCTGCCTCAAAAACAAACGGTTTCCCACTAAGACGTCTTACAGACACTGACCTCTGGCGAAAATCTACAACTGCTCCATGAGAAGAGAGCCAGTCCATGCCCAAGATGATATCAAACTCCGGTAGTGGTAGCACTATCAAATTTGCGTGCACCGCATACTTCTGCAACCGGAGCTCCAATCTCTTCATTATCTGAAAAGTGAACATCTGGTCCCCGGATGGGATCGATACTCTGGAACCCAAATCCATCGCTACAGGTATGATTCCTAGTCTCTTCACAAAAATTTCGGATATAAATGAGTGTGCAGCCCCTGAATCTAGCAATGCATGTGTGACTACACTTGCAATATGTATCCTCCCTGCGAAAAAACATACCATCAAATCTAATAGAGTTTCACTTAAGGGATTTCTTATCGGCAACTAACCCAAAATCCTCAAACAATCACTGAATTGACCAAATCGTTGTTCCCAAAAATCGAAATTCAACCTCAGAAAATCAAAAATTGCAAATTGACCCCTTAAAGTTCAAAAATTGCATTTTTTACCCTTTATTACAATTGGGTCCCTAAAATTCTCAGATCAAACAATTAAATTCTTAATTTCCAAATAGGTAGAGCATGCATCCTAATTCTTTCTATTTTATCAATCCCAATGAGTAAATCATCATGCAAGCATTAAACCCAAGCAATCATGCGAAAATTAAAATCCTTAAACAAAATGGTTACCGGTAATCAGTGTAGAGTCTGGCACTGCCTCCGCTCCTCGGCGTGCATCACATCAGCAGCTTTATGACCCTCCTTTCTGCATACAAAGCACTTGAAGGTTCCCCACCTGCACTCGCCGAAATAGAACCTACTGCACTGAGGGCACGACTGCCTATCATCTAGGTGCCCCAGGCGCTTGAGGAGGTCTCTGGTGCTGCTGTTGCGGCGGCCTCCTACCCTTTCCCTAGGGCCTCTGCTGCCCCTACTGCCTCGGTGGCCCCGTAAACTACTTCTTCTGTGGTTGAGAACTGGACTGGGCTTGATGCCGCTTCCGCTGCATCTCAAAGTTTATGTCTCACAGTCCCTGCTCTGCTTGAAAAGCATAGGCAGTTTACTCATCATAACCTGCCGGCCTCATCAGCATGACATCTCGGCAGAGTGTAGGTCTCAGTCCATCTAGGAAATGCCTCAGCTTCTGGGCGGCATCCCCTGCTATCATGGGCACAAAATGGCAGCCCCTGTCAAACTTGCGGATGAACTCCGCCACAGATAAATCCCCCTGTCGGAGGCTCATAAACTCCCTCGTCAGGCGGCCCCTGACGTCAGCTGGAAAATACTTCCCGAAGAACATCTCTCTAAATCTGGCCCACGTGAGAGTAGCCACATCCACTGCATGTGCGGCTCCCTCTCACCATAGGGACGCATAATCCCTCAGCATGTAAATGGCGCACCTGGCCCGGTCACCATCCCTCATCTGAAGGTAATCGAAGTGAAGCTCCAGCAATCTGATCCACCCCTCAGCTACGAATGGATCAGTGGTACCCATGAACTCCTTCGGATTGAGCCTACGAAACTGCTCAAAAACATACACCTGCGATCTAGGATCTTGCTGTACCTTCTCCAATAGTCTAACCATACCCTCTACGACTCGGGTAGCTGGGTCCCCTAGCGGTGGTGGTGGTGGAGGTCTTCTGCCACCCTCAGGGATATCATCTTGTCTGTCCATCCTGGGCTCACATCTAGGAGACATATCTGAATACAGTCCAATTTAAAACGTAACCCCTTATGCAATTAATCCAGTTTTTAAAACAATAAACCTTAAAGCGTAAAATCGGTTAAACATGTACGGAAACTCATGATAGAATGCAGGTGATAATAGTAAATCATTTTAAACATTTAACACATCAAGCTTACAGACTTGAGGCTTGAAGACTGAGCGGCAGAAGCAGACTGTGGCACAACCCTATACAGGACCCTTGCTATGATACCAACTGTAACATCTACTCATTTTAAAAGAACGGAAATATATATATATATTTAAAAGCTCGTATTTACAAAATAACATTTAAAAGATTTTCATTTATTTGACAATAAAATATCGCAGTTTAAAAATAATAACATCATCCAAAATCCAACGTAAACATCAACGAGTAAAAATCGTAATACCAACAACGTATAAAAATGTTTAACTCCTCTCAAAACTCATAAACCAAATGCGGAAAACGTGGGGTCCTCGGGTCGTGTCACCGCACCAGGGCTGCCAACTCAGAGGTCGGGACCTCCAGTCTCCCCAGCATCAAGCTCACCTACATCACACATGCCTAGTGAGTCTAAAGACTCAACACACCTGTACCAAGAATAACAAGTACATAGACAGGCACACAACAGTGAAAATTATCATACTCAACATAACTTTCATGCATTTAAAAGCATAACATAAACGTGTCGTGTAAAATCATAACGTCTCAAATCGTGTCATCTCATGTCATCATATACGTATACATTTTATTTTTAATTTAATTCAGTTCATTAGTTGTGACTTTCGTATCAGCTCTATCGATGGATCCATCTATATATAACCACAATACCGGGCGGCGGGGGACATCAGCGACAACATTACCCGTCCACTGAGCCCGAGCCTAAGCTCATCATATCTCATATCATCGTATACATATACATCGTCAGTCACAACAAATTCTCATCCATCAAAAATAACATCATATTCACCACTTAATAAAACATGCATATATGTAACTTTTTCTTTAAACCAAAAATGCAACGTAATTATCATAATTTCATAAAAATCATAAATGTGATGCACAAAAATTTGAAATTTCATAAATTTGTGCTCAGGACGCTGCCAGTACCAAAATCTCACCAATTTTGCACCATTGAAACTCAAAAATTATCGTTTTACCCCTGGACCTCTAAAATTGACCCGAAGCTTACCAAACTCCTTAAAATGTCCCAAAACATATTTAAAAGCATTCTTAGATGTAAACTCGAGCCCAATTCATAACTTAACCGATTCGTTTTAAAACATAGACCGGGGTCTCGGTTTTAACACGAACCGACTCGAAACTCAACCAATTTTTTCTCAACTTCTTACCACACCTTATAAACATTTGAAAGGTCCTAGAATCATAAAAACTAGACTTCTAAACCCCTCGATCAGACCCTGTAAGATACAGCCAATTTCCTCAGCCACACCACTCAATTCTTAAACCCATCGCCCAAACACGTTCGCGTCCCTAGCCCAAAACCAAGCGAACCATCTCCTGACCCACCTCTCCTAGACCACCTTGGGACTCTGCTGGACAGAGCCAACCCAAGGATTCAGCCCCATGTAGCCTACAACGCCAACCCGATCGCTAGGAACCAAAAGTGTCACGCCGAGCTGTACCCCCTTCCACGCGTGCAGCCGGCCCTTCGGTGGTCCCAACTGCGGTTGGACCTTCCAGGGATGTGACTAAGACCCACCAGGGTCTGTTCCAGCCCTTGGTTCAGCCCTCGCACCACTCGTTCCACCTCAAACCCGGCACAGCCCCAACCGAGCAAAAACCCAAGTCACCACCTCTCGATCTCTCCTCCTACAGCAACAATGAACAATATTCACTCCAAGACTCCATCGTGACACCCCCATTAGACCCTGAACGACCTCAAGCTGCAGCTCCCTTTCACCTCAATTCAGAAAACATGAGAGTTGGGCAAGAAAACACTATAATCACATGGAAACCGAGAAAATTCTCATGTACAAGACTAGATCGCGTTTTTCATGCACAAATATGATCACCAACATAAATAACGTGTATGATGCAGAAAAGAACAAGTACAAAGTGTGCCTGGATGATTTGATGAACAAAAACGAGAAGAGGAGACGCCGAGAGAGTTTTAATGTAAGAACAAGCTATGGTCGAAGCTCTTTGATGCTGCTGCTAAAAGAAAACGAGGGGAGTGATTCTCAAAGAAGGGTTATCGGCTGATGGGGAGGGATTAGGTTTAGGTTAAGGGTTTATTATATAATAATTTAATGGTTAAACAATCAATCAATGGGCCTTAATTGATATTTGACAGTTTAAAAAAATAATTAAGCCCAATAAGTTTAAATGTGGCCCATTAAATTCAAACACGCTCCTGAAAAATATATCGGGTTGGAAAGTTTTCGAAAATATTAGCTGAACCCTTAAAATGTCCACCGATTCGAAAAAATTTACGTACATTTAAAAATAAAATTTTTCGCGTAAAAATACCCAATAAAATCCCACTTTTGAAAAATACACTTAAAAACATCTTAACATAATTAATAAAAATAAAGCATGTAATAAAATAATTTTCATGAAAATTCTCCGGTCTCCGTTACTCGTTCGAGCGTGAAATGCTTTTAGAAATCCTAATGCATAAATTATGCATAAATGCATAAAAATAATTAAACACATAACTAAAAATAAAAATCCTAGATTGCATGCATTTATGTTACGTGAATTAAATTCTTGTACCTTACAATTATTTTAAAAGTATATAAATATATATATATAAATTTATATATATATATATAGATATTTTCGGCCGATTAGTAAAAGAAAAAAAATTTCTAGTATGTTTATAAAAAAAAGAGTAGTGGATGTTTCAGTTTCCCAAAAATTTCATGATTACTTAAGTGGATTTAGAAAGCCGTACACGATACATGGACAAACAATCATTGTTTGTCCAGATGAGATATTTTGGATCTATACTTCTTCAGTACAACACCAGAACCAACAAGGATTGAATCAAATGAATCCTTTCATTTTATCAAGCTAAGTAGGCCAGATACAAATATTTAAAAATCTATCAAAGATCCTCCTGTAGAAAAAACACATCTTGTTACATCATTCACTAAAGATGACATATTTACCAGAAGGGCATGAGGTCTATGAATATGTCTTCTGTTCAAATTTTATCAGAACTCTATAAATAGAACTTTCTTGTTAAACACTATAACAGAGAAAACAACAAGTTCTGCATAAGACCTACTTGGAAAGAAACAAAATCTTTGTGGAATAGCAAGCTACCGAAGAGCAATGAAACTCGTAGAAAATTTTGTGATATAACTCATGTGAAAAGATGGTTAGAAAACATCTGCCTAGAATGCCCAAACTAGAAGGAGCTAGAATTCGAGAAAGTTTATGGCCAAAATTTGACCGAAAGCATAATGAAGAAACAAGTCTAAATAGTGAAAACACCACACAAGTCACGATTTTATCGAGGACCATGCAAAAGCAAAAGATTTCCTGATAAAGATAAATGAGACATGTTATCCAATCACTCTATTAGTTGATGATGAACCATCACTAGAAGACAAATTAACTAAGTATTGGAAGATGGACCACTCATCCACCCATAAAGACAAGTCACTAACTAGTAGTTGAAAGGACCACTAACAAGATGTTGTCGGCCACAACTGGCAGAATAATTTACAAGATTTGAAGTCTGAATTTCAAATCCACAAAGACTTTTATATATATCAATACAGAAGAAAGACGAAGACATAATTCAATATCTTCATTTTTCTCTCAAAATAAACTTGTAATAGTTTTCTTTATTGTATGTTTGTTGCAATTCCGGCTCTTATATGTAGCTAAATAAGTTCCTCCTCCTCTACAGGAGGTTACTATGTATTAGTATATTGTATATTTGAATAAATAAACCAAGGCTTACTGCTCTCTCATTTATTATTTTCAAATTGAACAACTTTACTATACCTCCTGAGATGAGAAACAAAATATAGTTGTCCTATGTACTGTTGAAAAAAACTATGTCAGGAACAACCTGTTACGACTGTGTGATTGAACTCTGAGGAACAGTCTATAAAACTCGGTGAATACAGCCCGACGACACTCCGGTTAAATAGGTAAAATTTTCAATTTATTATATTGAAGCATGACGAGTGACATAAAAAATTCAATAATCTGAAGCATAGTTTATAAGCCGGAAACTTTGTGTAGCTGTATATTTTTGGGCTATATGCCTTTAAGAATAGGCTCAATAAGTATAACAATATCGTGTAGCATAATTATGAAGATTGAAGATATATTTGGAAAAATTTAAATGATCAAGAAGTTCAAACAAATGTTTGGAAGAATAAAGAGGGAAGAGGAAATTATGTTTAAGATAAAAAAAATATATTATTATTAATAACTTGCCACATGGTTCACCAATTAATTATTTTTTATTTTAAATTATTCACTATCCAATGGATGGAGTCAAAACGACAATATAAATAAAAAATTTGCGAGACATCGAGGAGAAAATTCCAGCGATTGTTCTCATAAGGACACCGGAGCTTGAATTTCTGTAACCCAATCCTGATCTGAAAATGAACGACGCTGATGTCTCCAAGCAGATCCAGCAGATGGTTCGATTCATCCGCCAGGAAGCGGAGGAGAAAGCTAACGAGATCTCCGTCTCCGCCGAAGAAGTGTGCATTTTATTGTCAGATTCATTTTTTTCGCTTGATTCCCCACGATTTTAGTTTTAATTGTTTTCTTTGGCAGGAATTCAATATTGAGAAGTTGCAGCTAGTGGAAGCTGAGAAGAAGAAAATCAGGCAGGAGTACGAGCGTAAGGAGAAGCAAGTTCAAGTCCGAAAGAAAATGTAATTTTGTTTTCCTGTTAGCTACTTTGGCCATTATTCTAATCTAATTTGGCGTATGTGTGTTACTGTCTTCTGAAACAGTGATCATTGGAGAGAAACAGAGAATGAAATTGGACATTGATTATTATATTTCTATTTCTCATGCTGATCCGACGAAATTATCATATCTGAACTTATCCGGACTTTTCAAAAAATTATTTAATCTGTTGCTCAACACTTGCATTTATACAAAAGTTATGCGTGGAATTTAGCTGTTGAACAAGTGATGCTCTTCTGAATTTGACGTGTTATAAGAACTTGTACATGCGTGTGAGTAAAATCCTTGTAAGCTAAAACTAGTGAATTTTCCAGTGAGTACTCGATGCAACTGAACACCTCTCGAATCAAGGTTCTTCAAGCTCAGGATGATTTGGTCAATTCCATGAAGGAGTCTGCGTCAAAGGAGCTACTGCATGTGAGCAGCGACCAAAATAGTTATAAGAAACTCTTGAAGGATCTCATTGTTCAGGTTGTGAAAATTCAGTCATTATACTTATTATATGCGATGATTTATGACAAGGGTTGGAATTATATACGTCAAAAAGTTTAGTGTGTACTACTGAAAAATCTGAACTTCATCCGCAGTTGTGGCAAATAGTATTGACTAGTTAAATTGTGTCTGTAGGGTTTTTTTGTCCTCATTCCAGGCCTAACTATTTCTACATTGAAGGGCATGCGTCAAGTTTGCAGTATTTGCTAGTTCACGACTGTGATGGTGTTTGAATGGTGGCAAATTCTGCGTCCTGTGTTATTTGCAAGCGTAATTTGTTTCGGGCAAACAAACCGGAGGCCTTAATCGTTGCCTAATATTATTACTGAAAAGTGTAAACTATTTGTTTTTTAAAATTTCAGAGTT
The DNA here is from genome assembly GCF_025594145.1 of Primulina tabacum. Taxonomy (NCBI): domain Eukaryota; kingdom Viridiplantae; phylum Streptophyta; class Magnoliopsida; order Lamiales; family Gesneriaceae; genus Primulina; species Primulina tabacum. The sequence goes on from NC_134566.1 coordinate 7,983,509, forward strand.
TGCTAAGGCTGAAAGAGCCATCTGTGTTGTTACGCTGTCGTAAAGACGACGCAAAGTTGGTGAACTCTGTCTTGAGAGCTGCGAAGGAGGAGTATGCAGAGAAGGCCAAAGTTCATCCACCCGAGATTGTGGTTGATAATGTCAACCTTCCACCTGCTCCGTCCGATGATAATGCACATGGACCTTTCTGGTACTCTACTAATTCCTGTTTGTGCTTTCAAGTATATAAACTTGTGTACAAGTCCAATTTTTTTTATTTCTAGAGTTAACTGTATATAAAACCAATCAAAACACGATGATTGTTTTTGCTTCATTCTCGAATAGATTCTGCTTTGGAAATAATTTCTCTGTCGAGATTAACTGTTTTTCCTTCCTTCTTTTTTCAGCTCTGGAGGTGTTGTATTGGCTTCTAGAGACGGAAAAATTGTGTTTGAGAATACTCTTGATGCTAGACTGGAAGTTGTATTTCGTAAAAAGCTACCAGAGGTACTCCATCTATTAACATCATGTTTTAACTGGATTCGATTACTCATCGCAACCAATGAATGGTACCTCATGCTAACTTGAATTTGTAGAAAATTAACCATAAATTTTTAATTTTTTTCGCCTCTCACCCAGTGATGGGTTTGTCCTGACCGTTAAGAAGCTCCAAAAGAGTTGCTACATTCAAGATTCATGCATGTCTATTGTTCTGATCTTCTGTTTTAGCTCAAATACACAAATGATAACTAATGTCTTTGAAATAATTTATCCAACTCCAACCCACATCTTCGTACGTATTGTGGATTTTGAAAGTTTTAGCCACTTTACAATTACCTCTATTTGTTTCTCTAATTACAGATTCGCAAGAGCCTCTTCGGACATACTGCAATGTGAATGACGGGATACACTTCAAATCTTATGAAGCAAGCATGGTTCAAGACTGACAATTTACTCAAGATTTTTTCATTTTCGAATAATGCGAGCTTCGGTTTTATATTTCTTCAAGTTTTGAGCTTGAAGCAGCAACAAATCTTTATCTTCGGTAAAAATAAAAATAATAGCTCAATATCTGTTGCCTTGAGTTAATAATCAAACTTGGAAGCCGATGTATTTAGTCTCTACTGTCAATGAAACACGGTTTAAGTTGTTTCAAGCCGTTCATTTTAATTTGTTGTGTATGGGAATGGATTTTGAGTTCATACTCATTATATTTTCGCCCGGTGCTCTCTCTGTATTAAATTACGATCTTATAGAAGCTTTGATTTCCTATTTAAATAAACAACTGACAAACATTTGAATCAGTCGGTAGGTTGCATAAGCAACATTTTACCAATATGACTACCGACACAAAAATGCCGGGTAAGGACATTTATACCATTTAAACTTGTCTTTTTTAGCACCACGTATATTGCTAGAAAACATGCTACAAGCAAAATATAAGTTATACAACAATACGAAGATAAGAAGCACCGCACATAATAAACAATAGCTGTACACAGTCAGTCTTCCAATATCTGCTGTCTCTCAAGCTCGATAATCTGTTCTGTCAATGAGCTATGGGTACCCTTTAATGTTTCATTGTTGTTCCGGCACTGGTGAAGCTGTTCCCTGAGACTTCGAACCAGCTCAGTTAGTCTTTGGATGTTCTTTTCCTGCGCTAAGATTATCTGCAGAAGGTGGATAAATTTATGTCTCCAGAACGAGAAACTAATATCAAAGCCAACCCGCAGTGTTGTTATTATCAATGTCAAATGCACGGAAGGATTTATTGAATGTGTCAAGTTTCAGCGACACCTTCACTCTACGGTAAAAAGGTGTTCACAAATCTCATCAATCAATGAAATGAAATCAAAGTGAGTAAAGTTTTGATTAAAAGAAGAGTTTGGTGTTATACTTTTAAAAGCAAATAGATAAAGTACAACAGCAGATTCAAAAACAGAGATCGCCGTCAAATATGTTTCCAGAAAGGAAAAAAAACAGAACTCATTAAATTTTGCCTCCAGTAATCCGAATGCAACAAAAAAAAAAATTTCTTCAACTGTCAAATATAATTTCTCCAAAAATGTTCATTTGTCCCAAGTCACCCTTCCTTGGGCTGAAGTTGCCTTTCCTTCAATTAATAAACCTCGATGTCCTGTAATTTTCTAATGTCATCCCCACACACCTAAAACACACATATAAAGAAAGAAAAAACACACACGACACAAAAAATAAATGAAGTTCAAATTGATATTTCTTTACTCAAAAATAGTTTTCAATTATTACTTAAAGCTTCCCCTCCAGTCCTGATACATCAACTATAATCAGGACAGAAGCAAAAAAGAGGCTGTTTCCTTGAAGAGAACTCACACATCCACTAAATCTAACAGCACAAACATAAATGATCCTTGTGGGCTATTCCAAATATAAACTTTCAAGAAGAAAACATATCAGCTAAAAGTCCTGGTACCACTCAGTCTCACCCTGTAAACCAATGTTTTCTCTACGGGTATGGAGTTTATCAGAACCAGAGTGTTCCTGAGATTAAAAAATGAGCTTAAACAAATCCATTTTTAGATCCAACCAGTATATTCCTTGCAATCTGACAATATATGGCAGCGTAAGATGTTTACATTATCCATCAAATATTTTCATTCTAACTCTTCACGTGGTTTACATTTCACTTCTACTAAAAGGCACTGAAACTATGCAATCCTTCCTGTCAATGGGGAACAAGAGAGTAATGCCATTCATGGGTAGAATATGAGCAGCTCGGTTAAACCACTGCTTAATGCATTCATTGTAGCTCCAACAATTCTCGGATTCAGCAAAATTTGGTAATTTCGACCGCACCAAACTCTCTTAGCAGGCTATCCAAAGACAATATGGCAAGGTTATGACGTCTTGAAAAACCAAATAGATAAGCTTCTTACCAAACGTGAAGACTAAGCTCATGAGTTTATTATTCTAAGTCAGAACAAGTTGATAGAATCTCCTTTGTCACGTCCCCATGTCCCCCTCGTTTGGCAACATGAAGGCGAAAAAGGGAAAGAGAGGGATGAAGTTTCTCTCGCTTTTGGCTATCCATTAAGCGGAATAAATTTTAATTAATTTAAATGAAAAAACAGAAAAATGAAGTCCCCACTCGATCAAGAACGGACTACAAGGTCAGCTATCCAACTTCTTTTCATAATTAAATACCGTTACTGAATAGACGGATCTCACCGTGAAAGACCTATTACTGGATAATTCATGAATAGAGCCAAAGAGTGGTGTGAACCATACAAGTTCTCAATAATATTGATTAAATGAAGTTGAAGGCTCCGGCGAATAGATAAGATCTCACCGTTTAAGAAATAACCATAGAAAATATTTAATTAAATTTTTTTTATTGACTCTATTTTTTTTCCACCCTATTTTTTTTTACACCTAGCAAAGGAAAATTTATTATTTCTTTCGTATTTCGCGGTAAATACCTAAAATAAAGAAATAATCGTGGTTGGGAAGATTATAGTAGCCAAAGCCATTCGAATATTTTTTTATACATGGGAAAAATCTGTTTGACTATTAATAGACCAAGAAAGGGAAAAGAATAACTTAAAGAAAGGAAATCAATTAGTTATTCATCGGAGTCTTATTCTTTAAATGACCAAAATCAAAGCGGATATATAGCTCGGAGCATTGAACAAAAATTCGTTTATTTGCATCAAGCTTTTGGGAGGCTCATTCAAGACTTACTCGAACTATTACTCAGCATAAAATTAGAGCTTTAGTTTCGTTTCATCGGGATAGGGATAAGCAAAAGTGAAATTATCGTCGTTTATGGATAACTGGGATAAACGCAGTAATTCAACAAACGCGAGTATCCTATAGTGTTAGTAATTAATACATGATTTATACAAGACACAATTGCTTCTTAATCGTAAAATACTAGCACAAAAAACCATATCAAATAAGAATTTTCTTTATCTGATTTCCAACGAAATAAGAAGAAAAGAAGTAGATTGGAAAGTATACAACTGAAAAACTTAAACGAAGTTCCTCGAAGAATGAACTCCGGGAATGGGAAAAAGAAGGGATGATGTCGTAATTAACAAGAGAATATGTTTGTTAAAGTAGTCAAAATGAAAGAACATGTTCAACATAAAAAAATATTTTTCCGATGTTTTTTTTTTACAATTTGCAATAATAAAAATGAATTCTTCTATTTTTCGAACAAAACATCATTCTGGGTTTTAGTTAGGATTGGAATTCTGATTCAAGTGACCAAAATATAAGTCTATTTATTTCTTATTCTAAGACTAGTAGTTCTAGAGGTCGGCTCGGTTCTTACAGATTGTTTCTCATTGTTGAAAAAAGGTATCAAAGATAAAATATGAGCTTGTTTTATAACAATAATAACTAATAGTTGTTTTTTGAAGATCAATTTATTCACTCGCCTAAATAATATTTTTCCTTGTTCACTAATAAATCGACTAATTAAGTTCATGTTTCTATAATCAATTCGATCCCCCAATTCAATAGGGGGGCAAACGCTAACCAGCAGATCCATTTGCAACCCGTATTACCTAAATGATATTTCTTTCCCGTATTTCAAATACTTTGTATAGTGTCCAATAAATTATTAGATGTTCTTTTAATGGTTTCAGTATTTGCAGGATTATTAACATTACCTTTTTAAGATAATGTTAATAATTTCCAAAATCCATTTCATCGTCTAGTAACAACTACCGTCTTTTTTATAGGTACCGCAGTCGCTCTTTGGTTGGGTAATCTCTTCCAAATACATCAATTGTGCTACATATTGAAAACCTCTTTTTTGGTAAATCAACTGCAAATTTTGTTCTAGAATGCCCAATATATATTTTACATCTTCTAGGTTAACGTCAGCGCCCACCTTAATCATCAAAATTAAAACATAAATCAATTACAAACTCCTTTTCAATGGCCTTCACCATCAAATTCTCATCCTCTGACACATCCCAACCAACCCTCAACAACCCACTTGATAATTCATACACTCGCAGGATGCTTGGATGACTCGCCAACACATACGCTAAACCAACTCGTGGGCACATTCTCCAGCTCGAAGGCAAATTAAGTATTCCTATAAAGGGTTCCCAATCTATTACTGAATTCATGCAGGAAATCAAATCCATGTCGATGCTCTCATCCTTATGAAAGTTCAAGTTGACATCGATGATCTCGTAATCAAGATCCTTACTGGTTTCGATGACAATAATAAAGAACTAGGCAACACTATTCAAGATAGCGAAACAGCAATCTCCTTCGATGAATTGCACGAAAAACTTCTCAACCTTGAAGCGCAGTTGGCTCTAAAGACAAACTCATCTTCTCCTTCTCATGTGAGTGCTTTCCCTGCAGTTCGATTACCACAACAGATATCACGCGGTTCATAGTCATTCTGGACAACACCCCAACATCAACCAGCGGCCCCCGGCTCCAACCTGGACACCCCGTTCTTCATTCCCACCCACCAACCAAGGATTTAAGACATATCTTGGTCGATGCCAACTCTGCCACCACACTGGGCATTCTGCCAAATGATGTCCATCCTTCAAATACATGCCATGGTCTCCTGTGATGCAGCCACCTCATCCTTCACCACTGCCTGCATATACTTCTCTGAGCATGCACACCACGACACATCCATCAGCCTCTCCAACACCAACTGAATGGCTTCTTGACTCTGGAGCATCACATCATGTGACAACTGACCTTGCCAACCTGCGACTCCACCCTCCATATGCTGGTTTGGATGATGTTGTCATCGGTAACGGTACTGGTTTGGTTATTTCTCATGCTGGCTCTCTTACTTTTTCATCATTTCCTTAACTAGCGTGCTCTTTGTTCCTACCAGGACCAAAAACATTATTTCTGTTTCTCAGCTGTGTGCCACTAATGATGTTTATGTTGTTTTCCCTCTTCATATTTTCAGGTAAAGGATAGTCACACCGGGGTCATTCGTTTGCAAGGACCACGTAAGAATGGAGTTATTTTTGGCCGGTCACTGCTACATGGAAGAACTCACCACATGTCTTCTCATCTGTCTCTGTCCCACTATCTATTTGGCATTCGCGTCTCGGTCACCCTTCCAGTAAAATTTTTAGTCATTTAGTCTCTTCTCATGTGCTCGGTATGTCATCCCATGACTTATTAAATTTCTCTTGTAATTCATGCAAAATAATTAAAAGTCACAAACTCCAATTTTATGATTCAACTCTTACGTCTTCCATGCCATTAGAGTTAATTTTTCCTGATGTTTGGATTTCACCGGTAGCTTCTCTTTGATGGTTTTAAATATTATGTACTGTGTTGATCATTTTACCAAATATATTTGGTTATATCCATTAAGACAAAAAAATGATGTGCTTGATGCGTTTTTTAAATTCAAAACTCTTGTCAAAAACTTTTTCCGTAAAAAGTTATCAATCTTCATACTGACAACGGAGGGAATATCTTGCATTAAAATCCTTCCTTTCTTCTACAGGGATTTTCCACCTTACAACTCCACTGCACTCCACTCCACTCCACTCCACCTCACCTCGTAAACCGTAACATAATGGATTTTCTGAACAACGTCATCGTCAAATTGTTGAAACGGGTCTTACACTTCTCCATCACACACCATTCCATCACTTTCACCCTTTTACCTTTGTCGTTGCCACTTATCACATTAACAGTATGCCTAAACCAAATCTCTCAGTGACTTTATCATTTGCCAGATTCTTTGATCGCCCACCTAATCTTCAAAACTTCGTGTCTTTGGATGTCTATGCTACCCATGGTTGCGTCCTTATAACTCCCACAAACTTCACCCCAAATCACGTCCCTGTGTGTTCCTTGGTTATTCTCTTACCCAAAGTGCCTACATCTGCAACGACCACTCCTCCAAATTATTTCTCTCTCGACATGTCGAGTTTGTCGAAATTGTATTTCCCCTTTCCACCTTTCTCCAAATTATTTCTCTCTCAACATGTATGAAGATGTCTACATGGCTCAACCATCAAGATTTATTGATAGTAATTTTCCCAATTATGTGTGCCAATTAAAGAAAGCAATGTATGGTCTCAAATTGGCACCCGTGCTTGGTTTCTGGAACTTCGACGATTTTTGCCTGATCTTGGTTTTGTTAGTACTCAATCGGACTCCTCCTTATTTATACTTTGGCAAGACACGTTCACCACAAACTTCTGGTTTATGTTGATAACCTATTTTTGATTGGCAGCGATGAGACCGGCATGACTCAAACTATTACTCAATTGACTGCCCATTACTCCATCAAAGATCTTGAGCCACTCTCCAAAGTGTCTATTTGACCAAATGGGCTTCTTCTTTCTCAGAGGAAATATATTAGTGATCTCCTAACTCAGCACAATATGACATCTTTGAAGCCTGTTCTAACACCACTAGTTGTTGGTTCTGCACTCTCTCTTTATGATGGATCTCCAAGAGTTTCGTCAGGTGGTTGGTAGTCTTCAGTATCTTCTTATCACTAGTCAGCTGTTGCATTTGTCGTGCATAAGCTCTCATTTTATGCATGTTCCGACTGAACAACATTGGGGTGCAGTCAAACGACTCTTACGCTACCTCAACAGCACTCGAGACATCAGTATCTGACTTTGTGCTAGCTCTTACCTATCCTTACATTGCATTTCTGATGCTAACTGAGCTGGCAATATAGATGACCGCACATCCACCGGGACCTATATTGTGTTTTTGGGCCCCAATCCGTTTGTCTGGAGCTCAAAGAAGCAATATTCTGTTGCTCGATATTCTACTGAAGCCGAGTATCGAGTCATTGTTGCGGCTGCGGCTTACGTTAAAGTCAAATGGGTTGATTTACTCCTTACCGAGCTACATGTGTCTCTTCCTTCCACACCAGTGATATACAATGACAACATTGGTGCTACCTATTTATGTGCTAACCCGGTCTTCCACTCTCACTTGAAGCGTATTGCTATTGACTATCATTTTGTCTGCGACTTAGTTCAGCGTTCCATACTTCGTGTATCTCATGTCTCTTCTGCTGACCAACTTGCTGATTCTCTCGCCAAATCTCTATGGCCGCGACTTCATGACTTCATGATCAAGATTGGTGTTTCTTCGAAAACCCCCTCTTGAGGGGACCTAATAGGATCCACCCAAATCTTTTTGTTTATTCTATATTATCTTTATTAAGTGGTGAAATATTATTTTATTTTTTTATAATAAACAATTATTTTCATTAATTTCCACGTTTGAATAACTGAACCTAGACATTGCTGTATGTACACAGTGAATTTTTGTAACATTGTTAAAAAAACACACATTACAACTACTTGGATTCGAAAATTATGTGCAAAAATAACATTGCATGTATAACAATGGAACAATTACACCACAAAAAACGCTTTGGTAATGTATTATTTAATTTTGATTTGATTGATTTCTTTCCTTTTTGCTTAGGATTATTCTTGGTTGTCTTTTCTGTGTATATAGGTGCACTCATGAGATTGAATAAAATACACATTTATTTCCCTAAAACCTCTTCACCACATTAAAACAAACTCAAAAGGTACCACAATATAAAGAACTCGACAAACTACCATACATACACAAACAAATCATACACCACATTTATGGAAATGCAATGTATGATTTACAATAGTTGAATATCCGTACGCATTGAAATTCAAAACAAAAGACACTTGAAATTCTAAAAGAGATACAAGACAGATCATCACAGGGAAAAAACAAAGAAAACTATAAACAGCTTTAATGGTAGATGAATCACATTCAAATTCAAGCTACTGAATATCCCAATTGAACAAATACACAACTTGATTCACACCTAAAACACTAAAATATTTAAATAGGTGTGCTGCTTTGAGGAATAGACAAATGACAGATTCACATGATTGACTAATCAATAAGGCAACAAAGCCAACAGTATAATCCATTAACACTGGATACGGATTGCTAAATGAGATGCCAATAGATTAGAATAAGACTACAATTACCTTCTCTTTGATGCTCTCTTCCCTTTTTGAAATTTGTTCCTGCTTATGAGAATCCCTCGAATTCATATCCACATCGCTCATCAACTGTTGCCTCCATTCAAATTGCGAGGTAATGATCAACACCAGCAACAGAAAAACAAGTAGCATCGACCTCGACATATTATCTACCTCCTCCAAAAAACCTAAAAGAGGAAAAGTAAAGGAAATTAACATTAAACTAGCACAAGTTACACATTTTGAGAAACGATGATTAAACAAAATCCAATGAATGCATGGAGACCTAGAACACAAAAACCAGTCACAGGAAAGATAAATTCAAGAAGGATTCTCATCCCCTCCACACCAAATACCTACAATGTTTGCTAGTACTTTATCTATCTTCAAATATAGCTTTCGCCCACTTAAAAGTCTTAATTTACTTGGTTATTATAAATTGCCACGGTCAGGCCCCTTAACACAAAAAAGGCTGGTTCCATCTTTATATACTTTACTTCATACCTGAAACAGAAAATAATACAAACAACAAAAACGCATAGATTTCTCGAGTATATCAGGCATGGAAGAATTACAACCCAGGATTTAAATTCGTATGTTTTGGCACTCCGAAACCAAATTGCCCATTTTCTAATTTCTTACCTATTTTCCTTGTTATCTACATAATTTACTCACTAATTTCACAGACAAAGATGAAAACTAACAATTCCCCAGTTTCTCGCTATTTTCAAGCTCAAAATCTTTAAAAATGCAAAAAGGTCGGTCAAAATTGAGACTTTGCGTAGAAAAACATAACATTAATCGATTGCGGAACCCGGAGAAATAACTTACACTCAGAGTTGATCGTTAAACCGAACAGCATCAACGCAAATGAAAATCTGGCAATAGTTACTGGGAAAACTGTGAAGTCTTTGGTTGGAGGTAAATTGAACCGAGTTCGGCGACTGTTGGTTGGAAAGGAAGAGCGCTATTTAACCTCTCCAACTATTCCCATTTGACTGAATAGCAAGTGATGGTTCACTGAAATAATTCTCCATTTCAACAAGATACGAATTACGGATACAACCATGGATTTGACTGCTTTTAACATCAACCTTAAACAATTATTTTTGGGTAAATTGAGGTAAAATCGCTGCGGCAATGTTTAGGTTAGAATTCAGTACATGTGTAATATAATTTGTAATTTGATATCTGACAACACATGAAAAATAGTTTTAACTCTCAATCAAGCTAACTTTACAATTTTATCCTTTTATTACTTACATATTTAATTAAATATAATATAATATAAATCTTCCACCCATTTATTCAAATAATTGTACGCTTCCCAAGCTCATCCATAGTATTCTTTTTTGGCATCAGTGGTCTCATTGGTAATTTTTCAAATCTTGTTCATCTTGATTTATCCTTCAATGATTCTCTAAAACTATGATTTTTTAGGTTTGATTGTGTATATTAGTTAATTAATTATTTTTAAAAACGAGCTAGAGTTCATAGTGGAAATTGAATTGTCGTTTCAGATATACATTAAATGTTTTCTTTGCTGATATTTCCTTGATTCTTGTTCTTTGAAGAATTGATTCCCGTTCTTTGAAGAGTTGCGGCAGAGTTATCATTTATGGCAACTGCTTTTATCCTCAGACCTTTGTAAGATAAATGATCTTTCTTTTCTGGGATAGTGATATAAATGCATATCATTCTCGGGACTGATGTAGGGACAATTTAACTTTGAAGCGTTGCAAACTATTGAATGTCTTGAACTGGTCGGAGAATGTCTTTCATTAAGTAGGTAATAAATAACCCTCTTTAATGATGTTTTCGGATCAGCCGGCTGAGAAGTTCATCTTCTTTTACTTTAAGCGGTTGAATTATCAGCGGTCTGAAATTCAAGAGGTCATACTTCTTTAGTATGTCCTTTGTTTAAGCGGTTAAACTCTTTTTGTTGTAGCCGATAGTGAATTAGTCCGGTTGCTAAGATGGGCGGTTGAACTGATACTTGTTACACATAAGATATGCAGTTGTTTCCTGAAATAGGGAAGTGCTATCTTGATTTTGTCGATCACCAAAACTTTTGGGTAATAATAATTTCTTAACAATTTCCTTCATTTTTGTGATGACAAAACTTAGCTGCAAAGATGTACAATGTTTTACATATAATTAAAGAAGGCTAGATATAATGCACATGTCAAGAGAAAATATTGCATTTCATTGAGTAAATGAAATTACAATCTCTAAAGCAAAAATAAACAAGTGAACAAATACAAGATATAAACACTAATTTTGACCTGCTCGTTTAGCTTTGGTCCTTTCTTCCAGTTATTTCATAGCTGATATCTCTGCTTGCTGAATGACTCTTTGTCGCTCTCTTCCCCTCTTTTTGACATCACCACGAACAAGAAATTTCATAATTTCTGCAATCTGGGCTCCTTGGGCATTCATGCGTTGATCAACATGTGCTTGAAGACGATTTATTTGTCCTGAGAGCTCAAAGCACATGTTGAGATGTGAAGAATTATGCTTGGCTTTCCGGAGGTAGATACATGTATTCATGGCAGAAAAGTCTTTGCAGAGATCAGACTTCATCGAATTAAAAGGCTCTTTTAGATCAAAATGCTCGCGGTTAAGAGCAAGAATTGAGTGATCCAAGTTGACAAGTCTGGTCAGAATCTCTTTTTGGCAATCTTCTTCTGTGTGTTCTTCTTCTTTAGATACAGCCTGATCAGAAAGTAATCTAGCCTTGAAAGAGACTAGTTGAGAAGACGAGGCTTTACCAGAAGATTTTGATGACTGAGGCTCATTTAGTTCAGCAGATATATCCTCAATAATTTTGTTAAAATCATCAGTTAAGGTAGAGGGTATATTGCTGGTGCCTTCCTTTGCATCTGGGGCGACAGATGTAAGACAATCTATAGGTATGCATGTAATGGTTACCTCGTCATTCTATAAATCTTTGGGAGATGATATCAACGGTTCTTGGAGAACGTCTTGATGAAGATTAACAACAGAAAGAGATTTTGGAGAAGATGATTTCTCTTTGTAAGTTGTGATGTTATCAAAGTTAGATAAAAACTGCACGGCCTCATCAACAGAGAGAGGTTGGACTTCAAAGAGGCTGCCATGAGTTTGTTGATTTGGTGTATCAATCTCAGAGATCGTGTGAGAAGCAGACAGAGGGTCTGAAACATTTTGGGGGGCAGAGTTGTTCAGTAATGGGAGCATCCTCGAGCATGAGTATCTCAGTTGGTGGGAGGGTGTTGTCCTCATTATTAATCAGAGCAGTTTTGACCGGCACTTCTGGCGATGAAGGTTTAGTAAGCTTACCAGATGATGAAGATGGGTGATTCTGAACTGTGGATTGATCTTTGAGAGTCTGAGAGCTCAGTTCTTCATGTAATTTCAGTTAAGAGTCAAGCTTACTCTGTTCTTCAACCGCTGAAAGATGAAGGTCCTGCCTCATCTGAGCAACAATCATAGAAAGCGAGAGAGCATCCAATTCAAGCTGGGAGATAACAGCTGAGTCATCCTTTGTAGTAGGGCAAGTGGGAACGAAATTGTTCCATCTCAATTGGATAAGTGCTCAGAGAGCACTCTCTTTCATCTGAATTTCCAAGAAATCTCGTCGACGCATAGCGGTTGGAATATCTGATGTTTCTGTCCATTCCAAGATGGACCGTTCAAGCTTGGAAACATCTTTGATCTTACCAGTTTGAATCAATGTCAAAAGTTGTGATGGTTCGAAATTGAACCCATTGATCAAACATCTTCATCTTCTTCTGAACGGTCTCATTGACTCGTTCACAGGTAAGAACTATTTTGGTATGGACTGAGTTGGATTTTGGTGGTTCTTCGATCATGACTTGTTTTCCTTTTTCTGTTGAAAGAATGATAGGTACTCCTGAGTAAGAAGATTCAATTTCTGGTTCAGCAATTTGAATATCTTTGAGCTTTGTTGCAGGGAGTGTAGGGATTGGTGGAGGGACCAGTGGCACAGAACGATGCTTAATCAACTTGATCTTCGTTGTTTTGGGCTTTTCGGACCGTTTCTTCTTGAAAACTTGAGAGACAGGGACATCTTCCCTAGATTCATCACCAGAGCTAGATTTTTGGACCAGCTTTCTCTTTGTTTCTTTGGGAGTTGACTCAGTCTTCTTTTGTTTTACAAATTCAACCCCAGTCTCTGTTTTGATAGAGACTATTTCCTCATCGGTTGGTCGATTTTCATTGATAAAGTTTTCAACTATTGGCCAGTTGAACAGCTTGGTCTTCCCAACTTCAGTCATTTCCACCGGTTGAAATCCATCGTCAATTAGCAGATAACAAATTTGAACTGCAAATCCTTGAGACTGGTTTTCCTTCTTTATCATAGCCACCAATGTTTTGAACAGAATGTCGGACCAGTTGACCTTCAGATTTGATGAGATGGTGGCCACGACAAGAATTTTTCAAAAGTTATCTTTTCATATGCACAAGCCTTGGCAAGGACTCCTTTTGTCACGATATCAGCCATCAATCTGAATTCGATCTTCAGATCACGTTTTTGACAGGTTGTAGAAGAAATTGAAGATTCAGTGATGGAGAAATTGCTTATCCAAAGCTCAATATTGCCCTCTAGAAGTGTAGTGAAGTCGGTGATTCCAGCTGCGGGTAATTTAAACAAATCAGCAAACATATTTTGGGTGAAATGAAGAATTTTCCCTTGAATATCACATATAATTTCTCCGTTTTCCATGTATGCTGAATCGAAGAATTCCTTCACTAGATTCTCAGAATACTTCTCACTGCTTCCCAGAAATGAACGAAGGCCAAAAGATTCGAGGAGACGAAACATGGCTTTCATTGGCTTGTTGGTCATGGGAAATACTGATGCGAAGTTGATGGAAATTGTATTTTGAACAATTGATGCAGCCATTTGATGCGGAAAGATCGAAATACACACCAAGAAGATAATCTCAGATAATATTTCAGAGGAATTGCGTATGATTGCAGCAAAAAGATAAGAATGATTCTGAATTTGCGTATGAATTTCCGGTTGGAAGAATCACAAGTTAGTCCACGTGGAGGATTGTTAGTGGAGGGATTTTTTAAAAAAAAATGTTGAAAAAATTTTAGACGGCGGTAAAATAAATAAATTCAAATTTTGAGAAAGTAGCCGTCACATCAAAATAGGGCAGACGCAAAGTATTAATTTATTGACTAAACCGATATTCCCCCAATATAGAAATGAATCGTTTAATATGATTAGAGGGGAGGCGGTTGAGTCATATTAATTTATTGACTAAACCGATATTCCCCCTAGGCAAATTCATTAAGTAAACTTATTCTCAGGTAATGAAACGGTGGTCGATTTGCAGATAACTCTTCATATCCTCCTGATAGTAATTACGATGGTGACTTTTCGTATGGTTTTTATCTATAAATACAACCAGAGGGGTTAGTCACAAAATCATTTTAAGGTGCAGAGCAAGATAAAAGAAAATGAATACTGGAAGTAGTTCAAGTGAGCCGAATCTCGCTGAGGAGTTCATGCAAGAGATAATCATGGCACGGAAGGCTGCGCTGGAGGAAGGTGTCTACCTACTCATACTTCTCTGATGAAGGTGTCTACCTACTCATGCTTCTGAAGGAGCAGAGGGCTCTGAGAAGGATTGCCTTCTCAGAGGACTTTATGCGCACCTCTGTCGGAGGGCTGACCACTTGGTTGGCCTTCTACAGGGGTGCAGTAAAAATAAATTGCTGCTGTAAGGGCCCGCCTTAATTAATGAAATTTTATTATGTTTTTACCGCTCCTCGTATGTCTATTTATTTATTTCCTGCATAACAAACTTAGTAATAATTCAATCAACTAAGAATGTTAAACAAATGACTAAGATAAATCGATTAAACCAAGCGTATTTCGAAAATAAGAAAACTTAGCCTCTGATAACGGTTTTGTAAAAATATCAGCCGCTTGTTGATAGGTATGCACATACTCAAGCCGAATCTCTTTCTTCACGACATGTTCTCGGATAAAATGGTGTCTGATTTCAATATGCTTTATAACGCCCCAAAAATTTAAAAGTCCACGCAAACCACATGCGCAAATTATTAAATTCCTTGTGCATTTCAATTAATGGTTTTAATTGCATGGATTAATTTTGTTGCGTATATTTACATGTTTAAAATATACTTTTCTACATGATTGCATTAAAATATATTTTTAAAGGTTATTCAAGTTGCGATCGAGGAACGTAGACCGAAGGTTGAAAAATAGAAATATTTTTATTAAATAGTTGTTTTTAATTATTTAAAATAAGGGTGTTGCTTTTTCTTATTTTTGAACATAAGGGGTTTTGAGGTGATTTTATACGCCGGGATGTAATTTTTATCGGTGTTGGATTTTCAACAAAATACGAACATTTTGACAACCCGGCTAATAAATTCACAAACTTATTTTCACAAAATTATTTTTAGTATTTAATTAAAGATTAATGGGCCTAATTAAATCCCATATTGGGCTTAAGCCTAATTAGTTATTAATTAAACTATATAATATGATTAAACCCTCCCCAAACCCTACACATATACACGCCTCCCACTTTTTAAAATTCTATCAAACTCTTCCCTCAAACTCAAGACACGGCACACACAATTTCAATTAGGAAGTTTGAAGGTTCAAGGGAAAATTCACCCAAGGTTTCTCGTCGCCGTTCTTCGATTCGTCAACGTATATTCGTGCGTAAATTACGCAAAGACACGCCATACATCTTATTTTCTCATTTATCACATCGTATTATCGTTTTAAATATCGTGTGTATGAAAAGCATGAATTTTCTATGATTATTTTCGAAAAATTGCATGCACATGTGGGGAAACTTAAGATTTTTTTATGCAAAATCATGATTTTTATGTGCATAAGGGGCTGCCATGATTAGGAATTGGTATGGGATATTTGTACATGTTTTTAAGGTGTCCTAGAACACATGAAAATACTGCATAACATGAAATTAAAAAGCTGGAACCGTATGAATTAATTAAGAAAACATCACGGAAGTTGCTTGGCTTGTTGTGGTGCATAGGATCGGTGGCTTTGCATGGGGCCTTGGGGCTTGGCCAGGGCTGGCTGGGGCTCGAGGAGGGTCATGGGTGAGGGCCTGGTAGAGTCCTAGGGGGCTAGGGCTCGCACTTGGTCGGCTGGAAGAGTCCCTGGCCAAGCCCCAAGGCCCTGTCGAGAATTTCAGGGGCTGCTGCTCGTTCAAGGGCTGGGCTAGGTGGCCTGGGTGATGGCTTGGGACGGTCGAGAGAGGGGTAGGAAGGGCTGGGCTCGGTGGTGGCTTGGGTAGAAGCCCCACGCAAAGTGACAGCAGCAACATTTGGGAGGAAGGCGCGCAGCTTGTTCTTGTTTCAAGGGGTACGCTACTTGGGTCCAGGGCTTGGGCTGGTCTAGCTCGGGTCTGGGGCTGGTCTAGGGTCCGTAAGGGTCGCGGGTGATCAGGGGTTTGAGGGCTGGAGAAGTCTTAAGCAAACTAGGAGTTCTATGGTAGGAAACTTACACACACAACAGCGCACAGAATTGGTGCTTCGTTCCAGCAAGTTTTGAGCGGGCCAGGCCCGAGTTTTTGGGCTGGGCTTGCACAGTAGGGTCCCTAGGTGGGTTGGCTAGGTTTTGGTTCGAGGTGGCTCGGGCGTGGCTCGAGTATTTTGGGAGATGGCTCGGGTGGTTCCCTTAGGTGTCATATTTCGAAATTAAAGAACTAAAAATGAATCCAAGGGTCCACGGGGGTGGCTCATGACTTGGAAGGGTAGAATAAATCATGAAAAGGTTATGTTAAAAATTTGGGATCAAAATAACGAGTTTTGGAATTATTCGGAATTTAATCGTCGCACGAAACACTAATTAACGTATTAATTGAAACGCCTAGTTTTAAACTTTATAAAATTATGAAAAATTAGGTTTAAGCTTAAATAATTATTATAAGTCTAAGTTTTTAATTTGAGAATTTTATATTAAGGTTTGGTTTAATACGGGATTAAAACGCATTAATACGTCACATTTAAAGATTAATTTAAAAGTCCTCGATTTAAGCTAAGTAAAAATGTGAGAAAATTCATGTAGGCTTAAATAATTATTTGGGACATGTTAGAGTCAAAGAAGTTAAGAAAAAGTCAAAAACGGGAAATTATACGTCTAGGGGTAAAACTGTCATTTTACACCTAGAAATTAGTAAACTTCATGGCAGTGCCCTGAATGCTGTTTTATGTGCTAATATGATTATTTTCTATAGTTATGGATGTTTATGGAATTTTTTTTATGTTAAAATGATATTTTAAATGTTTAAGGAATTCTATATGTTTATGATTTAATATGTAAAAATGTTATTTTACATGTTTTGAGGGTAAAATGTCATTTTAAATGTTTATGAAATGTTCATGATTAAATTATGATTTTTAAATGTCTAAGGGATTTTTATGATTTAAGGAAGACATTTAAAAGACATGTTGCATGTTTGTTTTCAAAAACAAAATGTTATGTTATGCATGATTTTTATAAAGTGATGAGAATGTAAATGTTGAAGGAAGTGAAGTGATTGTGACTAATTCGTTAATGATGGCGATGTCGTGAGGGTGATGGTCCCAGTGGGAGCCCGACGATCGTGTTTCCATTATTGCGAATATGAGGTTATGAGGATATGAGGTTTGAGGTAAGAATGAGAATGTCGTGAGGGGAGAAGGCCCCAGAGGGAGCCCATTTATGGGAGAAGGCCCCAGAGGGAGCCCCGACGATCGTATTTCTATTCGATCATGATAAGCCAAGGCTCAGTTGACCGGTGAGAGTGTCGCTGATGTCCCCGCCGTCCAGTACTGTGGTTATATGTAGATGGATCCATCGATTTTCATGTCATGTTGAGGAAAGTCACAATTAACGATCTGAATTCAACAAAGGAAAAAAAAGAAATGTTCATGATTATGTTTAAGGTTTTATGTCATGTCATGTTGAGGAAAAGGAAATTCATGTTTGCATATCATGAAAATGGTTATGTTTAAAGTTTTATGCATCATGAAAATGTTTACGAAAATGTTCATGTTTGAAGTTTATGCATCTTCATGAAAACGATATTTTAAGTACAAATATTTTTCACTGTTATATGTTGACTGTATTACGTATTACTTGCTATAAAGATGATGGTGTGTTGAGTCTTTAGACTCACTAGGTGTGATGGATGTAGGTGAGTTTGAGGGAGGATTTGACGGGTGATTTGACTGGACTGAAGGCGCACACAACCCGAGGACCAGCGCTTCTACTTTTTCCGCATTATGACTTTTGACTCATGCTTTATGATTAAAGATTTTTAAGATTATTTATTTATGCATTTGAGAGATTTTTGAGAGGTTTAGTATGGGCTATTCTTTTCAAATTATTGCTTTTTAGGTTTGGTAAAATGTTTGACGATTTTATGCTTTAAAATATTTTCCTTTGGATTTTTAAATAGCAGTTGGATGTTTATTTTTAAAATGATGTCAAAAATATTTTATGGTTTGGCCGATGCTAAGTGAGGTTTTTAAAAAAAAATTTTCTAGTACGTTTAAAGCAATAAAAAGGGCAGACGTTTCATGCTTTGTCCGAGAGTGCATAACCGGATTTTACGTGATTGCGATTTCCCTTGTGTTGTCACAGAAGATGGGAGATTCAGTGGTTTGAATTCCATAATCTTTGAGTTATTGTTGTTGTATCCACAGCATCTGTGCGCAGCAGCTTCCAGCCGCAAGGTACTCTGCTTCAGCTTTTGATGTGGCAATAGACGTTTGTTTCTTGCTAAACCACGATATTAGTCTATCACCCAAAAGCTGACATGAATTGCAAGGCTTTTCCTGTCAATTTTGCAACCTGCATAATCTGCGTCTGAATATCCGACAAGATGAAGATTTGAATCTTTTGGGTATTAAAGACCCACATTAATAGTACCCTTAGATATTTAAGGATTCGTTTAGCGGCAATAAAATGAGATTGCATTGGATTAGATTGAAATCGAGCGCATAGACAAAATCAAACATTATATCTGGACGACTGGCGGTTAGATACAATAGTGAACCAATTAATCCTCTGTACATTTTTGTGTCCACATAGATTCCCCCTTCATCTTTGTCCAGTTTGATTGATGAGCTCATTGGGGTAGTGGCTAAGGAGCAATTCTCCATCCAAACTTTTTCAGCATATCTCTCGTGTATTTAGCTTGGTTAATGAAGATGTCATCCTTTGACTGCTTGATTTGCAGCCCTAGAAAGAAGTTAAGCTCTCCCATCATGCTCATTTCAAACTGCTCATGCATTATCTTAGAGAATCTCTCGCATAATTTAGGATTAGTTGATCCGAATATAATATCGTCCACATATATTTGCACAAATAACGATTTACCATCTTTTGAAAATTTAAACAAAGTTTTGTCAACTGTTCCAGTTGAGAAGCCACGTTCTAGCAAGAATTTAGTTAACGTGTCATACCATGCTCTAGGGGCTTGTTTTAGTCCATACAAGGCTTTATCTAGTTTGTAAACATAATCAGGATGAACGTGATTAACAAAGCCAAGTGGTTGCTCTACATAAACTTCTTCATTTAGCAAACCATTTAGAAATGCAGATTTAACATCCATCTGATATACCTTAAAATGCATAAATGCTGCAAAGGCCAGAAAAATTCTAATTTCTTCTCGCCTAGCTACAGGGACAAAAGATTCATCAAAGTCTATTCCTTCCTCCTGCCTATAGCCTTGAGCTACTAGTCTTACCTTATTTATGATTATCGAACCATTGATATCATGCAATGCATCATCAATCTTCTTAGGTTCTAACTGGGAGAAAAACGCAGCATGCATAAATTCATTAATTATTTTATTTCTAGTTCTAAGAGGAGCAGTAGGGTTACCGATGACAAGCTCAAATGGATGGTACTTTTTCCACTGGAGACATGGTCCATACGGATCTGGCTCGGTTGGTTGTGTGATGTTATTTACTTGTTCCAGCGACTCTTCTTCTATCTAAACAATCTCAGGTTGATGATTTTTCTCTGGTTCGTTTGTCTGACGAGTCTGTTCTTGAGCGGTTGGAATTTGCTCCGAGATGTGTTCACCTGTTTCTCTCAAATTTATTTCTTCATCACTGCTTGGTTCAAAGTTAGTAACATCAAGCTGATTGATTAGATCATGAATGCTGCTACTGCTATTGTCGTGACATATGGATGATTCATCGAATACAATATGTATGGATTCTTTAACAGTGAGAGTTCTTTGATTATAAACTGTAATGCCCGAGATTTTGATTCTGGTTATATGAGATTATTGAGTTTGAATTGATTTGATTTTAGACGTATCATTCCGAGACCGGATTGGGCCAAGCATATGAATTACACAACTTTTGGACAGAACTATTGGCGCCCGAGCTGTAGTTTTTGACCGCTCGAGCGCCATTGTTCATCAAATATAGTGTTCGGGCAGAAGGTGCGGCGCCCGGGCGGTAGTTTGTGACCGCCCGAGCGCCAATGTGCAATCCAAAAGAGCTTGGGCAGAACACTCCGCGCCCGGGCGGTGATTCTCGACTGCCCGGGGCCGACTGAAATTCATGGAAATGAGACACGTTTCTCTAGCCATGCAAGTGGATATATAAATATGAATCTTTCATTTCCCTTTTGACATATTTAGCAGAAAGAAGAACGAGAAAGGTCAGGGGAAACTTCAGAGAAATCCTTAAGCCTTTATATTCCGATCCGTCCGTTAGATTTTGAATCCGACTTCAGTACTGTGTTCCTATCGACGCAGGCTACAACTGGACGTAAGTTTTATTGAATTCGGATATCGTTGAAAATTATGATATTGGGGGAATTAGGATTTGACTGATATATTGTGTTCTAGGTATACTAATCAGTATATAATTGAAGTAAGATCGAAGAACGGACTGTTTATATAATTGTTACGATTTTTCAGAACTAATATGATCGAGATTGTAAAGATTTGATATTATGACCTGTTATTATTGAAGATTATGATTCGTATTGATATCGATTATGAGTTGTGTTATTATATCTGTGATGTTGAGATTGACGGGGTTATCAAGACTGTATTGTTATGCCGTCGAAACATCAATAGATTGATTTTGATTAGATTCAGTATTGATTGAGATTGTATCATGATATCGTTGATATGGATCAGATTATGTTTGATTTGAGTATTGATAAGAACATGTTTTGAATTGAGTTATACATTGATACAGTGTATTCGATATTGTTATTGCCAGATTGATATGACAGGCAGTGAGTTTGAGACCTCGACAGAGTCAGATCGACAGAACGGAACGAAAGGTATAAATTGATGTTGATGCGGGATTGCACAACTCGAGTTTGATTTGACTTGAGTTTTCCAAAATCACATACTTTACCTTATTGCATTGATATTTGCAATTGAATGAGATTGATATTTTTGATCTATTGATTTATGTATTGAGTCATAGGTGGATACGTCTAGTCGTAGACGATTGATCTCGTGACAAGGGTGCCTGATAGTGATGGAATCATCACTGGGCCCATTGCACATTGTCACAGAGGTTTGGCAGGATATGCCTAGTTAGTGGCTGATTTGCCAAGACGCCGGACGTTTTGTTATATCGAAGTGGATAGAATTGGAGTTTCTTCTATTACTGATGTTCGATATGGAAAGAGCCAAAGTCCACGAATAAGAACGTACCACCACCCCGATCGGGAGTGTAGGTGGGTGTATGTTCTTATTCAGATCGGGATCCCTAGATTAGGATGAGTCGAGTCAGAGTCTAAAAGTCACGGAGTGTGATTCAGAGTTTGTATGGATTCATGTTTCTGATTTTGATACATGTTATGAATATTTGTTTCATGCTGTTATATTTGTTATATGAAATGCATGTATACATGATTTATACTGAGAATGTAATTCTCACCGGAGTTATCCGGCTGTTGTCTTGTTTGTATGTGTGAATGACAACAGGTGGGACATGATCAGGATCAAGAAGAGGATGAGAGATTATAGTTAGCGTGGAGTTCCGGGCCCAGAAGCAGAATAGGATTCAGCAATGGATGTATAGTCGTTGAACCTAGTTGAGAGAGAGACATGTAGTACATGACTTGTATTTTGATATTGATATGTATATCAAATAGATTACTGTTACGTTTCCGCATTTATAATTTAAAGAGGAAAAAAATTTAGTCTCACTTTTCTTAATTGTTATATTTGACATTAATAATGATTCAGACATGAATTAGCGTCCGGGTCCCCACAGCTGGTGGTATCAGAGCAATAGGTCTAGAACTGTAGGTTCTTGAGACTGAGATAGAAGCTAGTGAGCGGGGTAGAATGAGTTTTCTTTCCTTGCATGTGATTGTGTTGGAAACTAAATTCCGGCGTTTGACAAAATATGAACCAACTGATCGAGTAAACTGAACTCAGCAACTGGACTTAACAACTGAAATCAGCTGATCTAATAAAGAAGACTGATCAGTTGGAAACTGATCAGTTGATATATTCAGCCGTATGCTAAGCACCCTTCAACTGAACATGTCTCTTTGGGAAAGAACATTCAACCGTCAAGACACATAGAAGATTGCAACGCCGCAC
The DNA here is from genome assembly GCF_025594145.1 of Primulina tabacum. Lineage (NCBI taxonomy): Eukaryota > Viridiplantae > Streptophyta > Magnoliopsida > Lamiales > Gesneriaceae > Primulina > Primulina tabacum. The sequence continues at coordinate 8,006,094 of NC_134566.1, forward strand.
ATCAATCAATACAGCTTAGAAAAACGCATTTCGCCGAAAGCAATTAAGACGCCGCATCACAATAAATGAAGCAAACAATGTCCAAGGAATAATCAAGTAGAAATCAATGGATACAAAGATTCAAATTCATCTCAAGTTACCGTTGGAGAAAAAAAGCTTATAAATATGACAGAAGAACAGCTGAAGCAAGAAAAAGGGAGTCAAAACTATTCAAAAGCTTGCTGTCACTCTGTCAAAATCTTAGCTCACTCTTACTTGATATATTCGTAGCAGTTAAGGCTACAATTTGAGCTCACTAGCAAGTTGTAATAATCGTTGATATTCGATAGTGCTAAGATCAGTTACGCACTGAGAACATTCTGTTAAACTAAGAGTTTCAGTCTTTGGCAGTGTTAAGTCCAAACTGATGTGGGTCAGTACAATTCTTGTATTTGATCAAAGTCTTTTAGTGGATATTCTATCCTAGAGATAGAAGGGGTGACATATGAGTAATTAAATTCTCCGAACATCCAGAAACAACCCTTGCCTACTTTATTTCAGTTTCGTATTCTATCTTTCAGTCAGTTATTTTCCGCAACTACTTTAGTTTAACTGATTGTCATTGAACAACAAGATTCCGAGAATCAGTTTGTCACCAAACTGAACTCAAAATTAGAAAAGACTAGTTTTAACTGTGAGTGTTTATTCAACCTCCCCTTCTAAATACTCTTGATACGTTAATCGATCCTATCAAGTGGTATCAGAGCGGTTGAATCTTGTTCTTGAATACTTTTGATCTAAAAACTTGTCAGCATGACTTCATTCAACAAAATTCCCATGTTCTCCAGAGAAGAATTTGATGATTGGAAATTCAGAATGCAGGCTCATTTGGCTGCACAAGATGATGACATGTGGTATGTCATAACTGATGGACCCATGAAGATTCTAAAAACAAATACAGCAGTTGCCATTACAGAAGGAGCACCACAAAGAATAGAAAAGCCCAGAGATGAATGGACAACTGAAGATAAAAGAAAAGAAAATCTTGATAATGTGGCTAAAGACATTCTGTACAAAATGTTGGACAAAGTAACCTTCAGCAAAATAAAAATGTGTAAGACAGCCAAAGAAATTTGGGAAAAGCTGATCCAGCTGTGTGAAGGAAATGATCAAACAAAATAAAATAAACTTTCTGTTGCAGTGCAAAAGTTTGATAACATCAAAATGAAAGCAGGAGAATCGATGCACGAGTATGATGAAAGAGTAAGCAGTATCATCAATGCGCTAAATGCACTTGGAAAAGTGTATACCAACAAAGAGATTGCACTGAAGATAATAAGAGGTCTTCCCAAGGAATGGGATGTCAAGACCATGGCAATGAGGGAGTCCAAAGATCTGAACCAAATCAAACTTCATGATCTGTTTGCTGATTTAAAGGCCTATGAATTTGAGCTGCAGACCAGAGAAGGAGAATCATCTACCTCTGCAGCCACAACTGCTCTAGCTGCTGTCAGAACTGAACCAATCAGTTCAGTCGAAAAATCTGCTGATCAGTTGAGTAATGATGCTATGTCATTGTTCATCAAAAAATTTGAAAGGTTCATGAGAAAGAATCAAGGGAACTTCCAGAAGCCATACCAAAGGAACAATTCCAAAGATGAACCAAATGCCTGCTATAACTGTGGCAAATCAGGTCACTTCATTGCTGATTGTCCTAAACCCAAGAAGGACAGTCAAGGCTCAACTGATAGAAGAAAGAAATCATATGAACGCAAAAGAAGACCCAAGGAAGATAAGAAGGTCTTCAGAAAGAAACATGAGGTACTCTTAGCTGAAGAAAACAAATCTAAATGGGCAGAAACTGACAGTGAAGAGTCGGAACCAGAAAGCTCATGCAGTTCTAGTGATGATGAGGAAGTAAAGTGCTTGATGGCTAATGATGCAGCAGAAGAATCATCTAGCCAACAGGTATTTGATTTCAGCTCAACTGATTTCACACGAGAAGAACTCATTCTAACACTACATGACATGGTAAATGAGTATCAAAAGCTTGCATCATCATTTGAAGAAATCAAAGCAAAGCAAACTGATCCCACAGACAATAAAACCAAAACTGATGAATCAGTCGATGGGTTGAGTCTAAAAAGGGAAATTGCTGAGTTAAAAGCAGAAAGAAAAAAAATCAGTCATTAATACAGAAGTTGATGCTTGAAAACTCAAAACAAACTGAGCTTATTCAGTCTTGGAACAAATCATCTACTGCACTAAATGAGATGCAGATTTCACAAAAATCAGTTTCTGATAAAACTGGTTTAGGGTACAACACTCAAGGAGAAATGTATCCAAATGATACTCAACCAAAGCTAACAATAGACAAAGGGAAATACATTCACTTTGTCAAATCACCAGTGGTACAAGAACAAATTGAGCTCAGTAAACTGATTGAGCAACCTACTGAGAATATGAACAAGGCTAGAAGATATGAGATTGGTTATAGTCAAAAATTCTCAACTGATTCACAAAGTCAGTCATCAAAGAGATTTTACAAAAACTATTCGAATGGCTATTTCAATTACTATAACTGCAAGCCAGTTCAGAAGAGATATAGACTGAACAATCAGTTGAATAAAGCTAAAACATATATTGTATCATCCGTACACTACACAAGCACACAAAAGCCGAGAAAAACCATTTGGAATACAGTTACTGGAAAGTTTGTTAGACTAATCCAAGTATGGGTTCCTAAAGGACTAATCAGTTCAAGACCCAAATAGATATGAGTACCAAATTATATTGTGTGTGACTACAGGTAACATGTACAAACAAGAACTCAATATGGTATTTGGACAGTGGATGTTTGCGACATAGGACAGGAGATGCAAGTGTGCTATCTCAACTGATCAAATACAGTGGTCCAAATATCAGTTTTGGGGACAATTCCAAAGGTAGAACTGTGGGTAAGGGTAAGCTTATCCATGGTAACTTTACTTTTAAAGATGTTCTATTAGTAGAAAACCTGAAGTATAACTTGATCAGCATCAGTCAATTATGCGATAGTGGATTCTCAGTACATTTTGACAAAAACTCATGTTTAGTCAAAACTTCAACTAATGAAATCATACTAACTGGCAAACGTTGTGAAAACACATATAAAATCAGTTGGAATGATCAAACTTATGCACCAGTTTGGTTTATTTCTTCCAAATCATCTAAAAACTGGTTGTGGCATAAGAGACTAAACCATTTAAACTTTAAAACCACTGCCTATCTGAGTAAACATGAACTTGTAACTGGTTTGCCCAAAATATACTTTTCAAAAGAAAAACTTTGCTCATCATGTCAGTATGGTAAACAAGTACGATCTTCTTTTAAAAACAAGGGTTGAAAATATTCATCCCGATGCTTAGAACTGTTGCACATGGATCTCTTTGGTCCTATATCAGTCATGAGCTTAGGGGGAATGAAATACACCTTGGTAGTCGTAGATGATTTTTCAAGATTTACTTGGGTTATTTTTCTCAAATCTAAAGACCATACTGCTTCACAACTGATAAAGCTCTTCAAAAGACTTTTAAATGAAAAATCAGTTGGAATTGATCGAATCAGATCAGATCGAGGAACTGAATTCATCAATCAAACTCTTTCAAATTTTTTAGAGAATGCTGGAATTAAGCATGAGCTCTCAGCAGCCAGAACTCCTCAGCAAAATGGTGTAGCTGAGAGAAGAAATTGGACCCTTAAAGAAGCTGCTAGAACAATGCTTGCTGATTCTGGTATTTCTCAAAGGTTTTGGGCAGAGGCAGTAAACACTGCGTGTTATACTCAGAACAGATCAATGATTAATAAGAATCATATGAAAACACCATATGAGATCTGGCATGGAAGAAAAAGTGTAATTACTTATTTCAAAATATTCGGCTGCAGATGTTTTATCCTTGATAATGGTAAAAATTATTTAAAAGCGTTTGATGCTAAATCTGCAGAGGGAATATTTCTTGGATAGTCATCAGTTAGTATAGCTTATAGAGTCTTCAACAAGAAAACCCTAAATGTTGAAGAATCAGCTCATGTTGATTTTGATGAAACTGAACTAACTGATAAGCCAACTGATCAAGTTGAGCTAGTTGATCGATTTATAGATATCAGTTTGGAAGATGATGACAAAAATGAATGTCATAATAATCAAAACATATTTCAAACACCTGAACCAGAAGTACTGGATAAATTAGATGCACAGGAAGTCGTTGCTAATGATCAGTTGATAGAGCATAATGATAACATTCAAATACCAGTTGACGAAGCACCAACTGAGACTGAAAACTGTGTTCAGTTACCAACTGAAGGAATTGCTGATATAACAAATACTGAGTACAGATGAAAAAAATCACATCCACCCGAACTGGTAATAGGAAATCCATCAGATCCAGTAAGAACTCGAAATCAAATGCTAAACTTATTTATCCATTCAGCTTTTGTTTCACAACTAGAACCGAAGAAAAATGATGAAGCTCTTGCTGATCCTAACTGAGTAAATGCAATGCAAGAAGAGCTAAATCAGTTTACTCATAACAATGTCTGGAACTTAGTTCCAAGACCGATTTCAAAAATTGTCATAGGTACAAAATGGGTTTTCAGGAACAAACTGAACGAAGATGGTTCAGTTGGACGCAACAAAGCAAGATTAGTAGCACAAGGATACAGACAAGAAGAAGGAATTGACTATGATGAGACATATGCTCCAGTTGCAAGACTGGAAGCAATCAGAATGTTTCTTGCTTATCCATCATACAAGAATTTCAAGATCTTTCAGATGGATGTAAAGAGTGCATTCCTGAACGGTCAACTACAAGAGGAAGTATATGTTGAACAACCCCCAGGTTTTGTAAATCACAACTTTCCTGATCATATATATCATTTGAACAAAGCCTTATATGGTCTTAAACAAGCTCCCAAAGCTTGGTACTAAACCCTTTCAAAATTCCTAACTGATCATGATTTTTCTGTTGGATCAGTTGATAAGACCTTGTTCAAATTTACTAAGAATGATCACATTTTATTAGTTCAAATTTATGTTGATGATATCATATTTGGGTCAACTAACCCCAAATTATGCGAGATATTTGCAAAGCTAATGCAGGATAAGTTTGAAATGAGCATGATGGGTGAACTGACATTCATTCTTGGACTACAAGTGAAGCAACTGGAAACTGGCATATTCATCAGTCAGACTAAATATACAAAGGAGCTGCTGAAGAAATTTGGCATGGAATCATGTTCAGCTGCAAATACTCACATGAGCTCATTAGTAAAATTGGACACTGATCAATGGAGAATATCAGTTGAGGCGACATTATATCGAGATTTAATAGGGTCATTGTTATACCTAACTGCCAGTCGTCCTGATATTGTATTTGCTGTCTGTATGTGTGCTAGATTTCAAGCAAATCCTAAGCAATCACATTTCTCAGCTGCTAAAAGAATTTTGAGATATCTTAAGGGTACACAAAATGTTGGGTTATGGTATTCTAAAGACTCTACTTTCAATTTAGTTGGATATTCAGATGCAGATTATGCAGGATGTAAGCTTGATCGTAAAAGTACAAGTGAATCTTGTCAGTTTCTAGGAGACATGCTGATCTCTTGGTTCAGCAAGAAGCAGACATCTATAGCTACCTCAACAACTGAAGCAGAATACCAGGCTGCTGGTAGTTGCTGTGCACAACTGATCTGGATCCAGCAACAACTGAGAGATTATGGAGTAATTACAAATAATTCGCCCATATTTTGTGACAATACGAGTACAATTGCCATCACCTATAATCCAGTTCTTCACTCAAGGACAAAGCATATAGATGTCAGACACCACTTCATTAGAGATCATGCTTTGAAGAAAGACATTAGACTGGAGTATATATCAACTGAGCAACAAGCAGCTGACATCTTCACCAAACCATTACCCGAGACTAAGTTTTCTTACTTTCGCAATATTCTTGGTTTAATTGATCTATCTTAAAATTATTACTAATGTTGCTTTACTAATAGAAAATGACCTAGTTGTATAAATCTTCTCAACCACATGCCATTCTTTCCATAACATTGCTTCTAACAGACATTTGTCATCAATCAGATCTGTAACATGCCTAACTTCAAAACGATCAATGTATTTTCTTGCTGTTGCTGCTTGAGCACGAGTAGGAACAGCACCACTACTACTTACCCTCTGCAAATCATGAATCTTGAACCATGTTCACATCACGTTCATCAAGACATATTATTCCATTGTCTTCTTCAATTCTTCTAAATAAAGACTTAATTGCTCATTAACTTGAATATGCGAACTACTGCATGCATCAGAGTTACTTGAATCCGACATATTGAACTGTTATTGTCTCACATTCTATCATCTTATTTATAGACAAATGAAATTTAAATATTAAAGAAACTGAAGAGACTCAAATCAACCGAAGCGTCATTCTCATTTACCGAGGCTTCTTAACTATCAGTTGATCATTATCAACTGATATCAGTTTGACATTTATTACTTAACGCTTAACCAGTCATCAGTTCATCTGTTTATGATCGTAATTCATATGTAATAACTAATGAAACTTATTATTTGCAGGAAAAAGAAAAACAAAGTTAAGCCAAAATAAATCTTTCATTCAACCATAAATATTTGCTTGGATTACATCATTATATTTCTCTTCTACAACAATTATCCACATCTTCAACCAAGCAGATAAAGGTCCAGTAGATGTCTTGGAAAAGCTGTGAGAACCAGCTATGCGCCTAAGGATCTTCAGCTCCTTTCGAAGCATCAGCTGATAGATATGACCATCTGTGAAGATATCCACCCACACAGCTATGTGCAAGTGCTCCCGCACTTTTCTCAACTCTGCCATCAGCTCGGGAGTGGTAGCCTCGCCAGTATTATACAGGAACTCAAGCTTCTGAAGCTTCTCCCAGTAGTGAAGACTATCATAGAAGACTTCATCTTCTATCACAGCCTTCCTAGTCTCCAAAGAAAATGGCGAAGCACTCGAGCTACTAGCATCTGCCATTTTTTTTACTTTGAATATGTTTTTCAATATGACTGAAACTAACCATGTCACTTCTACTTATAGCCAAGAGTCATGGAAGATGAAGGGTCGTCAACGTTTCAGCAAACGATAATCTTTCTGACCTTTAAATTTATTTTATATCGTCGCTTTAATTATTTTATGCATCGATTAAGGGGGAATATCAGTTTTGAAGAGGTTAACTGAGAAGACAATTGTTTGTGAACTCTCAACTGAAATGAATCAGTTTCCCAACTGATCGTTCAGCTGGATATTTTACAAATCTTCTCACATAAGTTAACAAATTTAAAACTTATTATATTCCAAATCAACTGACGTGACTGCAGATTCATAACGTGGTCTATTTTAAACCGTTCATCTTTTTCACAAACGCCCACAGCACATGTACACATAGTTTTAATCAAAATTTTTAATGGACTGACACGTGTCCCGAATTTGAACAGTCACGAACAACTCTACTAAGCCCGCATCAATTCAGTTTTCTTCTTACACATACAATAAGTTTCTAATAGCATACTAATTCCAGAGCTTATCGTTTACGAATTTCAGATCATTTTATCTATCGAAATGGCGAATCAAATCCCAGCTCACGTGTTGAACGCTATGGCCATCGATTTTGACTCAGTTTTATCAGTTCAAGAAGCAGAAGTTAAGAACGTTTTTTTGAAGATTGAAATTACTGGTCTCAGGATGTTTTTGGGACAATCTTCGCAGGAGATATACCCCAAGAAAGTAAATGAATTCTATCTGAAGGGGTTCGTCACTACTGATGGAAGTATCTCTGTAACCTTTAATAATCAACTGTTGATCCTATCTGAAGAGGACTTTGGAGAAATTTTCTCTTTGCCAACTGATAGGTACGTCAGTTTTTCTGAAGTCAAAACATCTGACATTGAGGAAATGCAATCTTTGCTGTCTGCTGATGGGCGGAAAATCAAAGTTTCCGATCCAAAGAAAGAGCTGAAATCAGAAATTCAATTATTAGCCGACGTTGTGGCAAAAGGCATATTGGCTAAGGCTGGCTCCTATGATGCCCTTACTCTTGAAAAATTCCAAGCGATGACCATCATCATGGGAGAGAAGAAAGCTAACTGGAGGCATATTATTTTCAATATTCTGAGGAATATGCTTCAATCTACCAAACAGTCAAGCGGCTTTGCTATTCCAATCAGTTATCTTCTGAAACTAAAAGGATTGGTAGCTGACAATGCTGGAAAATCATCAAAGTTCAAGGTATTCAATGCCAAGAACATCTTACCGCCAAAGACCAAACTGGACATTTCTCCCAAACAGTTTTTGAAAACCAAACAGGAGGTTGGAATGCAACCACCTGCTCCAACACCAATCAAGAAGACCAAAACTTTGGCCCAACTGAAGACTGCAAAACGAAAACTGATTATCAGTGAATCAGATTCGGAGAAAACTCCTTCTCCTAAACTTGTCAAGAGACCAAGAACGCAAAGAACTAAACCAATAACAGCGGTGGAATTTATTCCAACTGAGAGATTGACTCAATCACCTGCCCAACAGCCTATTCATGCTATCCCTTTGCAAGTTGTTTCACCTGATGATTCAGTTACTGAAGAAAAGGCACCTGCTAAAGCAAGAGCTCCTTTGACTCATGTAAATCGACATACCATTTTGCCTCGGGCCAGATCTAAAGGTGTTATATTGAAGGAACCAGTGGAAACCACTCACTCTGGTTTGGATATTCCTCACATTCTCACAACTGAAAAAGGAAAGGGCAAGCTAGTTGAAGAACCAAGACCATTTAATACCATCCAAACTCACATTGACCTGGTTTGGGAACAGGTAAATGCATTTGCCACATCAAAACTAAAATCTTTTGATAGCTGGAAGAGTTTTAGGACTGAAATTTTTGCCAAAGAGCTGAAGCACAAATCCCAACTGAAAAAGTTTATTAAACTTGAAGATATTGTGTTAAATATAGTCAAAGCTGCTACTATTGCTCAGGCATTGGAAAGGCAAAAATATTTCTTTGATCAAATTCGAGCCAAAAAGCTGACTAGAATGGTTGCAAAGCTGAAATCCAACTACAATCCCACATGTCCAACTGTATATAATGATAGAGCTGTGATCACCCAACTGGACACAGATCTCAGTGGTCTACAAGGTGAAATCAGATTTTGGGAACAGGATCAGGAATTGGTTCTTCCTGACAAATCCTACAATTCAAATGCAGAAAAAGATTCATCCTCCTCTCAACAGAACGAGCCATCTCCACAACCGGCTGCTGAAGACCTAGTTCAGGATATGCCTCAATCTTCTCAGGTTGAACATCAGCTGTATTCTGAAACTGAACTATCTTTTGCAAACATTGATGAAATCATTCAGGCTGTAGCTCTGGAAGCTCAGCTAGAAGAAATGGATCTTGTTCTCGAAGAAATCCAGAATATGCAGCACAATATGCAGCAGATGATTACTGAAATCAAGAAAATTCAATCCACACAATTCTCTCATACTGTCAAATTGGATTCTTCAATTGAATATGACTCCGCAAAACTGAAAGCCATTCAAGCAAACATGGAGTCTCTTACCCGAACTGTACTTGAGATGAAGAATAACAGAGGTCTAGCTCAAAGTCTCTATACAACTCAGGATATAATCAGTCAACGAGTTAAGCGATTGGAAACTTCTGTTTCTAATAAAATGGAATTGCTGCAGACTTGTTTACAAACTGCTGTCTCAAGTATCTTCGCAGATGTCGAAATTCTTTCCACTGACGTTCGAAAATTATCTGAGAAGATGGATTTGTTTGACAAAAAGGGGGAAGAAATCAAAGATCAAAGAGCATCTTGAGAAACAGCAGAAGCAGTTAATCAGATTATTAGATTCAGCTGTTATTAAATCAAGATCCCTTTCAGTTCAAGAAATTCAATCTCTTATTTTATCTACAATGAGCTCAGATGTTCAGTTATTATTTACTTAGTTTTGTCAAACACCATAAAGGAGGAAATTGTTGGAAAATAAATTCCGGCGTTTGACAAAATATGAACCAACTGAAAATACGAACCAACTGATCGAGTAAACTGAACTCAGCAATTGGACTTAACAACTGAAATCAGCTGATCTAATAAAGAAGACTGATCAGTTGGAAACTGATCAGTTGATATATTCAGCCGTATGCTAAGCATTCTTCAACTGAACATGTCTCGGGAAAAAACATTCAACTGTCAAGAGACATAGAAGATTGCAACGCCGCACTTCAATCAATACAGCTTAGAAAAACGCATTTCGACGAAAGCAATTAAGACGCCGCATCACAATAAATGAAGCAAACAATGTCCAAGGAATAATCAAGTAGAAATCAACGGATACAAAGATTCAAATTCATCTCAAGTTACCGTTGGAGAAAAGAAGCTTATAAATATGACAGAAGAACAGCTGAAGCAAAAAAAAAGGAGTCAACACTATTCAAAAGCTTGCTGTCACTTTGTCAAAATCTTAGCTCACTCTTACTTGATATATTCGTAGCAGTTAAGGCTACAATTTGAGCTCACTAGCAAGTTGTAATAATCGTTGAAATTCGATAGTGCTAAGATCAGTTACGCACTGAGAACATTCTGTTAAACTAAGAGTTTCAGTTTTTGGCAGTGTTAAGTCTAAACTGAAGTGGGTCTGTACAATTCTTGTATTTGATCAAAGTCTTTTAGTGGATATCCTATCCTTGAGATAGAAGGGGTGACGTAGGAGTAATTAAATTCTCCGAACATCCAGAAACAACCCTTGCCTACTTTATTTCAGTTTCGTATTCTATCTTTCAGTCAGTTATTTTCCGCAACTACTTTAGTTTAACTGATTGTCATTGACCAACAAGATTCCAAGAATCAGTTTGTCACCAAACTGAACTCAAAATTAGAAAAGACCAGTTTTAACTGTGAGTGTTTATTCAATCCCCTTTTCTAAACACTCTTGATACGTTAATCGATCCTATCAGATTGCTAGCATGTGATTTATTATAATGTTGAATTATATTGTATATGCTAATATTACAATATGTGTTTACTGTTTTTGAAGATACATGTTACCTGAATATCTGAGTTGATTTGGTAATGTTTATTATCTGAGAATGAATCAGAACTGATTCTTGATCAAAGGTAAGCTGATCAGAAAAGGCCTTAGACGGATTTGTCTCATGTGATTGCTAACTCTTGTGATCATCAGATATACCTCCTCGAAGAATCCCAGAACAGGGATAGTATCTTGATTGATTAGATGGATGTGTAAGAAACTCCGATGGAAATACAATGGAAGAGGATTCAGTCATTGACATCGCCGATCCTGAAGGGTACTGAGACGACTGTGGATTGTGAGAACTGGATAGATGATATAGAAATACTGTTTGATTCACTTGAGTACCCAGATGAACGTAGAGTTAAACTGATTGGACATCAGTTACAAGAGGTCGCAAAGAGCTGGTAAATTGCAACCAAAGAAGCCTTAGAACAGCGTGGTACAATGATTACATGGGAAATCTTCAAAGTGAAATTTTATCAAAGGTTTTTTTTCCAGGTTTGCACCGGGAAGATAAGAGGACAGAGTTTGAAAATTTGAAACAGGGTCAGCTAAACATTGAAGAATATGTTGCTCAATTTTCTACCTTGCTACGTTTTGCTCCTCACGTGGCTGAGAATGATGAAGCTGTGACTGATCATTTTGTTAAGGGATTGAATCCTGAGATATTGACATTGGTAAACACAGGCCGACCCTATAATTTTGCTGATGCTTTGAGTAGAGCCAAGAGAGCCGAATCCAGTCTGATGAGACAGAAAAGAGCTTTGTTTGTGCCTCCAGCATCGAGACCACGACAACCACCTCTCGGACTTGAGATTGGTAGTAGCAGTGGTGGAAAGAAAAACTATTTGAAAGCCCGAAAGAAACAGTTCAAAAAGTTAGGAAGCGGTTCGTCTAGTTCCAGTGGTTCTAGTCAGAGTTACACCGGGGTCTATTGTAGCAATTGCGGAGGGAGACATCCCACTGAGCAATGCCAACGAGTAATTGGTAGTTGCCGTATCTGCAAACGATCAGGACATTTTGCGAGAGTATGTTCATAGAGAGGTTCCCGAAGATTTCAGGGAGCAGAATTATCTGGATCAGTGACTCTGACTGATAGACCATCATCTGTTGTTCGCTTTTTCCAACCACCCCCTACTCAGACACAACCAGGGCCAGAAAAAAGGCAGAGTAGTGGTAGTGACCGAGGAACAGACCCAGGATGCACTTGATGATATAGTGGCAGGTAACTGTTCTTTTGTGATTATTCCGTATATGTACTGAGAGATTCTCGTACATTTTATGTATGAGTTCTGAATGAACTGCATTGATGCATGCTTTATCTGTTGAGTCAGTGTCTGCTGTAGTATTTTATCTCTTTACCGTTTGGGGGAGAGTTTTGATATCAGTGAACTCTGTCAAACATCGTATACTACAGTGAGATGAGAATGAGACTGAGTTAGCTTGTATTGTACTTGTATTGTCTGAGTATGATTGCATTACTGATGTTAATATGTTTACCAAGTACAAAACTACCGTTGATTTTTCCTGAAGATTGAAAGATTCAGATAGATATGATTGATGAACGGAAATTACGGTAAGGATTATAGAGTTAGAATTCCTTGGATATGAACGATGTTGATGACTCGATTATTACAGAAAGGAATGGAGGGATTCCTTATGTTTTCAGTTGATTTACTGAAATCGAGCCTATCATTGGCTGATTTGCCAGTGACATGAGAGTTACTGATGTTTTCCCCAGATGAGATTCTGGGTTTGATTCCAGACAGGGAGATTGATTTCCGCCTTGAATTGATACCAGGTACTATTTTACTTTAAAACACGTACCGAATGATACCGATTGAATTGAAGGATTTGAAAAATCAGGTAGAAGATTTACTAGCCGAGAGTTACATCTGATTGAGTGTTTCTCTTTGGGATGTATCAGCTATGATTGTGAGTTGATAAAATCTGTGTTCAGAATATTTTGATGATTCTCTGATTAGTTGATCTATGATATTCTGGTATATTCGAAGAATATGACTGATTTCGTTAAATATCTGAGTATTGTATTGAATATTTGAGAACCAGAAAATTTTATACAGAAACTGTTGAAATGTGCATCTTGACTGAGACAGATTGTATTCAGGGCTTTTTATATCTGAAGATGACATATCTGTTGATCCTAGCACAGTGAAGTCGTGATTAGTTGGCTGAGATTGATGTCAGTGTCAGAAATTTATAGATGCATGAGTTTAACAGGCTATTATATCTGACTGTTGTTTTAAATCTGATTGAGAGTTATTATTTTATGGAACAGTAATTGATACAGATTGTATATAGTTTAGATTCGATACCGTTCAAGCCAAACCAAAGCTGATTTTGAGGGTTAAAACAGTTCAAAAAGTTGATCAGAATGTTCAGAACTTGATTATCGATAGACAGAGCAAGGTACCGATCAGAATATCAGGTATGTGATATTGCATTGTATATGAATAACCGATGGGTTATGCCAGATATTTCGGATTTGACATGATAAGATATTATCAGAAGTGCACAATAATCGATTCAACATTCCTACTGATGACTGAAAGATATATGATAATTTGAAAAGACAGTTTGATAGAAACAGATGAGATCAGATGTGGAAGAGTTTGTACTAAAATGTCTGAATTGCCGACCGATAAAGATAGAAAGAAAGAAACCAGGAAATTGGTTATGTAGTTTATCGATTCCTGAATTGAAATGAGATCACATTTCCAGGGATATCGTGATGAAGCTATCGCAATACTCTTGAGATTGAGTATCGATTTAAGTTAAGAATGACAGACTGACCAAGTCTGCAGGTTCTAGTTAGTACATGTAGACGTACCGATATGACTAGATTACTTAGATATCTGTCAGAAAAGTGATCAGATTGCATGAAGTGCCGAAAGTTAATTATATCATACCGTGATTTCGGTTGACTTTGTACTTTTGGCAAAGTATACAACAAGCTCTTTAACTTATCACCCACAGATCGAAGGATAGTCAGAGCGGATTATCTAGACATTGGAAGATATCCGTGGAGTTATAGTGCTTGATTTAGCACTAGTGGGTAAGAATTTTTGCCACTTTGAGAGTTTCGTACCACAACAGCTATCAGATGAGTATTAAGATAACTCCATTCGAGGTATTGTACGATGAGAAGGGCAGATTCTTTTTTTTTTAATTGAGATAATATCTCTAAGGTGCCTGAGATTAGACCTGATATGATCAAAGATATGACTGAAGAAGTGAAGTGATGCAGAAAAGAATGACGATAGCTCTGAATAGACAGACTGAATATGCCAACGTCAGACAACGACCGATGGTATTTGATATAGGAGATTGAATATTGAATTTATTTATCCTAAACAGAATTGATGGCAGATGACGATGTTGATTTGTTATGAGCTGTTGATTGATGAGAATCGGAATCAATAGAAGAAAGATACTTCCGAATAAAGACTATTCCGTTGTTGAAAATTCAAGGGAATAGTTAGGGCAACAAGTAAGCTATTTTGAAGACAGAATCTGAGATGAGATAAAGATTCCAAAATTGTTTTATTGAGGTGAGTTTTCTGTTGGTTTCTGTATATACCTCCCATGGTATCTGATTTGATATCTGACTTGATTGCCTGGGATTTCGGAGTTGATTGCCTGTGATTTCGAGGACGAAATCGTATCTTAGGGGGGAGAAATGTAATGCCCAAGATTTTGATTCTGGTGATATGAGATTATTGAGTTTGAATTGATTTGATTATAGACTTATCATTCCGAGACCAGATTGGGCCAAGCATATGAATTACACAATTTTTGGACAGAACTATTGGCGCCTGAGCGGTAGTTTTTGACCGCTCGAGCGCCATTGTTCATCAAATATAGAGTTTGGGCAGAAGGTGCGGCGCCCGGGCAGTAGTTTGTGACCGCCCGAGCGCCAATGTGCAATCCGAAAGAGCTTGGGCAGAACACTCTGCGCACGGGCGATGATTCTCGACCGCCCGAGCGTCGACTGAAATTCATGGAAATGAGACACGTTTCTCTAGCCATGCAAGTGGATATATAAATATGAATCTTTCATTTCCCTTTTGACATATTTAGCTGAAAGAAGAACGAGAAAGGTCAGGGGAAACTTCAGAGAAATCCTTACGCCTTTATATTCCGATCCGTCCGTTAGATTTTTGAATCCGACTTCAGTACTGTGTTCCTATCGACGCAGGCTACAACTGGACGTAAGTTTTATTGAATTCTGATATCGTTGAAAATTATGATATTGGGGGAATTAGGATTTGACTGATATATTGTGTTATGGGTATACTAATCAGTATAATTGAAGTCAGATCGAAGAACGGACTGTTTATATAATTGTTACGATTTTTCAGAACTAATATGATCGAGATTGTACAGATTTGATATTATAACCTGTTATTATTGAAGATTATGATTTGTATTGATATCGATTATGAGTTGTGGTATTATATCTGTGATGTTGAGATTGACGGGATTATCAAGACTGTATTGTTATGCCGTCGAAACATCAGTAGATTGATTTTGATCAGATTCAGTATTGATTGAGATTGTATCATGATATCGTTGATATGGATCATATTATGTTTGATTTGAGTATTGATCAGAACAGGTTTTGAATTGAGTTATACATTGATACATTGTATTCGATATTGTTATTGCCAGATTGATTTGACAGGCAGTGAGTTTGAGACTTCGATAGAGTCAGATCGACAGAACAGAACGAAATGTATATTTTGATGTTGATGCGGGATTGCACAACTCGAGTTTGATTTGACTTGAGTTTCCCAAAATCACATACTTTACCTTATTGCATTGATATTTGCAATTGAATGAGATTGATATTTTTGATCTATTGATTTATGTATTGAGTCATAGGCGGATACGCCTAGTCATAGACGATTGATCTCGTGACAAGGGTGCCTGATAGTGATGGAATCGTCACTGGGCCCATTGCACATTGTCACAGAGGTTTGGCAGGATATGCCAAGGCTGATATGCCTAGTTAGTGGCTGATTTGCCAAGACGCCGGACGTTTGGTTATATCGAAGTGGATAGAATTGGAGTTTCTTCTATTACTGATGTTCGATATGGAAAGAGCCAAAGTCCGCGAATAAGAACGTACAACCACCCCGATCGGGAGTGTAGGTGGGTGTATGTTCTTATTCAGATCGTGATCCCTAGATTAGGATGAGTCGAGTCAGAGTCTAAAAGTCACGAAGTGTGATTCAGAGTTTGTATGGATTCATGTTTCTGATTTTGATACATGTTATGAATATTTGTTTCATGCTGTTATATTTGTTATATGAAATGCATGTATACATGATTTATACCGGGAATGTAATTCTCACCGGAGTTATCCGGCTGTTGTCTTGTTTGTATGTGTGCATGAGAACAGGTGGGACATGATCAGGATCAAGAAGAGGATGAGAGATTATAGTTAGCGTGGAGATCCGGGCCCAGAAGCAGAATAGAATTCAGCACTGGATGTATAGTCGTTGAACCTAGTTGAGAGAGAGACATGTAGTACACGACTTGTACTTTGATATTGATATGTATATCAAATAGATTACTGTTATGTTTCCGCATTTATAATTTAAAGAGGAAAAAAATTTAGTCCCACTTTTCTTAATTGTTATATTTGACATTAATAATGATTAAGACATGAATTAGCGTCCGGGTCCCCACATAAACTCTATATGCTTTGTTCACTGCTGAGTATCCCAAGAAAACACCATTATCGGATTTTACATCAAATGGCTTAGGTGTGACTTGCCATTATTATGAATGAAACACTTACAACCGAAGATGCGGCAGTATCCAACTTCTGGCTGCTTGCCGGTCTAGATTTCATATGGAGTCTTTTCTTGATTTTTATTGATCATAAACCGGTTGTGAGTATAACAGGTTTTATTGATAGCCTCCGTCCAAAACCGTTGTGAGATACCGGATTCTGCGAGCATGGTCCTAGCTACTTCCTTCTGTGTGCGGTTTCTTCTTTCAGCTACTCCATTCTGTTGAGGTGATCTAGCATTTGACAGCTCATGCTTTATGCCATGATCTTCGAGATATGATGATAGGAATTGGTTCAGAAATTCAGTTCTTCTGTCACTTATGATTCTGTCTACTGCTATAGTTTTCTCATTTTGAAGTCTTTTGAGGAGCTTGATTTGTAACGTCTCGCTCGTTTTAAAAAGTGCGAAAATATTTTTTTTTATAAAGCTCGCATTTAAAAATAACATTTAAAATAATATTTTTAATTGGAAATAAAATTAATGTAGTTTAAAATAACTACCATCATCCAAAATCAACTTAAACGTAAACGTGTAAAAATCCTAAAATAATCAACGTATGAAAATATTCATCTCATCTCAATCTCATAAATCGTAATGCGGATAACATGTGGTTCTCGGGTCGTGTCACCCCACCAAGTCTGCCTACTCAGAGTTCAGCACCTCCAGTCTCCTCAGCATTTAGCTCACCTGCATCACACACGCCTAGTTAGTCTAAAGACTCAACACGCCTGTACCAAGAATAACAAGTACATATACATAACACACAGCAGTGAAAAATATCATACTCAACATATCTTTCATGAACTTAAAAACATGAACATAAACGTGTCGTGTAAAATCATGACATGTCAAAACAACTCAACGTTAATCATCATTCATCATTCATCGTTTATCATTTATCGTTCATCATTCATCCTTTATCTTTCATCATCTATCATTCATCCTTTATCGTTCATCATTTATCATTTTTGAATTTAGTTCATTAGAGGTGACTATCGTACATCATCATTTACGACGGATCCATCATACATAGAACCGCGGTACCCGGCGGTTGTCGGACATCAGTGACGGGGTCACCCATCCACTGTGCCTAGGCCGCATCATCAACATTTACATATACGTCTTAAACATTTAAATATACTTCGATAGCCACAACTGATTCCCGTCATTCAAAACATTATCATTTTCATCACTTATAAAATTCATGTATAAATGCAATTTCCTTTAAATTCAACCATGCAACGTATATTTTTATAAAATCTTAAAAATTGTGAACATTTAAAATATCATGAATTTGTGCTCAGGGCGCTGCCAGGAACAAAATCTCAACCCGGGTGCAAAATGACCATTTTGCCCCTGGAAATCCAAAAATTACCGTTTAACCCCTGGACCTCTAATTTCACATTTACATTTTCTTAATTCCATTGACTCTAACATGTTCCAAATAATTAATTAAGTCTACATGAATTTTTTCGTATTTTTATTTGGCATAAATCAATGACTTTTAAATTAATCCTTAAATATAACATATTAATGCGTTTTAAATCTCGAATTAAACCAAACCTTAGCATAAAATTCTCAAATTAAAAATTAAGACTTCTAATAATTATTTAAGCTTAAATATAATTTTCTTTAAATTTATTAAGCTTAAATCTAGGCGTTTCAAGTAATCCTTTAATTAACGTTTCGTGCGACGATTAAATCCCGGATAAATCCAAAACTCATTATTTTGATCCAAAGCCTACCAAACTCCTAAAAATGTCCCAAAACATATTTAAAAGCATCCCTAGATGTAAACTCGAGCTCATTTCATTACTTAACTGAATTGTTTTAAAACTTGGACTCGGGTCCCGGTTTTAACCCGAATCGAACCAAAACTTAACCAAACCTTTCCCAACTTTTTAACACATCTTAAGAACACTTAAAAGTCCTAAAATCATCAAGACTAAGCCCCTGAACCTTTCAGCCAACCCATAATTGCTGCTGGACATATTCTCCCACAACCTCACTCGACCCTAAGTGTCCCCTGTTCGCTATTTGCGTCTGTAACCCAAAACCAACTGGACAACCCATACTCAGCTTATCCTAGACCATCCTAGGACTCCTCTTGACCCAAGGCAACCACAGCTACAACCCCATGCATGGAACTCAGCTCGTACGCTCAAGGCTCACTAACAAAAGCTAGGCGCAACCGATCTCCCTAAACCAAGCTCGATCACCTACGGGGCTGGTCCAGCAGCGCTCGAGCCTCCTTAAACCATGTCTCAGACCCGCAAGGGCCTGGTCCATGGCTTGGTTCAGCCCCCTGTGCCACTGGTCCAAGCAAAACAATCGAAACCTCTACCAGCTAGCTGAAGCCAACAAGAGTCGAACCACCCCCTCAAAACCTTACTCTCGGCCCTTCCCTTGCAGCGTCCAGCAACTGATCTAACTCACAAGGAAACTCCTTGACATCAAATACAGCCCTTAAACAACTAAAACAGCAGCCCCTTGCACCACAGAAAACAAAACGTGAGATGTATGCAACAACATATGGTTTTCGTGTCAAACCAAGAGCATAAAAGCTTTGCCATGCCAATACCGAAAATTGCATAAACATAACACACATGACAACACGTATATAACGTGAACGATGCAGAAATAATGATACAATGCGTGCCTTAGATGAAATGGCGCGAGAAGATCGAAGACGAGTGCCGGAAATGAATTCTTTTTCAAGATCAAGGAATGACCGAGGAAACCTTCAGCTTTATGAAGTTGGAAATGGATGGAACCGATGGCTATACTGCTATAGAAGATAATGTAGATGGGATAATAAGAAATGAAAGGGTTGTCGGTTGGTGGGAAGGGTAGTTGGTGTAAGGTAATCTTAAATAAATTTTTTAATCAACCAGATAATGGTCCTTAATTGGTTAATTAAAAGTTTAAAAGAGTTTTAAGTCCAATGAGCTTAAAAGTTGGCCTATTAAATCCAAACACACTCTCGAAAAATATTTCGTGTTGGAAAGATTTTGAAAATATTAACCGAACCCTCAAAAAGTCCCTCGATTCGATAAAATTTGTGTACCGGATAAAAATAAAATCATGCGGTAAAAATACACAATAAAATCCCATTTTTGAAAAATACACTTAAAAACATCTTATATTAATATTTAAAAACAAATCATGTCATTAAAATAATTTTCCAGAAAATTCTCCGGTATTCGTTCCTCGTTCGAGCTCGAAATGAAACTTAAAAATCTTTAATGAATGAACCTTTAAAATTTCATGAATTAAATTTTACCATGTATGAATTAAATTTTACCATGCATGAATTATGCATAAAATGCATAAAAATATTTAAACACAAATTAATGAAATAAAATGCATTTAAATCTTTAAAACAATTTAATAAAATACCAAAAAAATTTAATAACTTGCATGCATATGGTTTACGTGACCCTTCAAATTCTCGGGACGTTACAATCTCCCCCCCTTA
Organism: Primulina tabacum; assembly: GCF_025594145.1. Lineage (NCBI taxonomy): Eukaryota > Viridiplantae > Streptophyta > Magnoliopsida > Lamiales > Gesneriaceae > Primulina > Primulina tabacum. The sequence continues at coordinate 8,026,487 of NC_134566.1, forward strand.
AATTGAATTTCGTCCCCGAAATTCGCTTATCCTTGATAATCAAAAATTTAGACTTAGTTCTAATATCCAAATAGTCCACGCTTCCGCGGCGCTACTCTGATAAAATAATAAATCTTAAGATGTACTTATATCTCCTCAATCTTAATAAACTCTACCTTCTAAATTCTCGTTTGCGAAACTCAACTTATAACGACCCATGGTAACCTAGTTTTATTTTTTCTATAACCTCAATTTCAAATTTTCTTAAACTTCCCAATATTAGAAATGACAGTCATAATTTTATTGCGTCTTACTTCTTATACTATACCCAGGATGTTCATTGACATATTATATTAGATTTATGCACTTCAAATTGAGAAACCTTAGTACCAAAAATTACTGATCGACTTCTATCCTTTGTAATACACTTAAAAGTTAAACCTTATCTCAACCCCATAATAATATTAGCCTAAGATCCTTGAATCGAATCTTTATCTTACGGCAACCAAACTTACGTAATTTACTATTTACAAGTACATCCCGAATGTAAAATTGTTGCAACTCTTAAACCTCGAATAATGTTAATCCATAAAACTCAATTATACAATAATGATCTTGTACCTAATTAGTAAAACCCTTCTCGCATCAGCTGCATGCTTAAATTATTCCTAACATACATATCCGCTTAGTCATAAGTTTCTTAACGACTTTCAAAATTCCTAAAGAAAAGGTGTCTACCTCACCTCTTACATTCGTCTAACAAGTACCATAGCCATCAGTCATACAAAAAAATAATTTTAACCCTGACACAGATATAATAATTTTTTTTTACTCTAAAGGTCATGATTAAAACTTATTCTACATCAAACTTAAATTCCCAAAAATTTGCTAACTCCATGTCTATTCTTATAACTTAGCTAACTAATCAACTTTACCTTAAATTGTCATCACTTTAAATTCTTAATTTGCCACAACATTAATTCACTCGCGCTTAAATTTCCAAGCCCAATATTAATTAATCCTACAATGTCCTTGTTTACCATTCCTTATAACATTATAACCCAGATATCTAAAGGTTCTAAATTTCCTTCAAATCTAAATCATCAAAAATTCCGGTCATTTAAACCATTTGTTCCTCACTTACTGCTAAACTAGTCCCCAAATTTCTTAAAAATTACAAAATAAATTCTTAATTTCCTCAAAAATTATCCAATTTGTCCTTAATTTAGGAAATTCAACAATTACCCACAAGTTTTTGGCGTTCCTAATCCCACTTTATAGGTTTCTCGTACCTAAAGTTCAATAATTTTAAGCTTATTAGACCCAAAATAAATTCTCATAACCTCGAATAATTATTGATTTAACCCAAGTGTTCCTCTAATGTTCGAATTTAATCCTCAAAAATTCAAGAATTTGAAATGTGGCCCTTAAAGTTCTCAAAAATTACATCCTTGGCCCTACAACTCTTCGAAATTTGCATTTTTAGCCACATAAAATTTTCGACTTAGTCTCCTTAAACCTTAAAATTCTCGAAAATCAAAATTTAATCCCAAAGTTCGGTAAATTCGAAAATAGTCTCTTAGAATTTTATTTTTTTGCACTTAGGTCCTCAATTATTGGTTATTACAATTAGGTACTCAAAATTATCAATTCGTGCAATTCAATCCTTAAGTCCAACTAGGTAGAGCATGAATCTTAAATAAATTCTACGTCTTTATACTTTCAAAGATCGTCGTAGTTTTCGAATCATTAATCCTTACATGGAATACTCAAAAATTAATTCAACTAGCAACCACAAACAATTAGTAATTTCTTAGAAATTCTACAAGTCCCAAAAGAATTCGTAATTTTGAAGATTAACTTATGACCCATAAGGAGGACATCAGTACTAATGACCTAAAAATCACTATAGTCAAATCATTATCAACCTCTCCTAAAGCCCAATATTCAAATTCTTAGACACGTCCAATTCGAAACGTAACCAACAATGTAGAACCCGTAAATCAGTAGACGTATAAGCCATGCATAATTCTAGATTTTTAAATTTAATTGACTTCATTGCATAATTATTTTAAATCCATTTATTTGAAGTTAATTATTCATTTTTTCAGTTTAGTAGTTTGATTTTTAGCATTTCAGTTATTTCAGTGAGGCCGGACCGGAGTCGGAGTTTTGAGGTAGAATTTAAGATTCGAGAAATATTTCCAAAAGTTAATTTAGCTAGCAAGTAAGTTCATTTAAGTTAGTAAGGGAGGTTTGAGGATTTAATTTAATTATTTGAGGTGATTAAGAAATGAGCTCATTTAAGTTATTTAATTAAGGGATTGGCTCACTAAATTATTTAAAGGATTAGTAAGGCTTTCAAGGATTATTAGTTGACTAAATAATCAACATTTCCCTTTATTTTATCATGCATTTTTCGGCCACCCTTAGTGCTAGAAGATTCATTTTCCAACTCATCAACTTTGACCAATTCTTTGCATGTAATTAGTAGGATAATTCTAGGATTTTTGGGAGCACAATTTAATTAATTAATGGACATATCCTAGACTAGAAAATAAGCAAAATTTCGGCCACTAACTCCTAGAAGCATCCACCAACTCATTTGATATCAATTCAAAATTTAAAATTCAAATGCATGAAGACTTGGTCTTGATATGATCCTTATATCTTGCACCATTCTCCTCACCCCTCATAACCACTCCATCACACTCCCTCCCCACCGAAATCAGACCCATTTTCAATAGAAAAAACGTGAATAATAGCTAGGGAGAAAGGGAGAAAAATCGAGAGGAAGAAAGGTAGACAAGAAGCGCTCCATCTCCTCCGTGCCGCGTCGTCGTTGTTTCGTTCGTTTTCTTTCAAAACGAAACCAGGCATGTCTAGATTTCTTTCAAACCTCAATCAAGTCATATTATCATTTATTTTTCAGTACATGATCATGTTTATTCAAGTAAAAATCGAGATCCATGTCAAAATATTTTGAAACCACACATGCAGAATTTTCGAATTCCTTGGCAAGCTTCACGGTTTCCTTTGTTTTGTGAGTTTCAGGTATTGGATCGACTCCAGGCTCCCAAGGCGGCTTGTATACATGTAGTAGGATGCATTAGGACCATGTTGGTCCATTCAAACCAGCCCCATGCTTGCTGGAAATTCAGAATGACAGCAAGTCCCCATAGGTGCAGAAAATGTTGTTCGAAAAATTCAGTTTCTTGTCATGGAGGAGGGATCTGATCTTGGCTGCCCCAAGGGCCTATAGCCATGGTTGGATCACTTCCCTAGCAAGTCTAAGACGTGACTAAGTTGCCCTTTTGGTGGCTTGGTCAATGGCTCATCGATTTTTAAATAATCAACAAGAACAGCCCCTATACCCCTTCGGCTACTTCGGTTGGATAGCTTTTGGTTTCGTTTCTTTTGTTGCTTGGTATGGATCTTGGTTGGCCTAGGGCCCTTATCCATGGTTCAAATCATTCCTTTGGATGTTGGTAAGAGTCTCTGGTCGGTGGTTCACGCCCCTAATGGCCGATAGTCTCGAAACCAACGCAAGTCTTGTAGTTGCGCAGCTGCTGGAAATTACAGCAAGTGGCTGTGTCGTTTAGAAGGCTTGTTCGAGTTCTTGTTTGGCTTTTAGCCCATGGCCTTGGACTGGACAGTGCCTCATTGAGTTAGGAAGGTCATGTTTTCGACCGTTCGTCATTTGGATCATTTTTGAGGTCGTACGAGAATTTACGGTGCAATGTGCCAAATTGATTCTCGAAAGAGCGTTTCGTGTTTTGGCCTCCATTCCACCTAGATTTCGACCCTATCATTTTAGGAGCATTATTTTATGATTTTTCAGCGTATTTTAATCATGACTATACGTCGGTTCAGTGTCGGTTCAGGTTGGCTCGGAGTCATGATTAAATGCGAAGTCATTAGGCGTCATAGTCGCATCTTTTGAACGTAAATTGCATAGTTGGTCAAGTTTAAGCTATTGCATATTTTTCATGGCACAGTTAGGTTGCAGCGAGCCTGGGAACGATCCAATCCAATCCAGTTGGTAAAATTACAAGAATTTTCATTACGCCAGTTAATTATTTTACGTGCATTAAATAGAAAATGATTATTTTTGAGATTTATGCGATATGGCTTGTGGTTCATTCACTATGTGGGAGTGTTATTTTATACGGTCGCCAGTGACCGATCAGTTCAGTATGGTACCACCCGGTCGCCAGTGACCGGCCAGCTCAGTTCAGTTTCAGCCTCCCCGGTAGCCAGTTACCGATCAGTTCAGCTTAGTGCAGTGGCCACAGGCGTAAAACATAATCTCAACAGAAAATTTTACCAGATATTTCAGTACAGGCTCCAAGGAGCAAATATTTTTACAGTGATTTCCAGCTCAATTATGCACGTATTATAATTGCTCAGTACAGATTATTTTCAGCATGCCTCATGACATGATATTTTATCCCATGCATATTTTAAATTCAGATTTTTACTCGTTAGATGCGATATATGCATGCTGAGTCTTTAGGCTCACTAGACTTGATTGTTGTAGGTACTGATGAGGTCAGGGCCGAGGGCGGAGACCAGTGAGCCAGCTTGGGTCGGCAGTAGTGGCACCCGAGGACCTCAGTACAGCAGTTGTTATATTATTCCGCAAACAATTTTTATTAGTTGTTGGATATTTTTAAATTGTGATTTTTGGCAAACTTTATTTTCTTCCGCTGCTATTATTTTAAACATTGAACTTGATTCCCCAGTGATTTTATGAATGAGGCCATTTAAGTTCTTTTAAAAAGAAAAATTTTTAATTTTCCGCAAATTTTCAAGAAAGGAGTTTTAGCCCTTCAAAAACAAGCAATTTAATCTTTTTTTAAAACAACAAATCCTTAAATCATAAAAGCAGTTAAACATATACTGTAGATCATCATAAAGCGTAAATCATGTTAACATGCAGGTGATATGAATAAATAATTTAAAACATTTAAATCATAAAAGCTTACAGACTTGAGGCTTGAAGACTGAGCTGCAGAAACTGGCGGTGGCACAACCATAAACAGGACCCTTGCTCTGATACCAACTGTAACGCCCCAAATTTGACGACTGTCCTCACTGTACCAAGACGAGTCTTTGCAGCGTGCTTATGTCCTCACTCACATGCACCCTAGGAAACTTCACAGGAGATCACCCATCCCAGAATTGCCCCAAGTCAAGCACACTTAACTTTGTAGTTCTTATGTGATGAGTTACCAAAAAGAAGATGCACCTTCGTGATATGAGTAGTACATATCAAATCTTTTAAGCCCTTTTCAACTGTACAGTCCATAACATTGAACAGTATCGGAATCTCTCTCTTTCCGGTGTAAGAACGGTTCATCCATGTTCCCTCCACCTAGAAGCCTGCCAGGAGCCGCTCATTGTCCGTGCCACCTCAAGGCACCGGCAATCACCCCCCGCCCTCTTCGGCCCCGGGCCTCACATGCCCACCAGCTTCCGCTTGGTTCGTCCCCGAACCACACCGTACTCGGAGAGGTTGGCTCTGATACCAACTCTAACGTCTTGCTCGTTTTAAAAAGTGCGGAAATATTTTTTTTTATAAAGCTCGCATTTAAAAATAACATTTAAAATAATATTTTTAATTGGAAATAAAATTAATGTAGTTTAAAATAACTACCATCATCCAAAATCAACTTAAAAGTAAACGTGTAAAAATCTTAAAATAATCAACGTATGAAAATATTCATCTCCTCTCAATCTCATAAATCGTAATGCGGATAACATGTGGTCCTCGGGTCGTGTCACCCCACCAAGTCTGCCTACTCAGAGTTCGGCACCTCCAGTCTCCTCAGCATTTAGCTCACCTACATCACACACGCCTAGTGAGTCTAAAGACTTAACACGCCTGTACCAGGAATAACAAGTACATATACATAGCACATAGCAGTGAAAAATATCATAATCAACATACCTTTCATGAACATAAACGTGTCGTGTAAAATCATGACGTGTCAAAACAGCTCATCGTTAATCATCATTCATCATTCATCGTTTATCATTTATCGTTCATCATTCATCCTTTATCGTTCATCATCTATCATTCATCCTTTATCTTTCATAATTTATCATTTGTGAATTCAGTTCATTAGAGGTGACTATCGTACATCATCATTTACGATGGATCCATCATACATAGAACCGCGGTACCTGACGGCTGTCGGACATCAGTGACAGGATCACCCATCCACTGTGCTTAGGCCTCATCATCAGCATTTACATATACGTCTTAAATATTTACATATACTTCGATAGCCACAACTAATTCCCGTCATTCAAAACATTATCATTTTCATCACTTATAAAATTCATGTATAAATGCAATTTCCTTTAAATTCAACCATGCAACGTATATTTTTATTAAATCTTAAAAATCGTGAATCATGATGCGTGAACATTTAAAATATCATGAATTTGTGCTCAGGGCGCTGCCAGGACCAAAATCTCAACCCGGATGCAAAATGACCATTTTGCCCGTGGAAATCCAAAAATTACCGTTTAACCCCTGGACCTCTAATTTCACATTTACATTTTCTTAATTCCATTGATTCTAGCATGTCCCAAATAATTATTTAAGTCTACATGAATTTTTTCTTTCTTTTATTTGGCTTAAATCAATGACTTTTAAATTAATCCTTAAATATAACATATTAATTCGTTTTAAATCCCGAATTAAACCAAACCTTAGCATAAAATTCCCAAATTAAAAACTTAGACTTCTAATAATTATTTGAGCTTAAATATAATTTTCTACAAAATTTATTAATCTTAAATCTAGGCGTTTCAAGTAATCCTTTAATTAACGTTTCGTGCGACGATTAAATCCCGGATAAATCCAAAACTCATTATTTTGATCCAAAGCCTACCAAACTCCTAAAAATGTCCCAAAACATATTTAAAAGCATCCCTAGATGTAAACTCGAGCTCATTTCATTACTTAACTGAATTGTTTTAAAACTTGGACTCGGGTCCCGGTTTTAACCCGAATCGAACCAAAACTTAACCAAACCTTTCCCAACTTTTTAACACATCTTAAGAACACTTAAAAGTACTAAAATCATCAAGATTAAGCCCCTGAACCTTTCGGCCAACCCATAAATGCTGCTGGACATATTCTCCCACAACCTCACTCGACCCTAAGTGTCCCCTCTTCGCTATTTGCGTCTCTAACCCAAAACCAACTGGACCAACCCCTACTCAGCTTATCCTAGACCATCCTAGGACTCCTCTGGACCCAAGGCAACCACGGCTACAACCCCATGCATGGAACTCAGCTCGTACGCTCGAGGCTCACTCACAAAAGCTAGGCAAAATCGATCTCCCTAAACCAAGCTCGATCACCTACGGGGCTGGTCCAGCAGCGTTTGGGCCTCCCTAAACCGTGTCTCAGACCCGCAAGGGCCTGGTCCATGGCTTGGTTCAGCCCCCTGTGCCACTGGTCCAAGAAAAACAATCGAAACCTCTACCAGCTAGCTGAAGCCAACAAGAGTCGAACCACCCCCTCAAAACCTTACTCTCGGCCCTTCCCTTGCAGCGTCCAGCAACTGATCTAACTCACAAGGAAACTCCTTGACATCAAATACAGTCCTTAAACAACTAAAACAGCAGCCCCTTGCACCACAGAAAACAAAACGTGAGATGTATGCAACAACATATGGTTTTCGTGTCAAACCAAGAGCATAAAAGCTTTGCCATGCCAATACCGAAAATTGCATAAACATAACACACATGACAACACGTATATAACGTGAACGATGCAGAAATAATGATACAATGCGTGCCTTAGATGAAATGGCGCGAGAAGATCGAAGACGAGTGCCGGAAATGAATTCTTTTTCAAGATCAAGGAATGACCGAGGAAACCTTCAGCTTTATGAAGTTGGAAATGGATGGAACCGATGGCTATACTGCTATAGAAGATAATGTAGATGGGATAATAAGAAATGAAAGGGTTGTCGGTTGGTGGGAAGGGTAGTTGGTGTAGGGTAATCTTAAATAAATTTTTTAATCAACGAGATAATGGTCCTTAATTGGTTAATTAAAAGTTTAAAAGAGTTTTAAGCCCAACGAGCTTAAAAGTTGGCCTATTAAATCAAAACACACTTCGGAAAATATTTTGTGTTGGAAAGATTTTGAAAATATTAACCGAACCCTCAAAAAGTCCCTCGATTCGATAAAATTTGCGTACTGGATAAAAATAAAATCATGCGGTAAAAATACACAATAAAATCCCATTTTTGAAAATACACTTAAAAACATCTTATATTAATATTTAAAAACAAATCATGTAATTAAAAATTCTCCGGTCTCCGTTCCTTGTTCGAGCTCGTAATGAAACTTAAAAATCTTTAATGAATGAACCTTTAAAATTTCATGAATTAAATTTTACCATGAATGAATTATGCATAAAATGCATAAAAATATTTAAACACAAATTAATGAAATAAAATGCATTTAAAACTTTAAAACAATTTAATAAACTACCAAAGAAATTTAATAACTTGCATGCATGTGGTTTACGTGACCCTTCAAATTCCCGGGACGTTACATGATTAGTTGAACCGCGGTTTGATCTTTGGAGCTTAAAAATATTACTCATGTGAATCTGGAGAAGTCATCAATTACCACAATGTTATATTTATTTCCCCTTAAGCTCATTGCCGGTATAGGTCCAAACAAGTCAATGTGAAGAAGTTCCAGACATCTAACTGATGAGTTTCTTCCTTTGTTCTTGAAAGTTGAGCGAACTTGTTTACCTAGCTGACAAGCATTGCAGATTCTATCTTTGGCAAAATCAATGTTAGGAAATCCATATACCAGTTTAAGATTGCTATTTGTAGCAATATATTTGAAATTAAGATGATTAAGTCGTTTATGCCAGAGCCAATTTTTATTACCATTTAAGGCAATGAAGCAAGTGGGCACCTTTAGACAGTCATCATTCCATTTTACCTTATATGTATTTTGCTCTCTATGACCAGTTAACACCGACTCACATGTAGCAGTTTTAACAGTGCATATATGTTTGTGAAATTCAACGGTGTAACCATTGTCATATAGTTGGCTTATGCTAATCAGGTTATAACACATGTTTTCTATCAGAAGTACATCTTTGATAATGATGTTGCCATGTATAATTTTATCTTTTCCCACAGCTTTACCTTTAGAGTTATTGCCAAAGGTGATAGTTGGTCCTCTGTAGTTGACAATTTCTGATAAAATACTTTTATTCCCGGCCATGTGTTTGGAACAATCGCTGTCCAAGAAGCAGATTGTGAAGGACCTAAAACTCTTTTCTTGGAAATTTGCGGAAAATTAAAGATTTTCTTTTTAAAAGAACTTAAATGGCCTCATTCATAAAATCACTGGTGAATCAAGTTCAATATTTCAAAATATTGCAGCGGAAGAAAATCAAAGTTTTGCCAACAACAACGATTTAAAAATATCCAACAACTGATAAAAATTGTTTGCGAAGAAAATAACAACTGCTGCTCTGAGGTCCTCGGGTGCCACTACTGCCGACCCAAGCTGGCTCACTGGTCCCCGCCCTCGGCCCTGGCCTCATCAGTACCTACAACAATCAAGTCTAGTGAGCCTAAAGACTCAGCATGCATAAATCGCAGGTAACGAGTAAAAATCTGAATTTAAAATATGCATGAGATAAAATATCCTGTCCTGAGGCATACTGAAAATAATCTGTACTGAGCAATTATAATACGTGCATAACTGAACTGGAAATCACTGTAAAAATATTTGCTCCTTGGAGCCTGTACTGAAATAACTGATAAAATTTTCTGTTGAGATTATGTTTTACGCCTGTGGCCACTGCACTAAGCTGAACTGATCGGTAACTGGCTACCGGGGAGGCTGAAACTGATCTGAGCTGGCCGGTCACTGGCGACCGGGTGGTACCATACTGAACTGATCGGTCACTGGCGACCGTATAAAATAACACTCCCACATAGTGAATGAACCACAAGCCATATCGCATAAATCTCAAAAATAATCATTTTCTGTTTAATGCACGTAAAATAATTAACTGGCGTAATGAAAATGTCCCGTAATTTTACCAACTGGATTGGATTGGATCGTCCCCAGGCTCGCTGCAACCTAACTGTGCCATGAAAAATATGCAAATGCTTAAACATGACCAACTATGCAATTTACGTTCAAAAGATGCGACTATGACGCCTAATGACTTCGCATTTAATCATGACTCCGAGCCAACCTGAACCGACACTGAACCGACTTATAGTCATGATTAAAATACGCTGAAAAATCATAAAATAATGCTCCTAAAATGATAGGGTCGAAATCTAGGTGAAATGGAGGCCAAAACACGAAACGCTCTTTCGAGAGTCAATTTGGCACATTGCACCGTAAATTCTCGTACGACCTCAAAAATGATCCAAATGACGAACGGTCAAAAACATGACCTTCCCAACTCAATGAGGCACTGTCCAGTCCAAGGCCATGGGCTAAAAGCCAACCAAGAACTCAAACGACGCTTCTGAACAGCAGCATACTTGCTGTCAAAAATACAGCAGCTGCGCACTTGTTTTTCCTTGTGTCGTTTTCGAGGCTACCGGCCATTGGGGCGTGAACCACCGACCAGAGACTCTTACCAACATCCCAAGGAATGATTTGAACCATGGCTAAGGGCCCTAGGCCAGCCACAATCCGCATCACACCAAATCTTAACCGAAGGGTCCAACCGAGAGCAACGTGCATGCGTGTGTAGTGTTTATGCTATGATCGATGTCTTGCGTCGTTCCAGTGGCCATTTGATTGACCATGGCACGATCTAGACATCTAGGAGCATGATATGAACCGTGGCTAAGGGCCATAGGCCAACCAAGATCCACACCAAGCCACAAAAGAAACGAACCATATGCTGAAAAATGGAAGGGCCGAATGGGGAAAGGGGCTGTTCTTGTTGATTATTTAAAAACCGATGAGCCATGGACCAAGCCACCAAAAGGGCAACTTAGTCACGTCTTAGACATGCTAGGGAAGTGATCCAACCATGGCTAAAGGCCCTTGGGGCAGCCAAGATCAGATCCACAACCCTTGACACAAAACTGAAATTTCGAATCACATTTCTGCACTTATGGGGAACTTGCTGTCATTCTGAATTTCCAGCAAGCATGGGGCTGGTTTGAATGGACCAACATGGTCCTAATGCATCCTACTACATGTATACAAGCCGCCTTGGGAGCCTGGAGTCGATCCAATACCTGAAACCATCAAAACTCAGAAAAACGTGAAGCTTGCCAATAAATTCGAAAATTCTGCATGTGAGGTTTCAAAATGTTTTGACATGGATCTCGATTTTTACTTGAATAAACATGATCATGTACTGAAAAATAAATGATAATATGACTTGATTGAGGTTTGAAAGAAATCTAGACATGCCTGGTTTCGTTTTGAAAGAAAACGAACGAAACAACGACGACGCGGCACGGAGGAGGTGGAGCGCTTCTCTTGCTCTTTCTAGTTCTCGATTTTTTTCTTGCCTTCCCTCTAGCTAAGACTCACGATTTTTACACTGAAAATGGATCTGAATGGTGAGGTATTTCGGTGGAGAGGGAGAGGGATTGAGTGGTTATGAAGGTGAGGAGAAGGGTGCACAAAAATAGGATCATATCAAGACCAAGTCCACTCCCCTTTTGAATTTGAATTTTGAATTGATATCAAATGAGTTGGTGGATGCTTCTAGGAGGTGGTGGCCGAAATTTTGCTTATTTTCTAGTCTAGGATATGTCCATTAATTAATTAAATTGTGCTCCCAAAAATCCTAGAATTATCCTACAACTTACATGCAAAGAAATGATCAAAAGGTTGATGAGTTGGCAATTAAATTGTCTAGCAACTATGGGGGCCGAAAATTGCAATAAAATGAAGGGGAAATATTGTTATCTAGTCAACTAATAATCCTTGAAAGCCTTACTAATCCTTTAATTAATTTAGTGAGCTAACCCATTAATTTAATAACTTAAATGAGTTCATTTCTTAATCACCTCAAATAATTAAATTAAAATCCTCAACTAACTTAAATAATTCCTTAAACTTCTTTTTAACTTAAATGAACTTACTTGCTAGCTAAATTAACTTCTGGAAATATTTCTCAAATCTTAAATTCTATCTCAAAACTCCAACTCCAGTCCGGCCTCACTGAAATAACTGAAATGCTAAAAATCAAACTGCTGAACTGAAATAATAAATAATTAACTTCAAACAAATGCATTTAAAATAATCATGCAATGAAGTCAATTAAATTTAAAAATCTAGAATTATGCATGGCTTATACGTCTACTGATTTACGGGTTCTACAATCCTTCCCCCCTTAAATAAATTTCGTCCTCGAAATTAGAACTCACCGAATAACTCAGGGTATCGACTTCTCATCTCCGGCTCAGACTCCCACGTAGCTTCCTCCTCTGAATGGTTGAGCCATTTGACTTTGACTCGCTTAACCAACTTGTTCCGAAGTTTCTTCTCCTGTCTGTCTAGGATCTGCACGGGTCTCTCCTCATAAGATAAGTTCGGAGTAAGCTGCAACGGCTCGAAATTCAGCACATGGGAAGGATTTGCCATATACTTCCTCAGCATGGAAACGTGAAAGACATTGTGTACTCCGGCCAGATTTGGCGGAAGAGCCACACGATACGCTAGCGTCCCAACTCTGTCGAGGATCTCAAACGGTCCAATGAATCTCGGACTGAGCTTCCCTTTCTTGCCAAATCTCATGACACCCTTCATAGGTGCCACTTTCACGAAGACATGATCGCCCACTGCAAACTCTAACTCTCTCCTCCGCTGATCGGCATAACTCTTCTGTCGGCTCTGGGCAGTCCTCATCCTATCACGGATCTTGACTACTACATCTGCTGCCTGCTGAACCATCTCTGGACCCAACTCTGCTCTCTCTCCTACTTCATCCCAATGAACAGGAGATCTACACTTGCGGCCATACAGTGCTTCATACGGAGCCATACCTATAGACGACTGGAAACTGTTGTTATAGGTGAACTCTACCAATGGTAAGTTCGACTCCCAACTCCCAGAGAAATCAATGACGCAAGCACGGAGAAGATCCTCTAAGATCTGAATAACTCGCTCCGACTGCCCATCCGTCTGCGGATGGAAAGCTGTGCTAAACAGCAACTTCGTACCCAAAGTCGAATGCAAACTCTTCCAAAACGAGGAAGTGAATCTGGGATCTCTGTCGGATACGATAGAAACTGGAATACCGTGGAGTCGGACTATCTCTCGGATATACAGCTCTGCATACTGAACCATGGTGAAAGTCGTCTTAATAGGCAAGAAGTGCGCTGATTTGGTAAGACGATCTACAATCACCCAGATAGCATTCGATCCTCTGGCTGACCTCGGCAATCCGGTCACAAAGTCCATGGTAATGTTCTCCCACTTCCACTCGGGAATAGGAAGAGGCTTGAGCAAACCTGCTGGTCTCTGATGCTCGGCCTTCACTAACTGGCAAGTCAGGCACTCGGATACAAAACGCCTGATGTCCTTCTTCATTCCTGGCCACCAATACAATAGCTGCAGATCTTTGTACATCTTCGTACTCCCAGGGTGAATGGAGTATGGGGACGTATGGGCCTCTGATAAGATGTCTGCTCGGATAGAATCACTGCTAGGAACCCATATCCTATCTCGGTATCTCACAATACCGTCGCTGACTGTATACAAAACACTGCCCTTAGCTTCATCTCTCTTCTTCCACTGTGCCAACTGCTCATCTGCTGCCTGACCGCTGCGAATACGGTCAAAAAGAGAGGACTGGATAGTCAAGGTAGATAAACGAGGAACTCTACCTTGAGGGTAAGTCTCAAGATCAAACCTCTGCATCTCAATCTGAAGAGGTTTCTGCATCGTCAAATGAGCCATCACTGCGACTTTCCTGCTCAAAGCATCCGCAACTACATTAGCTTTACCCGGGTGGTAGCTAATGTCACAATCGTAGTCTTTCACAAGCTCCAACCAACGTCTCTGACGCATGTTCAGCTCCTTCTGCGTAAAGAAATACTTGAGGCTCTTATGGTCGGTAAAGATCTGGCACTTCTCCCCATACAGATAGTGCCTCCAAATCTTCAAAGCAAAAACTACGGCCGCTAACTCCAGATCATGGGTGGGGTAGTTCTTCTCGTGGATTTTCAGCTGTCGAGAAGCATACGCTATCACTCTCCCATGCTGCATCAAAACTGCACCTAAACCAAGCTTCGAAGCATCGGTATAAAGGACAAACTCGCCGGATCCTGACGGTACAGCCAAAACGGGTGCTGAGATAAGAGCTTGCTTCAAGGTATCGAAGCTCTTCTGACACTCCTCGCTCCACACAAACTTCACATTTTTCTTGGTCAGTGCTGTGAGTGGAACGGCAATGGAGGAGAATCCCTGGATGAATTTCCTGTAATATCCTGCTAGCCCAAGGAAACTGCGGATCTCGGATGCATTCTGAGGCACAACCCAATCTCTGACTGCTGCAACTTTCGCCGGGTCTACCTCAATGCCACTGCTAGAAACAATGTGGCCCAAGAACGCCACCTTCTCTAACCAGAATTCGCACTTACTGAACTTTGCGAATAGTTTATGTTTCTGCAATGTCTGCAACACTATGGTCAGATGCCTGCTGTGCTCCTCCCGATTCTTGGAGTAGACGAGAATGTCATCTATGAACACTATCACAAACTGGTCGAGGTACGGCTGAAATACGCGATTCATTAGATCCATGAAGATTGCTGGCGCATTCGTCAGACCGAACGGCATCACTAGGAACTCGTAGTGACCATAACGAGTCCTGAAAGCTGTCTTCGAGACATCAGCATCTCTCACCCTCAACTGGTGATAACCGGAACGCAGATCTATCTTGGAGAAAATCGAAGCTCCCTGCAACTGGTCAAACAGATCCTCAATCCTCGGCAGTGGGTATTTATTCTTCACTGTAACCCTGTTCAACTCCCGGTAGTCAATGCAAAGCCTCATCGAGCCATCCTTCTTTTTCACGAATAAGACCGGCGCGCCCCATGGAGAAAAGCTCGGGCGAATGAACTCCTTGTCAAGAAGTTCCTGAATCTGCTTCTTAAGCTCTGCCATCTCTGTCGGTGCTAGACGGTACGGTGCTTTGGATATCGGAGCCGTTCCTGGCATAAGCTCAACGGAAAACTCCACCTCTCTCTCTGGTGGCATACCAGAGACGTCTTCGGGAAAAACGTCTAAGAAATCTCTAACAATCGGAACATCTGAGGCTGACTGGCTGGGTTCATCGGGGACAGATAAAAAGGTTGCTAGAAATGCCCGACACCCTCTATGCATGAGCTTCCTAGCCTGAACATAAGGAATAATGCGCGGTAAGGAAAAGTACCTGTCCGGCTCAAATAAGAACTGCTCCATTCCAGGCGGTCGGACAAGAACGGATCTCCGCTGGAAGTCTATCAACACTCTGTTCCTCAATAGCCAGTCCATCCCTAGGATGATGTCAAATTCCGGCATCGGTAGCACAATCAGATCCGCATAAACAAGATTACCGTGCAACTCAAGGTCTATATCTCGGATAACATTGGTAGCTGCCATCTCCTCTCCTGACGGCAACACTACTGAAAAGGCTGTATCTAGCCCAATGGTCTGGATCTTGAGAAAGTTTGCAAAGACCTCCGAAATAAATGAGTGAGTGGCCCCTGAATCTATCAAGGCCTTGGTAGCGGAACCAGATATAAAAATTCTCCCTGAAAGAGCGGAGCTCTAAGTTGAATCCCACTACAAGATCTAAACTTATAGACATGCAAAGGTCTAGGTTCCTCGAGCTTAATTTCCCCGAAATAAATCTGAGTAGAGCATGCAATCCTATAACAGTTCTAAGTTCAAAATCTAAATCCCGATTCCCAAAACGCGGAAATTCGAAGAATAACTTAAAGTTTAAAGGTACCTGTCAACAACATAGTCTCCGGGTTGGCTTCCGCGGCATGGAGAGCAAAGACTCTGCCTTGGGTAGGCAGATTCCTCTGAGGGCACTGCAGCAACATGTGGTCTGGACTGCCACACTTAAAACACTTTCCTGAGCCAGCCATACATGCTCCAGGATGGCGACGTGAGCACCTGGGACAGACTGGGTGCTCCTGAGTCCTCGGGGCTGGGCGTCCCCGCTGCTGCTGCTGCTGCTGCTGCTGGCCTCTGTTCCTGGGCGGTCCATGAAAAGACCTCTTATTCTGCTGCTGATGCTGAAGAGGAGGAGGGCGGTGCGGTGCCTGGACTGGGCGCTTGCCCTGGCGATCCCTCTCGATATCCCGCAGATCCTGCTCTGCGGCTAAGGCCTTGGAGACGGCAACCTCATAAGTAGCAGGGTCAGATACCCTAACATCCCGGCGCAAGATCGGCCGTAAACCCACCAGGAAGTGCATCAGCTTGGCTCTGGCATCATTCGCTATCAGGGGCACAAAGTGACAGCCCCTCTCGAACTTACGGATAAACTCCGTAACCGACATATCCCCCTGTCTCAGGCTCATGAACTCGGTGGTCAGCCTGGTGCGAACCTCCTCGGCAAAATACTTGGAGTAGAAAACCTCCGTAAAGCGGGTCCAAGAAAGTGTAGCCAATGTCAGGGCTACCGAAGTTCCTTCCCACGAACCACACCGTACTAAGAGAGGTCGGCTCTGATACCACTGTGAAGGACCTAAAACTCTTTTCTTGGAAATTTGCGGAAAATTAAAGATTTTCTTTTTAAAAGAACTTAAATGGCCTCATTCATAAAATCACTGGTGAATCAAGTTCAATATTTCAAAATATTGCAGCGGAAGAAAATCAAAGTTTTGCCAACAACAACGATTTAAAAATATCCAACAACTGATAAAAATTGTTTGCGAAGAAAATAACAACTGCTGCTCTGAGGTCCTCGGGTGCCACTACTGCCGACCCAAGCTGGCTCACTGGTCCCCGCCCTCGGCCCTGGCCTCATCAGTACCTACAACAATCAAGTCTAGTGAGCCTAAAGACTCAGCATGCATAAATCGCAGGTAACGAGTAAAAATCTGAATTTAAAATATGCATGAGATAAAATATCCTGTCCTGAGGCATACTGAAAATAATCTGTACTGAGCAATTATAATACGTGCATAACTGAACTGGAAATCACTGTAAAAATATTTGCTCCTTGGAGCCTGTACTGAAATAACTGATAAAATTTTCTGTTGAGATTATGTTTTACGCCTGTGGCCACTGCACTAAGCTGAACTGATCGGTAACTGGCTACCGGGGAGGCTGAAACTGATCTGAGCTGGCCGGTCACTGGCGACCGGGTGGTACCATACTGAACTGATCGGTCACTGGCGACCGTATAAAATAACACTCCCACATAGTGAATGAACCACAAGCCATATCGCATAAATCTCAAAAATAATCATTTTCTGTTTAATGCACGTAAAATAATTAACTGGCGTAATGAAAATGTCCCGTAATTTTACCAACTGGATTGGATTGGATCGTCCCCAGGCTCGCTGCAACCTAACTGTGCCATGAAAAATATGCAAATGCTTAAACATGACCAACTATGCAATTTACGTTCAAAAGATGCGACTATGACGCCTAATGACTTCGCATTTAATCATGACTCCGAGCCAACCTGAACCGACACTGAACCGACGTATAGTCATGATTAAAATACGCTGAAAAATCATAAAATAATGCTCCTAAAATGATAGGGTCGAAATCTAGGTGAAATGGAGGCCAAAACACGAAACGCTCTTTCGAGAGTCAATTTGGCACATTGCACCGTAAATTCTCGTACGACCTCAAAAATGATCCAAATGACGAACGGTCAAAAACATGACCTTCCCAACTCAATGAGGCACTGTCCAGTCCAAGGCCATGGGCTAAAAGCCAACCAAGAACTCAAACGACGCTTCTGAACAGCAGCATACTTGCTGTCAAAAATACAGCAGCTGCGCACTTGTTTTTCCTTGTGTCGTTTTCGAGGCTACCGGCCATTGGGGCGTGAACCACCGACCAGAGACTCTTACCAACATCCCAAGGAATGATTTGAACCATGGCTAAGGGCCCTAGGCCAGCCACAATCCGCATCACACCAAATCTTAACCGAAGGGTCCAACCGAGAGCAACGTGCATGCGTGTGTAGTGTTTATGCTATGATCGATGTCTTGCGTCGTTCCAGTGGCCATTTGATTGACCATGGCACGATCTAGACATCTAGGAGCATGATATGAACCGTGGCTAAGGGCCATAGGCCAACCAAGATCCACACCAAGCCACAAAAGAAACGAACCATATGCTGAAAAATGGAAGGGCCGAATGGGGAAAGGGGCTGTTCTTGTTGATTATTTAAAAACCGATGAGCCATGGACCAAGCCACCAAAAGGGCAACTTAGTCACGTCTTAGACATGCTAGGGAAGTGATCCAACCATGGCTAAAGGCCCTTGGGGCAGCCAAGATCAGATCCACAACCCTTGACACAAAACTGAAATTTCGAATCACATTTCTGCACTTATGGGGAACTTGCTGTCATTCTGAATTTCCAGCAAGCATGGGGCTGGTTTGAATGGACCAACATGGTCCTAATGCATCCTACTACATGTATACAAGCCGCCTTGGGAGCCTGGAGTCGATCCAATACCTGAAACCATCAAAACTCAGAAAAACGTGAAGCTTGCCAATAAATTCGAAAATTCTGCATGTGAGGTTTCAAAATGTTTTGACATGGATCTCGATTTTTACTTGAATAAACATGATCATGTACTGAAAAATAAATGATAATATGACTTGATTGAGGTTTGAAAGAAATCTAGACATGCCTGGTTTCGTTTTGAAAGAAAACGAACGAAACAACGACGACGCGGCACGGAGGAGGTGGAGCGCTTCTCTTGCTCTTTCTAGTTCTCGATTTTTTTCTTGCCTTCCCTCTAGCTAAGACTCACGATTTTTACACTGAAAATGGATCTGAATGGTGAGGTATTTCGGTGGAGAGGGAGAGGGATTGAGTGGTTATGAAGGTGAGGAGAAGGGTGCACAAAAATAGGATCATATCAAGACCAAGTCCACTCCCCTTTTGAATTTGAATTTTGAATTGATATCAAATGAGTTGGTGGATGCTTCTAGGAGGTGGTGGCCGAAATTTTGCTTATTTTCTAGTCTAGGATATGTCCATTAATTAATTAAATTGTGCTCCCAAAAATCCTAGAATTATCCTACAACTTACATGCAAAGAAATGGTCAAAAGGTTGATGAGTTGGCAATTAAATTGTCTAGCAACTATGGGGGCCGAAAATTGCAATAAAATGAAGGGGAAATATTGTTATCTAGTCAACTAATAATCCTTGAAAGCCTTACTAATCCTTTAATTAATTTAGTGAGCTAACCCATTAATTTAATAACTTAAATGAGTTCATTTCTTAATCACCTCAAATAATTAAATTAAAATCCTCAACTAACTTAAATAATTCCTTAAACTTCTTTTTAACTTAAATGAACTTACTTGCTAGCTAAATTAACTTCTGGAAATATTTCTCAAATCTTAAATTCTATCTCAAAACTCCAACTCCAGTCCGGCCTCACTGAAATAACTGAAATGCTAAAAATCAAACTGCTGAACTGAAATAATAAATAATTAACTTCAAACAAATGCATTTAAAATAATCATGCAATGAAGTCAATTAAATTTAAAAATCTAGAATTATGCATGGCTTATACGTCTACTGATTTACGGGTTCTACACAGATCTACTCTTCCAAGTTCTTTTTATTCAATGCCTGAAATTATGAAGATGAGAGATTGGTACCCTTTCCTATTTGGGTCCTAAGCTGATTAGACCCTTAGGAATCCACACTGGAATATCCTAAAGGACTTTCCATGGTGTGTCCCAAGGTGAGTGCGGTTAAATGCATAACAGGTAATGTATGTAGTCTTCTTTCTTTTTCAGTGTGTTGTCTTTGCCATCTGTCATTGTCAATCAATTTGTGCCTCTTTTGAATAGGTCGGTTATTGTGGTAGCGTTTAGGTCTTGTTTTTTAGTTATATCCGATTGAACTTGGATTTCTGCGGGACCAATCTGGATTTAGCCTGCGTCTGAGCATGATTGGTTGGAATTAGCACTCTTAATTTCGAAATATCCTAAACCACATCGCCTTCCATTTTTCTCAAGATTTAGATTCTGAATACCTTGGACTTCAGGCTTGTCATGTTCATATACCGCACTAGATCTGACAAATTTAATTGATTGTATCTTTCTCTAGTAAAGGTTGAGTTGATGCTTCTGAAGTACTACAGTCATTGATACTGTAACCTAGCACGGTTCTGTCTCCGGCTGATTTTTGCAGAGGACTTGTTTAATGAGTTGACTATATTTATCAACTGTTTGTTTTCTTTTAACGTAGCATGGAATAATCTACACAAATCATTATTCTCAGTAGCTAGAAGGCTTAACTTCACTTTCAAACCATCGACCTCCTTTTGCTGCGAGCAGCAAGAGAGAGGCAACTTGTTTTTTAAGTCCTGTTTTTCTGCTTTGGCTTCATCGAATTTTTGCGATAGTCCTTTAAACTCATTTACTATGTTGTGTGCCGTGACCATATCTTCTCGAGTGAATTCAATAGAGTCAAATTTAAATACCATTTCATCTGAGAGTTCCGAATATTCATTAGCCATGAGACATTTTACCATCTCATCTTCACTTTCACTTGTATATTCTTCAGATATGGATTTTTCTGAATTTGAGTGAGCCCATTTGCTTTTGTCCTCTTCTGCTACTAGAACTCGTTGACTCTTAGTTTTGGTGAACTTTTTATCGTCTTTAGACTGTCTCCTGTCAACCAGTCTCTTTTCATCCTTTCTTGGCCTGTTGCATTCTGCAATAAAATGCCCATTTTTCCCACAGTTAAAGCAAGCTTGACCATCATCAGTATGGTCCATTTTTAAGTAAGTTTTATTAGTCTGAGATTGATTCTTACTCATGAATTTACCGAAATTTTTAACAAATAGGGACATGGCTTCATTGCTTAGTTGCTCAACCGATTTCTTACTTGTGGACTTTTCGACCGGAAGAGTCCTCGTGGTAGCTGGCAAGGCCTTTGTTTGTTGGGAGGTGGATGGTTCCTCTTCAGTTTGAATCCAAGTTCGAACTCATATGCTTTAAGATCAGCAAAAAGATCATGGAGTTCCAGTTTATTTTGATCCTTCGACTCTCGCATTGCTATAGTTTTTCTCATTCTTTGGGAAGATATCACAAAACCTTCAAGGCAATTTCTCGATTGGAATATTCTTTGCCCAAGGAAATGAGTTCAATGATAATACTTCTGAACCGTTCGTCAAATTATGCAAGAGTTTCTCTCAGCTTCATCTTTGCATTATCGAACTTCTGGATAGCAACAGTCAACTTATTTTCTTTATTCTCATCGTTCCTCACATAGTTGTGGGAGTTTTTCTTAGATTTCCTTTGCTGTAGTGCATGTCCTAATTTTGGAAAACATATTTTTGTCCAAGGTCTTATAAAGAATATCTTTTGCTACGTTATCGAGATTTGGCTTCATTTTATCCTCAGTTGTTCATTCAGAACGGTGCTTTTCCACCATTTGGGGAGCACCATCAGTGGTAATTGCAGGTGTATTTACTTTTAAGATCTTCATTGGCCCGTCAGTGATGACGTACCACATATCGTCATCCTGGGCTGCTAGATGAGCCTACATACAAATTTTCCAATCGTCATAATCTTCCTTTTAAAACATAGGGATTTTGTTGAAAGATGTCATGAGTATTTTTTTGGGTATCGATGTTTGAGAAGATCCTGCTCTGATACCATTTGTTGGGATCAGGAAAGAGTTCAGAGGGGGGTGGGGGTGAATGGACTCTTTCAAATTTTGCTTTCTAAACTGGTTTTCAACCGTTTTGAAGCGGTTGAAAATTCTTCTCAATCTTGTTAGAAATATGAACCACTGTAAAGTACAGAATAATGGTTTAAGATTTTTAATGATAGCTTAAAACTTGTTGGCAAACTTATCAAAAATTATAGTGAAAAGTAAGTGCTTGCAGGAAGTAAAGACACAAGATTTTTATGGATGTTCGGAGATGAAAACTCCTACGTCATCCCTTCTTTCTATTTAGGAAGGATTCGACTAAAAGACTTTGGCTTTACAAAAACTTGATCGAGCAAAACTTGCACCATAAAACTCTTGGTCAAAATTAATAATATTTAAGCTCGAAATAATCGCAAGTGCACGATGTCAAGTTATAATATAATGTACTAGAGTAAGAGTATCGTTTCGCTAGAGATCGTATTTTACAATTATTATTTTCAGTTATTCAATCTTTAGCAACGAAATTTGAATGATTGTTTATTACCACTATGTTTAAATAAAAAATTGCAAATGAAAAAGTTCAGGAATTAAATGTTGAAATAAATAAACTAGAATGGTTTATTTATGTTCAATGAGAAATTAATTTGTTGAAAAGCTCAGTTCACCTACCCTTAGTTTTTTACTTAATTCGCTCGACAGTGATTTACGCTTTTGACAGGATTTCCTACACAATTGAACACGCCCTCTCGAGCTATGCCAAACTAATTTATCAACGGTGAATTGCATGCCGATTTATGAAATCCCCTAGTTTTCGACCCTTAGGACTACAACTATCAACATGTATCCAATTCATATTTCTATGTAAATTGTAGATCTACGGACTATGCTGCTCGTTCCTGTCACAAGCTATTCTCTCGAACTCACTCGCGATATGAAATGCTTATTAAACTTAGCTACGCTTTAATAACATAATGAAAAATAGTAGCATACTCAAAAATAAATCGATAGTCGAAACATAAATTACTTAAATCAACGTTCGGTGTAGTATCCCCTTAGTCCCAACAAATAATAAAAATTAGCTACTCGATGTCATAATTAAACTAAGCAAAACAATGTTTGAATATGAGTAAATAAACTCGAAATACTAGACGTGACGAAATCTACGAAGAACGGTGCCGGAAATCTCGAAATCTTCAATCCAAGCACTTACTCCAAGCTTTTCTCTCCTTCTTCTCTTCCTTGGCTCTGAATAATGTCTGAATCCATCTCCAAATTCGTCCCAATCTTTAACATATCAGCCTCCTTCAGAAAATTAGGAAATAAATCGTGCGAAAAATCTTTCCAAAAATTAAGCGCCGCTCGGGCGGTCAAATCCTACCGCTCGAGCGCCACATCCTCTGTTTTCATCTTTTTCTCGCAGCCAACCACGCTCGAGCGGTCAAATCCTATTGCTCTAGCGCCAAATCTTCTGTATTTTCTTTCTGGACACATACCTGTTGCATATTTTCACTACCGCAAGTGTACGGTGTCAAGTTTTAGTACTGGTTTGAGTACATATATCGATCCCACGAGGAGTAATTATTTAAAACTGTATATTAATTACCATAATTGACATAGTTCAACTTTATTTAGAGAATTCAAATAGATAGTTGATAACCAATTCAAAACAAATAACGAATCAGAGAATTCTTAGCACGCAGTTGAAGTTCAATGAGTAGATCAATCTAGAGATATGATTTCGTCTGGTCTCCCCAATGCTAAATTAAAATTGACTAACATAATATTAAATCGCATCATGTTTACTAACCAAGGACTCGCAATTTCCTATTCCCTTTTTCAAGTGAAAAATAGAACTGTATTACCTATTACTGATTTTAATATGTCTATTCAAAATTACGTAACACGTAATAAATGAAAACAAGGTTCTCTTATGAACTCGTCACAGTTATACGTCTTTTGCACGTTATAAACTTCTAACGATGTGATTTCCACTGTCCTAATTTCAATCCCCTCTCACGAGTGTTAGATCTTAATTATTTGATCAATCGAATTATGGCCAGTAATTCAAAAGCATTAACGACAAGAAATCACAAATAAACACGATGAATTAATTCAATGAAAATTCAAAACGTCAATAACATAGGTTTAACCAATACTACTTCAATCTCTAGAAAATAAAATTAGTTCATACTCGAATTTAAATCAATACAAAACCAGTTTGTAATCATTAAAAACGTAAAAGTAAAGAACCGAATTAGAAACGTGTTTAGGAGAGATGAAAGCGCGTCTCCGTGTCTGGATTCTGCGTCTTCTATCTCTGTTCTTCCCGTTCCGTCTTCCGTGCTCTGACTTTTGCTCTCCTTTTCTCGAGTGATATGTCGGCTGTACTTCCCAAAATTTTAAAACCCTTTTCAAAGTTCACGATTGACCTATTTAATTCTGAACATAGCGCTGCGCGCATATGCCTGACCAAGACTCGTGCATATGGGCGGGTCCTTCTGTGTGTTGGGCACTTTTCTTATGCGCGCACATGCGTGCCCTTTCTCCGCGCACATGCGCAGAGTCTTCTGTTTTGAGCATTGGGAATTTCTTCAAGCGCGCATATACGCGCCTTATCCGGCGCATATGCGCGTAGTTCTCTCACTACAAGAAATTTCAGAATCAACAACACGCATACGACAACGGTTTTAGTTAAAACCGTTGTCGTAGATAATTTTTTAAGCAAAAGACAACGGTTTTTATAAAACCGTTGTCTTTTGGGAGTCAAAGACAACAATTTTTAGGGTCAATAACAACGGTTCTGTAAAACCGTTGTCTTTGAACGTTTATGACAACGGTTTCATGAACCGTTGTTTATTAGCGTGTTTTTTTGGACAATCGACAACGGTTTTAAAAAACTGTTGTCGATTAGCGTGTGTTTAGAATAAAACACAATGTATAATGGTCGCGACAGTTTTACCTATATCGTTGCTAATTTCAACTATGTAACGGTTTTATTTAAACCGTCACTAAAGTTAGCAACAGTATCATGTGCAACCGTCGCTAATTTGAAATTAGCGACGGTTTGAATAACACCGTTGCTAACATTAGCAACGGTTTAGCTGAAACTGTTGCTAATATTCGCGATGGTTGGAAGCCAACCGTCGCAAATTCAAAAATTTGATCCCGCCTAAACTTCCCTCCATTTTCTTACACCACTCTCTATAAATACCTGCAAATTCGCTCCATTTTCTTCCACTTCACTTCACAACACTTAAAATTTTTGTCACTTACACGATTTTACAACTTCACAACACTTAAAATTTTTTATCTCTTACACGATTTTACCACTTCACAACACTTAAATTTTTTATCTCTTACACAATTTATTTACCACTTCAAAACAATTAAAATTTTTATCTCTTACACGATTTTATCACTTCACAAATCAACAGGACTTATAGGGTATCATTTGGCTAAACAATATGCAATTAAAATGACATAATTAACCAAAAAAAATCTAATATCATGAGATGTGCAAGTGTACACAATCAAACTCCCTGTTTATCGACGGCATTTTTCAAGTGTCCATAGGCTTAACTTTGGCAACTTTTCTCCACTAGTATATTGAGTACACGTGACTTGGTTAATAGGTCTTTTAAGCTTATAACGTTAGGCTATGGCTAATGGCTACAAATGAAGATAGGGAATCAAAAGTGAGAGAAACAAACCAATTTATTTTTCAACACGCTTCTCCTTCTTCCTCTTGTTTCACATCCACTTGCCTTGCCACAACATATTCACCATTTTGTCCTCTTTTTCATATCAATACGTCATACTCTTTTATTCTTTATTCAACTTTTTCCTTCTCCCTTTTCTCAACATCTTTTTTTTCTTTTCTTTTCATAGAAATTCATTTCTTTCTTTTCATCTTTTTCCTCGTTTTCGATGATATTCTTATACGCGCACAAGGGAGAAGAACTTTTGTAGTGATACACAAATTCGTTTTCGCTCAGTTTTCGGTAGGTACTAGTGTATATGGTCAAAAGTTGGTAGTTGACGTAGGGATTTAGAATTGATACGAATGGGGGCTTTTCTGTGCCTTGGCACACTCCATTCGATTTTCATTAAGCTCAAACATGGGACACTAGGGTCTTATACAATGTTATGGGTAGGCTTGAAAGCCTCAAACGTTCCAAAAATTGCCTAAATCATCCCTAAATCATACATTACCCGAATCTCGCCTCGAAGAGTGCCAAACCAAGTTCTAGACTACCTTCAGTCTACCAATCAACAATACAGATAGATCATGCTTTTGGGGTATACATAAACAGAACAAATCACCCATCTCATTCTCATTTAGGCTCAAAGGGATAGCAATTGACAAATTATTCAAGGAAAACATGCCCAATATAATTCAAAGACTACCTGGATCATCTTTGTGTTAGTGAACACATAACTCAACAACAAGTAATCAACATGCCGGTTTTAGAGTCCATTCACAAATCACACGAACACTCTCTTGACATCGGATGTATCAACAAGATAGCAATCGTGAATTAGGGTGGAAACGTTTAAGTAAAAATAACATGTATTTGGACTCGTAATCATGGATAACATCTATGTCGGGTCAAATCTCATCATTGGTTGGCTATAACCTTAATTCCACAACTATGACAATGTTTTTTTTTTTGTTTTTTTCTTTTTCATTTGACCTCCCGACTCAGTAAAAAAAAATTGCACCATACTGAAGCATCGAAATGTCATCACAACATCAACATCGAAATCGAATCACCTCCCCAAACTTAAAGTATGCATTGTCCTCAATGTATAAATAGGAAAGAATGGAACGGAACAATCATACCTCCCACGACGAGTGTCAGTGCTCGCCGTCACCATCGTCGTCATCCTCATCCATGTTCTGGGGTGGGGCCTGGTAAGGGGCATGTCCGGGGTACTAGGGTGGCCATACCGGTGGCTGGGGGAACATCGGATCCTCTGGACCTATAGGTGGAAACCGCTGAGCAAGCACGGAGGTGAATTCCATCATATATCCCATAAAATGGTCATTGCGGAACTGAAGTGAATCCAGTACCTGGCGTTGCTCAACCAGTAACCTCCTCTGG
Source organism: Primulina tabacum (assembly GCF_025594145.1). Taxonomy (NCBI): domain Eukaryota; kingdom Viridiplantae; phylum Streptophyta; class Magnoliopsida; order Lamiales; family Gesneriaceae; genus Primulina; species Primulina tabacum. The sequence goes on from NC_134566.1 coordinate 8,053,429, forward strand.
TCCTGTAACTCGTTTTCTAGCCGCCGAAATCTGTCTCCCCTGCGCTCTCTGGATGCTGCAGGTAGTGGTGGTGGTTGTGGCTGTGGGATCTCCTCTTCATCCGAAAACTCATGGGGAACATAGGAGGCGGCTCCAAAGAAAGCAACGATGGGGGCCTTCGCCTTGAGTACTGGTTCATCAGGGGCCCATGATACGCCGGCCAGTCGGCATAGCTCGATAACGATATGAGGACAAGGAAGAGAAACCGTGGCTAACCCTGTGCCTGCTCTCATAATCGATCCATATATGATTTTCCCCAAATCAACCGATTTTCCAATAGAAATGGCATAGACCAACGCAGCTTTATCTTTTGTCACATCGTAATAGTGCGAGGATGGGAGGATCCGGGCTAATACAAAGGATGTCCAAGCACTTGCGTTAAGGCCCATGTCGATTTTCTTTAAAGAAATAGGCACGCTCGAGCTCATTTTCCAGGCGGCGCTAGCTTGACATATGGTCCGGATGACCTCTGTATAATTAACACCCGCTTCAAGAAATTGGTTGTACTTGTTCTGGTCGAGGCTGGGCATCTGATATTTCATATTGATCGTTCGAGAGTCGAACGACACCAATTTACCTCGCACCAAGACTTTAGACTCGTCATGCCAAATCCGGAGGTTGGCATAGAATTCTCGCACAACTGAGATAACAGCATCCAAAGGGTGTTGTGCGAATTCAACCCATCATTGGCGTTCCAGTTCCGCTATTATGACACCACGTGGAATTGACAAATTGAATCCCCGTTCTGGGATGATCGGCCTTGTCATAAAGGTATCGTATACCCATTGGGCTTCCTCGTTCCAAAATCTGTGAGAATCAAAACTTGACGAGGAAGAGACACACTTTTTCGATTTATTTTTCAGTGCCATGGGATACAATAATGCCAATGCGACCCACACACTGAATTCAAATAATCTAGTAGCAGAGCAAATACAATCTCACCACACCAACAGATCCGATTAGCAACGCAACGTACAACCCAATCACGAAATGATTTAGAACAAATCGGAGTACCCAAGTCACAATAACAAACGTTCCCCAAATTGCTTGAACCAATTTCTAACTAATCTGAAAATTTTAACAAAATCTGGAGAAAACCCTTACTTGAACGAGAAGATGACCGGAATTAGGAGTGCGGTCTTAAGTCACGGCGGTGATTGAAGGCGGCGGTCGGTTTTTAGAGAGCGATGGCAGCGGCGGTGTGTGAGGAAGAGAAGGGTTCAGTGTTTTCTGACTAATGGTTCTCGCGTCTCTGTTTTTTCCTTAATATGCGCGCCCTAACCCGGCGCATATGCGTGAAGGCTACTGTACCGCATGTTGTCATATCGCGCATATGCGCGCCCATGAGTGGCGCATATGCGCGGCCTCCTCTGCCTTCTAAGTTGGGCTTCGCGCATGTGCGCGAAAATTAATTGCGCATATGCGCGAGGCACACTGTCCATCCATTTCCTTCGTTTTTTTTAAATACCTGCAAAAATAGAATATTCAAATCAATACTTGAATAGAGAAAAATAAAATCAACAAAAATAATTAAAATAAAATAAAATAGAAAACAAAACGAATGCTAAAATAAATGTAGGTTGCCTCCCACACAGCACTTGGTTTAACGTCGTCAGCCCGACTATACCTATCTTGTTCATGGTGGGTCATGTGATCTTTTTAATGCTTTGATTTCCACCCTCTGACCTTCAACCTCCATGGTCAATTTTTCTTGCTTCAAGTCAATGACGGTGACAGCAGTAGCCAAGAAAGGTCGTCCTAGAATGATACGAACATTCTGACTGTTCTCCATGTCAAACACCACAAAATCTGCTGGAAGCTTCAATTTATCAATCTTAAGTTCAACATCTTCCACAATACCCAATGGCACCTTCACCGATTTATCTGCCAGCGGCAAACTTAATTCTGTGGGTTTTATCTTGGTCAGTCCATGTTTCTCATAGAGAGAACTTGGTATTATATTCATGCTTGCTCCTGAATCATATATAGTTTTTTCCACTAATTGACCCCCTATTTCACATGGTACAACGAATTCCCCGGGGTCTTGCAGCTTCTGAGGAAGGTTTCCTTGCCTTCCCTTATCATCTCCTCCAGTAAGTGCCACCTCTTCGTGCTATGCAGACTGAATGTTACAGTGTAGGTTCTTGAGATCTTCAGGACCTTTTTTCTTTTGAAACTCAGACTCCAATTTTAAAAATATTTGGGGATAGGGAAGTAAGGAAATATCAATGCATTGATCAAAATCATAACTCTTATCTTTTTTACCTCGATTCCCTTTGTTTGGAGTCAAGATGCTTTTTGGGGATGGTGAATCAAGGATCGTGATCAAGATTCAAGAATTTTATTTTCCTTTGTTTAGTTCCGCATTTGCAAATCTGATGTATTTTAGTCTATTGTCAATGTAAAGACAATGTTTTATTTATGAAAAAGACTGGTTTTTAGCATTTCGATACGAGGCTTAATTGTTTTCAAGTAATTTTTAAACAATGCCGGATGTTACAGATGCTTCGGACACGGGGCGTGACATTTAAGTGGTATCAGAGCCGCCAAGTTCATAATCCCGCTGGGATTTTGACAGACAAAATTTGAAGAAGTCAAATTTTGGCAAAAGCCTAGTACATTCTGAAACAAACTCTCATTCTTTCCAAAATTCTTTGAGAAATTCGAAATCTATTTCCTTCAATCGTTCTGAAAACTCCTAGTATCGAAAATCCCACGACAACATTGTTTGAGCCTTTCTATTCTTTATTCCATTCTGAAATTTTTACCTCAACGGATGCCTTCGTGCTCGTGCTCAATCCGTCCTTCGCAAGCGTCAACATATCATTGAAACCCAAACACGAGAGATTGCAACCCTGAAGGATCAACTCGCTATAGAAAAACAAGAGAACAAGAACTCGTAAAGATCAAGAACCTACTTCAAACTGATATACAACGTCTCACCTATCGCCTTGATAGATCGAAGAGTCAGCTCGCCCTAACACTACGTAACCCATCTCACGTGATACGACCCCTAATCGAAAGTTGATAGTAAAGATTGAAACTGCGAAGGATATTGCTAACCACTCTCTTTATCAACATGAAGACCTTTCTAGCAAGCAAGAACGTTACATCCCCAAGCTTCATGGTGATATGGATAGAATGCAAGAACAACATAACTATATGCACCTTGTCATGGAAAACATGGAAGAAGAAGAAGAAGAAGCACCTATGGAAGTAGTTGAAAAAAGAACAGTGATAAGGTAGGCTGGACTGATATTATGGTTAAATTATATGAAAGAAAGAAGTGTAACATTTCTTTGAGAATGTACAGAGATAAGTTGAATTATATTTTTGGGAACATACCTATCAGAGATAATTTGACTTATATTTATGGGAATCGAAGATAAGCTTCCGACTTAAGATGAAATGTTTGATTCGAGGATAATAAATTATTTATGAAAATATGAGATAAGAATTATATAAGTTTTGATATTCAGATATAAAAGTTGATTTTTAGGTCAATAATTAACGGTATAGACATTTACATTTGGGATATTAAGCGATAAATTTAAATATGTAAGATTTTGGAATATTTAATAGAGGTAAGAACCAATAAATTAAGTTAAGAAATTAAGGTCATTACCTTAGGTAAATAAAAAGAGTTATGAGATATTGGTGGACATCGAGGGAAATGTAGCATGCATAATAGGTTCTGACTCTTCTTATAAAAAAAAGAAAAATAGGGGAAAGATTTGTGGAGAAAGACATCCAACGAAACTTGTTTGTATTAAAGCATGTTAGGCTCGTAGTTTTGATTAAAGACATATTTAGTAAAAGAAGAATTGTTTGAGGATTTAGTTTTTTTCGTACATTGTTGTAAGAAATTTTAACTAGGTTATTGGGACTTAAGTTAATAGGCTGATAAGGAGTTATGTTCTAAGATTCTATATTGGTTTTAAGTTTTGAGATATTAATCGTGATAATTTTAAGATAGAATAAAATAAGTATGGATACGCATATATTCAGTGCCGATTTTATTTAGTGTACTATGGTAAATTTCAACGTCATTCTGAGAATTGGTTGGTTGGACAAGAATCATGCAATGGTAGATGGTCGGGATAAGAATGCCAAACTCCAATCCAAGAATAAATCATATTTTATGGTAAGGATAAGGAACCGAAATCCTTCCTTTCTGCTTCTCAGATCTAGAAAGGCATGGAGTACGGGAAGAAGTCTAACTAGCAATAATGAGAGAAGCAAAAGAAGGAATTAAGCTCAAGATATAAAATATTCCCGTGGTAGCGAGCTTCGGAAAGGTTACTTTGAATTATCTCAGACTGTGAAGTAGAATTCGAAAGTAACTTGATAGCTCGTGCTACACTAAAATCTAAGGAACCCTAGCAAATGGCTTCAGTTGAACTCAAGAAGCTAAAAGATCAATTCCAAGATTTTTTAGTCAAAAACAAATCAGACTAAGTGCCTCTCCTTGGGGAGCTTCAGTCTTATTGACACAAAAGAATGGTGAAAGCACAAGATGGTGTGTCGATCTATAAAGAACTCAATAGGATCAAGAACAAATGTCATCTTTCAAGAATAGATGACCTTTTCTATCAGTTAAAAGGATCTAAGATCTTTTTGAAGCTCTATCTAAGGTCAGACTACCACAATTGGAGGCTAACGCAGAGAATATTCCTAAAACAGCCTTAAAAAGAAAAGGGTATGGACACTATGAGTTCACGATAATACTTTTTTGCCTGACCAATGCTCCAGCAACATTCATAGAACTCATGAACAGAGTGTTCAAGAAAATTCCTCGACAAGTTTGTGGTAGCATTTATTGATGACATTCATGCATATTCAACAAGTGAGTAAGACCGCAAGGAAGATCTTCGTCTTGCTCTACCGATACTCAGAGGAAAATAAATAAATACTAAATTTAAGAAATGTGAATTATGAAAAAAAAATCACATTCTTCGGTCATATAATCTCTGAAATGGGCATATCAGTGGATCACCAATAAGGTGGAGGCAATCATAGAATGGCCTTGAGCGAATACTGGAATAGAAATTTGAAGTTTTTGGGATTAGTTGGCTATTAAGAAAATGTGTTGAAGGATTTTCTTCCGCTCACCAAGCTCGCTCAGAAGAACTCTAAATTCAATTAGATTGAAGAATGTGAGAAGAGTTTTTAGATCTTGAAAAAGAAACTCGTTTCTACGCTAGTATTAGTACTTCCCGAAGAAGGCAAGAATTTCACAATTTATAATGATGCATCAAAAGAGGATTGTGATGTGTTCTCATTCAAGAGGGCAAGTAATTGCCTATGCAACGATGAAATTAAAATCATGTGAGAAAAATTATCCAACACATGATAGTGAATTAGCCATAATTATATTTGAGCCAAAGATCCAGAGAATCAATTTCTTTGGTGGCAAATGTATGAAATTTATCGATCATCAAAGCCTCAAATACTGTTCACAAAAAAGAATTAAACATGAGGCAAAGATGGTGGATCGGACTATTGAAGATATTTTAGGGCGTGTGCCATAGAACTCGGAGGAATTAAATAAACAGCCCCCTTGATTGAATTTTCCGATAACAATAATTATCATGGAAGTATTGAAATCAGAAAGAAAGCTATCATGGTACTTGAATTGTTGATAAAGTAGCTATTATCAAGGAAAAACGCAAGGCAGCTCATGATCGACAAAAGAGCTGGGATGATTTAAAGTGAAAACTGTTGGAGTTTGAAAATGGTGTGAAAGCTTATGTTAAAGTTTCCCCTAAAGGAGTGGTTCGATTCAGCGAATCTAGAAAGATAACTCCAAGATATGTCGGACCCTTCGAAATACTGAGAAAAATGGGAAACCTAGCATATCAGCGGGCTTTACCACCAGGCATGTCAAGGATTGACAACGTCTTCCACGTCTCACAGCTAAGGAAGTATGTCTCAGATCCAAGTCAGAATCTTAAATTTGCATCGCTATTAAACGAAGGGAAGAAGTCCTTGTTCGAATAGTGGACACCAAGGACCAAGTGCTGAGACGCTAAACAATTCCATATGTCAAGATACAATTGTCAATTCATATGGAACGAGAAGCAACTTGGGAATTCGAAGAACGTATGCGCACTCGGTACCCTCACTTCTTTAAAGATCTAGCTAACTAAAGTTTCGACGACGAAACTTCCAATAAGGAGGGTGGGATGTGAGAACCTGGATTTTTCGAAGCAAAGCACCTCAAAAAGCTCGGAAAGTAGCTCAAAAAGAAGCCGAGGCAATGCAAAACCTTGAGAATTAAGGGTATGTCGCTCGGAAGAAGAAATCCTCAGCTCACAAGCTTAAACCCTCAGCTCAAAGAAGCTCAACTTTTCTTGTCCTAAAAGAACCAAAAATGGAGCTAGGAGAAGAGCTAAAGGATTGGACAAATATATTGTGCAAGAGATGACCATTGAGTTAATCAAGGAAATGAGCTAAAAGACTAAGACACATTTAATATGCAAGAAATAACCCATGAACTAACCAAGATGACCCTTGAATTGGATAGAAATTTTACCAAAATAAATGCCTTGCTTGGACATCAAGGGGACGGCCAAGGCTAGTGGAAAGGACAAGAATTTTCTATAAATAGCACCTCAATTCTCATGCCAAATACACTTAAAAAATTCCCTCAAAAGCCTCCAAATTTTCGGCCCCTCCACCAAGTACACACACGGCCGCCGAAAGCAAGGAAGGAAGCTCGTGCAGTCCAAGTGCTTAGAAGATACGTCAAAGTACTCGAGTTTTACGTCGAAGTTCTGTCGAATTTTCAGAAGAAAACTTCGTTCAAGGATCTGCATATTCGTACCGTACCTTCAAGAATCGGTAAGTGGGCTTTTGATATATATTCGTTTGTATTTTAAAACTTGAATATGTATATCATGACATGCATGTATGTGTGTCTTCATTTTCGAAAAAGGGCATGATGTCCGTCTTTTAAAATTTCGATCGATTATGTGTTATTTTCTATGCTTCGAAATTCGTTGATTCCGCTGTGTCCGTATGAAAACTCTGAAATCTGAAAATTTGAAAAGTTCTGTCTGTTACTTCTGAATTCTGTTGCACTATTACGATTCGAAGTTGAAATGGGACGAGAATTGTGATTCTGTCTGGCCCCCAATGGTGGGTATAAAACCATTTCTGTTTGGCCCCCATTGGTGGGTATAAAACCATGTTCTGTCTGGCCCTCATCGATGGGTATAAAACCGTGTTCTGACCTCACCCCTTAGAGGACTAACATATTAGGGACAATTTGATCATGGAAATGAGATGAGTAACAGTGTTCTGTCTGTTCTGATATGTTCTGTTATGAATTGAGTTAATCTGTTTCCGAATTGTTCTGAATAATCTGATGAATTCTGTCATTTATTCGATTTGTCTCTGTCCTGATAAGTTAAGAATATTAAGTTTTGAAAATCTGTTAAAAGAACGTTTTAAGAAAACTAAGTTCTATATGTATCATTGGAAATCGATCGACCCCCACTTGCTGAGTGTTTCTCAAAACACTTACCCCTTACAAATTTCAGATTAATAACGAGGAACAACTGAATGAGGAAGAGCAAGATGCTTTTTGGGGATGGTGAATCAAGGATCGTGATCAAGATTCAAGAATTTTATTTTCCTTTGTTTAGTTCCGCATTTACAACTCTGATGTATTTTAGTCTATTGTCAATGTAAAGACAATGTTTTATTTATGAAAAAGACTGGTTTTCGGCATTTCGATACGAGTCTTAATTGTTTTCAAGTAATTGTTAAACAATGCCGGATGTCAAAGACGCTTCAGACACGGGGCGTGACACTATCTGTGTAGTCAATGCTGATACTTGCACAGTGAGTGATGTGATAGGATCCACATCATAAACTCCAGCTGTCCTCTGTACTCCTGACCTCTCAGACGGCCATTGGTAGCTATTAATAGTCATCAGCTCAAGCAAGTCATAGGCTTGAGCAGGAGATTTAGCAAAGATTGTGCCCCCTGCCGCTGCATCCACTGTTGTACGTGTCTGACCATTCCACCCTTTATAGAAAAGCTCGATTTGTACTTAGTCTTCAAAACCATGATTTGGGCACCTCCGCAACAACTCCTTATACCTTTCCCACACCTCATAGAGCTGCTCAAAGCCAGTCTGCCTGAAGGTACTGATCTCAATCTTCAACTGTGGAGACTTTGCAGGGGGAATATTTAGACAGAAACTTTGCTGCCAACTCTTGCCACATTGTGATGCTCCCCAGCGGAAGTGATTGGAGCCATCCTCTTGCTTGGTCCCTAAGAGAAAATGGAAACAAACGCAGTCTAATAATAACATCAGGAACATTATTACTTTTTACCGTATACGTGATCTCCAGGAAATTCCTCAAATGTACGTGAGGATCAGCAGTGGCAGTTCCAGCAAATTGGTTCTGTTGAACCATATTTATTATTGCAGGCTTCAACTTGAAATTGTTGCCATTTATGGTTCCTCGAGCAATGCTAGAATAATGTGTGTTGATCACTGGTCTGAAGTGATCTCTGATAGGTATAGCGTCTGGCGGATTATATCTCGCGTCCTCTCTGTTCTCAGCCATTGCTTGGATTTCTTCCCTTCTCGCTTTTCTTAGTCTTTTCGCAGTTCTTTCGATCTCCGGATCAAAAATAAGAAAATCAGGTCTGTGCCATCTTAGCATGCACTGCAAAACAGAAAAGATTATAACTTAACAAAATAAATAAATAAAATAAAATCTAAACTAAAGCCAAGACTACTTAGTAACGATATTAATATGCAATTAAATAATAAACTTCCCGGCAACGACGCCAAAAACTTGTTGCATATTTTCACTACCGCAAGTGTACGGTGTCAAGTTTTAGTACTGGTTTGGGTACAGAGTAATTATTTAAAACTGTATATTAATTACCATAATTGACATAGTTCAACTTTATTTAGAGAATTCAAATAGATAGTTGATAACAAATTCAAAACAAATAACGAATCAGAGAATTCTTTGCACGCAGTTGAAGTTCAATGAGTAGATCAATCTAGAGATATGATTTTGTCTAGTCTCCCCTATGCTAAATTAAAATTGACTAACACATTATTAAATCGCATCATGTTTACTAACCAAGAACTCGCAATTTCCTATTCCCTTTTTCAAGTGAAAAATAGAACTGTATTACCTATTACTGATTTTAATATGTCTATTCAAAATTACGTAACACGTAATAAATGCAAACAAGGTTCTCTTATGGATTCGTCAAAGTCATACGTCTTTTGCACGTTATAAACATCTAACGATGTGATTTCCACTGTCCTAATTTCAATCCCCTCTCACGAGTATTAGATCTTAATTATTTTATCAATCGAATTATGGACAGTAAATCAAAAGCATTAACGACAAGAAATCACAAATAAACACGATGAATTAATTCAATGAAAATTCAAAACGTCAATAACATAGGTTCAACCAAGACTACGTCAATCTCTAGAAAATAAAATTAGTTCATACTCGAATTTAAATCAATAAAAAACCTGTTTGTAATCATTAAAAACGTAAAAGTAAAGAACCGAATTAGAAACGTGTTTAGGAGAGATGAAAGCGCGTCTCCGTGTCTGGATTCAGCGTCTTCTATCTCCGTTCTTTGTGTTCCGTCTTCCGTGCTCTGACTTTTTCTCTCTTTTTCTTGAGTGATATGTTGGCTGTACTTCCCAAAATTTTAGAACCCTTTTAGAAGTCCACGACTGACCTATTTAATTCTGAACATCGCGCTGTGCGCATATGCGCGGGTCCTTCTGTGTGTTGGGAACTTTTCTTATGCACGCACATGCGCGGAGTCTTCTGTTTTGAGCATCAGAAATTTCTTCAAGCGCGCATATGCGCGTAGTTCTCTGGTCTTGCCTTGTGTCTCGCGCGCATATGCGCGGGTCTTTCTGCCTTCAGAGTCGGGCTTCGCGCATATTTTTCTTCTAAGCGTCATTTTCCCTCCTTTCCATGCTCATGTCGTAGCCGTACCTAGATTCCTACAATCACACCAAAAATAACAAAAACACATAATTCTACCCAAGAAAACTAACAATCTAAATGCATTATAAGGATAATTTAAATGCACAAATTGCACTTATCAATACCTCTCGCGCCCGAACGGTAGAATATTACTGCCCGAGCGCCATGTTCTCTGGAGTTTATCTTCACAAAGCACACCTCGCGCCCGAGCGGTAAGATTTGACCGCTCAGGCGCCAGCCTCTCTGCCCATTTTCCTTGGCTTGCACATTTTTGTTCCGATTTTAGTCTTCCGGCCATTTACCTGCAAATTCGTCACCTACAAGTGAGACACAATCATAGGCACATGCTTACTCTAAAACGGACAAAATGTAAATGAAATGCACGTATGTACAATGCAAACACACACAAAACTAATGCAATAAAACTCGTAAAAAACCATACCTATCAAAACTCTTTGCAACAGCCCACTCCAATCAGAACTTATCACACTGCCTGTTTTGGAACTCTTAGTGATCACTTTATAATTCTGGATTTTAAGAACACTCGGTTCACCAGGCACCACAATTTAAACAAATAATCGAAAGATTACTGATATAAGTAAACAAATTGATTTTGATAGCACGAAGATGATCTTTGAATGATCAGATATCTTTCTGTTCAGTGCGTGCTTGTGAGTGATGAAGTGTGTAGAATTTTGAGTGCGTTCTGAATCTTTGAAGTATGCAAGCTTGTGATGATTTCAATGTTGTGAATTTGATAATGTATCGCGTGTGTTCTTGCAAAATTCTTTCTCTGTTAATATAGGCGATCATTCCAACGGTCGAAAGGATTGAGTAACATTAACTTGTAACAGAGAGAAGCTGTGTCACTATCAGCTACAACTGCATTTAATGTTTTTTAGATATGCATTAAATGTTCTCTTGGCTGATATTACCTTGAGTCCCGTTTTTTGAAGAGTTGCTGTAGAGTTATTGTTTATGACAACTTCTTTTATCCTCAGACCTTTGTAAGATAAATGATCATTCCTTATTCGGATAGTGATATAAATGCAGATCATTCTCGGGATTGATGGAGGGACAATTTAAATTTGAACCGATGCAAAATATTGAATGTCTTGAACCAGTTAGAGAATGTCTTTCATTAAGTAGGTAATAAATAACCCTCTTTAACAATGTCTTCGAATTATCCGGTTGAGAAGTTCATCTTCTTTTACTTTAAGCGGTTGAATTATCAGCAGTCTGAAATTCAAGCGGTCAGACCTCTTTAGTATATCCTTTGTTTAAGCAGTTAAACTCTTTTTGATGTAGCCGGTAGTGAAGCAGTCCGGTTGCTAGGCTTGGCGGTTGAACCGATACCTGTTACACATAAGATATGCAGTTGTTTCCTGAAATAGTGAAGTGCTATCTTGATTTTTTCGATCACCAAAAATTTCGGGTAATAATAAATTCTTAACAAATTTTAAACATAAATAAATCATAAATCATTAAATCGTAAAGCTTTCCATCATCGTTTATCATTTTTTAGTGAAGTTTGATCTTTAAAAGTGACTAGCTGTAATCGTATCACCATGTGGTCGACTGATCAGTCTTAGCTCACCATTTCGCATGGGGACGGGCCCTAGGCCTCGTCGTAAGTGAAAATACGATTGTCGGGCTCTCTCTGGGGCCTTCTCCTGTAAACGGGCTCCCTCTGGGCCTTCTCCCTCACGATATTCTAATCATACCATGTTTGTCACAGTCAATTCACATCCTTTAAAATATTTTCTTTCTTTTTTATTCATAAAATATCGTGTCCTTCAAAATTCGTAAAATTGCATTTTTCCAAAAAAAATCGTACAACTTTAACATATACCATAAAATGCCATATTTTCATCATAAAAATTTTAAAATATCATTTACCATGTATTATGAATCTTCGGACACTACCAAGCCTTTCGTACTACCCGGGACGCAAACCATTTTAACCCTAGACTCCAAGATTCTCGATTTTGACTTTGTCTTACCTTTATTGACTCAAGCCTATCCCATAGTATCATATAAGCTTAAATTTGACTTCTAATATTTTTCTTAAGCGTAAACCTGAGCCTTTCGATTTAATAACTTAATGACTAAACCATGAAGCGTTTTTAACCAAATAAATTCTAAACTTAATATTTTCTTCCCAAATTTTTAACACACACTTTTCATCCTTAAACTTAACATGACACCTTAAAATACACTCATAAACATTTCTTAGACATAAAATTAAGCTCCTCAACTAATTTTTCAATTCGTTTTAGAACTTAACCGTACGTCCTGATTTTAACCCGTATCGACTCAAAACTTAACCATAGTTGAACCATAGTTTATGAATCTCCGACAGGGAGATTTATCTGTGGCTGAGTTTATCAGGAGATTTGATAGGGGCTGTCACTTTGTGCCCCTTATTGCCAGGGATGCAGCGAAGAAGCTGAAGCACTTTATGGATGGCCTCAGACCCACTATACGCCAGGATGTCATGTTGATAAGGCCGACTACTTATGATGCTGCCACCGCTTGTGCATTTCAGGCGGAGCAGGCCCTGAGGGATATCGATGCGGAGTTGCAGCGGAAGAGACATCAGGTCCAGTAGAGCTCTCAACCGCAGAAGAAATAGTTTACTGGGCCACCTAGGAATCAGGGGCAGTAGAAGATGTTAGAGTAGGTGCCCGTCGAGCCAAGTGTTGACCGATGGTTCTTGTTGAAACTCTATGTATAAACAATCTTTATTTTAATAATATTTGAAATTATTGTTTTGGAACATCTTTATCTGTATACCCATGCTAGTTGCATAGATAAAGTCCTTGAATATATAAATAATAAAAGGAATATGAGATGCTCATATGATATGTATCATGAAACTCATATTTGGAATACTGTATATTCTAAACAGTTCCTAGTCGATTCAGCCGCCGCTAAGAAGGATATAGGCCGCTCGAGTTCGAGACTAGTATCTGCGATGTGAGTACCATGTTTCATTAGTAGGGGACATTGTGATGTCCGAACATGCAGATAGGTGCTCCTTGTAAAGTGAACTGAACAACCCTCCATAAAGGACTATACAAGTGGTTCTCACTTATAGAGTGGAAACGTCCTAGTTTATGGTTGTACACCATTAGTACTTATGACCCAGGACAACATTTGAGACTCTATATGCTAGCATTGCACTTTGACTTGCTTACCGACTCTCATGTGTCATCAGGTGGCAAGGTTGGGTGTTCTATCGAAACATATAGAAGTCTATGCATTGTAGTCCGGGATTCAACGCTTACCTTCGGGTATGGATATCCTATGTGTATGTAGTATTAAATCTCTGATCAGAGTATGGTAGTAATTATGAAAGGAGTTTCATATATTACACCATCGATGCAACTACGACATGATACATAGTATCGATTCTTTGACAGCTCTCGATATACCAATAGTTGTCGAATCGATCGGGATATATGAGATGAAGGGACCGTACTGTACGCTAACAATAATAGAATGGTTCTTGCAGGCACTATCATTTGATACCTAGGGAATTATGTAAGCAATGCTGCTTGACGTTTAACATGATTGGTTGAGTACTATCGGACTTGAGTTCTGACGTTCTTATTATCAAAGAGTTGATAAATAAGAATGGAGCAATTGGGTTATGCTAATATAAGGACATGTTTAGTCCCGAATCACATAAAGATGTGAACCCACAACTAGTTGTATCAATGAACCATTGAAGGCTACACAAGTGCTAACTTTCTAGATCCCGTTGAGAAGTAAATTAGTTCAAAGTGTTGAACGGCTTATAAAGGAGTTTATAAGCGCAAAGAAAAATAGAAGTATGACTTCTATAAGAGAATTATGTGGAATGTAACTTTTAATTTATGAAAGTGTTCCTAAATTAAAAGTTGGCCAAATAAATAATATATTTGAAAATTGTGATTTTCATAAACATTATTATGGACTAAATTCAATTAATTCAAGTGTTGAATTAATTAAACATTAGTGGACCTATTAGAGTCCAAATAATTAAATTAATTCGTGTTGAATTAAATAAATAACATTGGGCCTTGTAGAGCCCAATTAGAAATAATTATTCAACTAGTGGACTTGAGTAAATTCAAGTAAGGTTTAATTGGTCTCAAATTTGTTTGAGACAGTTAAATAAAAGTCCATGGGCTTTGTAATTTTTACAAGCCCAAGTAAAAAGAATGCAAGTGAGGTTAAGGGTTTGAGGCAACTTTTTCATTAAATAATGCATGACATGCTCATGCACTTTATCACTTTTTCAAGCACCAAGAAAATTTCCCCCCTTTTCTCCCACACCCTCTTGGCCGAAATTTTGACTCTCATTCTCTCCCAATTTTGTTTCTTCAATTGTTGAGGATAACACACTCTTCTCAAAGAAAAGTGCCTTACATTTTTCTAGTGCAAGTGTAAGGTGGATTTAGCTTGTTGGTGCTGGGCTTGATTTTGAGCAAGGAGTGCTCAAGGGAGGCTTGTAGATTAGTCTACCATTCAAGAGCTAAGGTGTTTACATCTTAGTTGGAGCCATCATCAATCCTTTGTGATTGATAGGTAAGAATTTCTAAAACACCCTATGAATGTCATTTTGTATTTTATTGTATTTGCTACACATCTTAGTGTTTAGGGTGCTCGAATACTTGCAAGAAAATATTTTTGAAACTTCCGTTGCGCAAGCGGGCACCTTAAACGATCCCCTTTCAGAAGACTCAAGGACAGTTCAAGAATCCTGGATAGCAGAGGCCACCACAGGCTCCAGGTGCTCCTAAGCCAGAGGAGAGACAACCTTGCAAGCAGTGAAACATGTTCCATTATGGTAAGTGTATGTGGAGGACGTTCAAGTTCTTTATTTGCAAGGAAGAGGGCCACAAGGCAGCTGACTGTCCTAGGAACAAGGGTCCCACTATTGGCAGGGCCTATGTGATGCATGCCGAGGAGGTGGAGGCTGAGCCAGACTCGACACTGATCACCAGTAACATTTTGTTTAAATATTTTTATTTATCGCCTCGATT
The DNA here is from genome assembly GCF_025594145.1 of Primulina tabacum. Lineage (NCBI taxonomy): Eukaryota > Viridiplantae > Streptophyta > Magnoliopsida > Lamiales > Gesneriaceae > Primulina > Primulina tabacum. The sequence continues at coordinate 8,068,494 of NC_134566.1, forward strand.
GCATGTGATATTATGTTGTTTGCTATGATTACTTTTAGGAATGAAAACATAGAATAAAATAAGTTGCATATTCTAAATAGGTGGGCTTAAGGATTGAATTGACTTGATTAAGAGTTTTAAGGACCAAAATGCAATAACAAAAAGTATAGGGACCTAATTGCAAAAATCAAAAGTTGAGGGATTGTTTTCGCTTTTTTCGAAAATTTTGGGATCAAATTTATAATTTTCAAAAATTTAGAGTGTAAATTGAGTAAATTCAAATTGGTATGAGGAATAGAATGCAATTTTTGAAAAATTATGGACTAAATTGAGGAAAGTTCGAAACTAGTGGTGGATTCGCAATTTCCGAAAGTTTCTATGGGCAAAATTTTGTAATTTTTGAACGATTACTAGGACTAAATTTGTGATTTTGTCAGAATTTTGAGGTAATCAATGATAGGAAATTTCTTAAGTTTCAACAAGATAATATTTGATGGTATGTTTTGTCGTAGGAAGGATATATATTTAAAGTATAGCCACGTATGCATTGCTAGATTCCAGAGCTACACATTCATTTATATCCGAGTCATTTGTCAAGTGATTAGGAATTATACCAGAGGCTATCGATTTGAGATTCGGGGTTTCGATTTCTTCTGGAGATCAGATGTTTACCTCGCAGATAGTGAAGAGTTTGGAGCTTCGGTTACAGAAAAATGCGGTGCAGGCAGATTTGATTGTGCTACCGTTGTCGGACTTTGACATTATTCTGGGTATGGACTAGCTTTCTTAGAACGGAACTGCTATGGATTTTTGACAGAGGTCAGTATCTATCCGACTGCCCAGATGGAAGCCATTTATTTTTGAGTAAACTAGACACCAACAAATGTCGTACATCATTTCTTGCATATGTGTGAGGAAGCTTATGAGGAGAGGCTGCCAAGAATTTTTGGCGAGTATTGTGACAGTGATTGAGTCAGTCAATCAGAGGCTAGAGGATGTCGAGGTGGTCAATGATTTTTCCACTGTTTTCCCGGACGATGTTTTAGGCATCCCACCAGACAGAGAGGTTGACTTAGATATCAAGCTCATGCCAAGTACAATACCGATTTCTAAGGCACCCTATCGTCTAGCACCAGTAGAGATGAAGGAGCTGAAAGATTAGATACATGACTTGCTGGACAACGGTTTCATTCACCCGAGTTTTTCACCATGGGGCGCAGCGGTATTGTTTGTGAAGAAGAAAGACGGCAGTATGCGGCTCTGCATCGACTATAGGGAACTGAACAAGGTCACAGTCAAGAACAAGTATCCTCTGCCTAGGATTGAAGATCTTTTTGATCAGCTTCATGGAGCATCAGTGTTTTCGAAGATAGATCTCTGATCATGATACCACTAGCTGAAGGTAAGAGAGACTGATGTGCACAAGAGGCTTTCAGAACACGTTATGGGCACTATGAGTTTATGGTGATGCCCTTCATACTAACGAATGCGCCAGCGATCTTCCTGGATCTCAGGAATCGCATGTTTCAGCCGCATTTGGATAAGTTTACCATAGTTTTCATAGACAACATCTAGATCTATTCGAAGAACACAGAGGAGCACAATTAGCATTTGAGGACCGTGCTACAAACATTACAAGATAGATGATTGTATGCCAAGTTCAGTAAGTGTGAGTTCTAGCTAGACAGAGTGGCATTCTTGGGCCACATCATATCCCGATAAGGAGTTGAGGTTGATCCCAGCAAGTTTGAGGCAGTCAGAGATTGGCCTGTGCCTAAGATTCTGACAGAGATCCACAGTTTCTTGGGTCTAGCTGGGTATTAGAGGAAGTTCATCCATGGTTTTCTTCCATCGCAGTGCCATTAACTGCCTTGAAGAACGTGAAGTTTGTTTGGGGATCGGAGTGTAAGGAGAGTTTTGATAGGCTGAAGTAGACATTAACTTCAGCGCCGGTCTTAGCTATGCCATCAGGGCAAGGGTAGTTTGTGCTCTATACGGACGCTTCGAAGCTTTGTTTGGGCGCAATGTTGATGCAGCATGAAAGGGTTATAGCTTACATGTATAGACAGTTGAGGGTACATGAGAAGAATTATCCGACTCAGGACCACGAGCTTGCGGCAGTACTATTTGTGCTGAAGATTTGGAGGCACAATCTGTATGGGGAAATATGCAAGATTTTCACCGATCACAAGATTTTGAAGTAATTCTTCACACAGAAAGAGCTGAATATGAGACAATGGAGATGGCTGGAGCTAGTGAAGGATTATTAATGTGACATAAGCTACCATCCGGGTAAGGCTAATGTGTTCGCGGATGCCCTGAGCAGGAAGAATGCAGTGATTTCTCAGTTGTCGGTACAAAGATCATTGCAGGCAGAGATTCAGAGGTTTGAGCTTGCATTTTATGCCAAGGGTGACACTCCTAATCTTTCCACCCTAACAATATAGTCAACAGTGAAGGACAAGATTCGAGTAGAGCAGACTTCTGATGAGCTGTTGCAGAAATGGATGCAGAGGGATGAGTCTTAGGGCCTGAGGTTGTATTCAGTTAAGGATGACATAGTCAGATATCGTGACTGACTGTGGGTTCCTAGCGGTGATTCATTGAGTGTAGATATCATGAGAGAGGCCCACATCACCCCGTACTTTTTTCATCCAGGGAGTACAAAGATGTATAAGGATCTACATACTCTATGTTGGTGGCCGGTCATGAAGCGAGATATTTTGTGTTTTGTGCTTGAGTATTTGTCGTGTCAGCAGGTCACGGCCAAGCATCAGATACCTGTGAGAAAGCTGAGACCGCTCCCTATTCCCGAGTAGAAATGGAAGAACATTACCATGGCTTTCATGACAGGGCTACTGAGCACAGTTAGAGGGTATAATGTGATTTGGGTGATTGTTGATCAGCTCACTAAGTCCGTACATTTTCTACCGATCAAGAAGACTTTCACCATGACTCAGTATGTAGAGCTGTATATCATAGAGATAGTATGATTGCATGGGATTTCAAAGTCTATCATGTCAGACAGGGATCCGAGATTCAAGTTTGCTTTCTGGAAGAGTCTGCATCAGGGATTGGGTATTAAGTTGCTATACAGTACAGCCTTCCATACTCAGACCGACGGTTAGTCTGAGAGAGTGATTCGGATATTGGAAGACCTACTCACAGCTTGCGTGATCGAATTCCAGGGTTGCTGGGAGCCGAAGTTAGCTGTCGTTGAGTTCACGTACAACAACAGCTATCAGACATCTATTGGTATGACTCAATATGAGGTACTTTATGGAAAAAGTTTAGGTCAACATTTTATTGGGATGATGTAAGGGAAAGAGCAGAATTAGGGCCAGACATTGTCAGACATACTACATAGCTAATTGTCAAGATTCGAGATAGGATGAAGACCGCTCAGAGCCGACAGAAGAGTTATGCAGATCAGCGGCGCAGGGATCTAGAGTTTGCAGTGGGCGATCATGTATTTGTGAAGGTGGCACTGATGAAGGGTGTGATGAGTTCGGGAAGAAGAGCAAACTTAGTCCTAGAGTCATAGGACTGTAATGCCCGAATTTTGAAAAAAATAAAATTGTGGCAGTAGTTGTGATGGTTTATGGATTTACGTTATGATATGAATGGTAATGAATGTTATAGAATGGAATAGATAATGGATGGGTAGAATCAAAGGTTGAATTTGAGCTAAATAGGTAATGGAAGTGCAGAAACGGTATGAAAAATGTGGCAGTAGTTGTTTTTTTTGGCATAAAGTTTTGTATATTGATCCAATTAATGTGAAGCCACTTTCATTAGAAAGATAAGACATAAGGCTATAACTTTCATGTTTTGAGTTTTGGTCAAATCATTAGGGAAGACGAGACAAAAGTAGCCCGAAGTGTGTCATGTGTATCGTCGTTCCTGCACTGACACATGTTGGGAGATTGAGCATAACGTTTTACACAAACCTCCAAATGACATGAGGCCAATTGGAGATGCAAGCCAAGACATAGGGCTACAACTTTCATGTTGACCACCTTTGCAAATTCGGATGTTTAAAATGCATTTTTGGCAGAATTCCGTGCGCCATTGCGCAGGATCCGGCGCCCTAGCGCGCCTGGTGCTGAAACTTTTGGTGTTGGGCAGTATGGGGCGCGCGGCTGCGCCAAATCACGCGCCATGGCGTCCAGCACTTGTACAAAAAACGTGTTTTGAGTTTCGGATGGTATATAATAGATTGGGGAATGATTTTTGTATCATTTCTTCTCATCCTTATTTCTCTCCATCGGTTAGAAGATAGGGTTCTTCCATTTTCCTTCTTTCCCTCCTATCATCTCTTGATTTATTCCTTCAATCCAAATTGGTATCTTCATCTACGCTAATAGAAAGATCAAGGTAAGTTATTACTTTGTCTTGTTCTTGGATTTTTTGAGTTGTAAGTTTGTATTGGTAAGTTTTCAACTTACGGGGGATTGAAAGCTTAAGAAAATGATATTAATGGATTCTATTATGGTTTGATCTTGTAGAATCATCACTAAGTGCCAAGACTAGTGTATCTCTATTTGGTTGTAAGTATATTCTTTCTTTGAATGTATCTCATGAGCTATGTATATGATAAATGAAGATTCAACTGATTTTAGCTCCTTTAAATTATTGATTATGTATATTGTATGTATTGATATTTTGAAAAGAAATGGAATTGAAGACAAGGGCAAAGTAAAGGAGCTAACTCTTTAGCACGCACGCCACGTGTTTGATAAAATGATTCAATGAATGTTTTTATGGAATATTACGGTTAAGAAATGATACGGATTCATTCTTTATACAATTGTTGGGATTTGAGTTTTCTTGAATATCTAATTTGCGGATCTTGATTTGAAATAGTATTGAATTAATTATGAATTTTGAATAGAAACTACTCTGCTTTGATAGATGATCAAAGTTCTTGAGTTATAGTAGAATTCAGAGGTTCAAGACTTCTCAACCATATATTTCGATCTCTTTTTGGTAATATTTGAAAGGTATGTTACGGTCGGTAACATACGAGGTAAAAGTATCATTTTTATTTTAAATTGAAAATTCGATGGCTTGATAAATTACTGGTGATTTGTTGATGATTGATCTTTTGAGATGAGCTTATTATGATATTGACATGATGATATTGATTTGCATCATTACATTGCATATTGAGCCAATTGTCGATTCAGATTTGATATGGTGGAGGTCTCCTTGATATATTGATTTTTTGGACGTATGAGGCTATAGTTGAGTTGGCATAGTGTATGCGGAGGTCGCTGCTATGGCCTGAACACTCTCTATAGGCGCACCATAGTCCTGGGATTGTAGAACACAGCAACCCACCCCGAGCGGATGAGTCGGTGGATGTTGCTGGGGGATTCTCTTTCCTTGGGTACCCTATTACCAGATGATTCACTTGATCTTGAGATTTATTGACATCCCACAGCTTCTGATCATACATTGCATTACATTGCATCTTTATGAATTTAAATGAACTATTTGTGATTTTAAATCTCATATGTTGTTGATTGTATCATACTGGGTTTATACTCACCGGCACGTCAGCTACCTCTTGTTTTCATGTGCTTGACGGTAGGTGAGGCGAGGCTTGGTATGCCAGAGTCCAGCTCCAGGCGAGAAAATACGAATTAGAGTGGGATTCTCGGGTCTTAGGAGCTATTTGATGATGTTTGGATTAATTTGGCCACTAGTTTATTTTGGCATATTGAAACTTATATTCAAAATTTGAGACCTTTAAATTATTTTGAAGATGTTTATGTCAGTTTGTGAACAACAAATTATATATTTTACTAAATCGTTTGGTTTGTTACATTTATAATTATTAGTATTAGATGTCGGACCCGGGGCCCCACAAGGACCATTCGAGATCCTAGAGAGAGTGGGGACACTAGTTTACAGAAGTGCATTACCACTGAATCTTTCGGGAGTTCATAACGTGTTCCATGTTTCGATGCTGTGGAAGTACATGTCGAATCCTTCGCATGTGCTTAACTATGAACCTCTATAGTTGAGTCTGAACTTGTCTTTCGAGAAGATACCTACCTAGATATTGGACTGGCAGGAGTCGAGGATCCGGAACAAGGTGATCCAGATGGTCAAGGTCAAGTGACTGAATCATTCCGATGAGGAGGCTACTTGGGAGACTGAGACCGAGATGAAGAGTCGCTACCCGGAGTTATTCGGTACGCTTTAAATTTCGAGGATGAAATTCTATATAAAGGGGGAGGAATTGTAAGGTTTAGGAAATTCGAACTACGAAATTTGACTAGGGTTTTTGCTAAAATATGTGTTAATTATTTTAATGCATTAAATGCATGATTATTGCATGGATATGTGTTTTATTCGATGGTTTGTTAAGGTTTCATGTATTTGGACCTTTTTGTAGTATTTCACGCTCGAACGAGAAACTGAGATCGGGGATAGTTAAGGAAAAATATTTTTATTAAATAATTATTTTTAATTATTAAAAATATGGTGTAATTAGATGTGATTTTCGAAAATGAGCCTTGTTAACTTATTCTTACTCAACAAGTCATATTTTAAACCGGTACACAAAATTTAGCTAGTTGGGGACTTTTTGAGTGTTTGGGTAATATTTTCAAAATTGTATCTAAATGAAATACTATTTGGGAGTATTTTTGGGTTTGATGGGCCGACGCTCTCCATTTTTCCAGCAGCACATTTTCGAAAAAACTCCAGCAGCAAGCCTTCGTATTTCTCAAGTTTTCAAAGAACTTCTTTCCCGTCTCTCTGTTGCATGTTCTAAGCGATTATCTCAAAGGTTTCGAGCATACATACGCAAAGACACACCATAAATCTCGTTTTTCTCTTCATTCACGTCATTGTAATTTGATATGTATGTTTCTTGCATACTCTTCTACATGTAACTCATGTTTTCTCTTGTGTGTGTGCAATGGGCTGCTAGACCTAAGTTATAAGGGGCTATAAACGTCGAGACCTAAGGTGACTAAGGTTGAGAGTGCATCGGTTCATAGTAAGGCAAGGGGTCGATCGGTTTTGGCTCGAGTGAGTGCATATTCGGCTAGATCGGAAAAATAGAAGGGCGCCGATGCATGGGACGTTCCAGGGACGTGGAAAAGGCATTTTTGGGTCTGAGACACGACCTGGAGCATCTCGTTCACGGCTGGTCTCGGGTGGAAGGGAGATCGAAGGAGGTAGCCGCAAGTTAGGGGCGGGTGATTGGATTTTTGGGCTTGCGTCGGTGGTCGAGTAAGCTGTGTGAATGGGGCTATGCTGTGGTTAGGTAGGTCCAAAAGGGTCCGGGTGTGAGCTAGGAGAGGTTGGTTCGAGTCTGGTTCGGTTTGGTCGAGATTAGGGTAGAGTTCGGCTTAGGAATTTGTTTGGGGTTTTGGTCGTAGGGAGTGAGCAGTGCATGTTGTTCTGTCCTTGTCCCACCGCAGCACTGGTGCATGGCGCCTAGGAACTTACCAAGAGCCGCAGTGCTACACCGCCAGCGCCTAGGCGCTAGTCCAGTATATGAGGGGTATTAGTTTTTAGCGCTATTGTCTCGTTTGGGTATTGAGATGTCGTTATGACCAAGATTATTGAAAGTTAAATTGGGTTATACGAGGTTTGATTAAGAGTCTTTGAAATATGGTTTAAATTTGGTTGGCTTCCGGTCGAAATTTTGAGGTCCAGAGGTAAAATGGTCATTTTACACCAAGATTGAGTTAGCGATCCTGACAGCGCCCTGATAACTAAAATTTCATGTTTAAAATGGTTATGTTTATTATGAATATGAATATGAATCTTAATGAAATTACGGAACATACATTGCACGCTTGGTTTTAAGAAAATGTACGTATATGCATGATTTTTGTAAGTGATGAATACGATGTCATGTTTTTGAAGGAGGGGAGTTGGTTGTGACTAATACGAATACAAAAAAGAAAATGTAAGGCCAATGCTCAGTGGATGGGTAATATTGTAGCTGATGTCCCCGTCGCCGGGTACCGCGGTTATATATAGATGGATCCATCGATTAGAGCTGATATGAAAGTCACAACTAATGATCTGAATTCAATAAAAGAAAATGAACATGTATATCTTGATATGATGAGTTATGTTTGGACGCGTTTATGCTTTGACATGTTATGTTTTAGTTCGTGCTTTTAAGATCATGAATTGTATTTTTTTAATAGTACGTTTCACTGTTACATGATACATATATGTACTTGTTATCACGATTTAGGCGTGTTGAGTCTTTAGACTCACTATGTAAGAATGATGCAAATGAGCATGATGATGTGGAGACTGGAGGCGCCGAAGACTGAGTAGGCGGAGTTGGGTGTGCACACGTTAAACCAAGGACCATACTTTTCCCCACATTATATCTTTATGAGTCAGGAGTAAAACATTGTTATTTTTATACATTTTCTTCTTTTACTATGATGATGATTTAGCAGGATTTTGAATGTTACATTTGAGTTCATTTAAAAACTATAGTCTAGGAATTTGACGCTATTAAAATAATTTAACTAAAGTATTTTCATTTAGCAGTTGAATGATATTTTGTTCTTAAATGCATGTGGTTGAGCAATTTTCGAAAATAGCTTAAAAAAAATTTCTAGTGGTGTTTTAGCACTAGAGTTTACAGCAAGATTCTTCATACTTAAATATTGTTATCAATACAGTTACTTGGAAAAGAATCTTGGAAAAATTCCTTGCTGTTAAGAAAATTTACAAAAAAAATTTGATGCTGGAGGGACTTCATAACTTGCTACCAATGTTTATTTGAAAGCCCTTAATTAACTTGATTACGGCTCCATCTGAATCTAGAGTAGAAATGTAGAATCATGGATTAAAAATTTCACACATATTTTGTAATGCCCGAGATTTTATTTATCGTAATCGGAGATTAATCTGAAATGATTTATGGATTAATTGATGTGATTATAGACGGAAAGTATTAGACCGGAAAAGACGGGAGAAAACACGGAATATGTGAGAGGGCAGAGCACCTCGCGCATATGCGCGACAAGGAGCCGCGCATATGCGCGTGGGTGGCAGAAGACCTCGCGCATACGTGCGAGAAGTGGTCTCGCATATGCGCGAGCGGTGCACCAGGTGGAATTCGAGTCCAAAGTGTTGGGCGCATATGCGCGGCGTGGAGGCGTGCATATGCGCGAGTGTGTGTGTGCACGAGACAGTAGGTCTCGCGCATATGCGCGACAATGGGGCGCGAATATGCGCGAGTCACCGTGAAGCTACGCGCCGAGACATATTGTCTCGCACATATGCGCCGAGACAGGTCGCGCCTATGCACGAGACGTGCAGCGCAAAGATCACGCCACCTAGCCTTCTCATGCAACGTGTATATATATATATATATGTACAAGCAATTCTTCTCTGAGAATCAAAGGAGGAAAACCAAGGGAAGCTTCGGGTGAAATTTAAGTTACGAGCAATCCGTCCATCTGTTTTCGAATCCGACTTCAGTACCGAGTTCCTAGCGACGAAAGCTACAACTGAACGTAAGTTTTGTTACGTTTAGATATGATTTGAAATTATGATGTGGTCAGAATCGAATATGAATCACATATGGTGTTTCTGATATAGTAGACATCGTATAATTGAATTCAGATCGAAGAACAGACTGTTTATGTAATTGTTATGATTTTCAGAGTTGATTTGATTAAGATTCAATATCAGAGTTGTATTGTTATTCAGATTATGAGTTGTATTGATACTGATGTTGAGATTGACAGGGATATTGAGACTGTATTGTTATACCGTCGAAACATCAGTAGATTGATATTGATCAGATTTTGTATTGATTGAGATTGTATCGTACTTTGTTGACATTGATAAGATTACGTCTGGATTTGAGTATTGATCAGAACAGGTCTTAAATTGAGTTGTACATTGATATTGTGCATATTTGATATTGTCATTGCCAGATTGGGTATGGACCGATTGGAATGCGAGACTTTGTCTTCGTCAGATCGAGAAGACAAAGGTATAAATCAATGTGAATCGGGAGATCGACTTAAGTCAGATTGGACTTGAGTTTCCCTAAATCTCATACTTGTATGTTATTGCTTTTCATACCTTTGTATTATTTGAATGAATATGCTTTGGTTATTGATTTATAGAACAACATAGTATAGCAGATAGCTATTGAGTGAGAGTCACTGACAGAAGGGCCAGATTAGGACAGAGTTGTTAATGGCCCATTGCACATTGTCAGGGTTGGCAGACCCGCCTAGTCTTTGGCAGAACCGCCATGGCAGAACCGCCGAGTCACTGGACTTTTGGATATATATTGATAGACTGAGGAGAAGACCGACTCCTATTGCAGATCTTCAATATAGACTGCCAAAGTCTGGGACTAAGAACGTACCACCATCTAGCTAGGGTATAGTAGATTGGAGAACGTTGCGTTCTTATTTAGATTGGGATCCCTAGATTAGAAATGAGTCGAGTCTGAGTTTGAGAGTCATAGAGTGTGATTCCTTATTTGATATTGAATTATGTTCCAGATTGCGGTACATATTTAAAGTATAATTGATAGTTAATATCGATTCATGTTTCTGATTTAGATACATGTTATGTATATCTCATTCATGCTTTTATATTGTTTATATGGTTGCATGTATACTTGATTTATACTGGGAATGTAATTCTCACCGGAGTTATCCGGCTGTTGTCTTGTTTGTATGTGTGCATGATAACAGGTGGGACAGGATCAGGGTCAAGAAGAGAACAAGACAGGACTAGTTAGCGTGGAGATCCGGGCTCAAAATTAAATTAGGTTTCAGCACTGATATGTAGTTGAACCTAGTTGAATTATCGTAGACAATACAAGATTTGTATGTTTATGCTTAATATGTAATTCAGATTGATTTACATTACGTTTCCGCATTGTATTTTAAAAAAAAAATTTAGACCCTGTGTATTATAATCGATTGAATAATTCCTAAGAATGATTAAAATTGGAATTAGCGTCCGGGTCCCCACAACAGGTGGTATCAGAACATTAGGTCTTAGAACAGTAGGTTTCTTAGACTGAGATAGAGGAGAATGAGCGGGGTAGATTGAGTTTTCTTTCCTTGCTTGTGATTGCTAGCATGTGTTGCTGCTTTATATAATAAATGTTTACTTGACTATTTGATTTGATTGTAACGTGTATTATTAAGAATGAATCAGAACTAATTCTTGATCAGCAGTAAGATGATCAGAGAATGACTGAAACAGGTTTGTTGTATTTGGTTACTAATGCTTTTGGTAATCAGATATACCTCCTCGAAGAATTCCAGAAAGAGGTAATACTGCGGTGGATCAGATAAATGAGTTGGAAATTCCGATGGAAATATAGTTGAAACAGTTTCAGTCATTTCAACCGCCGATTCTGAAGGGTACTGAGACGTCTGTTTATTGTGAGAATTGATTAGATGATATAGTGATACTGTTTGATTCACTTGATTACCCAGATGAACGGAGAGTTAAACTGGTGCCCAACCAGTTACGGGACATCGCAAGGAGCTGGTAGCTGGTAACCAAAGAAGTATTAGAACAGCGTGGTACGGTGATCACGTGGAAGATGTTCAGAGCTGAATTTTATCAAAGATTTTTCCCAGGATCGTACCGAGAGGACAAAAGAGTAGAGTTTGAGAATTTGAAACAGGGCCAACTGAATATTGAAGAATATTTTGTTAGATTCTCTACTTTACTGCGTTTTTTTCCTCACGTAGCTGGGAATGATGAAACTGTAGCGGATCAATTCATCAACGGATTGAATCCTGAGATATTTGCCTTGGTGAAGATAGAGCGATCCCATCATTTTGTTGATGCTTTGAATAAAGCAAAGAGAGCTGAGGCAAATTTGATTCGACAACGAGGAAGGTTCGATGTAATTCGATCCCAGATACAGCAATCCCCTCTCAGATTTGATAGTGGCAGTACGAGTGGGAAGCAAGATTTGCTGAAAGCTCGAAAGAAACAATTTAAGAAATTGGGGAGTGGACCGAGCGGTTCATTTAGCTCCAGTGGTTCTAGCCCGAGTTATACTGGAGTTTATTGCAGAACCTGTGGAGGGAGACATCCCACAGAGCAATGCCAAGGAGTATTTGGTAGTTGCTGTATCTGCAGACAGCGGGGACACTTTGCTAGAGTTTGTCCATAGAGAGGTTCCCAAAGATTTCAGAGAGCAGAATCATCTGGTGAGAGTGACCGAGGAACAGATCTAGGAGGCACTTGATGATATAGTGACAGGTAACTGTTCTTTTAGTATTATTTTGTGTACGTAAGAGATACTCATACATCCTATACATGATTCTGTATGAATTGCATTGATATATGCTTTATCGGTTGGGTCTGTATATACTGTAGTATTGATTTCTTTATCTTTTGGGGGAAAGATTGATATCAGTGACTTCTGTAAATATCGTATACTGCAGTAAGATGAGAATGAAATCGAGATAGAATGTGTTGTACTTGTGTTGTCTGATTTTGACCGCATTATTGATATTAATATGCGGACCAAGTACATAACTATTGTAGACTCCTTTCAGGAGATGGTAAGATTTAGACCAGATATGGCTGATGAGTAGAAATTCTACGGTGAGGGTTCTAGATCCAGAATTCCTTTTATATCCGTATTGTCTGTGACTCGATGGTTACATAAAGGAGCAGATGGAATCCTTATGTATCCAGTAGATGTACTGAAATCGAGCCTAGCATTGGCAGATTTGTCAATGATATATGAGATGCTGAAGTCTTTTCAGATGAGATTCCGAATTTGCCTTATATCAGGGAGATTGATTTCAGCCTTGATTCGACATCAGTTCTATTATCAGTTCAGTTATGGATGGATGAATCCTGTATTCAGAGGTATTCTGATGATTTTATGCCCGGTATATTCATGATATTTTGATTACTCGCAGCATATGACCGACTGAATCGAATATTTTGTATTGAATATTCTTAGAACCGAGATTATGGTATACAGAAACTGTTGAAATGTGAATCTTGAATGAGACGACAGTTTATATTCAGAAATGTCAGAAATTTATAGATGTCTGAGTTTAACAGGCTATTATATACGATTTTTGTTTTGAAATTGCTGGAGAATTGTTATTGTTCTAAAACAGTATTTAAGACAGATTATACTGTTTGGGGAACATTACATTCGAAGATGAAGATGTGATAGGTTAGTCCGAATCGACAGTATTGTCAGACATTGCGTTTTATGAGTTTAACAGAGCAGTGATTGAAGTTTCGAATCTAATCCGATATTACTGTTGTTCTGAATCCGTGGTTGATATAGATTGTTATGCATCGTTGAACTTATATACAGTTCAAACAGAACCAGAGCTGATTTTGAAAATTATAGCAGTTCAGAAATTTGATCAGAATGTTCAGAACCCGGTTTTGATAATCAGAACAGGGTGTCGATCAGAATATCAGATTTGTGATAGTGTGTTATATGTGAGTAACCATCTTATTGTACTAAATATTTCAGATTTGAAACGACAGATATTGTCAGAAATGTACAGTGATTTGGGAAAAATTAGTTTTTGAGAAAAACAGATGAAATCAGATATTACAGAATTTGCATCGAAATGTCTGAAATGCCAGCAGGTAAAGACAGAAAGATAGAAAACCGGGGAATTATTATAGAGCTTATTTATTCCTGAATGGAAGAGGATCACATTTCTATCGATTTTGTGATGAAACTACCGAGATCTTTCTAAGATTGTGATGTGATATGATTGTGATTGACAGATTGTTCAATCTGCATATATCAGTTTGTACAAGATGACGTACAAACATGACCAGATGACAAAGATCGATGTCAGAAAAATGGTCAGATTGAACAGAATGCCAAAATAGATTATATCAGATTGTGATTTTTGATTGATTTTGTACTTGTAGCAGAATATACCATGAGCTCTTTCACATATTATCCCCAGACTGACAGATAGCCAGAGCGGACTATCCAGATATGGGAGGATATTTGTGGAATTGTAGTGCTGGATTTTAGTACTAGCTGACACGATATATTGTCACTTTGTGAATGATCGTATGATAATAGCTATCAGATGAGTATTGGGATAGCTGCAAACGAGGCCTTGTACAGTGAGAACTGCGGATTTCCTTTGTATAAGGATAATATCTCGGAGATACCTAAGATAGGATCTGATACGATCGGAGATATGGCAAGAAAAATGTAGCTAATTCAGAAGAGAATGAAAACAGCTCAGAATAAACAAACTGAATATGCCAACGTCAGACGATGACTGTTGGTATTTGAGGCCGAAGATTGAATATATCCTTGACTGGGATAAACAGATTCGATAACAGCTGAAGGTGTTGATTTGTTATGAGCTGTTGATTGATATATACGGATGTTGTATAGCCAGTATTGCGAGATTGATTCTGTCAGAGTTATTTTGAGTGGTATTATGATATTATACTTCTTGAATTAATATTCCAGTTTGGAATCAGAGATCCGTAAAAGAGATATATTTCAGAATGAAGATTATTCTGTTGTTAAAAACACAGTAAGATTTTCAGAATATCAAAGAGATTACATGAAAGACAAAATCGGATATGAGATTGATTTCAGAATGGATTCATTGAGATGAGTTTTCTGATTAAACTCTGTTATACATTTCTTCTGATATATATGAATTAATTGCCTATGATTTCGGGGACGAAATCAGATCTTAGGGGGGGAGAAATGTAATGCCCGAGATTTTATTTATCGTAATCGGAGATTAATCTGAAATGATTTATGGATTAATTGATGTGATTATAGACGGAAAGTATTAGACCGGGAAAGACGGGAGAAAACACGGAATATGTGCGAGGGCAGAGCACCTTGCGCATATGCGCGACAAGGAGCCGCGCATATGCGCGTGGGTGGCAGAAGACCTCGCGCATATGCGCGAGCGGTGCACCAGGTGGAATTCGAGTCCAGAGTGTTGGGCGCATATGCGCGGCGTGGAGGCGCGCATATGCGCGAGTGTGTGTGTGCACGAGACAGTAGGTCTCGCGCATATGCGCGACGATGTGGCGCGGATATGCGCGAGTCACCGTGAAGGTATGCGCCGAGACATATTGTCTCGCGCATATGCGCCGAGACAGGTCGCGCATAAGTTTTGTTACGTTTAGATATGATTTGAAATTATGATATGGTCAGAATCGAATATGAATCACATATGGTGTTTCTGTTATATAGTAGACATCGTATAATTGAAGTCAGATCGAAGAACAGACTGTTTATGTAATTGTTATGATTTTCAGAGTTGATTTGATTAAGATTCAATATCAGAGTTGTATTGTTATTCAGATTATGAGTTGTACTGATACTGATGATGAGTTCTGGTATTATATCTCTGATGTTGAGATTGACAGGGATATCGGGACTGTATTGTTATACCGTCGAAACATCAGTAGATTGATATTGATCAGATTTTGTATTGATTGAGATTGTATCGTACTTTGTTGACATTGATAAGATTACGTCTGGATTTGAGTATTGATCAGAACAGGTCTTAAATTGAGTTGTACATTGATATTGTGCATATTTGATATTGTCATTGCCAGATTGGGTATGGACCGATTGGAATGCGAGACTTTGTCTTCGTCAGATCGAGAAGAAAAAGGTATAAATCAATGTGAATCGGGAGATCGACTTAAGTCAGATTGGACTTGAGTTTCCCTAAATCTCATACTTGTATGTTATTGCTTTTCATACCTTTGTATTATTTGAATGAATATGCTTTGGTTATTGATTTATAGAACAGCATAGTATAGCAGATAGCTATTGAGTGAGAGTCACTGACAGAAGGGCCAGATTAGGACAGAGTTGTTAATGGCCCATTGAACATTGTCAGAGTTGGCAGACCCGCCTAGTCTTTGGCAGAACCGCCGAGTCACTGGACTTTTGGATATATATTGATAGACTGAGGAGAAGACCGACTCCTATTGCAGATCTTCAATATAGACAACCAAAGTCTGGGACTAAGAACGTACTACCGTCTAGCTCGGTATAGTAGATGGGAGAACGTTGCGTTCTTATTTAGATTGGGATCCCTAGATTAGAAATGAGTCGAGTCTGAGTCTGAGAGTCACAAAGTGTGATTCCTTATTTTATATTGAATTATGTTCCATATTGCGGTACATATTTAAAGTATAATTGATAGTTAATATCGATTCATGTTTCTGATTTAGATACATGTTATGTATATCTGATTCATGCTTTTATATTGTTTATATGATTGCATGTATACTTGATTTATACTGAGAATGTAATTCTCACAGGAGTTATCCAGCTGTTGTCTTGTTTGTATGTGTGCATGACAACAGGTGGGACATGATCTGGGTCAAGAAGAGAACGAGGCAGGACTAGTTAGCGTGGAGATCCGGACTCAGAGTTAAATTAGGTTTCAGCACTGATATGTAGTTGAACCTAGTTGAATTATCGTAGACAATACAAGATTTGTATGTTTATGCTTAATATGTAATTCAGATTGATTTACATTACGTTTCCGCATTGTATTTTAAAAAAAAAAATTTAGACCCTGTGTATTATAATCGATTGAATAATTCCTAAGAATGATTAAAATTGGAATTAGCGTCCGGGTCCCTAAATATTTTGTATATATCTCAATGATGTGCAAAAAAAAAACGACACATTTTCAACTGAATCTTTTGAAATCAAAATTTTTAATTTACTTCATGTTTATTTCAGCTTTTCGCAGTTTATAATATGCTATATCAGTCTTCCAATTCATGGGATTTTCATTTTCGAAAGGTTGTGAGAGACGAGGAGTTATTAGAGTTGACTGAGTTATTATGTGTGTTAGATAAGATTAGGTTGACTGAAGGGTTATATGATGGCAGAGTGTGGAATGGGGATCTTTCTGGCCTTTTCTCAGTCAAATCTTTCTTTGAGTCATTTTTTCCCGAAAGTATCTTTTCCTGTTTTCAATATTTTCATGTTATATGGAAGGTTCCAGTTGCAACAAAGGTGCAAGTATCTCGTGGACAGCGATTCTGGGTTAGTTTCCGACCTCGAAGATGACGCAGAAGAAGTGGCCCTCAATTGATATGTGCCCCAATTGATGTATGTTGTGTAGGAATGAAATGGAAACACAGGATCATATGCTCATTCATTGTGCATTCACGAGCGGCTTGTGGCTAGAGCTTTGAAAGAACTGGACTGGGTTTGGGTGGTGCTGAAGACAATGAATGATTTATTCGCCACGGATATAGGACAACTAATTGGCAAGAGGGGAAATTTTTTTGGCAAGTGGTGGTTCACGACATATGTTGGTTAGTGTGGCTAGAGAGAAATCAAAGAATTTTTCAGAATACGGAGAACAACAGTGACGAGTGCTGGAATAAAATCAAGATGAAATTTGCAATGTGGATTGGTACTCATGATGAATTTAAAAACGCGTCGATCTCAGATGTATTGAGGGATTGAGCTTATGTGTATAATTGATAGAGCATCGATCTTATGTAGCCTTTGCTGATAGTGGACCACTAGTCTACTGATTGTAATTAACATCTATTAAGTTATTTATAAAATATTTCTTATATAAAAAACTTTAAATGGTTTCAGAATTTCTCTATTTCGTTAATCAGTAAGTCATAAATTATTGATAATTGTAAAAATGCGCTTTTATATGCTAAAATTTTCACTTCAAAGGTATCTTTCA
This sequence comes from Primulina tabacum, assembly GCF_025594145.1. Taxonomy (NCBI): domain Eukaryota; kingdom Viridiplantae; phylum Streptophyta; class Magnoliopsida; order Lamiales; family Gesneriaceae; genus Primulina; species Primulina tabacum. The sequence goes on from NC_134566.1 coordinate 8,086,187, forward strand.
TCTTAGGTAACCTAATCATACGTTGGGACTTCTGAAAAAGAATTGTCAATCAACTTTTGCTGTTGATTCAATTGTTGCCGCTGAAGGAAATAAGTACAAGGATACCGTGGAGAGGCTTGTAAACTCCCCTTCAATAGTTTTTATTTTGTTGGGGTTTTAGGAAAATGATCACAATAGTCCTAGTGCCTAAATACTGTTAGTTCCTTTTCTTTTTAGAGTATACATACAACTAATATCAAACTGTGGTTTATCTACGGGTGTCGATTCAAGATGCCTGTGTAATATTAATTAACAAGCTATACCCGTTGCTTAGGCTCAACACTTGGGCGAGTTGACCATAAATTAACACTTGGCGACATGTTTCAAAAATTTATGAAACTAATAATATTATATAAGATATTGACAAATTATGAAATCGAGCTTATCTTTGCTAACCATGCTCTTATTATTATTTTCTTTTTCATTTTACATTTTTTATTTTGTGCAAAAAATTCATATTTTCCTACCTTCCTTGAAGAAAATCAAATTTTTGTTTCTTAAAATCACATTTAGTTATTACATTCACATTTCTTAATATTTGTTTATATTGTTGGATCTCGGTTTTCTCGTGCCCAAACGTAGCGGAAGTTTTAAAATTTTTATTTTATTTTGACAATCAAAATATATTTGTTTTGGACACTCATATGGTTTATTATACTGAAACATACATATGATGTTAGAATTTATACCTTCGGTGAAAATTTCACTAGGCCACAACTATTTCGGGGTTAGCGCATATAGCTCTTGATAAATTCCCTACAAACTTTATTCGAGTCTCCTTCTATCAAGTCCACGACCAGAAAATTTGTTCCTATTTCAAATAGCACTAGAATATTTGAAAGAAGATTTTACATTGAGATCAAAATTTGAGAGAGTACTCAAATATCTTTTTCTTGAAAAGTAGCCAAAATAAAATTTGAGGAATTGTATATGTGATTCTCGATAATCACCGTGGGAATGAGTGGAGGCTAGGTTAACTTCTTTTTTTTTTCTTTTTATTTCCTTAAAAACAAGTGCCTTAACCTAAATTTTATAATTAGCATTAATGAGCTTGATTAATTAATTGGACTAGTCCAACTATTTTAATTAATTAATCAAAGTCCATTAATAACTTAAATTATTTAGTATGTTGGACTTGTACTCCTACAAGTCCATTAAACATATTCTCACTATATTTAATTTAATATTTAATAAACTCAACTTTTGAGTTTAATAAATTAAATCCATTATAAATTCAACATTTGAATTTAATATTTAAATTATAAATTCAACTCCTTGAATTTATCACCTTCAAAATTTAATATTTAATAAACTCAACTTTTGAGTTTAATAAATTAAATTCTCAAATTTTATAAATTCAACTACTTGAATTTATTCTCTCCAAATTTCATAAATTCAATTTCTTGAATTTATTATCTCATAAATTAAACTCATTGAATTTATTTTCTCAAAATTTAATTATCATAGATTCAACTACTTGAATTTACTATATTATAATATAAATTCAACCTTTTGAATTTATTATCTAAACGAGAACAAACGATCCAATGCTTGTGTGACCCTCAATGGTTCAGGGATACATCTAGCCGTGGGTTCACAACTCCTTGTGATTCAGGACATAATTCTTTATTCGGGCTTACTCTTATTTGCCCCATTCTATATATCAACAACTGATCATGAGAATGTCAGAAATCATATTTCTGATTAAACCCATCTAACCATGGTAAGAGTGTCTAGTAGCATCGCCACATGATTCCCTAGGTATCACTGATAGTGCCTGCAAGAACCAGTCGATTATGATTAGCGTACAGTACGGTCCCTTCATCTCATATATCCCGATCGAATCTGCAACCATTGGTTCATCGAGGGTTGCATATTAATTCGATGACTATGTGATACATATAAATAATGGCATCGCATATACCATTGGAGAACTCCTTCTCCAATGTACATCTCATACTCTGGCCAGAGATTCCACGTACTATTATTTCATCAGATCACATAGGATATCCACACCCGTAGGTGAACAGTGAGTCCCTGACTACAATGCACTGGCTCCTATATGTGTCGCAACTGTACCCAACATCGCCACCTGATGACTCTCCTGGGGCTGGTAAACGAGTCAAAGCACAGCCCTAGCATATAGAGTTTCACTGTTGTCCCAGATCGTAAGGACTAATGGTGTACAATCACAACCACAGACTTATCCTCTCGATGAATGATAACCACTTGAAAAGTCCATGGAAGGGTTGTTCGGTATAATCATCATATGAATACCCATCTGCATGTTTGGACATCTCTATGCCCTTACCAAGAAACGTAGTACACAACATCACAGATGCTAGTCTCGAGCTCAAGAGACCTTTATCCATGTTTTAGGCGGTTGAATCGACTAAGAACGAATTTAGCTTATACAGTGTTTGCAAATGAGTTTCAACATCGAATTACGATTCGTTTGTATTAAAGTATAATCAAGGACTTTATCTATACTGATTGTAAGGGTATACAAATAAAGCAAAACGAAACCATGAAAAGTTAAATTATATTAAAATAAAGATTGTTTATTTCATCAATAAATTTTCTAGTCAACCGTTGGCTTGCAGGTCATCTACTCTAACATATATCTTCCGATGTTTTTAAGAGTTTTCAATTTCTTGATTGAGGTTTTAATTGAACGATGTTTTTCTCGTCTTTGAATTTTGGGGTGCCATATTAGGTGGTATAAGAGCATTGGTCAGGTATTCAAGTGGTCTAGGGAATTTGGACTGGAAATTGCAGTGTATGTTTCCTAGTTAGATAAGAGTTTAGCCCTGTTTCAGTGGTTGTCAGTTAACCGTGGCTGTTTTATGCGTATGGGAGCTCCCTACAAAGAATTATTAAATTTATGTCCATTCTTGCTGTTACATAGACTAGCTGGAGACAGGTGGTACTTACTTGAAACATATGTAAATTGAGTTGTGCAGTAAATTTTGTGACTTGTGTTTACGTAGTAAGGGTGTCATGCATCATTATTTCATCCTTCCAAAACATTCTTTAATTGAGCTTCATCCTCAACTTTCCACTGTTTCTTTATTTTGGTATTGGCTTTAATGAACTTGGATTTTTGCTAAGAAATTAGATTATTAGAACCTTGAAGGCAGTTTACTCGATCCTTTTAGAAAGCAAAAGCCCATGTAATTGATTTATCTGTACCTTTGGTTGCTGGCACCAAGGAGACACATTGATCTAACTTGACAAGAGATTGCGGATGCACCACGAAAATGTAGAACTTGCTTCAGCTGGCGAGTCTGTGTACAGATTGATAATGCTGGAAATGTATATGTTGATGAAAAAGCACCATGGTCTCTATTTAAGCAAGGAGGTTCGGCTTTTGAAACAGCCACCAAGGTATCTTTTATGTGGAAATGCGTGTGTGCACATGTATGTATTTGATGTTAGATGAGGTGTCCAACGAGTCAAATTATGGCTTGAAGTTTATTGACTCTTATGCAAAAATAATAATTATTTTAATATATTTTAAGGTTTATTCAGTGTGGCATTTGATTTATCTGTATACCCATGCAAGCTATATAAATAAAACCTTTGAATACACAATATGTACCATGAGGCCTGCCTTTCAACGTAAGATCAGGAAACCCATTACGAAATGTACCTTATATTCTAAACAAGTTCCTAGTCGAATCAACGGCCTAAAATAATGATAAAGTTCGATTGAGCTTGAGACTAACATATGTGATATAAACACCATGTTTCATTAGTAAAGACATAGAGATATCTATCCATATTGATGAGAATGATCATTTGAAGATGCACTGAACAATCTTCTCTTGGACTGTCCATTTAGTTATCACTTATCGAGTGGAATAGTCTGCGGTTATGGTTGTACATCATTAGTCATTTGACCTGTTGTGGACAACATAGATGCTCTATGTACTAGTATGCACTTTGAACAGTTTACCGACTCCATTGAAGGTCAATATGTGGCAATGTTGGGCGTAGTTTCAAAATACGTAGGAACCAATGTATTGTAGTTGTGGATTCACCGCTCACTTACAAGTGAAGATATCTTATGTGATCTGATGAGATAATAATGTAAGGAATCTCTGATCAGAGTAAGACATGCATTCTGAAAATATGTTTCCTCAGTTGCACATATCATGTCAGTGTTATGAAATTTATTTGCAACTCTCGATATACCAATGGTTGCAGATTCGATCGAAATATATGATGATATGACCGGTTGATGTGGTTGGAGTGTTTAGAAGGGGAGATGAATAAACATTCAGGGTTTTTAAATCTTTTTAAGTATGAATCAGTTCTTTAATTGAGCTGATCCTGAAATTTTGTTTTCAAAATAAATCAGTTAACTAGTGATAGTGTGGAATTAGACTGAAATATAGATTGAATACTGAGGGTGTGGTACTGTAAGACTGAATAGATAACATAATAGAACACACGATTTTTATGGATATTCAGAGTCTTTAGATGCTCCTACGTCATTCCTTCTATCTCAATGATAGGTTTTTGACTAAAAGACTTTGATGTATTACAATATATTGTAATAATACACTTCAGCTAGACTTATACACTGCCAAACTAAAACTCTTAGTTTTGTAACATCTTACAAGAAATAATTCTCTCTAAAGAATAGCCTGAATGCTACGAATAAATATAATGAAATAAGAGCTTGAGTGTGCGATTTGTAGACTGAGCAATGCTTGAGAATATATCATAACTGATTGATGATCGTAGATAGTTTGTTCAATATGTTTCACCAACCATCTTCAACTGAATCGATCAATTATATATAGTCTCTGATTCCAACGGTCACATTGAATGCATTTAATAACTAATATTCGTTGAATCGTCGTTTAGTCCAAGTAGATGATTTATCTAACAGTAGTACGAAGTATCAGACTCTTCTACTCTGTTTAATCTGTTCTGCTTTGGTAAGAACAATCAATTTGTCGATTTATACTACTAATGATGACGTGGATAATTGATTAGGAATCAACTGGTCACAGATCATGAAGGATCGTTTGCGGAGCACCTTGAGGTGCTTCAAACAAAATATTCTTCAAGAACTGCAATAGCTCGTGTTCTAAGAATGAATACACCGATGAATTAAATCGAGTTTTATTTTAAAACCAAGCGGAAAACACTCGAAATAATCCTTCGTTAAGAAACACTGATATATTTTGTATATCCTATGTAATTGAATAACTGAAAAATGATATATTAGTTTTTGCATTCATCAATTCAGTTATGGTGACAATTGAACTGACGGATACTCTAACTGATCCAAACAGTTTGAAAACAACAGTTAAACAGAAAAGTACAGAAGATATGTTTATGCATGTTCGGAGACTTCAACTGCTCCTACGTCACCCCTTCTACCTCTTCGAATAGGATACACTAGAAGACTTTGATTTATAAAACTACTTGTGCAAACCCACTCAGCTTAGGACTTACCCACTGCTTAACTGAACTCCTAGTGTAGACTGAAGGCAGCACCTTCCAGCAAAGACTTCTTTAACGTCTATGTGAGAAAGACTACATACACAAGTTTTACGTCATTGTGCAAGACGGTATTTGATTATTGGCGTGTGTGTGTGAGAGAAATGATCATTGAAAACTACTCGAAAGTGTTCTCACACACTGAGGGAAATATACTTCTAAACTAAGCTGATAACCCGATGAAGTGTTCCCTCTGGGCTGATTGCTTCTTGTAAGCTGATATGCAATATGCGTGCCCATTCTTTTTACACACTCTAGTATGTGCTCTCTCTTCTTCTTGTATTTGCTGATGGTCTTGAGCTTATATAAATAGAGGCATTGAGACCGTACTTCAAGACTCATCACATGTGATCGTTGCAGCTTTGAATGGATTCGTTGGTATACGTATCTCGATTTTTCTGACATGCCTTTAGGAATCTCTCGGCTTTAATCTTTGCTGCAACGTCCATTATTATACCTTTGATCGTACATATATTTGTATCTTTGTGCATAGCTATAGTCCACTAAGATAAGCTTGTCTTGATCTGCAACTGAATGGTTCCTAACTGATGTTCCTAACTGGTCATCTAAACTGATCTTCAGTTGGACGGGTGAAATAAGTTGACTCATCAGTTGGACTGATTTCACACTTTCAGTTGAACTGGTCAGCTGAGTTCTTCATCAGCTGGCCGGGCTTCTGAAGGTCTTGTGCTAAACCACCTATCAGCTGGACAATCAGTTGAACTGTTCTTTAATATGTCAGTTGAACTGATTCCGTTTGGTCGATCTGTTGGTCTTTTCAGTTTACGTCTCGATAACTTCAGTTTTACCTTGCCTAACTAATCAGTTAGAAGCCTGATCAGTTCCAGCTACCTGTGCACTAAGGTAAATCATTAGAAATAAAATAACAAGTTTTGTTACCATCAAAATCAAGATTGCGAATATTAAATGTTTCAACATACCAGTTCAACTAGACAACATCAGTTCTAACTGATGTCTTCTCAGTTTTGAATACTTAGTTGATGTAGGTCTTTCCAGTTCAATTACGTGAAGTCTACAGTTCTAATTACCAATTCGTTTACTGAATTTCGTGCCATCGATTTTAAGACGTATTTATTCTTATAAGAACTTTAGTTCTTAATTCATGTAATTCAATAAGTCTTCTTTCAGTTATGATCTTTTGATTACGTCAAATCAATTTTGTTCTTCAGTTCTCTTGCGGATTTATTTGTCAAGATCTGAAACTCATAATATTCCAACAATTTCCCCGTTATCGGTGTTTGACAAAACTTAGATATCTGAACTGAGGAACTGTATTGTGATAAACTTGGTATAATTGAGATAACGAAACTGAATGTAGATAAAATAATTTACAGATTCGTACATATTGAGGAATAGATTTTCATTGTTTTTTTAAAGAGGTAAGTACAGATTCGTAGATACATACAATCTTCCTTCAGACTAACAACTGACTTAGGACACTTGATCATTTTTTTGATTTCTTCTCAACTGGTCCTTTATCAGTTGGTTTGTCTGGTTCACCCCTCTTCTTGCTGTTTGTCCCTGCTGCTGTTGTCTTCTGTTCTTTCTCCTTTTTGTCAACACTTGCTGTTCTGGTGAAAATAAGGATTGCTGAACTGACATATGCAGATACCTCAGTCAGCTGATTTTGTACAATGTCAATTTTATTTGAGAGGTTTGTATATATAAAATCAATCGTGTTGCTGAGTAGTTCCTGGGAGGAGAACAAAGTAGGGATTGTAGCTGTTTCTATTTTCTTTTTCTCTACTGTTTCAAAGAGAGCAGCTACATCCTTTGTCAGTTTCTTCAAGTCCTTCATAGTATGATCTTTCAATGTGAACAGAAATGCAGTAGCTGAGTAGATTTGACTTGATAGATATTGGAACCAAGATATGTAAGATGTGATAGAATACTTTCTAGCATCACATCAGCTGCTAGTGGGAGTTCAGGGGAAAATTCTTCAGTGGGAGCTTTTTCCTTCCCTTTTCCCTTCGGAGTAAATTCCAATACTGCAAGCTGATATGGGGAAGCATCTTGGTCTATATCTTCTGCAATTTTTGCTACTATATCTTCTTGAACTGATTGACTTTGAGGCTGACCCGGATGATCAATTGCAGCATTGGATGCCTTAGTAGTCGTCTGGGAGGTGAACAGTTGGAGAGTAGCTTCGGACATGAAGAAAGTCTCAGGATGCACCAAGTTGGATGAGATCCTTTCTGGTACAGTTGATGGTTCCTGGACTGTTGGAATGACAGTTTGTACAGTTAATAACTGAACTGTTTCATCTTGGACTTCTGCTTCTTTTGTTGAGACCTGTTCGTTCATCTTCTACCATTGGTGCAAAAACAACTTCATTAGCAACTGTATCATCATTATGTTCCATTTGAATATCATCAGCAACTGATTGCAACAACTCTTCTACATTTTCTAGGGTTAGCTCTTCTTCAGTATAGGTAGAAGGTTGTATCGTTGGTTCAGAAACTGGTAGGATAATTATGGTTGTTGATGAGAATGTTGATCAACTGAGGTGGATGGAGAAGGGACCTCTGTAATTAGTTCTGCTGGTTGTACCATAGCAGACTCATTTTCAGCTGGAGCTGCTAACTGCTCATCTGCAACTTCAGTTGGAATGAACTCCTCAGCTGTTGTCGGACTGCTGGTTTCCATTGGAACATGTAACTGTTGTCCCATCTCCCAATTCTTAACCTTCATTTAGAGAGTGATGAGATCAGAGTCCAGTTGTTAAAAAACAGCTCGATCAGCTTATGAACTTGGACCAGCTAGATCATAGTTCAACTTCAATTCAACTGTCACCTCAGTCAGCCTCTTGATTCTCATTAAGTCAAAGAAGTATGACCTTCTCCATGGCTTGGGCGACTGAGGTTGCCTTTACATCTTACATCAATGTTGACTCCAATGATATGAAACGCTTCGAAACCTTCTTCTTCTTGAACTTCTTGAAAGGGATCGATTTTAGGTGCCCGAATGCGCAACGGAAGGTACAAAATTTTCGGTTTTTGCAAGAGAAAAATCGAGCAACTTAGTACTAGTGTGTAACATATACTAAATACAAAATGTCATACATAGGGTGTTAAGAAAATCTTTACCTATCAATCTTAAAAAATTGATGATGGCTCCAACTAAGGTGTAAACACCTTAGCTCTTGAATGGCAAGAAGATCTACAAGCCTCCTCCTTACTTCAAAATTAGGCCCACCACTAACTAGCTAGAACCCTTCTTATTTTGCACTAGAAAAATAAGAAGATTTTTCAAGGAGAAGTGATTTCTTTCCTCAACAATTGAAGAAGAAAATTGAGAGAAAAATGAGAGAGGATCTCTCTCAAAAATTTCGGCCAAGTGAGGAGTGAAGGGAGAGTGGAAGACTTTTCTTGGTCCTTGAAAAAGTTGAGTTAAGCATGTGCATGCCATGCCTTGCTTGTACAAAAAGTTGTCTCCCAACTCTTCACCTCCACTAGTTTAATAATTATTTCTAATTGGGCTCTACAAGGTCCAATGTAATTTAATTAATTCAACACTTGAGATAATTTAATTATTTGGACTCTACTAGGCCCAATAGTGTTAAATTAATTCAACACTTGAATTAATTTAATTTAGTGCATAATAATGTTTATGAAAATCACAATTTTCAAATACATTATTTACTTGGCCAAATTTTAATTTAGGAACACATTCGTAAATTAAAAGTTACATTTCTCTTATAGAAGTCATACTTCTATTTTTCTTTACGCTTATAAACTCATTTATAAGCCGTTCAACACATTGAACTATTTTTACTTCTCAACGGGATCTAAAAAGCTAGTACTTGTGTGGCCCTCAATGGTTCATTGATACAACTAGCCATGGGTTCACATCTCCATGTGATTCGGACTAAACATGTCCTTATATGAGCATATCCTAATTGCTCCATTCTTACTTATCAACTCCTTAATAACAAGAACGTCATAACTCAAGTCTGATAGTACCCAACCAACCATATTAAACATCTAGCAGCATCGCTTACATGATTCCCTAGGTATCAAATGATAGTGCTTGCAAGAACTATTCAATTATGGTTAGCGTACAGTACGGTCCCTTCAACTCATATATCCCGACCGATTCGACAACCATTGGTTTATCGAGAGTTGTAAATGAATTGATACTATGTGTCATGTCGTAGTTGCATCGATGGTGTAATATATGGAACCCTTTCATAATTACCACCATACTCTGATCAGAGATTTCAACCTACATACACATGAGAACACTTAGGATATCCATACCCGAACGTAAGCGGTGAATCCCCGACTACAATACATCGACTCCTATATGTTTCGACAGAACACCCAACCTTGTCACCTGATGACCCCATGAGAGTCGGTAAACAAGTCAAAGTGTAATTCTAGCACATAGAGTATCAATGTTGTCCCGGGTCATAAGGACTAATGGTGTACAACCATAAACTATGAATTTTCCACTCGATAAGTGAGAACCACTTGGAATGTCCTTTATGGAGGGTTGTTCAGTGAACTCTACCAGGAGCACTTATCTACATGCTCGGACATCACAATGTCCCCTACCAATGAAATATGGTACTCACATGGCAGATACTAGTCTCGAACTCGAGCGGCCTATATCCTCCTTAGTGGCGGCTGAATCGACTAGGAACTGTTTAGAATATACAGTATTCCAAATATTAGTTTCATGATACTCATAATATGAGCATCTCATATTCTTTCTACTATTTGTATATTCAAGGGCTTTATCTATGCAACTAGAATGGGTATACAGATAAAGATGTGCCAAAATAATAATTTCAAATATTATTAAAATAAAGACTGTTCATACATAGAGTTTCATTGTGAACACTTGGCCAACACTTGGCTCGACGGGCACCTACTCTAACAATCTCCCACTTGCACTAGAGCCAACTACCCATATGCTTCAAACCCATTGATTCGCGATGCTTCTCGAATAATGGTACAGGTAAAGGCTTAGTTAGCGGATCAGCAACATTATCTGCGGAGCCGACTTTGTCAATCGTGACATCTCTTCTTTCCACGATCTCTCTGAGGATGTGGTACTTTCTCAATACGTGTTTGGACTTCTGATGAGACTTTGGATCCTTTGCTTGAGCAATGGCTCCCGTGTTGTCACAAAACACCGGGACAGGAGCAACTCCATTAGGAATGACGCCCAACTCTTGGACGAAATTCCTTATCCAAACAGCCTCCTTTGATGCAGCTGATGCAGCAATATATTCCGCCTCAGTGGTGAAATCCGCTTTACTGTCTTGCTTGGATTTCTGCCAAGAGACAGCAGCACCATTGAGCATGAATATGAACCCAGAGGTTGACTTCGAGTCATCGATATCGCTTTGTAAGCTAGAGTCTGTATAGCCTTCCAATTTCAGTTCTCCACCCTCATAGACCAAGAACTACTTATTGGTCCTTCTCAAATACTTGAGGATGTCTTTCACATCTTTCCAGTGTGGAAGACCAGGGTTGGTTTGATATCTACTCACTACACTTAGTGCAAAAGCCACGTCAGGACGTGTAGATATCATCCCATACATGATGCTACCAATCACAAATGCATAAGGAATGCTTGTCATCGCCGCTATCTCTGCATCAGTCTTGGGAGACATAGACTTGGATAGGGACACGCCATGACACATTGGTAGATGTCCTCTCTTGGACTCATCCATCGAGAACCGCTTCACGATGGTATCAATGTATGTGGACTGGGTGAGACCAAGCAATCTTTTTGATCTATCTCTATAGATCTGTATTCCCAATACAAAAGATGCTTCACCCAAGTCCTGCATCGAGAACTTACTCGCTAACCATAAAGCACAAGGAATGTCACAACACTCCTACTGACCTTCTTATACACACAGGGTTCCTCAGGATTCTTAGCAAAACCAAACTCTTTGATTGTACTATCGAATCTGAGGTTCCAACTCCTAGATGCCTGCTTTAGACCATAAATGGATCTTTGAAGTTTGCATACCATATGCTCACTTCCGATAGATGTAAACCCTTCGGGTTGAGACATGTAAATCTCTTCCTTAATATCCCCATTAAGAAAGGCTCTCTTAACATCCATCTGCCATATCTCATAGTCATACCATGCAGCTATGGCTAGCAAAATCCTTATGGACTTGAACATTGCAACTGGAGAAAAGGTTTCCTCAAAGTCAACTCCTTGTCTTTGAGTATATCCTTTTGCCACCAATCGCGTCTTGAAGGTCAATACCTTCCCATCCGCCCCAAGTTTCCTCTTGTAAATCTATTTACACCCTATAGGAACAATTCCCTCAGGTGGATCCACGAGATTCCACACTTGGTTCGAATGCAAGGAATTCATCTCAGATTCCATCGCTTCAAGCCACTTGGATGAATCGGCATCAGATAACGCTTCCTTGAAGGTCCTTGGATCACATCCATGGTTAGGCTTATCATGGCCCTCTTCAAGAAGCAGACCATACCTCATAGGTGGTCTTGAGACTCTCTCGGATCTTCTAGGAGCTTGTATCTCCTCTCTTGGCTCTTCGGTTGTGGGTTCTACAATTGTGGGTGTCTCTCGAACCTCTTCGAGTTCTATCATCTCTCCTTTTCTATCCAATAGAAATTCATTTTCCAAAAAGGTTGCATTCCTAGAAACAAACACTTTTGTTTCTTGGGGATGATAGAAATAATATCCAACTGAATTCCTTAGATATCCCACAAAGTAGCATAAAATGGAACGACTATCCAATTTATCTCCCACTACTTGCTTCACATAAGCAGGGCACCCTCATATTCTAAGATAAGAATATCTGGGAGGCTTACCCATCCATATCTCATATGGTGTCTTTTCAACTGCCTTTGAATGGACATTGTTCAGCAACAGTGCCGCTGTCTCAGGTGCATATCCCCAAAAAGATGGCGGCAACTCCGTGAACCCCATCATAGACCGAACCATGTCCATCAAAGTCCAGTTACGATGCCCTGAAACATCATTCAACTGTGGTGTAGCGGGCGGAGTCCACTGCGAGAGAATCCCATTCTCCCTAAGATACTCTTGGAACTCGGCACTCAAGTACTCACCACCTCGATCCGATCGAAGTGTCTTGATACTTCGTCCCAACTGTTTCTCTACTTCACTTGTGAATTCTTTGAACCTTTCAAAGGCTTCAGATTTGTATTTCATCAAATACACATACCCATACCTCAAAAAGTCATCGGTAAAGGTGATGAAGTAGGCATGTCCATGCTTAGTGGTGATGCTAAGCGGACCGTACACATCGGTATGAATCAAATCCAATGACCCTTTGGCTCGCTCCACATGGCCCTTAAAGGGAATTTTGGTCATCTTTCCTTTTAGACAGGATTCACAAGTCGTAAGAGCATTAATATCAGACATATCAAACATGCCCACTCCCACTAGCTTGTTCATCCTTCTTAGGAAAATATGTCCTAATCGAGCATGCCATAATTGTGCCGAATTTAGAGTATCTTGTTTTCGCTTGTTTGTTGTTGTTATAGCTTGGACATTGTTTAGTGGAATATCTTTCAATTTTAAGTTATAGAGATCGTTTTCAAGTTCTCCAGTACCAATTAAACATTCATTCTTGTAAATGTTGCAAACACCTTTGCTAAATAAACAAGAATATTCATATTTATCTAGCATAGAAATGGAAACAATGTTTTTCACCAAATCAGGTACAAACAAAACATCTCTTAAAATTAACTTAAAATCATTGTCCAAAAGCAAGTAAACATCTCCTATGGCCTGGGCAGCAACTATTGCTCCATTGCCCATCCTCAAGAAGGTCTCTCCTTCCCTAAGCCTTCTACTTCTTCCCACCACCTGTAACTCATTACAGAGATGTGAGTCACAACCGGTATCCAATACCCAAGAAGTAGAGTTAATTGAAATTTTTACTTCAATTTAGAACATACCGTTTCTAGAACTCTTCTGAGCAAGATATTCCTTGCAATTACGCCTCCAATGTCCAGACTTCTTGTAGTGATGACATACACAAATAGTCTTGTCATCCTTCACTGGTATGGCTGCCACAACGATACTCGGAGATTGCGTCTTCAAGGGCACGTTCTTCTTGGGACGCTGGAAAGAACGCTTCTTTCGCTTCCCATGTGGACCAGTCTTCGTACCAGATGAAGAGCCCACATAAAGAACCGACTTCTCATCTTTCATAGAGGCCTGCATATAACACTTGGCTTTTAAGTCATGGTCCCACCATTCGTTGTAAGTCTGCAATTCCTCAGGAGTGCAGCTAGTCGGAGCCTCAACAGGGGACGACTTAGTAGGTGTATATGCTATCCTTTCCGAATTCAAAACGATTTCAACATTTCTTAGCCAATTGAGGTAATTAGGTCTGGTTAATACGTGTTTGTCGAGTATTAAATATAGCGAATTGCGAATCGAAGATATTGTAAAAAAGTATTGAAAAGTAAAACAGATAAATGTTAATGACTATTTTTAAATATTTAATAACATATAAAGTATGGACTTTTACTTTATAAATGTTTACTCCCACTGTTCTGACATCTTTCTCTACCCTCTAGTGAAAACGGGAAACTCCTTTCCTCAGTAGGTACGCAAGGTCCAATTAGCGAATTATGATCCCGAATAATATCGGCCAATCACAATTCCTAAAAGGTAGTTTCCAATTGCATCTCAATGCAACCCTCTACGTAAACTTTTGTCTCACGTTTGATTAGGACCCAATAATATGACGTCGTTCATCTTCACGTGTCAAGCCTTACCCATCGATGTTGAACTTTAATGGACGGTCGCCATGAGTTCCCCCGATAATATGAGCCGAAATCATGGGAGTTCCACGTAGTTCACATCACCATGTCAATGGATGTCACAGTTTTCCGGCGCCTAGGGCCCCCCCAATAATATGAGCCAAGCCCCGAGCACGGGTAGCGTTCATCATGCACCCATTGTCGATGGAAGACATGGAAATTATAAACAAATTTATAATTCCCCTTTTCGGGCTTGATATTAATTTTGAATCTCATTCAAAATGAGGGTGTTTAATTTTGAAATGTCTCATCATTAATTTTATTTAAAAGCTCGCCATGTTTGATCGTATGTTTGCCGGATTCATGCAACTTTGTTATTATCATAATAATAACGCACATACTCATTATTTATAACATATCATGCATATATTATAAACAGTAAACAATCAAGGATGATCAATCGCCCCAATACTAATGGCCCATGTGAGCTAAACACGGGCCTAGATCCAATCCTAGGGTAATGCAAGGGATGCAAATCCAACTATTACATTAGCTTCCAATATTTACATGTCTTCGATCTTTATAATCATCATGGCCACCATCTTCCAATTTTGATCATCCACTATACTAATATTTACAAATAAATATCCATGGCAAATAGGGATACATCTCATGGGGGTGGGAACGGGCCATAAACCAAGCTCACTTTAAATTTGATAATTATTACAATCATTCAACACAAAATATCCTCGCATACACCTAGCAAATTGGGCTTGGGCTTTTGATCATCCTTCATGTATAATATCACGTATCATACATCATCAATTAATTATCACAATAATTAATTGATCCAATATTATATATCTTGAACCAATCACTAACCGCCACGATTATAAACTAAATTAACAAAGTATACAAACACCTTTGTCTACTTTCCAATTAATTTATTTATAACCGAATTTCTTGTAAATCACAATTTACTATAAATAATAAAAGTTCAACTTCAATTATTTATTTTATGAGAAAATATTTGCAACTTTTGTAATTTTAAACTTAAGGGACCAAAAACTCATTTTTCACCAAAAACATTTTGGCCCATTTAAAATTCACAAATATGTTAGCCATCCAATGGCCCAACAACTCAAGGCCCATGACACTTTGATATTTCAAAACACCTTTTGAAAAACCTAGTCGTCATCGCCGTTGCCGGATTCCGGCCAACAAAAATTTTTTTTTTTTTTTTTATTTTGAGGGGGACGTTCGGTCAGCCCCTCGGGCTGCCCTTGCTGCCCGAAATGGGCAGCCCCTCGGGCAGCCCGAGCTGCTCGAAACGGATAGCAACATGCTGCCCGAAATATGCCCCAAAAATGCCTTGATTTTGTTGCAAAAATTTCATCTCATGCGGTTAGAAATCGACCTCAATATAATATTATGTATACGCTACACAAAAACTAGTACCCTTAGCTCTGATACCACTTCAAAGGGATCGATTTTAGGTGCCCGAATGCGCAACGGAAGGTACAAAATTTTCGGTTTTTGCAAGAGAAAAATCGAGCATCTTAGTACTAGTGTGTAACATATACTAAACACAAAATGTCATACATAGGGTGTTAAGAAAATCTTTACCTATCAATCTTAAAAGATTGATGATGGCTCCAACTAAGGTGTAAACACCTTAGCTCTTGAATGGCAAGAAGATCTACAAGCCTCCTCCTTACTTCAAAATTAGGCCTACCACTAACTAGCTAGAACCATTCTTATTTTGCACTAGAAAAATAAGAAGATTTTTCAAGGAGAAGTGATTTCTTTCCTCAACAATTGAAGAAGAAAATTGAGAAAAAAATGAGGGAGGATCTCTCTCAAAAATTTCGGCCAAGTGAGGAGTGAAGGGAGAGTGGAAGACTTTTCTTGGTCCTTGAAAAAGTTGAGTTAAGCATGTGCATGCCATGCCTTGGTTCTACAAAATGTTGTCTCCCAACTCTTCACCTCCCTTGCATGCCTTTTTGAGTGGGCTTGTAACAATTACAAGGCCCATGGACTTTAATTTAATTGTCTCAAACATATTTGAGCCCAATAAAACTTTACTTGATTTTACTCAAGTCCACTAGTTAAATAATTATTTTCAATTGGGCTCTACTAGGCCCAATGTTATTTAATTAATTCAACACTTGAACTAATTTAATTATTTGAACTCTACTAGGCCCACTAGTGTTTAATTATTTCAACACTTGAATTAATTTAATTTAGTTCATAATAATGTTTATGAAAATCACAATTTTCAAATACATTATTCACTTGGCCTACTTTTAATCTAGGAACACTTCCACAAATTAAAAGTTATATTTCTCTCATAGAAGTCATACTTCTAATTTTTTTCTTTACGCTTATAAACTAATTTATAAGCCGTTCAAGACATTGAACTATTTTACTTCTCAACGGGATCTAAAAAGCTAGTACTTGTGTGGCCCTCAATGGTTCATTGATACAACTAGCCATGGGTTCACATCTCCATGTGATTCGGACTAAACATGTCCTTATATGAGCATACCCTAATTGCTCCATTCTTACTTATCAACTCCTTGATAACAAGAACGTCATAACTCAAGTCTGATAGTACCCAACCAACCATGTTAAACGCCTAGCAGCATCGCTTACATGATTCTCTAGGTATCAAATGATAGTGCCTGCAAGAACCATTCAATCATGGTTAGCGTACAGTACGGTCCCTTCAACTCATATATCCCGATCGATTCGACAACCATTGGTTTATCGAGAGTTGTCAATGAATCGATACTATGTGTCATGTCGTAGTTGCATCGATGGTGTAATCTATGAAACCCTTTTCATAATTACCACCATACTCTGATCAGAGATTTCAACATACATACACATGAGAACACATAGGATATCCATACCCGGAAGGTAAGCGGTGAATCCCCGACTACAATGCATCGACTCCTATATGTTTCGACAAAACACCCAATCTTGCCACCTGATGACCCCTAAAGAGTCGGTAAACAAGTCAAAGTGTAATTCTAGCACATAGAGTCTCAATGTTGTCCCGGGTCATAAGGACTAATGGTGTACAACCATAAACATGGACGTTTCCACTCGATAAGTGAGAACCACTTGGAAAGTCCATTATGGAGGGTTGTTAAGTGCAATCTACCAGGAGCACCTATCTGCATGCTCGGACATCACAATGTCCCCTACCAATGAAACATGGTACTCACATCGCAGATACTAGTCTCGAACTCTAGCGGCCTATATCCTTCTTAGCGGTGGCTGAATCGACTAGGAACTGTTTAGAATATACAGTATTCCAAATATGATTTTCATGATACTCATCATATGAGCATCTCATATTCTTTCTACTATTTGTATATTCAAGGGCTTTATCTATGCAACTAGCATGGGTATACAGATAAAGATGTGCCAAAATAATAATTTCAAATATTATTAAAATAAATACTGTTCATACATAGAGTTTCATTGTGAACACTCGGCCAACACTTGGCTCGACGGGCACCTACTCTAACACTTCTTGGCGAGGGTGACTGTTCTGAATTGCACCCATTCTTCATAATGCTCGATCTTCAGCTCAACATACTCATTTATGGCATACATAATGAGATAAATCTGCGTCTGAATAGCATTGATGGGTCTTGGTTCTTCAATCAGCTTCTCCCAGACCTTCAGATCAGTTAGGGCATGAGGCAGATCTAATCCTGAACCAGTTGTGTCAACAACTTCTCCGATGAGCACTCTTTTTAGGCGTGCCTGCAGTAGAATTGTGGGCCAGACAACTGTAGTGAAAGGAGCTAAAATTCCAGTCAGCTTTAGCTTCTATCCGAATTCAGTTATTGTAACATACCGTACTTTTAAACTATTTTAAAATTTGTGAAAAATAGTTTTTTTTAAATGAATAATAAACCTTCAAATTGCGTTAAAAGTATCTGCTCATATAAAAATATTTGGAATAAAAACAATTACAATTGAAGTTTGCAAAAAGGTAAGTGTTTAAACATCGTAAACAATATCCTGAAAATCAGAGTATTTAAAAACATGCATAAAGTTTTTAAAATCATAGGCGGTCCTCGGGTTTAGCCTCTAGCGCAGACCGAGCTGGCTAATTGGTCCCCACCCATCGTCTCCTCATACTCGTCCTCACCTGCATCGATCAATTCTAGTGAGTTTAAAGACTTAACACGTATAAACTGGGAATAACAAGTAATACATAATAAAACCACATGCATTTTAAAGTAGAGCGTACATACTGAACTTGAACGTATTTTCATAAACATAAACGTGCCAACATATCATAAAACTTTTCATAACATACTTGCATCATTCATACTTTAGCATACATAAGCATCATAATTTTGCGTAGAGATATGTTTCAAAGCAAGTGAACCATACATAAATGTGTCTGATCAGACTAAACCACAGTACTGGGCTGGTATGGATGTCTACTACCGCATACATGAGATTCCTGGTCATGATTTACCGAGTGGATTGGTCCCTGGTCATGCTTTACCTCTTTCCAATCCTGATCTAAACCAGGTCATGCTTTACCGAGGTGGAGAGGTCCTCGGCCACATTCAGTGACTTCTAAACACGTTCATAATTGGTCACAAGACATTTAGCATACCTCAAAAACATAAAAAATTTTCTTTTGCACGTCAACATACTTACATGGTGTTGAGGGATTCATTGAGTCTTCCTCGGGGCCAC
This sequence comes from Primulina tabacum, assembly GCF_025594145.1. NCBI lineage: Eukaryota > Viridiplantae > Streptophyta > Magnoliopsida > Lamiales > Gesneriaceae > Primulina > Primulina tabacum. The sequence goes on from NC_134566.1 coordinate 8,105,233, forward strand.
TGCTGCACACACTAACATGATTAGATGCACTTAATTTTTCCATAACTTAGACGTAATAGTCGTTCTCACCACCCGAAGTAATAAATTACTTATGATGTTCTCACTCCATCGGGACTTGACCTCATTTAATCCTCGTACTCAACCATGACATCGAATCCCGAAACAATTCTCTATATGTAGTGTTAAAATTTCCCCAAACATGGAAGACATGGACCTAAAATATTGATTTAAAAAGTTATGGACAAGAGCCTAGGTGTTGGACAGCGATGCGCTGCGGCAATGCCTAGCGCCTAGGTGCTAGCAATGCCGCAGGTCCAGCGCTGCGGCACCACAAGGGCAGCGCCGTGGTGCTAGACTTGCGCAAATCAGTCGCTGCGGCGCTCCCTGGTGAGCGCTGCGGCGCTAACGCTGCGCACAACCAACCAAAAGAACACATTTTGATGCAATTTTAAAGTCATGCCCAAAGGACCTGAACCGATGCAACAAGACTCAACCTAGGATGCTATGACAATGTTCCAAACTCACAAAATGACCAAAAACAACGACGCACAACAAACAAAGCAACACTACCCGTGAACACAATATTTTGACACCAATACGTTTCCTACGACTTCTAACGCAACCAAGTCCTATCGACACGAAACAAAGCACCAAAAATCATCCCAACTTCATACTCAATATGCCAAAACGCAGCAGCGACCGTCCGATGGTTCCCAACGATGCATGCAACAGATGAACTTCAAGAACACGTCAAGAACGCATTTTCATAAAATCGCAGTTTGAGCAGTCCCATGAAAACAACATAACTCACTCGTTTCTTGTCCAAAAATTGCGAATTTACTGTCAAATCGTAGGTATCAAAAAGCACTACGTTTTATATGTAGAAAACTTTTACAGAAAATCGACATAATTTTCGCAGTAATCGAAATGACAGCAGATACGTTTTTAGATCTAAAAATTTGGATCTAAAAATCATTTCAAACGTTTTTGCTCAAACTTTTACATAACATACATGGATTTTCACGTATAATAAACATCACAACACATAATATGATGAGATTGATGCAGAAAAAATATAATATACATGACTTGATCTTTCAAAATTCTTGAAACGATAATACAGAAGCGCAACGAATGCGAGGGTTGATCCGGGACAAACGTGGCACGATTTTCTTGAAGAAAAATGGACGAGAATTTGCTGGAAAATTGAAGAGGGAGGGGGCGGCTGCTGCTACTCTTAGAACCCTAAGTTTTCTCTAAATGCTAAAATAAAATGGAAGCCAAAGAATTGTGTGTGTGTTATGGCCGAAGTGTGTGTGTGTAATTGTGTGTGCGTGCAATTTAGATAATTAAGGGGAAAATGCTTAATAAAATAATTATCAAGCTAATTAAAATACTAATCCCCTTCTAACTTTAATAAAATCCCTTAATTTAAAATAAAATGTACAAGTGACAAATCTTTAACAAATCTTTAAAAATTTAAAATCTCAAAATCACCTAATAATTAAATTATGCTTTAAAATGTTTAAAACTAAATAAGTTTTTTAAAATGCCCACATTCTAACTTAAAATAAAATACCACATTTTAAAATCGCCAAAATCGTCGCCGGTCTCTTTCTTCTATCCTGCATCGAATAATCGCTTGAAACATAAAACTCAAGAAAACGTTTTAACGTGCATCACATAAACTTAAATAATTTAAAATAATGCAATTTCATAAATCATGCGTCGCTAAAATCATTTTAAACTTAAATAAATAATTTAACAATTTAAATAAATGCATGGGTTTTACGAGTACTGATTTTGGGCTCTACAATTCCTTCCCCCACTTAAATAAATTTCGTCCCTGAAATTAAGTCTTACCAAACAGTTCCGGGTAACGATTCCTCATGTCTGCCTCAGCCTCCCAAGTGATCTCTTCTACTGATTGATTCAACCACCGGACTTTCACCAACTTGGTCACTTTGTTTCGAAGTCTCGTTCCTATCTATCTAGAATTTGGTTAGGTCTCTCTTCGTACGACAGATCTGGAGCCAATCGCAATGGTTCAAAACTCAAAACATGCGAAGGATTCGCTATGTACTTCCTCAGCATTGAAACATGGAACACATTGTGTACTCCGGCTAGATTCGGCGGTAGAGCTACACGATAAGTAAGTGTCCCAACTCTGTCAAGAATCTCGAAATGTCCAATAAATCTCGGACTAAGCTTGCCTCTCTTCCCAAACCTCATAACACCCTTCATAGGTGCTATCTTCACGAAAACGTGGTCAACTACGGCAAACTCAAGATCTCTTCTCCTCTTGTCAGCATAACTCTTTTGACGACTCTAGATGGTCTTAATTCTGTCTCGAATCTTGAACACCACATCTGCAGTCTGCTAAACAATCTCTGGTCCAAGTTCTGACCTCTCTCCGACTTCATCCCAATGAATCGGCGATCTTCACTTCCTCCCATATAGTGCCTCGTAGGGAGCCATGCCTATAGATGATTGAAAGCTGTTGTTGTAGGTAAACTACACTAGTGGTAGCTTCGATTCCCAATTCTCATGGAAATCGATCAGACAAGCTCGCAGCAAATATTCCAAAATCTGAATCACTCGCTCATACTGACCATCTGTCTGAGGGTGAAGTGCAGTACTGAATAGTAACTTCGTCCCCATGGCTGCATGTAAGCTCTTCCAAAAGGACGATGTGAACCTCGGGTTCCTGTCGGACACAATAGAAACTGGGATCCCGTGCAAACAGACTATCTACTTGATATAGAGCTCTGCATACTGAGTCATGGAGAAAGTCATCTTCACTGGCAAGAAGTGCGCTGACTTAGTAAGTCGATCCACTATAAACTAAATGGCATTGGATCCTCTGACTGACCTCGGCAAACCAACAACGAAGTCCATGGTGATATTCACCCATTTCAACTCGGGGATAGGGAGCGGCTTAAGCATTCCTGTGGGTCTCTGATATTTTTCTTTCACTTGCTGACAAGTGAGGCACTCAGACATAAATCGACGGATGTCCCGCTTCATACCTAGCCACCAATACAAGATCTGCAAATCCTTGTACATCTTGGTACCTCTTGGAAGGATAGAATACGGAGGATGCATGTGTCTTTGACAGACTATCCTCTCTGATCGAATCAACACTAGGCACCCACATCCTCCCTCTGTACTTCACAATACCATCAGACACCTTGTAGAGTACACTGCCTTTGGTCTCATCCTTCAGTCTCCTTTTCTGTAACTTCTCATCCAAAGGCTGACCTCTACGGATTCGGTCTAGCAAAGAAGACTGGACTCTCAGATTAGACAGTTTAGGAGCCCTGCCCTTAAGATAAACCTCTACCCGAACATCTAAATCTGACTGAAGAGATCTCTGCACTGACATTTGTACTACGACTGCAACTTTTCTACTCAAAGCATCTGCCACAACATTAGCTTTCCCCGGATGGTAGCTAATTTCACAATCGTAGTCTTTTACTAACTCCAACCACCTTCTTTGTCTCATATTCAATTCTTTATGCGTGAAGAAATACTTGAGACTCTTGTGATCAGTGAATATCTGGCACCTCTTTCCGTACAAATAATGTCTCCAAATCATCAACGCAAAGACAATAGCAGCTAACTCGAGATCATGAGTCGGATAATTTTTCTCATGAACTTTCAACTGTCTGGAGGCATAAGCTATAACCCGACCATGCTGCATCAATACTGCGCCTAACCCGAGCTTTGAAGCATCAGTGTACAATATGAAATTACCTTGCCCTGATGGCACGGCTAACACTGACGCTGTGATAAGAGCTTGATTCAAAGTATCAAAGCTCTTCTGACACTCATAACTCCAAAAAAATTTAGCATTCTTCTTAGTAAATGAAGTGAGTGGCACTGAAATTGAGGAAAATCCCTGAATAAATTTCCTGTAGTAGCCTGCTAAGCCTAGGAAACTGCGGATCTCTGAAGCATTCTTCGTCTCAACCCATTCCTTAATTGCTGCCACCTTAGCTGGATCCACCTCGATATCACTGCTAGATATTATATGACCCAAAAATGCTACTTTATCCAACCATAATTCACACTTACTGAATTTTGCAAACAACTCGCAACTCTGCAAGACTTGCAAAACTGTACCCAAATGCTGACTATGCTCCTCATGGCTCTTCGAGTAGATCAGAATCTCGTCAATGAACACTATGACGAACTGATCTAAGTAGGGCTGAAATACTCGATTCATGAGCTCCATAAAAATTACTGGAGAATTCGTCGGTCCAAACGGCATCACTAAGAACACGTAATGCCCATATCTGGTTCTAAAGGCTGTCTTTTGAACATCTGCATCTTTTACCTTCAGCTGATGATACCCTGATCGTAGATCTATCTTAAAGAACACTGTAGATCCCTGCAACTGATCGAATAAGTCCTCGATCTTTGGTAGTGGGTATTTATTATTGATTTTCACCTTGTTCAACTCTCGGTAATCGATACGCAGCCTCATGCTCCCATCTTTATTCTTTACAAAGAGCACTGTTGCGCCCCATGTTGAGAAACTAGGGTGGATGTATTCTTTGCCTAGGAGCCCCTGAATCTGCTGCTTGAGCTCTAACATCTCAGCTAGAGCTAATCGCTACGGTGCCTTAGTGATTGGCACAGTGCCTGGCACAAGGTCAATGGCGAACTCCACCTCTCTCTCTCGTGGAAGGCCTGTGACATCGTCTGGAAATACGTCAGGAAAATCTCTGACAATAGGTACATCAGATATCGACAGAGTGGGTACGTCAGGTGCGAAAATAATGCTGGCCAAGAAAGCATGACACCCCTTGTGGATAAGTCTCTGTGCATGCATGCAATCGATCATGCGAAGGAAACTCTTTCATCTATCCGGCTCAAAAAGAAACTGCTCCATGCCCAATGGTCTTACCAACACTGACCTTTTCTGAAAATCAATAAGAAATTTGTTCTTCGTCAGCCAATCCATTCCCAAGATGATATCAAATTCTGGCATCGGCAGCACAATCAGATCGACATACACTAGGTGGTCCTCCAGTTCCAGATCAATGTCTCTAACCACGCTAATAGCTGATAACTCTTCCCCTGATGGGACTGTCACTGAATAGCTCACATTGAGTCCAATAGACTTGACGTCCAGATGATTACTGAGTATCTCCGAAATAAAAGAGTGAGTGGCCCCGGAATCTTTCGAGGCCTTCGTGACTACTCCCTTTTTGAAAATATTTTCTGAGAGACATTAGCACAACACATAAAATTATATCCCAAAATTCTAATCTTAACCTCATACATAGTAGAAAATTTCTACACAAAGTAACCAAAATACTAACTAGCACACTAATAATCCCAAATAAAATTTGAAACATGCATAGGAAAGGTAATACGGTGCTGAATTAAATAAGTTACCAGTCAACAGGGTCATGTCTGGGTTCGCGTCCTCTGCCTGCATGGCGAACACTCTCCCCTGAGTCGGCTGCCTCCACTGTGGGCTTTCCTTCAGCACATGATCGCTGGCTCCGCATTTGAAGCATTTTCCCTTATCCCCATAAACACTATCCTAGATACTGGCGGTTGCCATTTGGGTACACCGGGTACTCACCGGGTCTTTGAAGAGCCTTCTGCTAAGGAATAGGACCCTTGCCTTTCGATGGTCCCTGAAATGGCCTCTTCGCTTGCTGTCTCTGGAAAGGCCTCTTAAACTGAGGTCGCTACTGCTGCTGAGGTTCTTGATAGGGCCTATTGCCCTGTCTATCACTCATGATGTCCATTTTGTCCTGTTCTGCAGCCAAGGCTCTAGACACAACAATGTCATAGGTAGTAGGACCAGCAACTCTCACATCACGGCACAAGATCGGCCGCAACCCATCAATAAAATGCCTCAACTTCTCCTGGGCATGGCATCATTTGCAATCAGGGGCACAAAGTGACACCCCCTCTAGAACTTCCTGACAAACTTTGTCACACTGCTATCTCCCTATCGCAGCGTCATGAACTCCCTAGTCAGGCGAGAGCGTACTTTCTCACTGAAGTACTTGGAGTAGAAAACCTTCTTGAAACCGTCCCACGTCAGTGTTTGCAAGTTCACTGACACCTATGTGCTTTCCAACCATAGTTTATAGTCTCCTGTCAGTAGAAATGTGGCACAACTGACCCTGTCTGCATCCTGCAGCTCCATAAACGCAAAAATTACCTCAATGGACTTAATCCATCCCTCAGCTATCATCGGGTCAGTAGTCCCCGTTAATTCCTTCAGATCCATTCTCCTAAACCTCTCATAAACCGCCTCTGGTCTGGGCCTCGCCCCTGTATCCACTGCAGCATTGTTCCTCGCAAAATGTGCGAAGAACTGAGTCATCCCTGCAAGCACCTGAGCCTCTGCATATCTGGCGGTGGACGAGGAGGAATGGACCTCTCCCCATCCTGAGGCTCTCTATCCTCATCCCTAGCTCCACGAGCAACCATGCGTCTAGGAGGTATACTGTTCCTATAACTACCCAATACGTAAACCCAACATGAATGAACATAATGTTAATATCAAAAGATGCACGTAATTTGAACTTAAACATGCACATTCTGAAATCATGACTTGATGCTTACGACATAAAATAATTTAAAACTTACAGACTTGAGGTGTGACTTCGTGAACTTCTCGCAACTAGCAGTAGGCATAACCTTTTACAAGAAAACCGCTCTGATACCAACTGTAACGTTCCGTAATTTTAAACTATTTTAAAATTTGCGGAAAATAAAAATTTTCTTACATAAATAATAAACCTTCAAATTGCGTTATAAGTATCTGCTCATCCAAAAATATTTGGAATAAAAACAATTACAATCGAAGTTTGCAAAAAGGTAAGCGTTTAAACATCGTAAACAATATCTTGAAAATCAGAGTATTTAAAAACATGCATGAAGTTCTTAAAATCAGAGCCGATCCCTGGGTTTAGCCTCCTGCGCAGACCGAGCCGGCTCATTGGTCCCCTATCTTTCGTAGCATGCATTCCCATCCGAGTCGCAACTGATTCGCCCATAACTGGAGAAGGCTTCGCCACCTTCGAAGTCCCCATTTGCTCAAGAGAAGCTCCCTCCTAAAAAACGAGAGGTTGTATTGACGCAGAGATAGATAAAATCCTCGGGAGGGGCACATATAAGATATCTTGGGAATTGCAACTGCAGAAGGTGCATCCCTCGTCTCCTCATACTCGTCCTCACCTGCATCGATCAATTCTAGTAAGTCTAAAGACTCCACACGTATAAACAGGAAATAACAAGTAATACATAATAAAATCACATGCATTTTAAAGTAGAGCGTACAACTGAACTTGAACGTATTTGCATAAACATAGACGTGCCAACATATCATAAAACTTTTGATAACATACTTGCATCATTCATACTTGAACATACATAAGCATCATCATTTTGCGTAGAGATATGTTTCAAAGCAAGTGACCCATGCATAAATGTGTGATCAAACTAAACCAAAGTACTGTGATGGTAGGGATGCCCACTACTGCATACATGAGATCACCGGTCAAGCTTTAACGGGTGGATTGGTCCCTGGTGATGTTTTACCGCTTTCCAATCCTGATCTAAAATTGGTTTTGCTTTACCGGGTGGAGAGGTCCTTGGCCACGTTCACCGACTTCCAAACCTGTTCATAATTAGTCACAAGGCATTTAGCATACCTCAAAAACATAAAATATTTTCTTTTGTACGTCAACATACTTACATGGCGTTGAAGGATTCATTGGGTATCGCTCGGGGCAACTAATGCACATACTAACATGATTACATGCACTTAATTTTTCCATAACTTAGACGTAATAGTCGTGCTCACCACTCGAAGTAATAATTTACTTATGATGTTCTAAATCCCTCGGGACTTGACCTCGTATAATCCTTGTACTAAACCATGACATCGAACCCCGAAACAATTCTCTGTATGAAGTGTGAACATTTCCCCAAACATGGAAGACAGGGACCTACAATAGTGATTTAAAAAGTCATGCACAAGCGCCTAGGCACTGGACAGTGCAGGGCTGCGGCGCCACAAGGGATGCGCCATGGCGCTAGATTAGCGCAGATCGGGCGCTGCGGCGTTCCCTGTTGAGCGCTGCGGCGCTAACCCTGCACACAACCAACCAAAATAACACATTTTGATGCAATTTTAAAATTCACGATTAAACGACATGAACCAATGCAACGAGACTCAACCTAGGATGCTATGGCAATGTTCCAAACTCACACAATGCCCAAAAACAATAACGCACAACAAACAATGCAACACAACCCGTGAACACGACATTTTGACACCAATACGTTTCCTACGACTTCTATTGCAACCAAGTGTCTATCGACACAAAACGAAGCACCAAATATCATCCCAACCTCATACTCGATATGTCTAAACGTAGCAGCGATCATCCGACGGTTCCCAACGAAGCCTGCAATAAATAAACTTCAAGAACATGTCAAGAATGCATTTTCATAAAATCGCAGTTTGAGCAGTTCCAATAAAACGATCATACCTCACTCGTTTCTTGTCAAAAAATTACGAATTTACTGTAAAATCGAATATATCAAATAGTACTATGTTTTATATATTGAAAACTTTTCTAGAAAATCGACCAAATTTTCACGGTAATCGAAATGACAGCAGACACATTTTTAGATCTAAAAATTTGGATATAAAAATCATTTCAAACCGTTTTTCTCAAACTTTTACACAACATACATAGATTTTCACGCATAATAAACATCACAACACATAATATGACGAGATCAATGCAGAAACAATAGAATATACATGCCTTGATCATTCAAAATTCTTTAAATGATGATACCGAAGCGGAACGAATGCGAGGGTTGATTCGGGACAAACGTGGCACGATTTTTTTGAAGAAATGTGGACAAGAATTTGCTGAAAAACCATAGAGGGATGGGGCGGCTGCTGCTACTCTTAGAACCCTAAGTTTTCTCTCTAAACTAAAATGAAATGGAAGCCAAAGAATTAGGTGTGTGTGTGTGATGGCCGAAGTGTGTGTGTAATTTCGATAATTAGGGGAAAATTGATTAATAAAATAATTAACAAGCTAATTAAAATACTAACCCCCTTCTAACTTTAATAAAATCCCTTAATTTAAAAAAAAATGTACAAGTGACAAATCTTTAAAAGTTTAAAATCACAAAATCACCTAATAATTAAATTAAGCTTTAAAATGTTTAAAACTAAATAAATTTTTTAAAATGCCCACATCCTAACTTAAAATAAAATACCACATTTTAAAATCGTCAAAATTGTCGTCGGTCTTTTATCCTCTATCCCTCATCGAATAATCGCCTGAAACATGAAACTCAAAAAAACATTTTAACGTACATCACATAAATAATTTAAAATAATGAAATTTCATAAATCATGCATCACTAAAATCATTTTAAACTTAAATAAATATTTAACAATATAAATATATGCATGGGTTTTAAGTGTACTTATTTTGGGCTCTACAGTTATGATTGTGGAGGGGTAGTCAGTTACGATTTTTGTCTTTATTTTGACTGCTGGTAGAATTGACTGAATCGAAAATGCAAGGAAAGGTTCCTCATTTTCTGAGGGTAGTAGTATGAGTTCTGGAAGAACTATTGGAATAGCAGCTGTCTTGGTCTTCTGACACATTGGCTTCTTCAATAGTTGAGGAGAGGGAGTTTTCTCTGAAGCACTTATGGATAAGACCAGTTTCCTCTTCGACTTCGGACCAGCTGCTGTTTTTGCCTTGACATCTTCCTTTGGCTTAGCAGCTGCCTCCTCAACACCTGACTCCTTCGGTTGAATGTCGTGAGCGCTGTACACCTTGAATTTGTAACTGATGAGGAGGATTCTGGAAGAATCCCTGAGTCCTCAATCTGTCTGCACAGGTGAAGTGAGAAACCCTTGACTGCTTAGTAGATTGCACCATATTTTTCAGAATTGTGAAGAGAATTGATCACCAATTCATCTTGATCTCTTTCACAATAGCAGTCATCACTTGGAACTTCTCGGAAGTGAGGTCAACAAACGAACCGGCTTTTGCTAGAATGCCTTTAGCAAAAATATCTGCCAGTTACTGAAACTCTTGCTTCAGTTCCTTCTTGGGATCAGACACTTCGACCATATTTCCTCTTGCTGATAAAACGGTCTGCATCTCTTCAATATTTGCAGCAGCTACCTCTGAAAAACTTGAGAGACCTTCAGATGGAAGTTGAAATAGTGTCCTGAAAAATTCTTCATCAATGACCATAGTGTGATCATTCACCTTCATCTGGATTTTGCCCTCTTTTGTCATCGAGATGGATTCATAGATAGACATAATTTCTGCAGAGTAAATCTCTTGAGTTACCAGCCCTAGAAAGTGACGAGGCCCAGATGCTTCAATTTTCTCGAACATGCTGCAAACTGCATCATCAAAAATTTCTAGAACTGATGCAAAATTGATGGCAATAGAGTTCAATAGGAAAACTAGGGTTGAGCTGCCATTTCGAGTTTATTTTTGCTGCAAAGAGAGAAGAGAATACAAATTATTTACTTTAAAGGATTCGAGACTTATAAAATTTGGAAAGTGTGAGAACAAATATGAGAAAGGGAGGCTACAAAATATGTCTCGTGACTTTTCAAATTTCTTACACGTGGCAGTCCATTATAAGTTTGACCGTAATAATAGGTCATCCAACCGTTGCCAATTAGTTTTAGAAACTGAGTTTGTGTAGTCATAAAAAAAATTTTAATGTTTCAAATTTAAAATTTTGGATAAATTTAAATTAACAGGAACATTTAGTCACATTTTTTTATTATGGTACTTAACCAAATTAAAGTTAATCAACTTATGTGATAAGATCAGTTGATTTAATTTCTGACTGATTAGTTTGAGACCGAATCAATTCAGTTTATAAACCACTAACATTTGTCTTATCAGTTGACTCATTGAAATTCTACGTTTTCCCTAAATTAATCAACAAGATAAATCAATAAGCCCTAAAATATTTCTAAAGTAAGAAAAGTTAGTCTCCTGTAATAGCTTAGTGAAGATATCCGCTGCTTGTTGTTCAGTTGAGATGTATTCCAGCCTGACGTCCTTTTTAAGAGCATGATATCTGATGAAGTGATGTCTGACATCAATGTACTTGGTTTTGGAATGAAGAACTAGATTATATAAAATCGTAATAGAGCTAGTGTTATCACAGAAGATTGGTGACTTTTCAACAATCACTCCATAATCTTTCACTTGTTGCTGAATCCAAAGCAGGTGAGCACAGCAACTTCCAGCATCTAAATATTCAGCTTGAGTTCTGGAAGTAGCAATAGATGTATTCTTCTTGTTGAACCATGAGATCAGTCTGTCTCTTTGAAACTGACATGATCCATTTTTACTTTTCTGATCAAGCTTACATCCTACGTAATCTGCATATGAATATCCAACTAAATTGAAAGATGAATCCTTAGCATACCCTTATATCACATTTTGTGTGCCTTTCAGATATTTCAATATGCGTTTAGCAACTAAAAAATGCAATTGTTTAGGATTAACCTGAAATCTAATACATAAACATACAACAAACATAATATCAGGACGACTAGCAGTTAGGTCTAACAAAAACGTATTAGAACTCTGTAGATTTCCATTTCAACTGATATTCCCCCTTCATCTTTATCTAATTTTATTTATGAACTAATGGGAGTGGATGCAACTGAACATTTTTCCATGCCAAATTTCTTTAGCAGTTCTTTTGTATATTTGTTCTGACTGATATAAATACCAGTTTCCAGTTGCTTTATTTTCAAACCAAAAAAGAATGTCAATTCACCCATCATACTCATCTCGAACTTACCATGCATCAGTTTAGCAAACTTGTCGCATAGTTTGGGGTTAGTTGACCCAAATATGATATCATCAACATATATTTGAACAAGTAATGAACGATCTTTCTTTGTGAATTTGAACAGAGTTTTATCAATTGCTCCCACTGTAAAATCATGATCAATTAGAAACTTGGATAAGGTCTCACACCAAGCTCTAGGTGCTTGTTTTTTAGACCATATAAAGATTTATTAAGAAGATAAATGTAATGGCCGAGACGTGTTTGTGAGGAATTGAGCCACATGTCCTATCATGCAAGTTGGTATATATATATTGTCTCATTTCTTCAACAATTTCAGCAGAAAAACCGAGAGTTCCATCGAGAAATCCCTTTGAAAAGCTTCAAGTTTATTTTGAGCTTAAAGTTGTGATTTTAAAAGATTCGGTTATCAGATTTTAAATCCGAACACAATACTGTACTTCTCTCGTTGACAGCTACAATTGGATGTAAGTTTTATTGAGTTCTGTTATCATCTGAAATTATGATATTGGAGGAATTATTATTTGATCCTTATTATGTGTTCTGGGAATACTACACATCATAGAATCGAAGTCGGATTGAAGAACAGATTGATTATGGAATTGTTATGATTTTCTGATTGTATTGATTGAGATTGGACAGATTTGAATTATGGAGTGATTACAAATTGTAGCAGATATGAGTTATGATTTGTAATTGATATCTGTTGATATTGTATTAACGGGGATATCGGGATTGTGCCGTTATGCCGTTGATTTGAATTAAATCCAGATTAATCAGATTCAGTGTCGAATTGAGAATGGATCATTGATATTATTATTCTCGATATGTAATTTCAGATTTACAGAGACAGTCTTGAGTTCAGAACTTCCGTTTCTTCAGATCGAGACTACAAACGAAAGGTATAAGTCAATGTGGTATTGGGAGATCGACTCAAGTAGGATATGTTTGAGTTTCCCTAAATCACATACTTCTTATTATTATGTTCATTGCTTTGACTTGATATGCTCATTCAATGGATGTATAGAAAGCAGATATTAATCGAGTGATCTTGTGACAGAAGTGCCTGATAGTGGTGGGATCGCCATGGGCACATTGCACGATGTCACAAGATAGTGTATTGGCGATAGTGCCACAGTCTGTGACGGATAGGTCAAGACACTGGATGTTGTGTAGAACCCGTAAATCAGTCTACGTATAAGCCATACATAATTCTAGATTTTTAAAATTAAATTGACTTCATTGCATGATTATTTTAATGCATTTCTTTGAAGTTAATTATTTTATTATTTCATTGCAGTAGTTTGATTTTTCAGTTATTTCAGTGAGGCCGGACTGGAGTTGGAGTTTTGAGATAGAATTTAAGATTCGAGAAATATTTCCAGAAGTTAATTTAGATAGCAAATAAGTTCATTTAAGTTAGTAAGAAGGTTTGAGGATTTAATTTAAGTTGCTTGAGGTGAGTAGAAAATAAGCTCATTTAAATTACTTAATTAAGGGTTTTATTCACTAAATTATTTAAGGGATTAGTGAGGCTTTTAAGAGTTATTAATTTAGTAAATAAACAACACTCCCCATTCATTTTTATTTTGTATTTTCGCCCCCCCCCCCCCCCCCCCCCCTCCCCCCCTCTAAGTTGCTAGACTATCCCTTGCCAACTCATCACCCTTTGACCCATTCTTGGTTGAATTAGCATAATGATCTTTTTAATTCTCGGTCCACCTTAATTAAGTAAATATTTAGCATTTTCCTAGTCTAATAAACTCCAGAATTTGGCCACCCTATTCTAGAAGCATCCAACAAAGATTTGATAGCAAACCACAATTCAAATTCAAATTTGAGGGAGACTTGGTCTTGATTTGGCCTTATATTTTGCACCATTCTCCACCACTCTTTTAACCACTTATTTCCCCTCCATACCACCGAAATTCAGAGTGTATTCAGAGGTAAAAATCGTGAGTCTTAGCTAGAGAGAAAGGAAGAAAAAAAAACCGAGAGCAAGAAAGAAAACAAAAGAAACGTTCCACTCCTCCGTGCCGCGTCGTCGTCGTTTCGTTTGTTTTCTTTCGAAACGAAACCAGGCATGTCTAGATTTCTTTCAAACCTCAATCAAGTCATATTATCAATTATTTTTCAGTAAATGATCAGGTTTTATCATGCAAAACTGAAATACATCAAAGAATTTTCAGAAAAACATCCATGCAGATTTCGATTTTTCTTGTGCAGTTCACGGCTCCTTCTTGTTTTGTGGTTTCAGGTTATGGATCGACTCCAGGCTCCCAAGGTGACGTCTATGCATGTAATAGGATGCATTAGGACCCCACTTGTCCATTGGTTTAACCCCATACTAGCTGGGAAACAAGGAAAGGACAGCAACTCCACATGTGTCCATTTGTACCGTTCGAAAATTCAGTTTGGTTGTCCAAGGGAAAGGATCTGATCATGGCTGCCCTAGGGGCCTATAGCCATGGTTAGATCACTCCCCTAGCATGTATAAGACGTGACTAAGTCGTCCTTTTGGTGGCTTGGTCCATGGCTCATCGGTTTTTACATAAAACATCAAGAACAGCCCCCTCCCCTCTCGGCCCCTTCGGTTTTGACAGCACATGTACTTCGAGTTGGTTGGTTTGGTGTGGATCTTGGTTGGCCTATGGCCCTTAGCCACGGTTCATACCATGCCCCTAGATGTCTAGATCGTGCCATGGTCAATCAAATGGCCACTGGAACGACACGAGACAGCAATCAAAACAAAACACTACACACGCACGCATGAGGGCCCTCGGTAAGAGTTTTCGGTTGGTTGCTGGAAAGGTGAGGATTGTGGCTGGCCTAGGGCCCTTAGCCATGGTTCTAATAATTTCTTGGGATGTTGTGGAGAGGCTTTGGTCGGTGATTCAAGCCCCAATGGCCAAAAGTCTCGCAAACGACGCGATGCAAGCAAGGTTGCAGCTGCTGGAAATTTACAGCAAGTTGCTGTGTCGGTTCGGAGGTTCGTTCGAGTTCTAGGTTAGCTTTTAGCCTATGGACTTGGACTGATCAGTGCCCCTTTGAGTTGGGAAGGTCATGTTTTCGACCGTTCATGATTCGGATCATTTTTGAGGTCGTACGAGAATTTACGGTGCGATGTGCCAAATTGACTCTCGAAAGAGCATTTCATGTTTTGGCCTCCATTTCACCTAGATTTCGACCCTCATCATTTTAGGAGCATCATTTCATTATTTTAAGCGTATTTTAATCATGAATATACGTCGGTTCGGTGTTGATTCAGGTTGGTTCGGAGTCATGATTAAATACGAAGTCATTAGGCGTCATAGTCGCATTTTTTTTAACTTAAATTGCATAGTTGGACAAGTATAAGCTATTGCATATTTTTCATGGCATATGTAGGTTGCAGCGAGCCTGGGAGCGATCCAATCCAGTTGGTAAAATATACATGATATTTTCATTATGCCATTTAATTATATTACGTGCATGAAAATAGAAAATACTTATTTTTGAGATTTATGCGATATGGCTTGTGGTCAATTCACTATTATGGGAGCATTATTTTATACGGTCGCCAGTGACCGATCAGTTCAGTTTGGTACCACCCGGTCGCCAGTGACCGGCCAGCTCAGTTCAGTTTTATACTCCCCGGTAGCCAGTTACCGATCAGTTCAGTTCAGTGCATGGGCCACAGGCGTAGACCATAATCTCAACAGAAAATTTTTACCAGTTATTTCAGTACAGAGCTCCAAGGAGCAAACATTTTTACTATGATTTCAGTTCAGTTATGCACGTATTATTATTGCTCAGTACAAGTTATTTTCAGTATGCCTCATGACATGATATTTTATCCCATGCACATTTTACTTCAGTATTTACTCGTTACCTACGATATTTGCATGCTGAGTCTTTAGGCTCACTAGACTTGATTGTTGTAGGTACTGTTGAGGCCAGGGCCGAGGGCGGGGACCAGTGAGCCAGCTTGGGTCGGCAGTAGTGGCACCCGAGGACCTCAGTTTCAGCACCTGCCATTTTATGTTCAAACATTTTTACCAATTATTTGACATTCTTTGAATTGTTATTTTTGGCAAACTTTATTTTCTTCCGCTGCTATATTTTTTTAAAACATTGAACTTGATTCATCAGTTGATTTTATGGTTGAGGCACTCCATTTATTATAAAAGAAAAATTTTTAATTTTCCGCAAATTTTCAAGCAAGGATTTTCGGGCCTCGACAGTTTGGTTATATCGACGGGGATAGAATCGGAGTTTCTTCTGTTACTGTTGGTCGATATAGGAATACCAACGTCTGGAAACCGAGATCCCTAGACTAGGATTGAGTCTAGTCTGAGTCGTGGAGTCACGAGCATTGTCGACAGTTTTATATTGATTATGTTTCATATTTTGATACATATTGCTGTTATCTGTCCATGCTTTTATGTTTATCATATGATTGCATGTTCGTTGATTTATACTGGGAATTATATTCTCACCGGAGTTATCCGGCTGTTGTCTTGTTTGTATGTGTACATGAAGACAGGTGGGACAGGATCAGGGTCGAGGAGATATCAGGATTAGAATGGAGACTGCGGACTTTGATGTAGATAGGGTTTGAATACTGGATATTAGTAATTGAACCTTAGTTTGTATTGATGACAGATTGTACTAGACTTGTACTTTATTATATACTGAGATGTATATTAGATTGATTTCACTACGTTCCGCATGTAAAAAGGAAAAAATTTTATGACCCTAATTTCTTGATTACTAATTGATCCTAATAATGAATAAGAATTGATTAGCGCCCGGGTCCCCACAACAAACTTTTAGAGTAGATGCCCTGCAAGCCAATGATTGGCTCGAAAATTTATTGGCTCAAGTGAAATAAACAATCTTTATTTTAATATAATTTAACTTTTCATGGTTTCATTTTGCTTTATCTGTATACTCATGCAATCAGCATAGATAAATTCATTGATTATACTTTAATATAAACGAATCGTAATTCGATGTTGAAATTCATTTGTAAACACTGTATGATCTAAATTCGTTCCTAGTCGATTCAGCCGCCTAAAACATGAATAAAGGTCGCTTGAGCTCGAGAATAGCATCTGTGATGTTGTGTACTGCGTTTCTTGGAAAGGGCATAGAGTTGGCCAAGCATGCAGATGGGTAGTCATATGATGATTATAACGAACAACCCTCCCTCGGACTTTTCAAGTGGTTTTCATTCATCGAGATGATAAGTTCGTGGTTATGATTGTACACTATTAGTCTTTACAACCCGGGACAACACTGAGGCTCTATATGCTAGGCCTGTGCTTTGACTCGTTTATCGGCTTCAGGAGAGTCATCAGGTGGCGAGATTGGGTACAATTGCGACACATGTAGGAGCCAGTTCATTGTAACCGGGAATTCACCGCTCACCTACGGGTGTGGATATTCTATGTGATCTGATGAAATAATAGTGCGTGGAATCTCTGGACAGAGTATAAGATGTATATTGGAGAAGGAGTTCTCAAATGATATATGCGATGCCACTATTTATATTTATCACATTGTTATCGAATTATTATGCAACCCTCGATGAACCAATGGTTGCAGATTCGATTGGGATATATGAGATGAAGGGACCGTACTGTACGTTAATCATAATCGACTGGTTCTTGCAGGCACTATCAGTGATACCTAGGGAATCATGGGACGATGCTAGTAGACGCTTTTACCATGGTTCGATGGGTTTAATCAGAAATATGATTTCAGACATTCTCATGATCAATTTTTGATGCATAGAATGGGGCAAATTAGGGTAAGCCCGTATAAGGATTATGTCCTGAATCACAAGGAGTTTTGAACCCACAGCTAGCTGTATCCCTGAACCATTGAGGGTCACACAAGCACTGGATCGTTTGTTCCCTTTGAGAGAATAAATTCAAGGAGTTGAATTTATATTATGATATAGTAAATTCAAGGAGTAAAATTTATCATAATTAAATTTTGAGAAAAATTAATTCAAGAAATTGATTTTATGAGATAGTAAATTCAAGAATTTGAATTGATAAAATTTGGGAGAATAAATTCAAAGAGTTGAATTTATAAAATCTTAGAATTTAATTTATTAAACTCAAAAGTTGAGTTTATTAAATATTAAATTAAAATTGGTGGGAAGTATGTTTAAAGGGCTTGTAGGAGTATAAGTCCAACATACTAAATAATTAAAGTTCTTAATGGATCAAGTCTACGATGAAATGATCAATACTGAAAGTAAGACTGAGAATAAAAGCATACTTCATTTGAATAACTATTGATATTTATGTCTCATATTGTCTTCTAATTCCCAAGTTGCCTCCTTGACACCATGTCTTTTCCACTGTAATTTAATCAACGGTATCAATTTATTTATAAGTTGCTTATTTTTTCTGTCTATAATCTGAATCAGTCTCTCAATATAACTCAACGTCTGATCTAACTCAACCTCGTCGGGTGGAAGTACATGAGAAGGATCTGGATGATATTTCCTCAACATAGACACATGAAAAACATCATGAACACCTGATAATGCGGGAGGAATAGCTAATCTATAACCTGAAGGATCGAGTGTGCTAGTGCCTTGGAAGGAATTTCGAACACTATATTCTCTAATGAGCTGCAATAGCTCGTGTCTAAAAATATTAACACCGATGAATTAAATCAAGTTTGGTTTAAAACCAAGCGGAAGAAACTCGAAATAATTCTTTGTGAAAAAGACTGTTATTGTAATGTCCGAGATTTTGATTATTGTAATCTGAAATGATTTGTTGATAAATTGATTTGATTATAGACGCAAAAGATCAGACCGAGAAAGACGAACGAAGACACGAATTATGTGCGAGGACTGAACCCCTCGCGCATATGCGCGACCGGATAGGGCGCATATGCGCGAGGTAGGCAGAGAACCTCGCGCATATGCGCGACTAGGACCCACGCATGTGCGCGAGTATGGCAGAGAGTTGCAAAGAACCTCGCGCATATGCACTGGGTGATGGCGCGCATATGCGCGAGCTGCCGAGACTACACGCGCCGAGACAGAATGTCTCCCGCATATGAGCGACATGCGCCGAGAAGGGTCGCGCATATGCGCGAGACGTGTTGTGCATAGATGAAGCCACTTGCCCTTGCCATGCATGATATATATATATCCTATATTCAGTTCTTCTCAGAATTTCAGAAAGAAGGAAACGAGGTTCCCAGAGAAGCTTCAAGCTTTTGCATCCTAGATTTGTGATTGTGCGAGATCCGACCGTTTGATTTTTAATCCGACTTCAGTACTGTGTTCCTATCGACATAGGCTTCAACTGGACGTAAGTTTTATTATGCTTTGTTATGTTTTGAAAATACGATATTGAAGGAATCGAATATGATTCATATATAGTGTTCTTGTCATAGTAGACATCGTATAATCGAAACCGGATTGAAGAATAGATATCGTATGAAATTGTTATGGTTTTCAGAGTAGATTTGATTGAGATTGATATCAGATTTGTACTGTGATTGATCATGAGTTGTGGAATTGATATCTGTTGATTTGTATTGCTGGGTATATTGATATTATGCAGTTATGTCGTTGAAACAGAATTTGATTGAGTTCTGATTATATCCAGTATTGATTTGAGTGGTGTATTGATATTATACTCCTCGATATTGTCAAAGCCAGATTGGGTAATTGAAAGATTCAAATTCAAGACTTCGACAGAGTCAAATTAACAGAAAAAAAGGTATAAATCAATGTTGATCCGGGATTGCACAACTCGAGTTTGATTTAACTTGAGTTTCCCAAAATCATATACTTAATTGTCATTGCCTCGATATGTTGCAATGTCTGAGATTGAGAAGCTTATTCTATTGATTTATAGTAAAGCGTGTATTGAGTCATGGGCGGAGATGCCTAGTCATTGGCAGGACATGCCAAGTCTGTGGCGGATATGCCAAAACACTGGATGTTTGGTTTATATCGATGTTTGCTTAGGAGTTGATTTATTCCTATTGCTGAGATTCGATATATGAGACAATGTCCAGGAACTGGGATCCCTAGATTAGAGATGAGTCGAGTTTGAGATGACGAGTCACGAGTTTATTTACAGTTTTACATCATTCATGTTTTCGGATTTGATACATGTTATTGATAACTGTTATATGCTTTTATATATGTTTTTATATGATTGCATGTTTACATTGTTTATATTGGGATTATATTCTCACCGGAGTTATCAGGCTGTTTTTGTATTTGTATGTGTGCATGACAACAGGTGGGATAGGATCAGGGTCAAGAAGAGAATGAGAGAGGACAAGTTAGCGTGGAGATCCGGATCAGAAGTAGATAGGCTTCAGCACTTGATATATAGTAGTTGAAACCTAGTTTGATTTTAATGTATTGAGTACAAGACATGTACTTTACTTTTGATATGTATATTAGATTGATTACATTACGTTTCCGAATTTGTATTTTAAAAAAAAAATTTAGACCCGTTTATTTAATCGATCTAATTATCCCAAAAGATGATTAAGAAATGAATTAGTCTCTGGGTCCCCACAGAAGGTGGTATCAGAGCAGTAGGTTACCTTAGACTGAGATAGAAGCTAGTGAGCGGGGTAGATTGAGTTTTCTTTCCTGCTTTTTCTATGCTAGTATGCTTTACTGCTTTGAACTGAATGTTTGCCTGATTATCTTATTTGATTGGATACATGTGCTATTGAGAATGAATCAGAACCGATTCTTGATTAGCAGTAATATGATCAGAGGAGGACTGAAACAGGTTTGTTGTATTTTGTTACTAACCCTTTTGATAATCAGATATGCCTCCTCGAAGAATATCAAAACTGGGTAGTACTTCAGCTAATCCGATGGATGTGACAGCAACACCGATGGAAACGTTACTGAAGAGGTTTCAGTCATTCAAATCGCCAACCCTGAATGGAACAGAGACTTCTGTTGACTGTGAGTGTTGATTAGATGATATTGAAATGTTGTTTGATTCCTTGGATTATACAGATGAGCGCCGAGTCCGATTGATTGGGCACCAGTTGCATGATGTTGCAAAGAACTAGTGAATCACGACAAAGAGAGCGTTGGAGCATCGAGGTACGAATATCACTTGGAATGTCTTTAAAGCTGAGTTTTATCAAAAAAATTTCCCAGTGTCGTACAGGAAAGACAAGGGGTAGAGTTTGCCAATCTGAGACAGGGTCAATTGAACATAGAGGAGTATGTGGTCAAGTTATCTACTTTGTTGCGTTTTGCTCCGCACATTGCTGATAATGACGAGGCTGTTGCTGATCAGTTTATCAATGGGTTGTATTCTGAGATCTTTACATTGGTGAACACAGGGCGACCGAATAACTTTGCTGATGCCCTGAACAGAGCCAAAGGAGCAGAAGCAGGTTTGATGAGACATAAAGGACCTTCGTTTGTTCCTTCAGAACCGAGACCACAGCAACCTCCTCCCAGATTTGAGGGTGGCAGGAGCAGTGGTGGAAAGAAAGATTTTCTGAAAGCTAGAGAAAAACAGTTTAAGAAGTCTGGCAGCAGTTCTTCTAGCTCCAGTGGTTCCCGACAGAGCCAGAGTTATACCGGGGCTTATTGCAGAACTTGCGGAGGGAGACATCCGACCGAGCAATGCCAGGGAGTGATTGGTAGTTCCCATATCTGCAGACAGCAGGGACACTTTGCCAGAGTCTGTCCACAGAGAGGTTCCAAGGGATCCCAGGGAGCAGAGTCATCTGGATCAGTGGCTCAGACAGATAGACGATCATCTGCTGTTCACTCCTTCCAGCCACCACCGACTACTACTCCGTCACAGCAGAGGCCAGGAGGAAGCCAGACAGTTAGCCAGCCTCCTAGACAGCAGGCCAGAGTATTTGCTTTGACAGAGGAACAGGCCCAAGAAGCACCAGATGATGTTGTTGCAGGTAACTGTTCTTTACGTGGTTATTCTGCTTATGTATTGATAGATACGGGTGCTTCTCATACACTGAGTCATGTATTGCATGTTGAGTCTTTATCTGCTGTAGTGTCTGTCTCTTCTCCTTTGGGGACATGTTTGATATCAGTGAAGTATGTGAAACATTGTATACTACAGTATGACGGTCATGAGATTGAGTTAGACTGCATCTTACTTGGGTTGTCTGATTTTGACTGTATTATTGGTATTGATATGCTGACCAAGTACAGAGCTACCGTTGATTGTTTCCATAAGATTGTGAGATTCAGACCTGACATGGCTGAAGAATGGAAATTTTACGGTAAGGGTTCTAGATCGAGAATTCCTTTGATATCTGCATTAGCTATGACTCGATTATTACAGAAAGGAGTGGAGGAATTCCTTGTCTATTCAGTTGATTTACTGAAGTCGAGTCCATCATTGGCTGATTTGCCAGTGGTATGCGAGTTTGATGATGTCTTCCCAGATGAGATTCCGGGTTTGCCTCCGATTCGAGAGATAGACTTCAGTATTGAATTGGTACCAGGTACAGTTCCGATTTATAGAGCTCCGTACCGAATGGCACCGATAGAATTGAAAGAGTTGAAAAATCAGTTGGAAGATTTACTGGCCAAGGGTTACATCAGACCGAGTGTTTCTCCTTGGGGTGCTCCAGTATTGTTTGTGAGGAAGAAGGACGGTTCAATGAGACTCTGCATTGACTACCGGTAACTAAACAAGGCTACGGTAAAGAACAAATACCCTTTGCCTCGTATCGATGATTTATTTGATCAGTTGCAGGGTTCTTCTGTATATTCCAAGATTGATCTGAGATCTAGATATCATCAGCTGAGGGTCAGATATTCTGATATCTGGAAGACAGCGTTCAGAACCAGGTATGGACATTATGAGTTTATTGTCATGCCGTTCGGTTTAAAAAATGCTCCAGCTGTATTCATGGGATTAATGAACCGTGTATTTCAGAGATATCTGGATGATTTTGTGATTTTTTTTATTGATGATATATTGATTTATTCAAAGAATATGATTGATCATGCTGAGCATTTGAGGATTGTGTTGAGAACTCTGAGAGCTGAGAAATTATATGCTAAACTGTCGAAATGCGAGTTTTGGCTCAGACAAGTTGTATTTCTGGGTCACATTATATCTGGAGACGGGATTTCTGTTGATCCTAGCAAGGTTGAGGCTGTGATCAGTTGGCCGAGACCGACATCTGTAGCAGAGATACGCAGTTTTATGGGTTTAGCAGGATATTATCGTCGATTTATTAAAGATTTCTCGAGTATTGCTAAACTGATTACTCAGTTGACTCAGAAGAATGCTCCATTTGTTTGGTCAGAAGACTATGAGTCCAGTTTTCTTGAATTGAAGAAGAGATTGACCAGTGCTCCGATCTTGACTATTCCATCAGGTACTGGTGATTTTTTTGTTTATTGTGACGCTTCTCACAGAGGATTGGGTTGTGTTTTGATGCAGCAAGGACATGTTATTGCCTATGCCTCCAGACAATTGAAGCCACATGAGACTCACTACCCAATTCATGATCTTGAATTGGCAGCCATCGTATTTGCACTTAAGATATGGCGACACTATCTATACGGTGAGAAGTTTGAGATT
The DNA here is from genome assembly GCF_025594145.1 of Primulina tabacum. Taxonomy (NCBI): domain Eukaryota; kingdom Viridiplantae; phylum Streptophyta; class Magnoliopsida; order Lamiales; family Gesneriaceae; genus Primulina; species Primulina tabacum. The sequence goes on from NC_134566.1 coordinate 8,128,683, forward strand.
TATTCTGATCACAAAAGCTTGAAATATCTGTTTTCACAGTCAAAATTGAATATGAGGCAGCGAAGATGGCTTGATTTACTGAAAGATTTTGATTGTGAGATCAAGTACTATCCGGGGAAATCAAATGCAGCAGCTGATGCACTGAGTCGAAAGGTATGTTCTTTATCCTTATCGACGATTGGTGTTTCGAATTTGATTGAAGATTGCAGTTTGTCTGGATTGGTATTTGAGACAGATTGTAAACCGTTGCGACTTTATGCCGTTCAAGTCGAACCAGAGCTGATTTTGAGAATTAAAGCAGCTCAAAAAGTTGATCAGAATGTTCAGAATTCGATATCGATGGTCAGAGCAGGGCATCGGTCAGAATACCAGGTTCGTGATAGTGTGTTGTATGTGAATAATCGTCTTGTTGTGCTAGATGTTTCAGAGTTGAAACGACAGATTTTGTCAGAAACGCATAGCAGCTGATTCAGTATTCATCCTGGTGGAAGAAAGATGTACAATGATTTGAAAAGACAGTTTTGGTGGAAACAGATGAAAGCTGATATTGCTGAATTTGTATCCAAATTTCTGAATTTCTAACAGGTGAAAGCCGAAAGAAAGAAACCAGGAGGACTGCTACAGAGCTTATCTATTCCTGAATGGAAATAGGATCACATTTCCATGGATTTTGTAACAAAGCTACCGAGATCCTCCCGAGGGTGTGATGCGATTTGGGTTGTGATTGACAGATTGACCAAATCAGCATGTTTTATTCCGTAAAAGATGACGTACCGACATGACCAGATGGCAGAGATTTATGTCAAAGAAGTGGTCAGCTTGCACGGAGTGCCGAAGTCGATTGTATCAGACCGTCATCCTCGGTTTACTTCGCACTTTTGGCAGAGTTTACAGCATGCTCTAGGTACAAAGTTACATCTGAGTACTGCATATCATCCACAGACTGACGGACAGTCAGAGTGGAGTATCCAGACACTGAAGGATATGCTTAGAGTTGTGGTGCTTGATTTTAGCTCTAGTTGGCAAGATTCTTTGCTACTTTGTGAGTTTTCGTACAACAACAGCTATCAGATGAGTATTGAGATGGCACCGTTTGAAGCGTTGTACGGTAAGAAGTGCAGATCCCAGCTTTATTGGGACGATATCTCTGAGGTTCCTGAGATTGGACCTGATATGATCAGAGATATGACAGAAAAAGTGAAACTGATTCAGAAAAGGATGAAGGCAGCTCAAGACAGAAAGGCCAAATATGCCAATGTTCGACGTAGACCGTTGGTATTTGAGGTAGGAGACCGAGTATTCTTGAAGATTTCACCTTCAGAGGAGTTGTCAGATTTGGCAAGAAAGGGAAGTTGTCTCCACGTTATATCGGGACATATGAGATTCTCGAGAAGATAGGTGATCGTGCCTATCGACTCACATTACCGCCTTTTTTATCTTGAATACATGATGTCTTTCATGTTTCTCTATTGAGGAAATATCTTTCCGATGCTTTACATGTCATTCAGCCAGATGAGGCCGAACTTGACGAGACACTGAGTTACTTCGAGAAGCCGATCCAGATCCTCGATCGTAAAGAAAAGCAACTCAGAATGAAGACTATTCTGCTTGTGAAAGTTCAGTGGAGTCGTAATGGCACTGAAGAAGCTACCTGGGAAACCGAATCGGACATGAGACAGAAATTCCCCGAGTTGTTTCACCGAGGTGAGTTTTCTTGTTAGATTCTATGATACATTTCTTTCTGATATGATTTGATTGCCTGTGATTTAAGGGACGAAATCGTATCTTAGGGGGGAGAAATGTAATGCCCGAGATTTTGATTATTGTAATCTGAAATGATTTGTTGATAAATTGATGTGATTATAGACGAAAAAGATCAGACCGGGAAAGACGAACGAAGACACGCATATGCGCGAGGTAGGCAGACAACCTCGCGTATATGCGCGACTAGGACCCGCGCATGTGCGCGAGTATGGCAGAGAGGTGCAAAGAACCTCGCGCATATGCGCCGGGTGATGGCGCGCATATGCGCGAGCTGCCGAGACTACACGCGCTGAGACAGAATGTCTCGCGCATATGCTCCGAGAAGGGTCACGCATATGCGCGAGAGGTGCAGTGCATAGATGAAGCCACTTGCCCTTGCCATGCATGATATATATATATCCTATATTCAATTTTTCTCAGAATTTCAGAAAGAAGGAAACGAGGTTCCCAGAGAAGCTTCAAGCTTTTGCATCGTAGATTTGTGATTGTGCGAGATCCGCCCGTTTGATTTTTAATCCGAATTCAGTACTATGTTTCTATCGACACAGGCTTCAACTGGACGTAAGTTTTATTACGTTTTGTTATGTTTTGAAAATACAATATTGAAGGAATCGAATAGGATTCATATATAGTGTTCTTGACATAGTAGACATCGTATAATCGAAACCGGATTGAAGAATAGATACCGTATGAAATTGTTATGATTTACATAGTCGATTTGATTGAGATTGATATCAGATTTGTACTGTGATTGATCATGAGTTGTGGAATTGATATCTGTTGATTTGTATTGCTGGGTATATTGATATTATGCAGTTATGCCGTTGAAACAAAATTTGATTGAGTTCTGATTATATCTAGTATTGATTTGAGTGGTGTATTGATATTATACTCCTCGATAATATCATTGCCAGATTGAGTAATTGACATATTCGAATTCAAGACTTCGACAGAGTCAGATTAACAGAAAAGAAAGGTATAAATCAATGTTGATCCGGAATTGCAAAACTCGAGTTTTATTTAACTTGAGTTTCCCAAAATCACATACTTAATTGTCATTGCCTCGATATGTTGCAATGTCTGAGATTGAGATGATTATTCTATTGATTTACAGCAAAGCGTGTATTGAGTCATGGGCGGAGATGCCTAATCATTGGCAGGACATGCCAAGTCTGTGGTGGATATGCCAAGACACTGGATGTTTGGTTTATATCGATGTTTGCTTAGGAGTTGATTTATTCCTATCGCTGAGATTCGATATATGAGACAATTTCCAGGAACCGGGATCCCTAGATTAGAGATGAGTCGAGTCTGAGATGACGAGTCACGAGTTTATTTACTGTTTTACATCATTCATGTTTTCGGATTTGATACATGTTATTGATAATTGTTATATGCTTTTATATATGTTTTTATATGATTGCATGTTTACATTGTTTATACTGGGATTATATTCTCACCGGAGTTATCCGGCTGTTGTTGTGTTTGTATGTGTGCATGACAACAGGTGGGACAGGATCAGGGTCAAAAAGGGAACGAGAGAAGACAAGTTAGCGTGGAGATCCGGATCAGAAGTAGATAGGCTTCAGCACTTGATATATAGTAGTTGAAACCTAGTTTGATTTTAATGTATTGAGTACAAGACTTGTACTTTACTTTTGATATGTATATTAGATTGATTACATTACGTTTCCGCATTTGTATTTTAAGAAAAAAATTTAGACCCTGTTTATTTAATCGGTCTAATTATCCCTAAAGATGATTAAGAAATGAATTAGCCTCCAGGTCCCCACAGTTATATTAGAATACTTTTTAACTTATCTAAACTGAATAACCAAAAAAGGGTAGATTTGTTTTTGCATTCATCAGTTCAGTTATGGTGACAATTGAACTGACGGATACTCTAACTAATCCAAACAATTTGAAAAAGAATAGTTAATCAGTTAAATACACAAGCTATGTTTATAGATGTTTGGAGACTTCAATTGTTCCTATGTCACCCCTTCTACCGTCTCGAGTAGGATCTACTAGAAGACTTTGATTTATACAATACTTTGTACAAACCCACTCAGCTAGGACTTACAATACTGCCTAAACTGAACTCCTAGCTACGACTGAAGGCAGCACCTTCCAGCCAACACTTCTTTAATGTCTATGTGTCAAAGACTATATACACAAGTTTAACGTCTTTGTGCAAGACTGTATTTGAACGGTTGAGAGAATTGTGAGTGAGAAATGAACAAGGATGTTCTTACACACTGAGGAAAAATAGCTTCTAATCTAAGCTGATATATATAGTGTATCCCTCTGGGCTGATTGCTTCTGAAAGCTGATGTGTAATGTGCGTGCCCCTTCTTTACTCTCTTGAAGAAGCTTTTTGTTTAGTGTAACGTCCGAAAAATCAACCTACGTAAACCACATGCATGCAAAATTATTTTAATTACTTAATTGTTTTATTTAATTGATTTTAAAATTATAGCATGGTATTTATTATATGATTAAATGCACGATTGCATAATTAAATGATTATATGACATGATTACATGAAATTAAGGATTTTACCTTAATATTCGATAATAGGCAAGGGAAAGAAGACCGGGACGACCAAGACAAGAATATGTATTTTTCATTAAATAATGTCAAGGCTTCCTAATATGATTTAAATGATTTAATTTTCCTAAAAATGTTGGAGTTCGAATTATTTTAAAAGTCGAGCTCGATTTTTCACGGGAAGTCAGTTTTGGGCAAACAAGGAGTTTTAAAAGATCAAAAATATTATTTTATGGAAACTAATTTTATAAAATTTTATTATTTAATTAATTAAGTGTTATTGGGCCCATTTTATTTAATTTAAGTAGGTCCAATTACCCATAAGCTTGCAAGCCCAAAACCAAAGCCCATTAATATGTTAATTAAATTATAAATAAGTGTCCTATGTATTCAAACCCTCACATTTCATCACCATCAGCTGTGAAACACACACCACACACACAATTCAGATTTTTCGAAAATTTAGGAGGAAAAGAAGGCTTGTATTCTTCGTCGTCCGGTCGTCCAACTTCGCACCATCGCCGAAGATCATATATTCGAGCGTTATAAACGTAAGGCACGTTTCCTAAACCTTAAAACATCATACAAATCATAATATGTGTTTTTAATTGTTTATGCATGATAGAAAAACGTTTGTCGGATTATTTTTACGGTAGATCGTATATTTTCAAAAACGCGACGATTTTACGTTATTATGAAAAATGATTTTGAATCCAACGAGTATGCTGCCAACATAGGTTGTTATATTAATGATTTATAGCCAAAACATGATAAAATAATTGAGAAAACTAAGATGGAACCGTAGGATTTTTATCAAAGAAGGGCCGAGGGTTTTTAAAAGTGTGTGTATGCTTGTTGGGGTTCAAGGAACTTGGTGGCTTTGCATGGGGCTTGGGGGATTGGCCAGGGCTGGCTGGGGCTTGAGTAGGGTCAAGGGAGAGGGCTTGGTAGAGTCATAGCGGGATAGGACTCACGCAGCAGGGCTAGGGAAGAGTCCACGCTGCATAGGACTCTTCCCGATAGAGTTTCTGGTGGCAGGGAGTTCCAAGGGCTGTGGCTCGGTTTGGGGCTGGGCTAGGTTGTCCATAAGGGTCCTATGGTGATGGGAAGGGGTCGGGCTAGGGGTTGGAGTGGCTGGGTGCGCTGTGGCTTGAGCCAAAAGAGGAAACCGTGAGGGAAGCTCCATGAAGCACGCGGCTACTGTGCTTTGGTTTGGTTGCTCGCTGCACGGGGTCCAGGGCTTGGGATGGTCCGGGCAGGATCTGGGCGAGGTCCAGGGATTTTTAGGGTTGTGTGTGCTCGGTGGTGTCTCGGTTGGAAGGGTCCTAGACTTGATGGGAGTCCTATTGCACTAAGGAGACTCACGCACACACACATGCAGGTGATGGGTCAGTTTCCAGGCGAGTTGGAGCAACTTAGGGGAATTTTCTTTGGGCTGGGATTGGTTAGGAGGGTGCTTAGGTGGGTTGGCTCGGGTTTGGCTCGAGGTGGCTCGGGCTTGGCTAGAGTATTTTGGGAGATGGCTCGGTGTGTTCGATAATTGGTCAATATTTCGAATTTAAGAACAAAAAATAGAACCATGGGTCCACGGGTGTGGTTCATGGCTCACAATGGTAGAATAAATAATAAAAATGTTGTGTTTAAAATTTGGGATCAAAATATGGAGTTTCGAATTTATCCGGGATTTTATCGCCTCACAAAACGTTAATTAAAGAATTAATTGAAAAGTCTAGTTTTAAGCATTATAAATTATGAAAAATTATATTTAAGCTTAAATAATTATTTGAAATAATTACATGTCATTAAAAGTCAGAAAAAGATAAATTCGACAATTTTTACGTGTAGGGGCAAAACGGTAATTTTAGACTTATGAAGATACGTAAACCCTTGCCAGCGTCCCGAAGGATCATAACACATGTTCAATGATATTATATGTTATAAAATGATGATTTTGATGATAATATGTATTTTTATAATCTATGGTAAAGCTGTGCAATTTATACTGTTTAAAATGTTATTTTTGGAAAGCTGTCTTATTTTATGATTTTTAAAGAAAATGAAAAATATTTTGAGGGATGTGAATTGACTGTGACAAAAGATATGATATAAGATATATTATTTTGTGGGGATGACGTGAGGGCCAAGGCCCTAGAGGGAACCCATATACGGGCCAAGGTTCAGAGGGATCTCGTTTATGGGCCAAGGCCCAGAGGGACCCCGTGTATGAGAAAAGGCCCCAGAGGAACCCTGACGATCGTATTTCCACGGTGGAGCCTAGTGCACACTCCCATGGACCATGTTAAGCTAAGACTGCAGTCGACCAAAGGATAGAAGCTAGTCACTTTCATGGATCAAACTTCACCCAAAATGATTTATGATTGAAAGCTTACGATAAATGATTTTTAAATGGTTTAAATAAAAATATGATTTTAATACATGTGATTGTATATGTATTATTTTCTATCCATGTTTAGAACGTGCAGGGTCTTTAGACTCACTAGGTTTGTATGATGCAGGATTTGATGATTTATGGGAGGCGGTGACGATTGAGTGGATCGAGTGCAGTAGTACACACCCGAGGGCCTTTATGTTTCCGCACTAGCTAGATAGATTTATGATTTAAAGATTAGGTTAATGATTTTTATTAGAGATATTTTTATTCTTAATTTTATTGTTAGCCGATCTTTTTAAAGGTCGATTTAGAAATTTTGATTAGTCGATGATTTATGATTTTATTTTATACACTTGAGATTTAAATTGTTAAATTATTATGATTAATGATTATGTTAAATTATTTTATTTAGTAATTTAGAATTTTTGATTTAAGATTAGAAAAAAAATATAGAGGTCGTTTCATTTAGTATATCGTTCTTTCTCTTCAGCTTCTTCCTCTCTTCTTGTTGATTCTTCACTGATCTTCTCTTTATATAGGCGAGAAAACTGAATGTACAGTGAGGCTGATTTATTGTATATGTTGCATCTTGAATTCGTTTCTTGGACTTTGTGTCTCGACTGCCCTTCTGAAACGTTTTGTCTTTAATGCTCTGATGCAACGTCCATTATTGTCCTTTGACTGGACAATGGCTTTGTACCTTCACGCACAGCTGGAATCCACTGAAAGAGTTTGTATTCATCTACAGCTGAAAGATTCTGACTGATGCTTCGAACTGGTCAGTTGAACTGATCTTCAGTTGGGCTGGTGAAATCAGTTGACTCGTCAGTTGAACTGATTCACTCTCGTTCAGTTGAACTGATCGGCTGGGTTTCTTAATCAGTTGAATACTCATTCGGTTGGCCAAGCTTCTGAGGTTCTCCTGCTGAACCACCTATCAACTGGACAATCAGCTGGACTGCTCAATTAAGGTAATCAGTTAAACTGTTTCAGTTTGTGCGATCAGTTAGGTCTTCAGCTTGCGATGTAAACAGCTCGTGAGTGATCCTAACTACTGCACACTAAGGTAGTTTATTAGTAACACAAATTAACATGTTTTGTTATAATCAAAATCAAGATTGCGAACTTAAAAAGTTTCAACAAAGCCAAATCACCAACACATTCCAAAATCTCATACGGA